>NC_140579.1:756668578-757268058 GCF_964204655.1 Triturus cristatus
TAGGGGGTCACGCTGGGAGTAGGGTTTCAGGGTTTAGGGTAGAGCCGTGGTGTTTGTGTAGTATAGGGGGTCATGCTGGGGGTAGTGTTTTAGGGTTTAGGGTAGTGCAGTGGTGTTTGTGTAGTATTGGGGTATTTCTGGGGGTAGTGTTTTAGGGTTTAGGGTAGTGCAGTGGTGTTTGGGTAGTGTTGGGGGTCGTGCTGGGGGTAGTGTTTTTGGGTTTAGGGTTGTGCAGTTGTGTTTGGGTAGTGAAGGGGGTCGTGCTGGGGGTAGTGTTTTAGGGTTTAGGGTAGTACAATGGTATTTGTGTAGTGTAGGGGGTCGTGATTGGGGTATTGTTTTAGGGTTTAGGTTAGTGCAGTGGTTTTGTGTAGTATAGGGGTATCTGCTGGGGTAGTGTTTTAGGGTTTAGGGTAGTGCAGTGGTGTTTTGGTAGTGTAGGGGGTCATGCTGGGGGTAGTGTTTTAGGGTTTAAGGTAGTGCACTGGTGTTTGTGTAGTATAGGGGGTCTTGTTGGGGTAGTGTTTTAGGTTTTAGGGCTGTGCAGTGGTGTTTGTGTAGTAAAGGGGGTCTTGCTGGGGGTAGTGTTTTAGGGTTTAGGGTAGTGCAGTGGTGTTTGTGTGGTGTAGGGGGTCAAGCTGGGGGTTGTATTTTAGGGTTTAGGGTAGTGCAGTGGTGTTTGTGTGGTATAGGGTTCCATGCTGGGGTAGTGTTTTAGGGTTTAGGGTAGTGCAGTGGTGTTTGTTTGTTGTGTAAGGGGTTGTGCTGGGGGTAGTGTTTTAGGGTTTAGGGGAGTGCGGTGGGGTTTGTGTAGTATAGGGGGTCTTGCTGGGGGTAATGTTTTAGGGTTTAGGGTAGTGCAGTGGTGTTTGTGTAGTGTAGGGGGTCAAGCTGGGAGTAGTGTTTTAGGGTTTAGAGTAGTGCAGTGGTGTTTGGGTAGTGTAGGGGGGTCGTGCTGGGGGTAGTTTTTTAGGGTTTATGGTAATGCAGTGGTGTGTGGGTAGTGTAGGAGGTCGTCCTGCAGGTAGTGTTTTAGGGTTTAGGGCAGTGCAGTGGTGTTTGTGTAGTGTAGGGGGTCATGCTGGGGGTAGTGTTTTAGGGTTTAGGACAGTGCAGTGGTGTTTGGGTAGTGTAGGGTGGTCGTGCTGGGGGTAGTTTTTTAGGGTTTATGGCATTGCAGTAGTGTTTGTGTAGTGTAGGGGGTCATACCGGGGGTATTGTTTTAGGGTTTAGGGCAGTGCAGTGGTGTTTGGGTATTGTAGGGGGTTGTGCTGGGGGTAGTAGTTTAGAGTTTAGGGTAGTGCAGTGGTGTTTGGGTAGTGTAGAGGGTCGTGCTGGGGTAGTGTTTTTGGGTTTAGGGTAGTTCAGTTGAGTGTGGGTAGTGAAGGGGCTCGTGCTGGGGGTATTGTTTTAGGTTTTAGGGTTGTACAGTGGTGTTTGGGTGGTGTAGGGGGTCACGCTGGGGGTAGTGTTTTATTATTTAGGGCAGTGCAGTGCGGTTTGGGTAGTGTAGGGGGATCGAGCTAGTGGAAGTGTTTTAGGGTTTAGGGCAGTGCAGTGGTGTTTCGGTAGTGTAGGGGGTCATGCTGGGGGTAGTGTTTTAGGTTTTAGGGCTGTGCAGTGGTGTTTGTGTAGTGTAGGGGGTCATGCCGGGGGTAGTGTTTTTGTGTTTAGGGTAGTGCAGTGGTGTTTGTGTAGTGTAGGGGGTCATGCTGGGGACAGTGTTTTAGTGTTTAGGGCAGTGCAGTGGTGTTTGGGTAGTGTAGGGGGTCGTGCTGGGGCTAGTGTTTAAGGGTTTAGGGCACAGCAGTAGTGTTTATGTGGTGTAGGGGGACGTGCTGGTGTAGTGTTGTAGGGTTTAGGGTAGTGCAGTGGTGTTTGTGTAGTATAGGTGGTCGTACTGGGGGTAGATTTAGGGTTTAGGATAGTGCAGTGGTGTTTGGGTAGTATAGGGGGTCACGCTGGGAGTAGGGTTTCAGGGTTTAGGGTAGAGCCGTGGTGTTTGTGTAGTATAGGGGGTCATGCTGGGGGTAGTGTTTTAGGGTTTAGGGTAGTGCAGTGGTGTTTGTGTAGTATTGGGGTATTTCTGGGGGTAGTGTTTTAGGGTTTAGGGTAGTGCAGTGGTGTTTGGGTAGTGTTGGGGGTCGTGCTGGGGGTAGTGTTTTTGGGTTTAGGGTTGTGCAGTTGTGTTTGGGTAGTGAAGGGGGTCGTGCTGGGGGTAGTGTTTTAGGGTTTAGGGTAGTACAATGGTATTTGTGTAGTGTAGGGGGTCGTGATTGGGGTATTGTTTTAGGGTTTAGGTTAGTGCAGTGGTTTTGTGTAGTATAGGGGTATCTGCTGGGGTAGTGTTTTAGGGTTTAGGGTAGTGCAGCGGTGTTTTGGTAGTGTAGGGGGTCATGCTGGGGGTAGTGTTTTAGGGTTTAAGGTAGTGCACTGGTGTTTGTGTAGTATAGGGGGTCTTGTTGGGGTAGTGTTTTAGGGTTTAGGGTAGTGCAGTGGTGTTTGTGTAGTATAGGGGGTCAAGCGGGGGTAGTGTTTTAGGGTTTAGGGAAGTGCAGTGGTGTTTCTGAAGTGTAGGGGGTCATGCTGGGGGTAGATTTAGGGTTTAGGCTAATGCAGTGCTTTTGGGTTGTGTAGGGGGCCGTGTTGCAGGTAGTGTTTTAGGGTTTAGGGCAGTGCAGCGGTGTTTGTGTAGAGTAGGGGGTCGTGCTGGGGGTAGTGTTTTAGGGTTTAGGGCAGTGCAGCGGTGTTTGGGTAGTGTAGGGGGTCGTGCTGGGGCTAGTGTTTAAGGGTTTAGGGTATAGCAGTGGTGTTTGTGTAGTGTAGGGGGTCGTGCCGGGGGTACTATTTTAGGGTTTAGGCCAGTGCAGTAGTGTTTGGGTATTGTATGGAGTTGTGCTGGGGGTAGTGTTTTAGCGTTTATGGTAGGGCAGAGGTGTTTGGGTAGGTTAGGGAGTCGTGCTGGTGGTAGTGTTTTTGGGTTTAGGGTAGTGCAGTTCTGTGTGGGTAGTGAAGGGTGGCGTGCTGGGGCTAGTGTTTTAGGGTTTAGGATAGAACAGTGGTGTTTGTGTAGTGTAGGGGGTCGAGCTTGGGGTAGTGTTTTAGGGTTTAGGGTAGTGCAGTGGTGTTTGGGTGGTGCAGGGTATCATGCTGGGGGTAGTGTTTTAGGGTTTAGGGTAGTGCAGTGGAGTTTGTGTAGTGAAGGGGTTCACGCTGGGGGTAGTGTTTTAGGGTTTAGGGTAGTGCCGTGGTGTTTGTGTAGTGTAGGGGGTCATGCTGGGGGTAGTGTTTTGGGGTTTAGGGTAGTGCAGTGGTGTTGGGTAGTGTAGGGGGACTGCTGGGGTAGTGTTTTAGGGTTTAGGGTAGTGCAGTGGTGTTTGTGTAGTGTAGGAGGTCATGCTGAGGGTAGTGTTTTAGGGTTTAGGGTAGTGCAGTGGTGTTTGTGTAGTGTAGGGCGTCAAGCTGGGGGTAGTGTTTTAGGGTTTAGGGTAGTGCAGTGTTGTTTGTGTAGTGTAGGGGGTTATGCTGGGGTAGATTTAGGGTTTAGGGTTATGCAGTGGTGTTTGGGTACTGTAGGTGGTCGTGCTGCAGGTAGTGTTTTAGGGTTTAGGGCAGTGCAGTGGTGTTTGTGTAGTGCAGGGGGTCATGCTGGGGGTAGTGATTTAGGGTTTAGGGCAATGCAGTGGTGTTTGTGTAGTGTAGGGGGTCGTGCTTGGGGTAGTGTTAGGGTTTTGCAGTACTACAGTGGTGTTCGGGTGGTGTAGGGGGTCACGCTGGGGGTAGTGTTTTAGGGTTTAGGGTAGTGCAGTGGTGTTTGTGTAGTGTAGGGGGTCATGTTGGGGGTAGTGTTTTAGGGTAGTGCAGTGGTGTTTCTGTAGTGTAGGGGGGCGTGCTGGTGTAGTGTTTTAGGGTTAAGGGAAGTGCAGTGGTGTTTGTGTAGTGTAGGTGGTCATACTAGGGGTAGATTTAGGGTTTAGGATAGTGCAGTGGTTTTTGGGTAGTGTAGGGGGTCATCCTGGTGGTAGGGTTTTAGGGTTTAGGGTAGTGCTGTGGTGTTTGTGTAGTATAGGGGGTCATGCTGGGGGTAGTGTTTTAGGGTTTAGGGTAGTGCAGTGGTTTTGTGTAGTATAGGGATATCTGCTGGGGTAGTGTTTTAGGGTTTAGGGTAGTGCAGTGGTGTTTTGGTAGTGTAGGGGGTCATGCTGGGTGTAGTGTTTTAGGGTTTAAGGAAGTGCAGTGGTGTTTGTATAGTATAGGGGGTCAAGCTGCGGGTAGTGTTTTAGGGTTTAGGGAAGTGCAGTGGTGTTTGTGTAGTGCGTCGTGCTGGGGTAGTGTTTTAGGGTTTAGGGAATAGCAGTGGTATTTGTGTAGTGTAGGGGGTCATGCCGGGTGTACTATTTTAAGGTTTAGGGCAGTCCAGTAGTGTTTGGGTATTGTAGGGAGCTGTGCTGGGGGTAGTGTTTTAGCATTTATGGTAGTGCAGTGGTGTTTGGGTAGTGTAGGGAGACGTGCTGGTGGTATTGTTTTTGGGTTTAGGGTAGTGCAGTTGTGTTTGGGTAGTGAAGGGGGTCGTGCAGGGGCTAGTGTTTTAGGGTTTAGGGTAGTACAGTGGTGTTTGTGTAGTGTAGGGGGTCGAGCTTGGGGTAGTGTTTTGGGATTTAGGGTAGTGCAGTGGTGTTTGGGTGGTGAAAGGGGTCACGCTGGGGGTAGTGTTTTAGGGTTTAGGGTAGTGCAGTGGTGTTTGTGTAGTGAAGGGGTTCACGCTGGGGGTAGTGTTTTAGGGTTTAGGGTAGTGCCGTGGTGTTTGTGTAGTGTAGGGGGTCATGCTGGGGGTAGTGTTTTAGGGTTTAGGGTAGTGCAGTGGTGTTGGGTAGTGTAGGGGGGACTGCTGGGGGTAGTGTTTTAGAGTTCAGGGTAGTGCAATGGTGTTTGTGTAGTGTAGGGGGTGGTGCTGAGGATAGTGTTTTAGGGTTTAGGGTAGTGCAGTGGTGTTTGTGTAGTGTAGGGGGTCATGCTGGGGATAGATTTTTAGGGTTTAGGGCAGTGCAGTGGTGTTTGGGTAGTGTAGTGGGTCGTGCTGGGGTTAGTGTTTAAGGGTTTAGGGCATAGTAGTGGTGTTTGTGTAGTTTAGGGGGATGTGCTGGTGTAGTGTTTTAGGGTTTAGGGTAGTGCAGTGGTTTTTGTGTAGTATAGGTGGTAGTACTGGGGGTAGATTTAGGGTTTAGGATAGTGCAGTGGTGTTTGGGTAGTATAGGGGGTCATGCTGGGGGTAGGGTTTTAGGGTTTATGGTAGTGCATTGGTGTTTGTGTAGTATTGGGGTAGTTCTGGGGGTAGTGTTTTAGGGTTTAGGTTAGTGCAGTGGTGTTTGGGTAGTGTTGGGGTACTACTGGGTGTAGTGCTTTAGGGTTTAGGGTAGTGCCGGGGTGTTTGTTTAGTTTACGGGGTCATGCTGGGGGTGGTGTTTTAGGGTTTAGGGTAGTGCAGTGGTGTTTGTGTAGTAAAGGGGGTCTTGCTGGGGGTAGTGTTTTAGGGTTTAGGGTAGTGCAGTGGTGTTTGTGTGGTGTAGGGGGTCAAGCTGGGGGTTGTGTTTTAGGGTTTAGGGTAGTGCAGTGGTGTTTGTGTAGTATAGGGTTTCATGCTGGGGTAGTGTTTTAGGGTTTAGGGTAGTGCAGTGTTTTTTTTGTTGTGTAAGGGGTTGTGCTGGGGGTAGTGTTTTAGGGTTTAGGGGAGTGCGGTGGGGTTTGTGTAGTATAGGGGGTCTTGCTGAGGGTAATGTTTTAGGGTTTAGGGTAGTGCAGTGGTGTTTGTGTAGTGAAGGGGGTCAAGCTGGGAGTAGTGTTTTAGGGTTTAGAGTAGTGCAGTTGTGTTTGTGTAGTGTAGGGGGTCATGCTGGGGGTAGATTTAGGGTTTATGGTAATGCAGTGGTGTTTGGGTAGTGTAGGAGGTCATCCTGCAGGTAGTGTTTAAGGTTTAGGGCAGTGCAGTGGTGTTTGTGTAGTGTAGGGGTCATGCTGGGGGTAGTGTTTTAGGGTTTAGGACAGTGCAGTGGTGTTTGGGTAGTGTAGGGGGGTCGTGCTGGGGGTAGTTTTTTAGGGTTTAGGGCATTGCAGTAGTGTTTGTGTAGTGTAGGGGGTCGTACCGGGGGTATTGTTTTAGGGTTTAGGGCAGTGCAGTGGTGTTTGGGTATTGTAGGGGGTTGTGCTAGGGGTAGTAGTTTAGAGTTTAGGGTAGTGCAGTGGTGTTTGGGTAGTGTAGAGGGTCGTGCTGGGGTAGTGTTTTTGGGTTTAGGGTAGTTCAGTTGAATGTGGGTAGTGAAGGGGCTCGTGCTGGGGGTATTGTTTTAGGTTTTAGGGTTGTACAGTGGTGTTTGGGTGGTGTAGGGGGTCACGCTGGGGGTAGTGTTTTATTATTTAGGGCAGTGCAGTGCGGTTTGGGTAGTGTAGGGGGATCGTGCTGGTGGAAGTGTTTTAGGGTTTAGGGCAGTGCAGTGGTGTTTCGGTAGTGTAGGGGGTCATGCTGGGGGTAGTGTTTTAGGTTTTAGGGCTGTGCAGTGGTGTTTGTGTAGTGTAGGGGGTCATGTCGGGGGTAGTGTTTTAGTATTTAGGGCAGTGCAGTGGTGTTTGGGTAATGTAGGGGGTTGTGCTGGGGTAGTGGTTTAGCGTTTAGGATAGTGCAGTGGTGTTTGTGTAGTGTAGAGGGTCATGCTGAGGGTATATTTAGGGTTTAGGGTAGTGCAATGGTGATTGTGTATTGTAAGGGGTGTGCTGGGGTAGTGTTTTAGGGTAGCGCCGTGGTGTTTTTGTAGTGTAGGGGGTCGTACTGGGGGTAGATGTATGGTTTAGGATAGTTCAGTGGTATTTGGGTAGTGTAGAGGGTCGGGCTGGGAGTAGGGTTTTAGGAATTAGGGCAGTGCAGTTGTGTTTGGGTAGAGCAGGGGGATCTTGCTGGTGGAAGTGTTTTAGGGTAGTGCAGCGGTGTTTGGGTAGTGTAGGGGGTCGTGCTGGGGTAGTGTTTTTGGGTTGTTTAGAGGTGTTTGTATAGTGTAGAGGGCCATGCTGGGGTTTGTGTTTTAGGGTTTAGGGTAGTGCAGTGGTGTTTGTGTAGTGTAGGGGTTCGTGTTTTAGGGTTTAGGGTAGTGCAGTGGTGTTTGTGTAGTGTAGGGGTTCATGTTTTAGGGTTTAGGGTAGTGCAGTGGTGTTTGTGTAGTATAGGGGGTCAAGCTGGGGGTAGGGTTTTAGGGTTTAGGGAAGTGCAGTGGTGTTTCTGAAGTGTAGGGGGTCATGCTGGGGGTAGATTTAGGGTTTAGGCTAATGCAGTGCTTTTGGGTTGTGTAGGGGGCGTGCTGCAGGTAGTGTTTTAGGGTTTAGGGCAGTGCATTGGTGTTTGTGTAGTGTAGGGGGTCGTGCTGGGGGTAGTGTTTTGGGGTTTAGGGCAGTGCAGTAGTGTTTGGGTAGTGTTGGGGGTCGTGCTGGGGCTAGTGTTTAAGGGTTTAGGGTATAGCAGTGGTGTTTGTGTAGTGTAGGGGTTCGTGTTTTAGGGTTTAGGGTAGTGCAGTGGTGTTTGTGTAGTGTAGGGGTTCATGTTTTAGGGTTTAGGGTAGTGCAGTGGTGTTTGTGTAGTATAGGGGGTCAAGCTGGGGGTAGGGTTTTAGGGTTTAGGGAAGTGCAGTGGTGTTTCTGAAGTGTAGGGGGTCATGCTGGGGGTAGATTTAGGGTTTAGGCTAATGCAGTGCTTTTGGGTTGTGTAGGGGGCGTGCTGCAGGTAGTGTTTTAGGGTTTAGGGCAGTGCATTGGTGTTTGTGTAGTGTAGGGGGTCGTGCCGGGGGTACTATTTTACGGTTTAGGGCAGTGCAGTAGTGTTTGGGTATTGTAGGGAGTTATGCTGGGGGTAGTGTTTTAGCGTTTATGGTAGGGCAGTGGTGTTTGGGTAGTGTAGGGAGTCGTGCTGGTGGTAGTGTTTTGGGGTTTAGGGTAGTGCAGTTCTGTGTGGATAGTGAAGGGGGTCGTGCTGGGGCTAGTGTTTTAGGGTTTAGGGTAGTACAGTGGTGTTTGTGTAGTGTAGGGGGTCGAGCTTGGGGTAGTGTTTTAGGATTTAGGGTTGTTCGGTTGTGTTTGGGTGGTGCAGGGTGTCATGCTGGGGGTAGTGTTTTAGGGTAGTGCAGTGGTGTTTGTGTAGTGAAGGGGTTCACGCTGGGGGTAGTGTTTTAGGGTTTAGGGGTCGTGCTGAGGGTAGTATTTTAGGGTTTAGGGTAGTGCAGTTGTGTTTGTGTAGTGTAGGGGGTCAAGCTGGGGGTAGTGTTTTAGGGTTTAGGGTAGTGCAGTGGTGTTTGTGTAGTGTAGGGGGATATGCTGGGGGTAGAATTAGGGATTAGGGTAAACCAGTGGTGTTTGGGTAGTGTAGGTGGTCGTGCGGGGGCTAGTATTTTAGGGTTTAGGGCATTGCACTGGTGTGTGTGTTGTGAAGGGGGTCGTGCCAGGGGTATTGTTTTAGGGTTTAGGGCAGTGCAGTGGTGTTTGGGTATTGTAGGGGGTTGTGCTGGGGGTAGTGTTTTAGCGTTTAGGGTAGTGCAGTGGTGTTTGGGTAGTGTAGAGAGTCGTGCTGGGGGTAGTGTTTTGGGATTAGGGTAGTGCAGTTGTGTTTGGGTAGTGAAGGGGGTCGTGCTGGGGCTAGTGTTTTAGGGTTTAGGGTAGTGCAGTGCTGTTTGTGTAGTGTAGGGGTTCGTGTTTTAGGGTTTAGGGTAGTACAGTGGCGTTTGTGTAGTGTAGGGGGTCGTGCTTGGGGTAGTGTTTTAGGGTTTTACAGTAGTACAGTGGTGTTTGGTCGGTGTAGGGGGGTCACACTGGGGGTAGTGTTTTAGGGTTTAGGGTAGTGCATTGGTGTTTGTGTAGTGTAGGGGGTCATGCTGGGGGTAGTGTTTTAGGGTTTAGAGTAGTGCAGTGGTGTTGGGTAGTGTAGGGGGGACTGCTGGGGTAGTGTTTTAGGGTAGTGCAGTGGTGTTTGTGTAGTGTTGGGGGTCAAGCTGGGGGTAGTGTTTTAGGGTTTAGGGTAGTGCAGTGTTGTTTGTGTAGTGTAGGGGGTTATGCTGGGGGTAGATTTAGGGTTTAGGGTTATGCAGTGGTGTTTGGGTAGTGTAGGTGGTCGTGCTGCAGGTAGTGTTTTAGGGTTTAGGGCAGTGCAGTGGTGTTTGTGTAGTGCAGGGGGTCATGCTGGGGATAGTGATTTAGGGTTTAGGGCAGTGCAGTGGTGTTTGGGTAGTGTAGGGGGGTCGTGATGAGAGTAGTATTTTAGGGTTTAGGGCATTGCACTGGTGTTTGGGTATTGTAGGGGGTTGTGCTGGGGATAGTGTTTTAGCGTTTATGGTAGGGCAGTGGTGTTTGGGTAGTGTAGGGAGTCGTGCTGGTGGTAGTGTTTTGGGGTTTAGGGTAGTGCAGTTCTGTGTGGATAGTGAAGGGGGTCATGCTGGGGCTAGTGTTTTAGGGTTTAGGGTAGTACAGTGGTGTTTGTGTAGTGTAGGGGGTCGAGCTTGGGGTAGTGTTTTAGGATTTAGGGTTGTTCAGTTGTGTTTGGGTGGTGCAGGGTGTCATGCTGGGGGTAGTGTTTTAGGGTAGTGCAGTGGTGTTTGTGTAGTGAAGGGGTTCACGCTGGGGGTAGTGTATTAGGGTTTAGGGTAGTGCCGTAGTGTTTGTGTAGTGTAGGGGTCATGCTGGGGGTAGTGTTTTAGGGTTTAGGGTAGTGCAGTGGTGTTGGGTAGTGTAGGGGGTCGTGCTGAGGGTAGTGTTTTAGGGTTTAGGGGTCGTGATGAGGGTAGTGTTTTAGGGTTTAGGGTAGTGCAGTTGTGTTTGTGTAGTGTAGGGGGTCAAGATGGGGGTAGTGTTTTAGGGTTTAGGGTAGTGCAGTGGTGTTTGTGTAGTGTAGGGGGATACGCTGGGGGTAGAATTAGGGATTAGGGTAAACCAGTGGTGTTTGGGTAATGTAGGTGGTCGTGCTGGGGCTAGTATTTTAGGGTTTAGGGCATTGCACTGGTGTGTGTGTTGTGAAGGGGGTCGTGCCAGGGGTATTGTTTTAGGGTTTAGGGCAGTGCAGTGGTGTTTGGGTATTGTAGGGGGTTGTGCTGGGGGTAGTGTTTTAGCATTTAGGGTAGTGCAGTGGTGTTTGGGTAGTGAAGAGGGTCGTGCTGGGGGTAGTGTTTTGGGATTAGGGTAGTGCAGTTGTGTTTGGGTAGTGAAGGGGGTCGTGCTGGGGCTAGTGTTTTAGGGTTTAGGGTAGTGCAGTGCTGTTTGTGTAGTGTAGGGGTTCGTGTTTTAGGGTTTAGGGTAGTACAGTGGCGTTTGTGTAGTGTAGGGGGTCGTGCTTGGGGTAGTGTTTTAGGGTTTTACAGTAGTACAGTGGTGTTTGGGTGGTGTAGGGGGGTCACACTGGGGGTAGTGTTTTAGGGTTTAGGGTAGTGCATTGGTGTTTGTGTAGTGTAGGGGTTCATGCTGGGGGTAGTGTTTTAGGGTTTAGAGTAGTGCAGTGGTGTTGGGTAGTGTAGGGGGGACTGCTGGGGTAGTGTTTTAGGGTTTAGGGTAGTGCAGTGGTGTTTGTGTAGTGTTGGGGGTCAAGCTGGGGGTAGTGTTTTAGGGTTTATGGTAGTGCAGTGTTGTTTGTGTAGTGTAGGGGGTTATGCTGGGGGTAGATTTAGGGTTTAGGGTTTTGCAGTGGTGTTTGGGTAGTGTAGGTGGTCGTGCTGCAGGTAGTGTTTTAGGGTTTAGGGCAGTGCAGTGGTGTTTGTGTAGTGCAGGGGGTCATGCTGGGGATAGTGATTTAGGGTTTAGGGCAGTGCAGTGGTGTTTGGGTAGTATAGGGGGGTCGTGATGGGAGTAGTATTTTAGGGTTTAGGGCATTGCACTGGTGTTTGGGTATTGTAGGGGGTTGTGCTGGGGATAGTGTTTTAGCGTTTAGGGTAGTGCAGTGGTGTTTGGGTAGTGTAGAGGGTCGTGCTGGGGGTAGTGTTTTAGGGTTGAGGGTAGGGCAGTTGTGTTTGGGTAGTGAAGGGGGTCGTGCTGGGGGTAGTGTTTTAGGGTTTAGGGTAGTACAGTGGTGTTTGTGTAGTGTAGGGGGTCATGCTTGGGGTAGTGTTAGGGTTTTACAGTACTACAGTGGTGTTTGGGTGGTGTAGGGGGTCACGCTGGGGGTAGTGTTTTAGGGTTTAGGGTAGTGCAGTGGTGTTTGTGTAGTGTAGGGGGTCATGTTGGGGGTAGTGTTTTAGGGTAGTGCAGTGGTGTTTCTGTAGTGTAGGGGGCGTGCTGGTGTAGTGTTTTAGGGTTTAGGGAAGTGCAGTGGTGTTTGTGTAGTGTAGGTGGTCGTACTGGGGGTAGATTTAGGGTTTAGGATAGTGCAGTGGTTTTTGGGTAGTGTAGGGGGTCATCCTGGTGGTAGGGCTTTAGGGTTTAGGGTAGTGCTGTGGTGTTTGTGTAGTATAGGGGGTCATGCTGGGGGTTGAAGTACTGGGTATTTTAAACCCAGCGGTGCAGGGGCACACACCCTATGACTTCTGGGTTCTCCCTATTTCAGACCTACAGAAACACAGAGTCTTCTGGGTGAAGTCAAAGATTCATTTATTGGCTGCAGACCAATTACAGGTATCCTAGAAGTACAACAGCGTGTATGTTCTCAGGAGACTGCTAAAAATCATAGAAACGGACTTCTCCTTAAGTACAGTTTTTTCCTGCCTCAGGCATACATTCCTAGGTTTATGATATGGTCATTTAAAGTATACATTACAAACGAAAAAGCAGAGTCATGATGACCATCCCACATTCCAGTTAAGCCAGCCCACAATTATTTACACAGCAAGGTTCAGATCCCACATCAGATATCGATAGGCCCCAATAAAACACGGGCAGCTCCTGTTGATAGAAACAAGTCATAAAGCAGGAACAGTCAGGTGTGAAAGAGATTAGCCAGAGGCTTGTGTGGGATGAAAGGACTTTATGGCATGTCAAGCCCTGATGCTAATCACAGGTGGCCGGAGGAAGGGGAGCTCGTGAGACCAGTTTGACCTGGGGCAGCAGAGCCAAGCTGCCCAGGTCACAGAAGAGTCATGGAAAGGCAAATGTGCTGTGAGGCCCGTATTTGCTTCATTATAGCCTATGTGAGGGCAATCACAAGATGGCCACCGCTTCCAAAATGGAACCCGCGTAGTGATGCAGAATAACGTGTACACAGTGCATTCATAGCTAGAACGGTATACAAAGCACTTGTACATACCGCATTAACCATTTGCGGTTCGCCAATACCAGGATAGACAGGGGAGGGGCCCTGTCCCCTACGCGGTCACAGAGATTAAAGTACGACAGACCCTCCTTTTGCCCTTACATAGGCAATCACTATACTCATCTTAATCCGAGTCTAGGTCAATGTTCACAAAGTCATGGAGATGTTGCTGTAGCATCATCCTATTACTTAGCTCGTCCCTCGATACAGGTTTTCTTACACACAAGGTAGCACAGAGGCCACATATCGCAGGAGCACACTGTATGCACAGACAGAACAGGAAAAGAATGGCTAAGATCATTCCAATGACCATCAGAACTTTCCAACCCCAGGCAGATATCAGTTCCCAGAACCACCCCACCAGTGACCAATCTCCTTTATCCACGTGTATGGACTCAGATATTTTATGGAGTCTGGAGATGGCTTGATAGACTGTTGGAGGGTTATCTGGTATGAAAATGCAACAACTGGATTGGATAACCTTACATACCCCACCGCGGTCTGCAAGAATAACGTCTAGAACCATGCGGTTCTGCAAAGTCATGAGGCGATCCGCTTGGAGCTCAGCTGTCAAATTACCGAGGGCACCAGCCGTTACATTGACAGTGGATTCAACCACACGAGTCAGTTGTCTCAGGTTCTTACTATTTACCATAGGTCCCCAAAACGGCAGGAAACCCAAGAAGAAGTCTCCCGCTTCCTGACCGGCAGTATCCTCCTTACTAATTACGCCCCTCACAACTCTAGTCTTGTGATAGTCAGAGGCAGCAGTAAATGTTGGCGGTAGCAAGTTCGCAATATAACATGTGCCCGAGAAATCAGGGGGCAACCATGTATATGCTCGGTCATTGCAGATGAAATATGTGCCCTTGGCAGCCAAAAACGCAGGAGAAAACTGTGATGGGAAAGTGTACGTTTCAGTACAGTCACTTCTCCCCAGTTGAGCTCTAGGATTCTGACCATTACCCTGTAAGCAGAACCGACCTATGTGGGGTACGACCCAGATTGGGGATGAGATTTTTCGCTGTCTTTCACCCAGACTAATACTATACCCCGTTGCGTTCCATCCTACATAAGGTCTCAATTCTTCCTTGGGTATGGACGAGTATGCATCGATATCTCTGCTCATATCGGCAACTCCTTTCATCAAAGCCTTATTATTGGTGATAGGTCTGATGGAACGCGGTTGTCGCGGGGAGTACGTATCTAGTGCATAAAGAAACATGGTCTGGAATGCCCATGACGATCCATTGTAACTAAATGGCAGCACCAAATAGGGAATACCCTTATTAATGGTATGTGGCATTAACCCACACACCCAGCAATTGGTTGTATTCATTACTAGTTGGTGTTGGTGCAAGAGCTGAATAAACGAGTTATTTACAAACTCTGATCGTCTGGTTTGTTCATGTTCAGGCAGAGGGTGAAAAGAGTGTGAGGAGGCAGTAGAAAGAGGTATAGGCTGTACAGTGGGTGCAATGGGCTTTTGAGAGGAGAAAAATACAAATCCAACGATGAACATTATTATACTACATAGTATAAATAGGCCCACAAATACAAAACATTTACTCTTTATAATTTTACACATCCTTGCTTTAAAGTTCATTTCCTCAACGGGTCTCTCCATCTTAAAAAACTCCATCCTCCAATCGGGCCGCTCGCGGCGGATGAGTTTCTTCTGCTAAGGAGTACGCCTGTCAGTCCAGGGAAACGCCCTAGACCAACCAGAACCGTTGACCTAACGTCTTCGGCCTGTACCCCAAAGTCTTGGCACCGCGACCCTGCGGCTGAACCCGGATGGTGGTTCGAAAAACAAAAATCAAGAAAGTCCTTCAGATGGGAGAGCTTATAATGTCAAAAAGAAAAGATAGTAAGGAAATCTTTATTTGTCCATAGGCCTTGGTCTCAAATTATAGCGGAGACGGCCAGGTGCTGTTTGATCCTGGAACAAAAGTTCAGGCTCTGTGGTGTCCAATCGACTTGATGATGGCACAGCTTCTTGCAAAATATCGTTACTCTCTTGGTCTGAAACTGTGCCCTTTATGCGTGCATCACTGAATGGTACAAAACGAGGTACAGTGTCTGTTTTAGAGTCGGCGATACCCTCCTGGACCCACCGGTCATATGGCAGGGGCAAGGGGACTACCTTGCAGTGGGTGCCATGGACCCAATTCTTTCTCCCTTTCACCCGAACCGCTGATCTCGTTGACAGAAGTACAAGGTGGGGGCCGATCCAACGAGGCTCGTCATTGCTTTTGCGCTGGAAATTTCTAATCAGCACCCATGTGCCAGGGTCGATAGGGTGTCCAGGAGTTTCAGAAGCTTGGGGAAGAGTATCATGCACCTGTTGATGTAAAACACGTAGTTTAACAGTCAAATCATACAAGTAATCGAGTAGTACTGGATGCTCGATCTCACTGAATTTCGTAGGCCTTGGTACACCCCATACGTTGGCCGGGCGGCCAAAAACCACTTCATAAGGACTAAGTCCCACTCGTGAGTGTACGGTCATTCTGGTGGACAGGAGTGCTAAAGGCAGAGCATCAGGCCATTTAAGACCGGTGCTCGCCTGGATTTTGGCCAGTTTAAGTTTTAGAGCGCCGTTGTAGCGCTCTACTAATCCAGCTGATTGGGGGTGATTTGCAGCGTGGAACTTCTGCCTAATACCTAGCCCCTCACACACATTCTTCATCACTTTACCCACAAACTCACTTCCGTTATCACACCACATCATTCTTGGCATTCCAAACCTAGGGAAGAACTCTTTCACAAGGGCTTTGGCTGTGGATAGGGCAGTGTTATCCTTTAGAGGATAGGCCTCTAGCCATTTTGAAAAAGCGCAGACAACCACCAATACATATTTCAGGTTGTTGCACCTTTCCATGTGGATAAAGTCCAGCTGCAAAACTTCAAATGGGTATGATGGGGGTGCAAAATGACCAGCTGGAGTTGGGGTTCCCCTACCAGGGTTATATTTCAAGCATACCATACAATTCTTGACCACATTCTCTGCGCACTTGGGAATTCCAGCATTCTGCCATACTGGAGCCAACAACTTACAAATTCCTTTCGTACTGATATGTGCCATTCCATGTGCCATTGTAACTACTGGAAGCACATATGCATCAGGCAACAACCATCGCCTATGTTCTGTCAGATCAATCCAACAACCATTCTCATCCAACTTACCCACACTTTCTCTCCACTTGCTTAATTCTTTCTCTGTAGCTTCAGCTTGAAGCGACTTCACACTCTCTATTGTGTTTTCACACATTCCAACATCATCAACCCATCTTGCGGGGCCTGCAACATAATTCTAGTCTTTACATTCTGTGCTGTTTCTTTCGCGATCTCATCAGCAAACGCATTCCCACGTCCGACATCATCGGTGATTTTCCTGTGCGCACTGCATTTCATGATCGCAACTTGCAATGGTAGGGTCAGTGACTCAAGGAGATCATTCACCAACTTGCCATTCTGAATTTTAGCTCCATGCGACGTCAGGAACCCACGTTCTTTCCATAATCGCCCAAAACTATGAGCCACGCCAAAGGCGTACTGGCTATCGGTGTATATATTCACTCTCATTCCTTCAGACAACACGCATGCTCTTGTGAGGGCGATTAATTCTGCTGCTTGGGCCGAATTATGTGGCACACGTGCAGTTTCCACAACCGTGTGTAAAGTCGTGATAGCATATGCAGCAGTCGTGTCACCATTAGGGAGCTTGAAACACGAACCATCCACCCATAAAGTACCATCACACTCAGTCAGGGGAGTATCTTTTAGATCTACTCTCCCTTTCGTCTCTTCTTCTGTTCTGAACAGACAGTCATGTTGCTCATTCTCATCTAGGTCTGCTGGATTTGGCAATAACGTAGCTGGATTCAGCGTGTTGCATCTCTTTATGTGTATGTGGTTTGCTAACAGTGTGAGCTCATAGCCTGATAATCGCGCACTAGTCAAGTGTTGTGTCTTGGTTCTGTTTAATAATGTGTCTACAGCATGTGGAACCATAACGATCAATGTGTTGTCCATTACCAAACCAGCAGATTGTCGGATAGACATAGCTGCAGCAGCTGTCGCTCTCAGACAGCTTGGCAATGCCCTCGCTACAGGGTCCAAGGTTGATGAAAAATATGCGCATGGGCGCGGTCTGTCACCAAAAGGCTGTGTTAACACTGATAATGCACAACCATCTTTCTCGTGAACATACAATGTAAAAGGGTTGCTGTAGTCAGGGTTACCCAACACAGGAGCTGAACATAATGCATTGCGCAATTCCACAAAACTTTTCTGGCACTCTTCAGACCATGGGATAGGATTCGGTGTGTCTTTGCATGTTAATGCTAACAAAGGTTTTGCCAACAGGGAAAAATTTGGGATCCAGTGCCTACAGTATGAGGTAATGCCCAAGAAAGCACGTACTTCTCTCTGTGTTCTTGGCACACTCAACTGTGCAATGGCTTGAATTCTTTCTGGGGTCAGTTTCCTTCCCTCCTTCGATAAGAGATGACCTAAGTAGGTCACTTCTTGTCGACAATATTGCAGCTTTGAGAGAGACACTTTGTGATGGAAAGCAGATAAATGACGCAACAATGATAATGTGGCTTCTTTGCAGATCTTCTCAGTATCGCGGCAATTAGTAAATCGTCAACGTACTGAATCAGGATAGCGCCACTAGGTAAAACAAGTGCATCAAGCTGCGCTTTCAAAGCTTGGCTGTATATTGATGGACTTTCACAGTAGCCCTGGGGAGCGCGTTTGAAGCGGAAGCTTCGGCCTCCCAGACTGAAGCCAAAAATGTCTCTGCTCTCCTCTGCAATTGGGATGCTAAAGAAAGCATTCTTTAAATCGATCACTGAAAACCATGCAGCAGAGGCTGGAATCATCGTTAACAAGGCAGTTATATCAGGGACAACTGGAAACTGTGGCACAACAATCTTATTAACCTCTATAAGATCAATCACAAATCTGTAAACAGGTGGCTGTGAAGGGTCCGTTCGTTTTAAGACAGGCAAAATCGGACTATTGCAAACGTTGCCTCTTGTCTCTTCAATTACACCCTTATTAATCAAGTCGCTGACAATGTCTAACAGTGCTTTCTGGCCTTCATTAGAGATCTTGTACTGGGGAATGCGTGGCAGTCTGACATTAGCCTTTAAAGTTACCACGTATGGCGGTATCTCCAAGAGGCCCACATCATTGGGACCAGTAGCCCAAAGGACATCCGGAAGGGATGACAATTCAGGCGGCATTGTATTTTTAGACAAGTACATCGGGGAAATCACTTTCCTGCCTAATGTAAGTTGTACTCCTGACGGTGAACAATACAGTGTAGCATGCAATCTTTTTAACAAATCTAACCCTAGCAAATTTTCATTACAACCTGTTGTTAGGATCAGGGGTGCTTTCAGCTCGCAAGGTCCTATAGAAAGTGACATGGGACTAGAAATCGGGTTCCTAACTGGGGCGCCAGAAAAACCTACTGAAACATTTATATCGCCAGACAAAGGTGCGCCAGGGAGTTTTGAATGCATGATTGAACTCTTTGCAGCACCAGTGTCTAGCAGAAAGGGCTCCGTTACATTTGCTGTAGTCACCTCAACATACGGTCCGCTCTGATCCACTGGCACTGAAACAACTCCCTCTCTCTGTCTACGGCTGTCCTAGTAATCATTATTTTCTGCATCGCCGTCCTCTGCATAATAATCATTATTGTAGTACTGAGCTGTATTACTAATCGCGTTGGCTTGCTGATCAAAGCTATTGATGGTATTTTGAGGCGGAAGAGGACGCGCGTTCTGGGGAACATTCCCACGCCCTCTGCCTCTAGGAGCTTGCTGACCACCTCTCCCTCTTGCGCCATACATATTGCCATTACGCTGCATCAATTTAGGGCAACTATATTTAAAATGACCTTCCTCTTTGCAGTATGAACATTGGTTGGGACCTACAGGGACACGTGGTTGATAATACCCATTCATTTGCTGATTGTTCTGAAATTGTTGGGGTTGGTGATAGACACCTTGGGGTTGCCTATAATTATTCTGACCTCCACGTGGCGGATAGGCCTGCTGTAAAAGGACCTTTGTTTTTAGCTCTTTTGTTTTCTTTTCTGTTCTATCTTTCTCGTCTTTATCTCTGTTTTCATAATACTGTGCAGTAGCCAGTATTTGCGCCGAAGAGGAAACAGCCCAAGAACTTTCTAAATCTTTTAACTTTTTACACAGGTCAGGAAGTAAATTCTGCACAAATGTATCCACAAATAACCGTTGGCCACCCTCAGTACTCATATCTTGCCCACTGTGGTCAATAATCGCGGGCATTATTGTCTTCATATACGTGATGATTCTACAAGGGAGTTCTGCTATTAAAGGCTCTGGTTTCGCGCCACCAATCTGTCTAGCGTCAGCAGAGATGATGTTAGCCCATGTGTCCCCTAGTTCTGCAGCATGATCCATATTACGAATGGATCCCCACAAAGGCTGTGGAACCACATTCCCAAACAGCATATCTATATCAGCCAGATTCATTACACAGGATTCTGCAGTTTGTGACAACTCCTTATAATAACCGGTAGGGTTTTTACGGGGATCAGGCAATGTCTGCTTAAGTGCTAACACCTCAGATCTTTTCCATGGAACATGTACCCAAATACGCTGAAAATGTGCTAAGACAGGTGGATTAGCATTTGGTTCAGCAGGTCTCCAAACTGGGGGAACCTCACGCATCGGATATTGGCGTGCTTTTACCCTTTTTCCCACAGGGACATCAGGTTCAAACAATGACTGTTGACAATCATCATTCCTGAAGGATAATACAACCGCAACTGCTTTATCTACATCGCGATCCACAATGGTACCAGTTCCAAAATCAAATCTCACTCGACACAACTCCTGCGGGCTTGGGTCTTTACCACTATCATCCAATTCCTCACAGAGAATTTCACACATTTTCTCAAAGACGTACCTCTGTTTTGGGGCATCCCATTGATGGAAAACGTTGACAACTGATTCCACATCATATAGTGAAGGGAAAACAATCCATCTACGCGCCATGCGATCTATTACCTTTTTCTCATCGGGGTTAGGCAATTGACTGCGCAATTGCTTACGCTGTAAGCCAGGAGTCGCACCGGATGACTCAAAGAGAGGTGACATTAACGTAGTAACCACATTAGCCAAACGTTGTCGCGCTGAAGGAGAAGTTGAGGCGAAAACAGGGGGATAAACAGAGGGGAGAAAAGAGGATGCAGAAACAGGTACTGGAGTGGTGCAAGGAAGAGTGTCAGGGGAGGCAGCTGCTGAATTAGACAAAGTCGCAGGAAGCGCGGGGGCAGTTGGAAACACAACTGGCGGCCCTTGAGAGGGCTGCGCTATAGGGATAGGAGCCGGCTGCGAAGCAGCTGGCGGTAGCGGCAAAGCTTGCAGTATATTAACTGGAGGTGGCATATTCACAAGCTGGGGAGGCGCCGTGGCATTTTGAGCATACGGGGGTGGCGAACTCAACAAATGCGACATCAGGGGATCTTTCTCCTTTTCTTCTAACTCATTCTGTTTAGAGTGCGGTAAAGCTGGGTAACATTTGTCGATCCCTAACTTACGCTGTCTGTGCAATTGCTCATTCATCTGCTCCTCCTCATTGTCTTTGAATTGTACAGCTGCTTGCATTACTGTCATACCTTTTTCTCTCCTATTCTTTTTCGCTAGCTTAATTTCCTTCTGTTTGGCTTCCTTCCGCCATAAGCGGAAAGAATCAAACATCGCCGGCCGGGCTTTCTTTTTAAACAATTTAATTTCCAAATTATCTAAAATATCGGTATCGAAACTACCATTTTGGGGCCATTTTAAAACACCGTCTTTTCTGGTGTAGTGGATCCATACTTCGTTATATGCAATAGGGCCTACGCCATGTTTTACATAGAGCTCATAGGTTGGAGTTCCAACCGGAGGAACCGGACATGATTCCTCCAGCTGGAAATCTCTTCCACAACCCAAACAAAACAATCTACCAAATATTCTAGAACCAGGCATCTTTGCTCACTAGTCTAGATCCAAACGTCAAAGGATTATCGATTACGATAGTCTCGTGAATACACGAGTCCTCTGGCTTTGGCGTTTGCAAACTCCAAATTTCCAAATCAAAACGATCCCGAGGGATACCAAACAAATGGGAGACGCTCCACTTATACTTAACTGAATATTGATGATCAATGGCGTCACCAGAAGACTCTCTCGATTGTTTTGCTCTATCAAAACTCGTCAAGGGTCCAAAACAGGTCGATTAATCAGGGCAGCAGTCCTTCGTAGCCGTCGGGACGCGGAGAACCTCGCAGAAAAGACTTTCAGACCACGTCGACATGCAGGGGTCGATGAAGTGGCGGCCTTCCTCCGGAATTTCCACACGAAGCTCCTCACGAACCTCTGGCTTGGACTGGTACCGCTGAAATCGTCCCGAGTTGGGCGCCAAACTGAAGTACTGGGTATTTTAAACCCAGCGGTGCAGGGGCACACACCCTATGACTTCTGGGTTCTCCCTGTTTCAGACCTACAGAAACACAGAGTCTTCTGGGTGAAGTCAAAGATTCATTTATTGGCTGCAGACCAATTACAGGTATCCTAGAAGTACAACAGCGTGTATGTTCTCAGGAGACTGCTAAAAATCATAGAAACGGACTTCTCCTTAAGTACAGTTTTTTCCTGCCTCAGGCATACATTCCTAGGTTTATGATATGGTCATTTAAAGTATACATTACAAACGAAAAGGCAGAGTCATGATGACCATCCCACATTCCAGTTAAGCCAGCCCACAATTATTTACACAGCAAGGTTCAGATTCCACATCAGATATCGATAGGCCCCAATAAAACACGGGCAGCTCCTGTTGATAGAAACAAGTCATAAAGCAGGAACAGTCAGGTGTGAAAGAGATTAGCCAGAGGCTTGTGTGGGATGAAAGGACTTTATGGCGTGTCAAGCCCTGATGCTAATCACAGGTGGCCGGAGGAAGGGGAGCTCGTGAGACCAGTTTGACCTGGGGCAGCAGAGCCAAGCTGCCCAGGTCACAGAAGAGTCATGGAAAGGCAAATGTGCTGTGAGGCCCGTATTTGCTTCATTATAGCCTATGTGAGGGCAATCACAAGATGGCCACCGCTTCCAAAATGGAACCCGCGTAGTGATGCAGAATAACGTGTACACAGTGCATTCATAGCTAGAACGGTATACAAAGCACTTGTACATACCGCATTAACCATTTGCGGTTCGCCAATACCAGGATAGACAGGGGAGGGGCCCTGTCCCCTACGCGGTCACAGAGATTAAAGTACGACAGGGTAGTGTTTTAGGGTTTAGGGTAGTGCAGTGGTTTTGTGTAGTATAGGGATATCTGCTGGGGTAGTGTTTTAGGCTTTAGGGTAGTGCAGTGGTGTTTTGGTAGTGTAGGGGGTCATGCTGGGGTAGTGTTTTAGGGTTTAAGGAAGTGCAGTGGTGTTTGTGTAGTATAGGGGGTCAAGCTGCGGGTAGTGTTTTAGGGTTTAGGGAAGTGCAGTGATGTTTGTGTAGTGCGTCGTGCTGGGGTAGTGTTTTAGAGTTTAGGGCAGTGCAGTGGTGTATGGGTAGTGTAGGGGGTTGTGCTGGGGCTAGTGTTTAAGGGTTTAGGGAATAGCAGTGGTGTTTGTGTAGTGTAGGGGGTCGTGCCGGGTGTACTATTTTAAGGTTTAGGGCAGTCCAGTAGTGTTTGGGTATTGTAGGGAGTTGTGCTGGGGGTAGTGTTTTAGCATTTATGGTAGTGCAGTGGTGTTTGGGTAGTGTAGGGAGACGTGCTGGTGGTATTGTTTTTGGGTTTAGGGTAGTGCAGTTGTGTTTGGGTAGTGAAGGGGGTCGTGCTGGGGCTAGTGTTTTAGGGTTTAGGGTAGTACAGTGGTGTTTGTGTAGTGTAGGGGGTCGAGCTTGGGGTAGTGTTTTGGGATTTAGGGTAGTGCAGTGGTGTTTGGGTGGTGAAAGGGGTCACGCTGGGGGTAGTGTTTTAGGGTTTAGGGTAGTGCAGTGGTGTTTGTGTAGTGAAGGGGTTCATGCTGGGGGTAGTGTTTTAGGGTTTAGGGTAGTGCCGTGGTGTTTGTGTAGTGTAGGGGGTCATGCTGGGGGTAGTGTTTTAGGGTTTCGGGTAGTGCAGTGGTGTTGGGTAGTGTAGGGGGGACTGGTGGGGGTAGTGTTTTAGGGTTCAGGGTAGTGCAATGGTGTTTGTGTAGTGTAGGGGGTCGTGCTGAGGATAGTGTTTTAGGGTTTAGGGTAGTGCAGTGGTGTTTGTGTAGTGTAGGGGTCATGCTGGGGATAGATTTTTAGGGTTTAGGGCAGTGCAGTGGTGTTTGGGTAGTGTAGGGGGCCGTGCTGGGGTTAGTGTTTAAGGGTTTAGGGCATAGTAGCGGTGTTTGTGTAGTGTAGGGGGATGTGCTGGTGTAGTGTTTTGGGGTTTAGGGTAGTGCAGTGGTGTTTGTGTAGTATAGGTGGTAGTACTGGGGGTAGATTTAGGGTTTAGGATAGTGCAGTGGTGTTTGGGTAGTATAGGGGGTCATGCTGGGGGTAGGGTTTTAGGGTTTAGGGTTGTGCTGTGGTGTTTGTGTAGTGTAGGGGGTCATGCTGGGGGTAGTGTTTTATGGTTTAGGGTAGTGCAGTGGTGTTGGGTAGTGTTGGGGGGACTGCTGGGGTAGTGTTTTAGGTTTTAGGGTAGTGCATTGGTGTTTGTGTAGTATTGGGGTAGTTCTGGGGGTACTGTTTTAGGGTTTAGGTTAGTGCAGTGGTGTTTGGGTAGTGTTGGGGTACTACTGGGTGTAGTGCTTTAGGGTTTAGGGTAGTGCCGGGTTGTTTGTTTAGTTTACGGGGTCATGCTGGGGGTAGTGTTTTAGGGTTTAGGGTAGTGCAGGGGTGTTTGTGTAGTAAAGGGGGTCTTGCTGGGGGTAGTGTTTTAGGGTTTAGGGTAGTGCAGTGGTGTTTGTGTGATGTAGAGGGTCAAGCTGGGGGTTGTATTTTAGGGTTTAGGGTAGTGCAATGGTGTTTGTGTAGTATAGGGGTTCATGCTGGGGTAGGGTTTAGGGTTTAGGGTAGTGCAGTGTTTTTTTTGTTGTGTAAGGGGTTGTGCTGGGGGTAGTGTTTTAGGGTTTAGGGGAGTGCGGTGGGGTTTGTGGAGTATAGGGGGTCTTTCTGGGGGTAATGTTTTAGGGTTTAGGGTAGTGCAGTGGTGTTTGTGTAGTGTAGGGGGTCAAGCTGGGAGTAGTGTTTTAGGGTTTAGAGTAGTGCAGTTGTGTTTGTGTAGTGTAGGGGGTCATGCTGGGGGTAGATTTAGGGTTTATGGTAATGCAGTGGTGTTTGGGTAGTATAGGAGGTCGTGCTGCAGGTAGTGTTTTAGGGTTTAGGGCAGTGCAGTGGTGTTTGTGTAGTGTAGGGGGTCATGCTGGGGGTAGTGTTTTAGGGTTTAGGACAGTGCAGTGGTGTTTCGGTAGTGTAGGGGGGTCGTGCTGGGGGTAGTTTTTTAGGGTTTAGGGCATTGCAGTAGTGTTTGTATAGTGTAGGGGGTCGTACCGGGGGTATTGTTTTAGGGTTTAGGGCAGTGCAGTGGTGTTTGGGTATTGTAGGGGGTTGTGCTGGGGGTAGTAGTTTAGAGTTTAGGGTAGTGCAGTGGTGTTTGGGTAGTGTAGAGGGTCGTGCTGAGGTAGTGTTTTTGGGTTTAGGGTAGTTCAGTTGAGTGTGGGTAGTGAAGGGGCTCGTGCTGGGGGTATTGTTTTAGGTTTTAGGGTTGTACAGTGGTGTTTGGGTGGTGTAGGGGGTCACGCTGGGGGTAGTGTTTTAGTATTTAGGGCAGTGCAGTGCGGTTTGGGTAGTGTAGGGGGATCGTGCTGGTGGAAGTGTTTTAGGGTTTAGGGCAGTGCAGTGGTGTTTCGGTATTGTAGGGGGTCATGCTGGGGATAGTGTTTTAGGTTTTAGGGCTGTGCAGTGGTGTTTGTATAGTGTAGGGGGTCATGCCGGGGGTAGTGTTTTAGTATTTAGGGCAGTGCAGTGGTGTTTGGGTAATGTAGAGGGTTGTGCTGGGGTAGTGGTTTAGCGTTTAGGATAGTGCAGTGGTGTTTGTGTAGTGTAGAGGGTCATGCTGAGGGAATATTTAGGGTTTAGGGTAGTGCAATGGTGTTTGTGTATTGTAAGGGGTCATGCTGGGGGTAGTGTTTTAGGGTTTAGGGTAGTGCAGTGGTCTTTGTGTAGTGTAGGGGACGTGCTGGGGTAGTGTTTTAGGGTTTAGGGTAGTGCCGTGGTGTTTTTGTAGTGTAGGTGGTCGTACTGGGGGTAGATGTACGGTTTAGGATAGTTCAGTGGTATTTGGGTAGTGTAGAGGGTCGGGCTGGGGGTAGGGTTTTAGGAATTAGGGCAGTGCAGTGGTGTTTGCGTAGAGCAGGGGGATCTTGCTGGTGGAAGTGTTTTAGGGTTTAGGGTAGTGCAGCGGTGTTTGGGTAGTGTAGGGGGTCGTGCTGGGGTAGTGTTTTTGGGTTGTGTAGAGGTGTTTGTATAGTGTAGAGGGCCATGCTGGGGGTTGTGTTCTAGGGTTTAGGGTAGTGCAGTGGTGTTTGTGTAGTGTAGGGGGTCATGCTGGGGGTAGATTTAGGGTTTAGGGTAGAGCAGTGGTGTTTGTGTAGTGTAGGGGTTCGTGTTTTAGGGTTTAGGGTAGTGCAGTGGTGTTTGTGTAGTGTAGGGGTTCATGTTTTAGGGTTTAGGGTAGTGCAGTGGTGTTTGTGTAGTATAGGGGGTCTAGCTGGGGGTAGGGTTTTAGGGTTTAGGGAAGCGCAGTGGTGTTTCTGAAGTGTAGGGGGTCATGCTGGGGGCAGATTTAGGGTTTAGGCTAATGCAGTGCTTTTGGGTTGTGTAGGGGGCGTGCTGCAGGTAGTGTTTTAGGGTTTAGGGCAGTGCAGTGGTGTTTGGGTAGTGTAGGGGGGTTGTGCTGGGGGTAGTTTTTTAGGGTTTAGGGCATTGCAGTGGTGTTTGTGTAGTGTAGGGGGTCGTGCCGGGGTTATTGTTTTAGGGTTTAGGGCAGTGCAGTGGTGTTTGGGTATTGTAGGGGGTTGTGCTGGGGCTAGTAGTTTAGAGTTTAGGGTAGTGCAGTGGTGTTTGTGTAGTGTAGGGGACGTGCTGGGGTAGTGTTTTAGCGTTTAGGATAGTGCAGTGGTGTTTGTGTAGTGTAGAGGGTCATGCTGAGGGTATATTTAGGGTTTAGGGTAGTGCAATGGTGTTTGTGTATTGTAAGGGGTCATGCTGGGGGTAGTGTTTTAGGGTTTAGGGTAGTACAGTGGTCTTTGTGTAGTGTAGGGGACGTGCTGGGGTAGTGTTTTAGGGTTTAGGGTAGTGCCATGGTGTTTTTGTAGTGTAGGGGGTCGTACTGGGGGTAGATGTATGGTTTAGGATAGTTCAGTGGTATTTGGGTAGTGTAGAGGGTCGGGCTGGGGGTAGGGTTTTAGGAATTAGGGCAGTGCAGTGGTGTTTGGGTAGAGCAGGGGGATCTTGCTGGTGGAAGTGATTTAGGGTTTAGGGTAGTGCAGCGGTGTTTGGGTAGTGTAGGTGGTCGTGCTGGGGTAGTGTTTTTGGGTTGTGTAGAGGTGTTTGTATAGTGTAGAGGGCCATGCTGGGGGTTGTGTTTTAGGGTTTAGGGTAGTGCAGTGGTGTTTATGTAGTGTAGGGGTTCGTGTTTTAGGGTTTAGGGTAGTGCAGTGGTGTTTGTGTAGTGTAGGGGTTCATTTTTTAGGGCTTGGGGTAGTGCAGTGGTGTTTGTGTAGTATAGGGGGTCAAGCTGGGGGTAGGGTTTTACGGTTTAGGGCAGTGCATTGGTGTTTGTGTAGTGTAGGGGGTCATGCTGGGGGTAGTGTTTTGGGGTTTAGGGCAGTGCAGTAGTGTTTGGGTAGTGTGGGGGGTCGTGCTGGGGCTAGTGTTTAAGGGTTTAGGGTGTAGCAGTGGTGTTTGTGTAGTGTAGGGGGTCGTGCTGGGGGTACTATTTTATGGTTTAGGGCAGTGTAGTAGTGTTTGGGTATTGTAGGGAGTTATGCTGGGGGTAGTGTTTTAGCGTTTATGGTAGGGCAGTGGTGTTTGGGTAGTGTAGGGAGTCGTGCTGGTGGTAGTGTTTTGGGGTTTAGGGTAGTGCAGTTCTGTGTGGATAGTGAAGGGGTCAAGCTGGGGGTTGTGTTTTAGGGTTTAGGGTAGCACAGTGGTGTTTGTGTAGTATAGGGGTTCATGCTGGGGTAATGTTTTAGGGTTTAGGGTAGTGCAGTGGTGTTTGTGTAGTATAGGGGGTCTTTACTGGGGTAATGTTTTAGGGTTTAGGGTAGTGCAGTGGTGTTTGGGTGGTGTAGGGGGTCATGCAGGGGTTAGTGATTTAGGGTTTAGGGTAGTGCAGTGGAGTTTGTGTAGTGTAGGGGGAAGTGCTGGGGTAGTGTTTTAGGGTTTAGGGTAGTGCAGTGGTGTTTGTGTAGTGTAGGTGGTTGTACTGTGGGTAGATTTAGGGTTTAGGATAGTGCAGTGGTGTTTGGGTAGTGTAAGGGGTCATGCTGGGGGTAGGGTTTTAGGGTTTAGGGCAGTGCAGTGCTGTTTGGGTAGTGTAGGGGGATCGTGCTGGTGGAAGTATTTTATGGTTTAGGGCAGTGCAGTGGTGTTTCGGTAGTGTAGGGGGTCATGCTGGGGGTAGTGTTTTAGGTTTTAGGGCTGTGCAGTGGTGTTTGTGTAGTGTAGGGGGTCATGCTGGGGGTAGTGTTTTAGGATTTAGGGCAGTGCAGTGGTGTTTGGGTAATGTAGGGGGTTGTGCTGGGGTAGTGGTTTAGCGTTTAGGATAGTGCAATTGTTTGTGTAGTGTAGAGGGTCATGCTGGGGGTATATTTAGGGTTTAGGGTAGTGCAATGGTGTTTGTGTAGTGTAAGGGGTCATGCTGGGGGTGGTGTTTTAGGGTTTAGGGTAGTGCAGTGGTGTTTGTGTAGTGTAGGGGACGTGCTGGGGGTAGATGTAGGGTTTAGGATAGTTCAGTGGTGTTTGGGTAGTGTAGAGGGTTGGGCTGGGGGTAGGGTATTAGGAATTAGGGCAGTGCAGTGGTGTTTGGGTAGAGTAGGGGGATCTTGCTGGTGGAAGTGTTTTAGGGTTTAGGGTAGTGCACCGGTGTTTGGGTAGTGTAGGGGGTCGTGTTTTTGGGCAGTGCAGAGGTGTTTGTATACTGTAGAGGGCCGTGCTGGGGGTAGTGTTTTTGGGTTTAGGGTAGTGCAGTGGTGTTTGTGTAGTGTAGGGGTTCGTGTTTTAGGGTTTAGGGTAGTGCAGTGGTGTTTGGGTAGTGTAGGGGGTCGTGTTGGGAGTAGTGTTTTAGGATTTAAGGTAGTGAAGTGGTGTTTGTGTAGTGTAGGGGGTCGTGCTGGGGGTAGATTTAGGGTTTAGTGTAGAGCAGTGGTATTTGTGTAGTGTAGGGGGTCGTGTTTTAGGGTTTAGGGTAGTGCAGTGGTGTTTGGGTAGTGTAGGGGGTTGTGCTGGCGGTAGTGTTTTACTGTTTAGGGTAGTGCAGTGTTTGTGTAGTGTAGGGGGTCAAGCTGGGAGTAGTGTTTTAGGGTTTAGGGTAGCGCAGTGGTGTTTGTGTAGTATAGGGGTTCATGCTGGGGTAGTGTTTTAGGGTTTAGGGTAGTGCAGTGGTGTTTTGGTTGTGTAAGGGGTTGTGCTGGGGGTAGTGTTTTAGGGTTTAGGGGAGTGCAGTGGTGTTTGTGTAGTATAGGGAGTCTTTACTGGGGTAATGTTTTAGGGTTTAGGGTAGTGCAGTGGTGTTTGGGTGGTGTAGGGGGTCACGCTGGGGGTAGTGTTTTAGGGTTTAGGGTAGTGCAGTGGTGTTTGTGTAGTGTAGGGGGTCATGCAGGGGGTAGTGATTTAGGGTTTAGGGTAGTGCAGTGGTGTTTGTGTAGTGTAGGGGGAAGTGCTGGGGTAGTGTTTTAAGGTTTAGGGTAGTGCAGTGGTGTTTGTGTAGTGTAGGTGGTTGTACTGTGGGTAGATTTAGGGTTTAGGATAGTGCAGTTGTGTTTGGGTAGTGTAAGGGGTCATGCTGGGGGTAGAGTTTTAGGGTTTAGGGCAGTGCAGTGCTGTTTGGGTAGTGTAGGGGGATCGTGCTGGTGGAAGTGTTTTATGGTTTAGGGCAGTGCAGTGGTGTTTCGGTAGTGTAGGGGGTCATGCTGGGGGTAGTGTTTTAGGTTTTAGGGCTGTGCAGTGGTGTTTGTGTAGTGTAGGGGGTCATGCTGGGGGTAGTGTTTTAGGATTTAGGGCAGTGCAGTGGTGTTTGGGTAATGTAGGGGGTTGTGCTGGGGTAGTGGTTTAGCGTTTAGGATAGTGCAATTGTTTGTGTAGTGTAGAGGGTCATGCTGGGGGTATATTTAGGGTTTAGGGTAGTGCAATGGTGTTTGTGTAGTGTAAGGGGTCATGCTGGGGGTAGTGTTTTAGGGTTTAGGGTAGTGCAGTGGTGTTTGTGTAGTGTAGGGGGACGTGCTGGGGGTAGATGTAGGGTTTAGGATAGTTCAGTGGTGTTTGGGTAGTGTAGAGGGTTGGGCTGGGGGTAGGGTATTAGGAATTAGGGCAGTGCAGTTGTGTTTGGGTAGAGTAGGGGGATCTTGCTGGTGGAAGTGTTTTAGGGTTTAGGGTAGTGCACCGGTGTTTGGGTAGTGTAGGGGATCGTGTTTTTGGGCAGTGCAGAGGTGTTTGTATACTGTAGAGGGTCTTGCTGGGGGTAGTGTTTTAGGGTTTAGGGTAGTACAGTGGTGTTTGTGTAGTGTAGGGGTTCGTGTTTTAGGGTTTAGGGTAGTGCAGTGGTGTTTGGGTAGTGTAGGGGGTCGTGTTGGGAGTAGTGTTTTAGGGTTTAAGGTAGTGAAGTGGTGTTTGTGTAGTGTAGGGGGTCGTGCTGGGGGTAGATTTAGGGTTTAGTGTAGAGCAGTGGTATTTGTGTAGTGTAGGGGGTCATGTTTTAGGGTTTAGGGTAGTGCAGTGGTGTTTGGGTAGTGTAGGGGGTTGTGCTGGCGGTAGTGTTTTAGTGTTTAGGGTAGTGCAGTGTTTGTGTAGTGAAGGGGGTCAAGCTGGGAGTAGTGTTTTAGGGTTTAGAGTAGTGCAGTGGTGTTTGTGTAGTGTAGGGGGTCATGCTGGGGGTAGATTTAGGGTTTATGGTAATGCAGTGGTGTTTGGGTAGTGTAGGTGGTCGTGCTGTAGGTAGTGTTTTAGGGTTTAGGGCAGTGCAGTGGTGTTTGTGTAGTGTAGGGCGTGATGCTGGGGGTAGTGTTTTAGGGTTTAGGGCAGTGCAGTGGTGTTTGGGTAGTGTAGGGGGGTCGTGCAGGGGGTAGTTTTTTAGGGTTTAGGGCATTGCAGTGGTGTTTGTGTAGTGTAGGGGGTCGTGCCGGGGGTATTGTTTTAGTGTTGAGGGCAGTGCAGTCATGTTTGGGTATTGTTGGGGGTTTTGCTGGGGTTAGTAGTTTAGAGTTTAGGGTAGTGCAGTGGTGTTTGGGTAGTGTAGAGGGTCGTGCTGGGGGTAGTGTTTTTGGGTTTAGGGTAGTTCAGTTGTGTTTGGGTAGTGAAGGGGCTTGTGCTGGGGGTAGTGTTTTAGGTTTTAGGGTAGTACAGTGGTGTTTGTGTAGTGTAGGGGTTCGTGCTTGGGGTAGCGTTTTAGGGTTTTACAGTAGTGCAGTGGTGTTTGGGTGGTGTAGGGGGTCACGCTGGGGGTAGTGTTTTAGGGTTTAGGGTAGTGCAGTGGTGTTTGTGTAGTGTAGGGGGTAATGCCTGGGTAGTGTTTTAGGATTTAGGGCAGTACAGTGGTGTTTGGGTAATGTAGGGGGTTGTGCTGGGGTAGTGGTTTAGCGTTTAGGATAGTGCAATGGTGTTTGTGTAGTGTAGGGGGAATGCTGGGGGTAGTGATTTAGGGTTTAGGGTAGTGCGTGGTGTTGGGTAGTGTAGGGGGGACTGCTGGGGGTAGTGTTTTAGGGTTTAGGGTAGTGCAGTGGTGTTTGTGTAGTGTAGGGGGTCGTGCTGAGGGTAGTGTTTTAGGTTTTAGGGCTGTGCAGTGTTGTTTTGTAGTGTAGGGGGTAATGCCTGGGTAGTGTTTTAGGATTTAGGGCAGTGCAGTGGTGTTTGGGTAATGTAGGGGGTTGTGCTGGGGTAGTGGTTTAGCGTTTAGGATAGTGCAGTGGTGTTTGTGTAGTATAGGGGGAATGCTGGGGGTAGTGTTTTAGGGTTTAGGGTAGTGCGTGGTGTTGGGTAGTGTAGGGGGGACTGCTGGGGGTAGTTTTTTAGGGTTTAGGGTAGTGCAGTGGTGTTTGTGTAGTGTAGGGGGTCGTGCTGAGGGTAGTGTTTTAGGTTTTAGGGCTGTGCAGTGGTGTTTTGTAGTGTAGGGGGTAATGCCTGGGTAGTGTTTTAGGATTTAGGGCAGTGCAGTGGTGTTTGGGTAATGTAGGGGGTTGTGCTGGGGTAGTGGTTTAGCGTTTAGGATAGTGCAGTGGTGTTTGTGTTGTGTAGAGGGTCATGCTGGGGTATATTTAGGGTTTAGGGTAGTGCAATGGTGTTTGTGTAGTGTAAGGGGTCATGCTGGGGGTAGTGTTTTGGGGTTCAGGGTAGTGCAGTGTTGTTTGTGTAGTGTAGGTGGACGTGCTGGGGTAATATTTTAGGGTTTAGGGTAGTGCCGTGGTGTTTGTGTACTGTAAGGGGTTGTGCTGGGGTAGTGTTTTTGGGCAGTGCAGAGGGGTTTGTGTAGTGAAGAGGGCCGTGCTGGGGGTAGTGTTTTAGGGTTTAGGGTAGTGCAGTGGTGTTTGTGTAGTGTAGGGGTTCGTGTTTTAGGGTTTAGGGTAGTACAGTGGTGTTTGGGTAGTGTAGGGGGTCGTGTTGGGAGTAGTGTTTTAGGGTTTAAGGTAGTGAAGTGGTGTTTGTGTAGTGTAGGGGGTCGTGCTGGGGGTAGATTTAGGGTTTAAGGTAGAGCAGTAGTATTTGTGTAGTGTAGGGGGTCAAATTTTAGGGTTTAGGTTAGTGCAGTGGTGTTTGGATAGTGTAGGGGGTCGTGCTGGGGGTAGTATTTTAGGGTTTAGGGTAGTGAAGTGGTGTTTTTGTAGTTTAGGGGGTCGTGCCTGGGGGTACATTTAGGGTTTAGGGTAGTGCAGTGGTGTCTGTGCAGTGTAGGGGGTCGTGCTGGGGTAGACTTAGGGTTTAGGGTTGTGCAGTGGTGTTTGGTTGGTGCAGGGTGTCATGCTGGGGGTAGTGGTTTAGGGTTTAGGGTAGTGCAGTGGTGTTTGTGTAGTGAAGGGGTTCACACTAGGGGTAGTGTTTCAGGGTTCAGGGTAGTGCCGTGGTGTTTATGTAGTGTAGGGATTCAAGCTGGGGGTAGTGTTTTAGGGTTTAGGGTAGTGCAGTGGTGTTGGGTAGTGTAGGGGGACTGCTGGTGGTAGTGTTTTAGGGTTTAGGGTAGTGCAGTGGTGTTTGTGTAGTGTAGGGGGTCGTGCTGAGGGTAGTGTTTTAGGGTTTAGGGTAGTGCAGTGGTGTTTGTGTAGTGTAGGGGGTAATGCTGGGGTGAGATTTAGGGTTTAGGGTAATGCAGTGGTGTTTGGGTAGTGTGGGTGGTCGTGCTGCAGGTAGTGTTTTAGGGTTTAGGGCAGTGCAGTGGTGTTTGTGTAGTGTAGGGGGTCATGCTGGGGGTAGTGTTTTAGGGTTTAGGGCAGTGCAGTGGTGTTTGGGTAGTGTAGGGGGTCGTGCTGGGGGTAGTATTTTAGGGTTTAGGGCATTGCACTGGTGTTTGTGTTGTAAAGGGGGTCGTGCCTGGGGTATTGTTTTAGGGTTTAGGGCAGTGCAGTGGTGTTTGGGTATTGTAAGGGTTGTGCTGGGGGCAGTGTTTTAGCATTTAGGGTAGTGCAGTGGTGTTTGGGTAGTGTAGAGGGTCGTGCTGGGGGTAGTGTTTTGGGGTTGAGGGTAGTGCAATTGTGTTTGGGTAGTGAAGGGGGTCATGCTTGGGGTAGTATTTTAGGGTTTAGGGTAGTGCAGTGGTGTTGGGTAGTGTAGGGGGTCGTGCTGAGGGTAGTGTTTTAGGGTTTAGGGTAGTGCAGTGGTGTTTGTGTAGTGTAGGGGGTCAAGCTGGGGGTAGTGTTTTAGGGTTTAGGGTAGTGCAGTGGTGTTTGTGCAGTGTAGGGGGTAATGCTGGGGTGAGATTTAGGGTTTAGGGTAATGCAGTGGTGTTTGGGTAGTGTGGGTGGTCGTGCTGCAGGTAGTGTTTTAGGGTTTAGGGCAGTGCAGTGGTGTTTGTGTAGTGTAGGGGGTCATGCTGGGGGTAGTGTTTTAGGGTTTAGGGCAGTGCATTGGTGTTTGGGTAGTGTAGGGGGATCGTCCTGGGGGTAGTATTTTAGGGTTTAGGGCATTGCACTGGTGTTTGTGTTGTGTAGGGGTTCGTGCCGGGGATATTGTTTTAGGGTTTAGGGCAGTGCAGTGGTGTTTGGGTATTGTAAGGGTTGTGCTGGGGGTAGTGTTTTAGCGTTTAGGGTAGTGCAGTGGTGTTTGGGTAGTGTAGAGGGTCGTGCTGGGGGTAGTGTTTTGGGGTTGAGGGTAGTGCAATTGTGTTTGGGTAGTGAAGGGGGTCATGCTTGGGGTAGTATTTTAGGGATTAGGGTAGTGCAGTGGTGTTGGGTAGTGTAGGGGGTCGTGCTGAGGGTAGTGTTTTAGGGTTTAGGGTAGTGCAGTGGTGTTTGTGTAGTGTAGGGGGTCAAGCTGGGGGTAGTGTTTTAGGGTTTAGGGTAATGCAGTGATGTTTGGGTAGTGTGGGTGGTCGTGCTGCAGGTAGTGTTTTAGGGTTTAGGGCAGTGCAGTGGTGTTTGTGTAGTGTAGGGGGTCATACTGGGGGTAGTGTTTTAGGGTTTAGGGCAGTGCAGTGGTGTTTGGGTAGTGTAGGGGGATCGTGCTGGGGGTAGTATTTTAGGGTTTAGGGCATTGCACTGGTGTTTGTGTTGTGTAGGGGGTCTTGCCGGGGATATTGTTTTAGGGTTTAGGTTAGTGCAGTGGTGTTTGGGTATTGTAAGGGTTGTGCTGGGAGTAGTGTTTTAGCGTTTAGGATAGTGCAGTGTTGTTTGGGTAGTGTAGAGGGTCATGCTGGGGGTAGTGTTTTGGGGTTGAGGGTAGTGCAATTGTGTTTGGGTAGTGAAGGGGGTCATGCTTGGGGTAGTATTTTAGGGTTTAGGGTAGTGCAGTCGTGTTGGGTAGTGTAGGGGGGACTGCTGGGGTATTGTTTTTGGGTTTAGGGTAGTGCAGTGGTGTTTGTATAGTATTGGGGTAGTTCTGGGGGTAGTGTTTTAGGGTTTAGGGTAGTGCAGTGGTGTTTGTGTAGTATTGGGGTAGTTCTGGGAGTAGATTTAGGGTTTAGTGTAGTGCAGTGGTGTTTGGGTAGTGTAGGGAGTCGTGCTGGGGTAGTGTTTTAGGGTTTAGGATAGTGCAGTGGTGTTTGTGTATTGTAGGGAGTCGTGCTGGGAGTTGATGTAGGGTTTAGGGTAGTGCAGTGGTCTTTGTGTAGTGTACCGGGTCGTGCTGAGGGTAGTGTTTTAGGGTTTAAGGCAGTGCAGTGGTGTTTGTGTAGTCCAGGGGGTTGTGCTAGGGGTAGATATAGGATTTAGGATAGTGCAGTGGTGTTTGGGTAGTGTAAAGTGTAGTGCTGGGGTTAGTGTTTTAGGGTTTAGGTTAGTGCAGTGATGTTTGGGTAGTGTGGGAAGTCATGCTGGGTGTAGTGTTTTAGGGTTTAGGGTAGTGCATTAGTGTTTGGGGAGTGTAGGGGGTCATGCTGGGGGGTGGATTTCGGGCTTAGGGTAGTGTAGTGGTGTTTGCTTTGTGAGTGGGTCATGCTGGGGTGGTGTTTTAGGTTTTAGGGTAGTGCAGTGGTGTTTGTGTAGTGTAGGGGGTCATGTTTTAGGGTTTAGGATAGTGCAGTGGTGTTTGTGTAGTGTAGGGGGTTGTGTTTTAGGGTTTAGGGTTGTGCAGTGGTTTTGGGTAGTGTAGGGGGTCGAGCTGGGGGTAGTGTATTTGGGTTTAGGGTTGTGCAGTTGTGTTTGGGTAGTGAAGGGGGTCATGCTGGGGGTAGTGTTTTAGAGTTTAGGGTAGTACAATGGTATTTGTGTAGTGTAGGGGGTCGTGCTTGGGGTAGTGTTTTAGGGTTCAGGTTAGTGCAGTGGTTTTGTGTAGTATAGGGGTATCTGCTGGGGTAGTGTTTAAGGGTTTAAGGTAGTGCAGTGGTGTTTTGGTAGTGTAGGGGGTCATGCTGGGGGTAGTGTGTTAGGGTTTAGGGTAGTGCAGTGGTGTTTGTGTAGTGTAGGGGGTAATGCTGGGGTGAGATTTAGGGTTTAGGGTAATGCAGTGGTGTTTGGGTAGTGTGGGTGGTCGTGCTGCAGGTAGTGTTTTAGGGTTTAGGGCAGTGCAGTGGTGTTTGTGTAGTGTAGCGGGTCATGCTGGGGGTAGTGTTTTAGGGTTTAGGGCAGTGCAGTGGTGTTTGGGTAGTGTGGGTGGTCGTGCTGCAGGTAGTGTTTTAGGGTTTAGGGCAGTGCAGTGGTGTTTGTATAGTGTAGGGGGTATTGCTGGGGCTAGTGTTTTAGGGTTTAGGGTAGTACAGTGGTGTTTGTGTAGTGTAGGGGGTCGAGCTTGGGGTAGTGTTTTAGGGTTTAGGGTAGTGCAGTGGTGTTTGGGTGGTAAAGGGAGTCACGCTGGGGGTAGTGTTTTAGGGTTTAGGGTAGTGCAGTGGTGTTTGTGTAGTGAAGGGGTTCACGCTTGGGGTAGTCTTTTAGGGTTTAGGGTAGTGCCGTGGTGTTTGTGTAGTGTAGTGGGTCATGCTGGGGGTAGTGTTTTAGGGTTTAGGGTAGTGCAGTGGTGTTTGTGTAGTGTAGGGGGTCGTACTGAGGGTAGTGTTTTAGGGTTTAGGGTAGTGCAGTGGTGTTTGTGTAGTGTAGGGGGTCGTGCTGGGGCTAGTGTTTAAGGGTTTATGGTATAGCAGGGGTGTTTGTGTAGTGTAGGGGGACGTGCTGGTGTAGTGTTTTAAGGTTTAGGGTAGTGCAGTTGTGTTTGTATAGTATAGTTGGTCGTACTGGGGGTAGATTTAGGGTTTAGGATAGTGCAGTGGTGTTTGGGTAGTATAGGGGGTCATGCTGGGGGTAGGGTTTTAGGGTTTAGGGTAGTGCCGTGGTGATTGTGTAGTATAGGGGGTCATGCTGGGGGTAGTGTTTTAGGGTTTAGGGTAGTGCAGTGGTGTTGGGTAGTGTAGGGGGACTGCTGGGGGTAGTGTTTTAGGGTTTAGGGTAGTGCAGTGGTGTTTGTGTAGTATTGGGGTAGTTCTGGGGGTAGTGTTCTTGGGTTTAGGGTAGTGCAGTGGTGTTTGGGTAGTGTTGGGGTAGTACTGGGTGTAGTGTTTTAGGGTTTAGGGTAGTGCTGTGGTGTTTGTTTAGTTTAGGGGGTCATGCTGGGGATAGTGTTTTAGGGTTTAGGATAGTGCAGTGGTGTTTGTGTAGTGTAGGGGGTCGTGTTTTAGGGTTTAGGGTAGCACAGTGGTGCTTGGGTAGCGTAGGGGGTCATACTGGGGGTAGTGTTTTTGGGTTTAGGGTAGTGCAGTTGTGTTTGGGTAGTGAAGGGCTTCGTGCTGGGGGTAGTGTTTTAGGGTTTAGGGTAGTACAGTGGTGTTTGTGCATTGTAGGAGGTCATGCTTGGGGTAGTGTTTTAGGGTTCAGGGTAGTGCAGTTGTGTTTGTGTAGTGTAGGGGGTCTTGCTGGGGGTAGTGTTTTAGAGTTTAGGGTAGTGCAGTGGTGTTTGTGTAGTGTAGGGGGTCAATCTGGGGGCTGTGTTTTAGGGTTTAGGGTAGTGCAGTGGTGTTTATGTAGTATAGGGGTTCATGCTGGGGTAGTGTTTTAGGGTTTAGTGTAGTGCAGTGGTGTTTTGGTTGTGTAGGGGGTTGTGCTGCCGGTAGTGTTTTACAGTTTAGGGGAGTGCAGTGGTGTTTGTGTAGTATAGGGGGTCTTGCTGGGGGTAATGTTTTAGGGTTGAGGGTAGTGCAGTGGTGTTTTTGTAGTGTAGGGGGTCAAGCTGGGAGTAGTGTTTTAGGGTTTAGGGCAGTGCAGTGGTGTTTGGGTAGTGTAGGGGGTCGTGCTGGGGGTAGTTTTTTTAGGGTTTAGGGCATTGCAGTGGTGTTTGTGTAGTGTAGGGGGTCGTGCCGGGGGTATTGTTTTAGGGTTTAGGGCAGTGCAGTGGTGTTTGGGTATTGTAGGGGGTTGTGCTGGGGGTAGTAGTTTAGAGTTTAGGGTAGTGCAGTGTTGTTTGGGTAGTGTAGAGGGTCGTGCTTGGGGTAATGTTTTAGGGTTTTACAGTAGTGCAGTGGTGTTTGGGTGGTGTAGGGGGTCACGCTGGGGGTAGTGTTTTAGGGTTTAGGGTAGTGCAGTGGTGTTTGTGTAGTGTAGGGGGTCATGCTGGGGGTAGTGTTTTAGGGTTTAGGGTAGTGCAGTGGTGTTTGTGTAGTGTAGGGGGATGTGCTGGGTTAGTGTTTTAGGGTTTACGGTAGTGCAGTGGTGTTTGTGTAGTGTAGGTGGTTGTTCTGGGGGTAGATTTAGTGCTTAGGATAGTGCAGTGGTGTTTGGGTAGTGGAGGGGGTCATGCTGGGGGTAGGGTTTTAGGGTTTAGGGCAGTGCAGTGCTGTTTGGGTAGTGTAGGGGGATCGTGCTGGTGGAAGTGTTTTAGGGTTTAGGGCAGTGCAGTGGTGTTTCGGTAGTGTAGGGGGTCATGCTGGGGGTAATGTTTTAGGTTTTAGGGCTGTGTAGTGGTGTTTGTGTAGTGTAGGGGGTCATGCCAGGGGTAGTGTTTTAGGATTTAGGGCAGTGCAGTGGTGTTTGGGTAATGTAGGGGGTTGTGCTGGGATAGTGGTTTAGTGTTTAGGCTAGTGCAGTGGTGTTTGTGTAGTGTAGAGGGTCATGTTGGGGTTATATTTAGGGTTTAGAGTAGTGCAATGGTGTTTGTGTAGTGTAAGGGGTCATGCTGGAGGTAGTGTTTTAGGGTTTAGGGTAGAGCAGTGGTGTTTGTGTAGTGTAGGGGGACATGCAGGTGTAGTGTTTTAGGGTTTAGGGTAGTGCCGTGGTGTTTGTGTAGTGTAGGGGTCGTGCTGGGGTACATGTAGGGTTTAGGATAGTGCAGTGGTGTTTGGGTAGTGTAGAGGGTCGTGCTGGGGGTAGGGTTTTAGGAATTAGGGTAGTGCAGCGGTGTTTGGGTTGTGTAGGGGGTCGTGCTGGGGTAGTGTTTTTGGGTAGTGCAGAGGTGTTTGTGTAGTGTAGAGGGCCGTGCTGGGGGTAGTGTCTTAGGGTTTAGGGTAGTGCAGTGGTGTTTGTGTAGTGTATGGGTTCGTGTTTTAGGGTTTAAGGTAGTGCAGTGGTGTTTGTGTAGTGTAGAGGGTCATGCTGGGTGTAGATTTAGGGTTTAGGGTAGAGCAGTGGTATTTGTGTAGTGTAGGGGGGTCGTGTTTTAGGGTTTAGGGTAGTGCAGTGGTGTTTGGGTAGTGTAGGTGGTCGTGTTGGGAGTAGTGTTTTAGGGTTTAAGGTAGTGAAGTGGTGTTTGTGTAGTGTAGAGGGTCATGCTGGGTGTAGATTTAGGGTTTAGGGTAGAGCAGTGGTATTTGTGTAGTGTAGAGGGGTCGTGTTTTAGGGTTTAGGGTAGTGCAGTGGTGTTTGGGTAGTGTAGGTGGTTGTGCTGGCGGTAGTGTTTTAGTGTTCAGGGTAGTGCAGTGTTATTTGTGTAGTGTAGGGGGTCAAGTTTTAGGGTTTAGGGTAGTGCAGTGGTGTTAGGATAGTGTAGGGGGTCGTGCTGGGGGAAGTATTTTAGGGTTTAGGGTAGTGAAGTGGTGTTTTTGTAGTGTAGGGGGTCGTGCTGGGGTTGATTTAGGGTTTAGGGTTGTGCAGTGGTGTTTGTGTAGTGTAGGGGGTCGTGCTGAGGGTAGTGTTTTAGGGGTTAGGGTAGTGCAGTGGTGTTTGTGTAGTGTAGGGGGTCATGCTGGGGGTAGTGTTTTAGGGTTTAGGGCAGTGCAGTGGTGTTTGGGTAGTGTAGGGGGTCATGCTGGGGCTAGTGTTTAAGGGTTTAGGGCATAGCAGTGGTGTTTGTGTAGTGTAGGGGGACATGCTAGTGTAGTGTTTTAGGGTTTAGGGTAGTGCAGTGGTGTTTGTGTAGTTTAGGTGGTCGTACTGGGGGTAGATTTAGGGTTTAGGGTAGTGCAGCGATGTTTGGGTAGTGTAGGGGGTCGTGCTGGGGTAGTGTTTTTGGGTAGTGCAGAGGTGTTTGTGTAGTGTATGGGTTCGTGTTTTGGGGTTTAAGGTAGTGCAGTGGTGTTTGGGTAGTGTAGGGGGTCATGCTGGGGTTAGTGTTTAGGGTTTAGGGCAGTGCAGTGGTGTTTGGGTAGTGTAGGGGGTCATGCTGGGGCTAGTGTTTAAGGGTTTAGGGCATAGCAGTGGTGTTTGTGTAGTGTATGGGGACGTGCTAGTGTAGTGTTTTAGGGTTTAGGGTAGTGCAGTGGTGTTTGGGTAGTGTAGGGGGTCGTGCTGGGGTAGTGTTTTTGGGTAGTGCAGAGGTGTTTGTGTAGTGTATGGGTTCGTGTTTTAGGGTTTAAGGTAGTGCAGTGGTGTTTGGGTAGTGTAGGGGGTCGTGTTGGGAGTAGTGTTTTAGGGTTTAAGGTAGTGAAGTGGTGTTTGTGTAGTGTAGGGGGTCGTGCTGGGGGCAGATTTAGGGGTTAGGGTAGTGCAGTGGTGTTTGTGTAGTGTAGGGGGGTCGTGTTTTAGGGTTTAGGGTAGTGCAGTGGTGTTTGGGTAGTGTAGGGGGTTGTGCTGGCGGTAGTGTTTTAGTGTTTAGGGTAGTGCAGTGTTGTTCGTGTAGTGTAGGGGGTCAAGTTTTAGGGTTTAGGGTAGTGCAGTGGTGTTTGGATAGTGTAGGGGGTCGTGCTGGGGGTAGTATTTTCGGGTTTAGGGTAGTGAAGTGGTGTTTTTGTAGTGTAGGGGGTCGTGCCTGGGGGTACATTTAGGGTTTAGGGTAGTGCAGTGGTGTTTGTGTAGTGTAGGGGGTCGTGCTGGGGTTGATTTAGGGTTTAGGGTTGTGCAGTGGTGTTTGTGTAGTGTAGGGGGTCGTGCTGAGGGCAGTGTTTTAGGGGTTAGGGTAGTGCAGTGGTGTTTGTGTAGTGTAGGGGGTCATGCTGGGGGTAGTGTTTTAGGGTTTAGGGCAGTGCAGTGGTGTTTGGGTAGTGTAGGGGGTCATGCTGGGGCTAGTGTTTAAGGGTTTAGGGCATAGCAGTGGTGTTTGTGTACTGTAGGGGGACGTGCTAGTGTAGTGTTTTAGGGTTTAGGGTAGTGCAGTGGTGTTTGTGTAGTTTAGGTGGTCGTAATCGGGGTAGATTTAGGGTTTAGGATAGTGCAGTGGTCTTTGGGTAGTATAGGGGATCATGCTGGGTGTAGTGCTTTAGGGTTTAGTGTAGTGCCGTGGTGTTTGTTTAGTTTAGGGGGTCATGCTGGGGGTAGTGTTTTAGGGTTTAGGATAGTGCAGTGGTGTTTGTGTAGTGTAGGGGGTCATGGTTTAGAGTTTAGGGTAGCGCAGTGGTGTTTGGGTAGCGTAGGGGGTCATACTGGGGATAGTGTTTTTGGGTTTAGGGTAGTGCAGTTGTGTTTGGGTAGTGAAGGGCTTCGTGCTGGGGGTAGTGTTTTAGGGTTTAGGGTAGTACAGTGGTGTTTGTGTAGTATTGGGGTAGTTCTGGGGGTAGTGTTTTAGGGTTTAGGGTAGTGCAGTGGTGTTTGGGTAGTGTTGGGGTAGTACTGGGTGTAGTGTTTTAGGGTTTAGGGTAGTGCTGTGGTGTTTGTTTAGTTTAGGCGGTCATGCTGGGGATAGTGTTTTAGGGTTTAGGATAGTGCAGTGGTGTTTGTGTAGTGTATGGGGTAGTGTTTTAGGGTTTAGGGTAGCACAGTGGTGCTTGGGTAGCGTAGGGGGTCATACTGGGGGTAGTGTTTTTGGGTGTAGGGTAGTGCAGTTGTGTTTGGGTAGTGAAGGGCTTCGTGCTGGGGTAGTGTTTTAGGGTTTAGGGTAGTACAGTGGTGTTTTTGCATTGTAGGGGGTCATGCTTGGGGTAGTGTTTTAGGGTTTAGGGTAGTGCAGTTGTGTTTGTGTAGTGTAGGGGGTCTTGCTGGGGGTAGTGTTTTAGAGTTTAGGGTAGTGCAGTGGTGTTTGTGTAGTGTAGGGGGTCAATCTGTGGGCTGTGTTTTAGGGTTTAGGGTAGTGCAGTGGTGTTTGTGTAGTATAGGGGTTCATGCTGGGGTAGTGTTTTAGGGTTTAGTGTAGTGCAGTGGTGTTTTGGTTGTGTAGGGGGTCGTGCTGGGGGTAGTGTTTTACAGTTCAGGGGATTGCAGTGGTGTTTGTGTAGTATAGGGGGTCTTGCTGGGGGTAATGTTTTAGGGTTGAGGGTAGTGCTGTGGTGTTTGTGTAGTGTAGGGGGTCAAGCTGGGAGTAGTGTTTAAGGGTTTAGGGCATAGCAGTGGTGTTTGTGTAGTGTAGGGGGACGTGCTAGTGTAGTGTTTTAGAGTTTAGGGTAGTGCAGTGGTGTTTGTGTAGTTTAGGTGGTCGTACTCGGGGTATATTTAGGGTTTAGGATAGTGCAGTGGTCTTTGGGTAGTATAGGGGATCATGCTGGGTGTAGTGCTTTAGGGTTTAGGGTAGTGCCGTGGTGTTTGTTTAGTTTAGGGGGTCATGCTGGGGGTAGTGTTTTAGGGTTTAGGATAGTGCAGTGGTGTTTGTGTAGTGTAGGGGGTCGTGTTTTAGGGTTTAGGGTAGTACAGTGGTGCTTGGGTAGCGTAGGGGGTCATACTGGGGGTAGTGTTTTTGGGTTTAGGGTAGTGCAGTTGTGTTTAGGTAGTGAAGGGCTTCATGCTGGTGGCAGTGTTTTAGGGTTTAGGGCAGTACAGTGGTGTTTGTGCATTGTAGGGGGTCATGCTTGGGGTAGTGTTTTAGGGTTTAGGGTAGTGCAGTTGTGTTTGTGTAGTGTAGGGGGTCTTGCTGGGGGTAGTGTTTTAGAGTTTAGGGTAGTGCAGTGGTGTTTGTATAGTGTAGGGGGTCAATCTGGGGGCTGTGTTTTAGGGTTTAGGGTAGTGCAGTGGTGTTTGTGTAGTATAGGGGTTCATGCTGGGGTAGTGTTTTAGGGTTTAGTGCAGTGGTGTTTTGGTTGTATAGGGGGTCGTGCTGGGGGTAGTGTTTTACAGTTCAGGGGATTGCAGTGGTGTTTGTGTAGTATAGGGGGTCTTGCTGGGGGTAATGTTTTAGGGTTCAGGGTAGTGCAGTGGTGTTTGTGTAGTGTAGGGGGTCAAGCTGGGAGTAGTGTTTTAGGGTTTAGAGCAGTGCAGTGGTGTTTGGGTAGTGTAGGGGGGTCGTGCTGGGGGTAGTTTTTTTAGGGTTTAGGGCATTGCAGTGGTGTTTGTGTAGTGTAGGGGGTCGTGCTGGGGGTATTGTTTTAGGGTTTAGGGCAGTGCAGTGGTGTTTGGGTATTGTAGGGGGTTGTGCTGGGGGTAGTGTTTTAGGGTTTTACAGTAGTGCAGTGGTGTTTGGGTGGTGTAGGGGGTCACGCTGGGGGTAGTGTTTTAGGGTTTAGGGTAGTGCAGTGGTGTTTGTGTAGTGTAGGGGGTCATGCTGGGGGTAGTGTTTTAGGGTTTAGGGTAGTGCAGTGGTGTTTGTGTAGTGTAGGTGGTCGTTCTGGGGGTAGATTTAGTGCTTAGGATAGTGAAGTGGTATTTGGGTAGTGTAGGGGGTCATGCTGAGGGAAGGGTTTTAGGGTTTAGGGCAGTGCAGTGCTGTTTGGGTAGTGTAGGGGGATCGTGCTGGTGGAAGTGTTTTAGGGTTTGGGGCAGTGCAGTGGTGTTTGTGTAGTGTAGGGGGTCATGCCAGGGGTAGTGTTTTAGGATTTAGGGCAATGCAGTGGTGTTTGGGTAATGTAGGGGTTGTGCTGGGATAGTGGTTTAGCGTTTAGGCTAGTGCAGTGGTGTTTGTGTAGTGTAGAGGGTCATGCTGGGGTTATATTTAGGGTTTAGGGTACTGCAATGGTGTTTGTGTAGTGTAAGGGGTCATGCTGGGGGTAGTGTTTTAGGGTTTAGGGTAGAGCAGTGGTGTTTGTGTAGTGTAGGGGGACGTGCAGGGGTAGTGTTTTAGGGTTTAGGGTAGTGCCGTGGTGTTTGTGTAGTGTAGGGGGTCGTGGTGGGGTACATGTAGGGTTTAGGATAGTGCAGTGGTGTTTGGGTAGTGTAGAGGGTCGTGCTGGGGGTAGGGTTTTAGGAATTAGGGCAGTGCAGTGGTGTTTGGGTAGAGTAGGGGGATCTTGCTGGTGGAAGTGTTTTAGGGTTTAGGGTAGTACAGCGGTGTTTGGGTAGTGTAGGGGGTCGTGCTGGGGTAGTGTTTTTGGGTAGAGCAGAGGTGTTTGTGTAGTGTAGAGGGCCGTGCTGGGGGTAGTGTCTTAGGGTTTAGGGTAGTGCAGTGGTGTTTGTGTAGTGTATGGGTTCGTATTTTAGGGTTTAAGGTAGTGCAGTGGTGTTTCGGTAATGTAGGGGGTCGTGTTGGGAGTAGTGTTTTAGGGTTTAAGGTAGTGAAGTGGTGTTTGTGTAGTGTAGGGGGTCATGCTGGGGGTAGATTTAGGGTTTAGGGTAGAGCAGTGGTATTTGTGTAGTGTAGGGGGGTCGTGTTTTAGGGTTTAGGGTAGTGCAGTGGTGTTTGGGTAGTGTAGGGGGTTATGCTGGCGGTAGTGTTTTAGTGTTTAGGGTTGTGCAGTGTTGTTTGTGTAGTGTTGGGGGTCAAGTTTTGGGGTTTAGGGTAGTGCAGTGGTGTTTAGATAGTGTAGGGGGTCGTGCTGGGGGTAGTATTTTAGGGTAGTGAAGTGGTGTTTTTGTAGAGTAGGGGGTCGTGCTGGGGTTGATTTAGGGTTTAGGGTTGTGCAGTGGTGTTTGTGTAGTGTAGGGGGACGTGCTGAGGGTAGTGTTTTAGGGGTTAGGGGAGTGCAGTGGTGTTTGTGTAGTGTAGGGGGTCATGCTGGGGGTAGTGTTTTAGGGTTTAGGGCAGTGCAGTGGTGTTTGGGTAGTGTAGGGGGTCATGCTGGGGCTACTGTTTAAGGGTTTATGGCATAGCAGTGGTGTTTGTGTAGTGTAGGGGGTCGTGCTAGTGTAGTGTTTTATGGTTTAGGGTAGTGCAGTGGTGTTTGTGTAGTTTAGGTGGTCGTACTGGGGATAGATTTAGGGTTTAGGGTAGTGCAGCGGTGTTTGGGTAGTGTAGGAGGTCGTGCTGGGGTAGTGTTTTTGGGTAGTGCAGAGGTGTTTGTGTAGTGTATGCGTTCGTGTTTTAGGGTTTAAGGTAGTGCAGTGGTGTTTGGGTAGTGTAGGGGTCATGCTGGGGGTAGTGTTTTAGGGTTTAGGGCAGTGCAGTGGTGTTTGGGTAGTGTAGGGGGTCATGCTGGGGCTAGTGTTTAAGGGTTTAGGGCATAGCAGTGGTGTTTGTGTAGTGTAGGGGGACATGCTAGTGTAGTGTTTTAGGGTTTAGGGTAGTGCAGTGGTGTTTGGGTAGTGTAAGGGGTCGTGCTGGGGTAGTGTTTTTGGGTAGTGCAGAGGTGTTTGTGTAGTGTATGGGTTCGTGTTTTAGGGTTTAAGGTAGTGCAGTGGTGTTTGGGTAGTGTAGGGGGTCGTGTTGGGAGTAGTGTTTTAGGGTTTAAGGTAGTGAAGTGGTGTTTGTGTAGTGTAGGGGGTCGTGCTGGGGGCAGATTTAGGGTTTAGGGCAGTGCAGTGGTGTTTGTGTAGTGTAGGGGGGTCGTGTTTTAGGGTTTAGGGTAGTGCAGTGGTGTTTGGGTAGTGTAGGGGGTTGTGCTGGCGGTAGTGTTTTAGTGTTTAGGGTAGTGCAGTGTTGCTTGTGTAGTGTAGGGGGTCGAGTTTTAGGGTTTAGGGTAGTGCAGTGGTGTTTGGATAGTGTAGGGGGTCGTGCTGGGGGTAGTATTTTAGGGTTTAGGGTAGTGAAGTGGTGTTTTTGTAGTGTAGGGGGTCGTGCCTGGGGGTACATTTAGGGTTTAGGGTAGTGCAGTGGTGTTTGTGTAGTGTAGGGGGTCGTGCTGGGGTTGATTTAGGGTTTAGGGTTGTGCAGTGGTGATTGTGTAGTGTAGGGGGTCGTGCTGAGGGTAGTGTTTTAGGGGTTAGGGTAGTGCAGTGGTGTTTGTGTAGTGTAGGGGGTCATGCTGGGGGTAGTGTTTTAGGGTTTAGGGCAGTGCAGTGGTGTTTGGGTAGTGTAGGGGGTCATGCTGGGGCTAGTGTTTAAGGGTTTAGGGCATAGCAGTGGTGTTTGTGTAGTGTAGGGGGACGTGCTAGTGTAGTGTTTTAGGGTTTAGGGTAGTGCAGTGGTGTTTGTGTAGTTTAGGTGGTCGTACTCGGGGTAGATTTAGGGTTTAGGATAGTGCAGTGGTCTTTGGGTAGTATAGGGGGTCATGCTGGGTGTAGTGCTTTAGGGTTTAGGGTAGTGCCGTGGTGTTTGTTTAGTTTAGGGGGTCATGCTGTTGGTAGTGTTTTAGGGTTTAGGATAGTGCAGTGGTGTTTGTGTAGTGTAGGGGGTCGTGGTTTAGGGTTTAGGGTAGCGCAGTGGTGTTTGGGTAGCGTAGGGGGTCATACTGGGGATAGTGTTTTTGGGTTTAGGGTAGTGCAGTTGTGTTTGGGTAGTGAAGGGCTTCGTGCTGGGGGTAGTGTTTTAGGGTTTAGGGTAGCACAGTGGTGTTTGTGCATTATAGGGGGTCGTGCTTGGGGTAGTGTTTTAGGGTTTAGGGTAGTGCAGTGGTGTTTGTGTAGTGTAGGGGGTCTTGCTGGGGGTAGTGTTTTAGGGTTTAGGGTAGTGCAGTAGTGTTTGTGTAGTGTAGGGGGTCAAGCTGGGGGTTCTGTTTTAGGGTTTAGGGTAGTGCAGTGGTTAGGGGGTCAAGCTGGGAGTAGTGTTTTAGGGTTTAGAGTAGTGCAGTGGTGTTTGTGTAGTGTAGGGGGTCATGCTGGGGGTAGATTTAGGGTTTATGGTAATGCAGTCGTGTTTGTGTAGTATAGGGGTTCATGCTGGGGTAGTGTTTTAGGGTTTTGAGTAGTGCAGTGGTGTTTTGGTTGTGTAGGGGGTTGTGCTGGGGGTAGTGTTTTAGGGTTTAGGGGAGTGCAGTGGTGTTTGTGTAGTATAGGGGGTCTTGCTGGGGGTAATGTTTTAGGGTTTAGGGTAGTGCAGTGGTGTTTGTGTAGTGTAGGGGGTCAAGCTGGGAGTAGTGTTTTAGGGTTTAGAGTAGTGCACTGGTGTTTGTGTAGTGTAGGGGGTCATGCTGGGGGTAGATTTAGGGTTTATGGTAATGCAGCGGTGTTTGCGTAGTGTAGGTGGCAGTGCTGCAGGTAGTGTTTTAGGGTTTAGGGAAGTGCAGTGGTGTTTGTGTAGTGTAGGGGGTCATGCTGGGGGTAGTGTTTTAGGGTTTAGGGCAGTGCAGTGGTGTTTGTGTAGTGTAGGGAGGTCGTGCTGGGGGTAGTTTTTTAGGGTTTAGGGCATTGCAGTGGTGTTTGTGTAGTGTAGGGGGTCATGCCGGGGGTATTGTTTTAGGGTTTAGGGCAGTGCAGTGGTTTTAGTGTATTGTAGGGGGTTGTGCTGGGGTTAGTAGTTTAGAGTTTAGGGTAGTGCAGTGGTGTTTGGGTAGTGTAGAGGGTCGTGCTGCGGGTAGTGTTTTTGGGTTTAGGGTAGTTCAGTTGTGTTTGGGTGGTGAAGGGGCTCGTGCTGGGGGTACTGTTTTAGGTTTTAGGGTAGTACAGTGGTGTTTGTGTAGTGTAGGGGGTTGTGCTTGAGGTAGTGTTTTAGGGTTTTACAGTAGTGCAGTGGTGTTTGGGTGGTGTAGGGGTCACACCGGGGGTAGTGTTTTAGGGTTTAGGGTAGTGCAGTGGTGTTTGTGTAGTGAAGGGGGTCATGTTGGGGGTAGTGTTTTAGGGTTTAGGGTAGTGCAGTGGTGTTTGTGTAGTGTAGGGGGATGTGCTGGGGTAGTGTTTTAGGGGTTAGGGTAGTGCAGTGGTGTTTGTGTAGTGTAGGTGGTCGTACTGGGGGTAAATTTAGGGTTTAGGATAGTGCAGTGGTGTTTGGGCAGTGTAAGGGGACATGCTGGGGGTAGGGTTTTAGGGTTTAGGGCAGTGCAGTGCTGTTAGGGTAGTGTAGGGGGATCGTGCTGGTGGAAGTGTTTTAGAGTTTAGGGCAGTGCAGTGGTGTTTCGGTAGTGTAGGGGGTCATGCTGGGGGTTGTGTTTTAGGTTTTAGGGCTGTGCAGTGGTGTTTGTGTAGTGTAGGGGGTCATGCCGGGGGTAGTATTTTAGGATTTAGGGCAGTGCAGTGGTTTTAGTGTATTGTAGGGGGTTGTGCTGGGGTTAGTAGTTTAGAGTTTAGGGTAGTGCAGTGGTGTTTGGGTAGTGTAGAGGGTCGTGCTGCGGGTAGTGTTTTTGGGTTTAGGGTAGTTCAGTTGTGTTTGGGTGGTGAAGGGGCTCGTGCTGGGGGTACTGTTTTAGGTTTTAGGGTAGTACAGTGGTGTTTGTGTAGTGTAGGGGGTTGTGCTTGAGGTAGTGTTTTAGGGTTTTACAGTAGTGCAGTGGTGTTTGGGTAATGTAGGGGGTTGTGCTGGGGTAGTGGTTTAGCGTTTAGGATAGTGCAGTGGTGTTTGTGTAGTGTAGAGGGTCATGCTGGGGGTATATTTAGGGGTTAGGGTAGTGCAGTGGTGTTTGTGTAGTGTAGGGGGTCATGCTGGGGGTAGTGTTTTAGGGTTTAGGGCAGTGCAGTGGTGTTTGGGTAGTGTAGGGGGTCATGCTGGGGCTAGTGTTTAAGGGTTTAGGGCATAGCAGTGGTGTTTGTGTAGTGTAGGGGGACGTGCTAGTGTAGTGTTTTAGGGTTTAGGGTAGTGCAGTGGTGTTCGTGTAGTTTAGGTGGTCGTACTCAGGGTAGATTTAGGGTTTAGGATAGTGCAGTGGTCTTTGGGTAGTATAGGGGGTCATGCTGGGTGTAGTGCTTTAGGGTTTAGGGTAGTGCCGTGGTGTTTGTTTAGTTTAGGGGGTCATGCTGGGGGTAGTGTTTTAGGGTTTAGGATAGTGCAGTGGTGTTTGTGTAGTGTAGGGGGTCGTGGTTTAGGGTTTAGGGTAGCGCAGTGGTGTTTGGGTAGCGTAGGAGGTCATACTGGGGATAGTGTTTTTGGGTTTAGGGTAGTGCAGTTGTGTTTGGGTAGTGAAGGGCTTCGTGCTGGGGGTAGTGTTTTAGGGTTTAGGGTAGTACAGTGGTGTTTGTGCATTATAGGGGGTCGTGCTTGGGGTAGTGTTTTAGGGTTTAGGGTAGTGCAGTGGTGTTTGTGTAGTGTAGGGGGTCTTGCTGGGGGTAGTGTTTTAGGGTTTAGGGTAGTGCAGTGGTGTTTGTGTAGTGTAGGGGTCAAGCTGGGGGTTGTGTTTTAGGGTTTAGGGTAGTGCAGTGGTTAGGGGGTCAAGCTGAGAGTAGTGTTTTAGGGTTTAGAGTAGTGCAGTGGTGTTTGTGTAGTGTAGGGGGTCATGCTGGGGGTAGATTTAGGGTTTATGGTAATGCAGTCATGTTTGTGTAGTATAGGGGTTCATGCTGGGGTAGTGTTTTAGGGTTTTGAGTAGTGCAGTGGTGTTTTGGTTGTGTAGGGGGTTGTGCTGGGGGTAGTGTTTTAGGGTTTAGGGGAGTGCAGTGGTGTTTGTGTAGTATAGGGGGTCTTGCTGGGGGTAATGTTTTAGGGTTTAGGGTAGTGCAGTGGTGTTTGTGTAGTGTAGGGGGTCAAGCTGGGAGTAGTGTTTTAGGGTTTAGAGTAGTGCACTGGTGTTTGTGTAGTGTAGGGGGTCATGCTGGGGGTAGATTTAGGGTTTATGGTAAGGCAGTGGTGTTTGGGTAGTGTAGGTGGCAGTGCTGCAGGTAGTGTTTTAGGGTTTAGGGCAGTGCAGTGGTGTTTGTGTAGTGTAGGGGGTCATGCTGGGGGTAGTGTTTTAGGGTTTAGGGCAGTGCAGTGGTGTTTGTGTAGTGTAGGGAGGTCGTGCTGGGGGTAGTTTTTTAGGGTTTAGGGCATTGCAGTGGTGTTTGTGTAGTGTAGGGGGTCGTGCCGGGGGTATTGTTATAGATTTTAGGGCAGTGCAGTGGTTTTTGTGTATTGTAGGGGGTTGTGCTGGGGGTAGTAGTTTAGAGTTTAGGGTAGTGCAGTGGTGTTTGGGTAGTGTAGAGGGTCGTGCTGCGGGTAGTGTTTTTGGGTTTAGGGTAGTTCAGTTGTGTTTGGGTGGTGAAGGGGCTCGTGCTGGGGGTAGTGTTTTAGGTTTTAGGGTAGTACAGTGGTGTTTGTGTAGTGTAGGGGGTTGTGCTTGAGGTAGTGTTTTAGGGTTTTACAGTAGTGCAGTGGTGTTTGGGTGGTGTAGGGGTCACACCGGGGGTAGTGTTTTAGGGTTTAGGGTAGTGCAGTGGTGTTTGTGTAGTGTAGGGGGTCATGTTGGGGGTAGTGTTTTAGGGTTTAGGGTAGTGCAGTGGTGTTTGTGTAGTGTAGGGGGATGTGCTGGGGTAGTGTTTTAGGGGTTAGGGTAGTGCAGTGGTGTTTGTGTAGTGTAGGTGGTCGTACTGGGGGTAGATTTAGGGTTTAGGATAGTGCAGTGGTGTTTGGGCAGTGTAATGGGACATGCTGGGGGTAGGGTTTTAGGGTTTAGGGCAGTGCAGTGCGGTTAGGGTAGTGTAGGGGGATCGTGCTGGTAGAAGTGTTTTAGAGTTTAGGGCAGTGCAGTGGTGTTTCGGTAGTGTAGGGGGTCATGCTGGGGGTAGTGTTTTAGGTTTCAGGGCTGTGCAGTGGTGTTTGTGTAGTGTAGGGGGTCATGCCAGGGGTAGTATTTTAGGATTTAGGGCAGTGCAGTGGTGTTTGGGTAATGTAGGGGGTTGTGCTGGGGTAGTGGTTTAGCGTTTAGGATAGTGCAGTGGTGTTTGTGTAGTGTGGAGGGTCATGCTGGGGGTATATTTAGGGTTTAGGGTAGTGCAATGGTGTTTGTGTAGTGTAAGGGGTCATGCTGGGGATAGTGTTTTAGGGTTTAGGGTAGTGCAGTGGTGTTTGTGTAGTGTAGGGGGACGTGCTGGGGTAGTGTTTTAGGGTTTAGGGAGTGCCGTGGTGTTTGTGTAGTGTAGGGGGTCGTACTAGAGGTAGATGTGTGGTTTAGGATAGTGCAGTGGTGTTTGGGTAGTGTAGAGGGTCGTGCTGGGGGTAGGGATTTAGGAATTAGGGCAGTGCAGTGGTGTTTGGGTAGAGTAGGGGGATCTTGCTGGTGGAAGTGTTTTAGGGTTTAGGGTAGTGCAGCGGTGTTTGGGTAGTGTAGGGGTCGTGCTGGGGTAGTGTTTTTGGGCAGTGCAGAGGTGTTTGTGTAGTTTAGAGGGCCGTGCTGGGGGTAGTGTTTTAGGGTTTAGGGTAGTGCAGTGGTGTTTGTGTAGTGTAGGGGTTCGTGTTTTAGGGTTTAGGGTAGTGCAGTGGTGTTTGGGTAGTGTAGGGGGTCATGTTGGGAGTAGTGTTTTAGGGTTTAAGGTAGTGAAGTGGTGTTTGTGTAGTGTAGGGGGTCGTTCTGGGGGTAGATTTAGGGTTTAGGGTAGAGCAGTGGTATTTGTGTAGTGTAGGGGGTTGTGTTTTAGGGTTTAGGGTACTACAGTGGTGTTTGGGTAGTGTAGGGGGTTGTGCTGGCGGTAGTGTTTTAGTGTTTAGGGTAGTGCAGTGTTGTTCGTGTAGTGTAGGGGGTCAAGTTTTAGGGTTTAGGGTAGTGCAGTGGTGTTTGGATAGTGTAGGGGGTCGTGCTGGGGGTAGTATTTTAGGTTTTAGGGTAGTGAAGTGGTGTTTTTGTAGTGTAGGGGGTCGTGCCTGGGGGTACATTTAGGGTTTAGGGTAGTGCAGTGGTGTTTGTGTAGTGTAGGGGGTCGTGCTGGGGTTGATTTAGGGTTTAGGGTTGTGCAGTGGTGTTTGGGTGGTGCAAGGTGTCATGATGGGGGTAGTGTTTTAGGGTTTAGGGTAGTGCAGTGGTGTTTGTGTAGTGAAGGGGTTCACACTGGGGGTATTGTTTTAGGGTTTAGGGTAGTGCCGTGGTGTTTGTGTCGTGTAGGGGGTCATGCTGGGGGGTAGTGTTTTAGGGTTTAGGGTAGTGCAGTGGTGTTGGGTAGTGTAGGGGGGACTGCTGGGGGTAGTGTTTTAGGGTTTCGGGTAGTGCAGTGTTGTTTGTGTAGTGTAGGGTGTCGTGCTGAGGGTAGTGTTTTAGGGTTTAGGGTAGTGCAGTGGTGTTTGTGTAGTGTAGGGGGTCAAGCTGGGGGTAGTGTTTTAGGGTTTAGGGTAGTGCAGTGGTGTTTGTGTAGTGTAGGGGGTTATGCTGGGAGTAGATTTAGGGTTTAGTGCAGTGGTGTTTTGGTAGTGTAGGTGGTCGTGCTGCAGGTAGTGTTTTAGGGATTAGGGCAGTGCAGTGGTGTTTGTGTAGTGTAGGGGGTCATGCTGGGGGTAGTGTTTTAGTGTTTAGGGCAGAGCAGTGGTGTTTGGGTAGTGTAGAGGGTCGTGCTGGGGGTAGGGTTTTAGGAATTAGGGCAGTGCAGTGGTGTTTGGGTAGAGTAGGGGGATCTTGCTGGTGGAAGTGTTTTAGGGTTTAGAGTGGTGCATCGGTGTTTGGGTAGTGTAGGGGGTCGTGCTGGGGTAGTGTTTTTGGGCAGTGCAGAGGTGTTTGTGTAGTGTAGAGGGCCGTGCAGGGTGTAGTGATTTAGGGTTTAGGGTAGTGCAGTGGTGTTTGTGTAGTGTAGGGCTTCGTGTTTTAGGGTTTAGGGTAGTGCAGTGGTGTTTGGGTAGTGTAGGGGGTTGTGCTGGCGGTAGTGTTTTAGTGTTTAGGGTAGTGCAGTGTTGTTTGTGTAGTGTATGGGGTCAAGTTTTAAGGTTTAGGGTAGTGCAGTGGTGTTTGGATAGCGTAGGGGGTCGTGCTGGGGGTAGTATTTTGGGGTTTATGGTAGTGAAGAGGTGTTTTTGTAGTGTAGGGGGTGGTACCTGGGGGTACATTTAGGGTTTAGGGTAGTGCCATGGTGTTTGTGTAGTATAGGGGGTCATGCTGGGGGTAGTGTTTTAGGATTTAGGGTAGTGCAGTGGTGTTGGGTAGTGTAGGGGGGACAGCTGGGGTAGTGTTTTAGGGTTTAGGGTAGTGCAGTGGTGTTTGTGTAGTGTAGGGGGTCGTGCTGAGGGTAGTGTTTAGGGTTTAGGGTAGTGCAGTGGTGTTTGTGTAGTGTAGGAGGTCAAGCTAGGGATAATGATTTAGGGTTTAGGGTAGTGCAGTGGTGTTTGTGTAGTGTAGGGGGTTATGCTGGGGGTAGATTTAGGGTTTAGGGTAATGCAGTGGTGTTTGGGTAGTGTAGGTGGTCGTGCTGCAGGTAGTGTTTTAGGGTTTAGGGCAGTGCAGTTGTGTTTGTGTAGTGTAGGGGGTCATGCTGGGGGTAGTGTTTTAGGGTTTAGGGCAGTGCAGTGGTGTTTGGGTAGTGTAGGGGGGTCGTGCTGGGGGTAGTATTTTAGGGTTTAGGGCATTGCACTGGTGTTTGTGTTGTGTAGGGGATCGTGCCGGGGGTATTGTTTTAGGGTTTAGGGCAGTGCAGTGGTGTTTGGGTATTGTAGGGGGTTGTGCTGGGGGTAGAGTTTTAGCATTTAGGGTGGTGCAGTGGTGTTTGGGTAGTGAAGGGGGTCATGCTGGGGGTAGTGTTTTAGGGTTTAGGGTAGTACAGTGGTGTTTGTGTAGTGTAGGGGGTCGTGCTTGGGGTAGTGTTTTAGGGTTTTACAGTAGTACAGTGGTGTTTGGGTGGTGTAGGGGGTCACACTGGGGGTAGTGTTTTAGGGTTTAGGGTAGTGTAGTGGTGTTTGTGTAGTGTAGGGGGTCATGCTGGGGGTAGTGTTTTAGGGTTTAGGGTAGTACAGTGGTGTTTGTGTAGTGGGACATGCTGGTGTAGTGTTTTAGGGTTTAGGGTAGTGCAGTGGTGTTTGTGTAGTGTAGGTGGTCTTACTGGGGGTAGATTTGGGGTTTAGGATAGTGCAGTGGTTTTTGGGTAGTGTAGGGGGTCATGCTGGGGGGTAGGGTTTTAGGGTTTAGGGTAGTGCTGTGGTGTTTGTGTAGTATAGGGGGTCATGCTGGGGGTAGTGTTTTAGGGATTAGGGTAGTGAAGTGGTGTTTGGGTAGTGTAGGGGTAGTACTGGGCGTAGTGTTTTAGGGTTTAGGGTAGTGCCGTGGTCTTTGTTTAGTTTAGGGGGTCATGCTGGGAGTAGTGTTTTAGGGTTTAGGATAGTGCAGTGGTGTTTGTGTAGTGTAGGGGGTCGTGTTTTAGGGTTTAGGGTTGTGCAGTGGTGTTTGGGTAGTGTAGGGGGTCGTGCTGGGCATAGTGTTTTTGGGTTTAGGGTTGTGCAGTTGTGTTTGGGTAGTGAAGGGGGTCATGCTGTGGGTATTGTTTTAGGGTTTAGGGTAGTACAATGGTATTTGTGTAGTGTAGGGGGTCGTGCTGAGAGGCAGGTGTGCGTACCCCGGCCCCTGGGGGCCCCGCTTCGGGCGGGCCCGGGTGCTGCCTTCCCCTGTCTCGGGATCCACAGACCTCACGGGGCTCTGACCCAGAAAACTCGGAGAGAAAGGACCATCGGGAAGGGGCTGAGAGGCAGGAGCGTACCCGGGCCCCTGGGCGCCCCGGCGGGCGGGCCCCGGGTCTGCCTTCCCCTGATTCAGAATCGCCAAACCTCACTTTGGTCTGACTGACCCTCTCCCTAGTAATCCGGAGGAAAATTACCCCCCTTTCTTGTAATCCGTGCGCACGAGGTGACAGAGGGGACCCTAGGCGCGAATGTACCCGACCTCCTGGAGCCCTCACTGGGATCCGGGAGGCAAATGGACCCTCATCGAGACTTCCAGGCAAGCTCGGCCATCAGGTCGCCCCATAGGAGAGCATTGGGTGCGACCAGATGGCCGAAGGTACTTGCACGACCAGATGGCCGAGGGGTCAGGCGCGACCAGATGGCCAAGGGGAAAGGGAAGGGGAAGCCTCCCTGGGCCCTCCGGACCCCGCCCCGGGCACCCAGCCACGCGGCAGGACCCAGGACGGAGCCCGGGGCGGGGGGGGCTGCCCTCCCCGGGGTCCCCAGGGGCCCGGCCGGAGCTCCTGAACCCAGACGAACGAGGGAAGGCTCCCCAGACACAACGGAACCCCGTCCCGGGCCTTTGGGAGTGCCGCAGGCCGGGGGACAGGGCCTGGGGCCGGAGACCCTGACCCGGGGCCCGGCCGGGCCCCTGGACCTGCGCCGGGGCCCCCAGGCCCGCAGGCGCAGGGGAAGCCTCCCCGGGCCCTCTGGACACCGCCCCAGGCACCCTGCCACGCGGCAGGACCCAGGACGGAGCCCGGGGCGGGAAGGCCGCCCTCCCCAGGACCCCCAGGGGCCCGGCTGGAGCTCCTTAACCCGGACGAGCGAGGGGAGGCTCCCCGGACACAACGGAACCCCGTCCCGGGCCTTTGGGAGTGCCGCAGGCCGGGGGACAGGGCCTGGGGCCGGAGACCCTGACCCGGGGCCCGGCCGGGCCCCTGGACCTGCGCAGGGGCCCGCAGGCGCAGGGGAAGCCTCCACGGGCCCTCTGGACACCGCCCCGGGCACCCTGCCACGCGGCAGGACCCAGAACGGAGCCTGGGGCGGGGAGGCCGCCCTCCCCGGGACCCCCAGGGGCCCGGCTGGAGCTCCTTAACCCGGACGAGCGAGGGGAGGCTCCCCGGACACAACGGAACCCCGTCCTGGGCCTTTGGGAGTGCCGCAGGCCGGGGGACGGGGCCGGAGACCCCGACCCGGGGCCCCGGCTGGGCCCCTGGACCCAGCCGGGGCCCCCAGGCCCTCCGGCGCAGGGGAAGCATCCCCGGGCACCCGGGCACCCTGCCACGCGGCAGGACCCATGACGGAGTCCGGGGCGAGGAGGCCGCCCTCCCCGGGGCCCCCAGGGGCCCGGACTGAACTCCTGAACCCAGACGAGCGAGGGGAGGCTCCCTGGACACAAAGGAAGCCCGTCCCGGGCCTTTGGGAGTGCCGCAGGCCGGGGGACGGGGCCCGGGGCCGGATCCACTGACCCGGGGCCCGGCCGGGCCCCTGGACCCAGCCGGGGCTCCCAGGACCACAGGCGCAGGGGATGCCTCCCCGGACCCTCCGGACCCCTTGTCCCGGGCACCCTGCCACGCGGCAGGCCCCTGGACAGAACCAGGGCAGCATCCGGGCCCGTTCAGCTGCCGGCTGAGGACCGAGAGGGGTCCCAGAGTACCCTGTCCCTAGTAATCCGGAGGAAGACTACCCCCCTTTCTTGAAACCCGGGCGCTCCGAGTGACGGAGGGGACCTGTTAGAAATGGGATTTCTGGTTGGCTAGGGCTTGCGCCAAAGCCAGGCAGAAACCACCACTCTAGTCAGGGCTGGGGTGTTACACGCCAAAGATAACCCCTGCTCACCCCCTTGGTAGCTTGGCACGAGCAGTCAGGCTTATCCCGGAGGCAATGTGTAAAGCGTTTGCGCGCGCACCCAGCAACCACACCCAAGGCCCACCACAAAGGAAACTCCACACAAGGTATTATATAAAAATAGCCTTTGTATTACCAAAACACATTAGATAAAAACACACACTTTACAATGTGCCAACAGGCACGGGCAGAGTTTACAAGGGATTATATGTACAGGGGACAGGGCCACATGGACCACTGTCAGGAATTAGCACTTTGTAGAAATTAGCACTTAGAACATAGGAATAATACTTTAGAACCTAGCACATACAATCACTGTAGCACTAAATAACATAGGTAGCACACGACCAGTAACTACTGGTAACAGGTAAGTACCACCTACGCAACCCTAACCACCTTAGGAAAATATTGCGCAGGGAACCAGGACCTCACTAGAACCACCTGTACTAGGAGAAAACAACCACCTAAGTATCACAATACCTGTAGGGGCACAAGCACCTTACACATGACGCATAAACACATTCAGAGGTGTAAACACAAGGCACATGACGCATAAAATCACATTCAGAGGTGCAGGTTAGGAACAATAGCGCAAAACTCGCATTAGCCACCCTCTGTGGCAGTCCCTAGACCAACTGGCCTTGTCGGGGCTAGGACACCCTGTGTCCAGCAAAGTCAGGGGAAGACTGCGCAGGAGGCGTAGTCCAAAACGCAGAGGGCCACAACCTAAACGTTGCAGCTGCCCACTAAGTGCTGGGCAGCTGGAGAAATGAGCGTGGGCACCACTGTGCCCTTCCACACAAATATGCAGCACTCACGTGGCACCTCTCCTGGACTCTTAGCCACACAAAAATGCCCCCTAGAGCCTTCGTGGCTCAAGAACAATGTGCCCTCAACGTTGGAGTCCCGCTCGGGGGACTCAGGCAGATATCAGGCAGTGGCGTGGGAGCCTCGTGGGCTCTGGTACAACTGTGGGCGGGAGGCAACATTGGAGCGGCCCGCTGCCTTCCGGGGCCGCTCTTAACCGCAAAGGAATGCCCCCGTATATTTGGAGCCTCACTCGGGCTCTTAAACCAATATGCCCCCGCGTTGGAGTCCCACTTTGGGGAACTCGTGAGCCTCACAGGCTCTCAAAATAAATATGCGACCAATCGTGGAAGCCTCACGGGGCTCGACAAGAGTAATGCCCCCGGTGGAGCGCACTCGCTCCGAGCACAACAAAGGCTGCCCCCACACACGGGAGCCCTGCGCGAGGAGCCGCCACCGCCACCGTCCTTTCTCTCCCGGTCTTCTTCTGTGCGCAGGAGCGCGGGGTAGGCTCCCGTCCGCTTCCTGCTTCGAACGAGGCCCCGCCCACATCCCAACCAGGACAGCCTGACTTCCTGTCCAAGCCCGGGCCGCGGCGGTGATTCCAAACTTCGGCAACAAGAGGGGTAGGCTCCCTCGGTAGATGCGATATACGGCGGGGTGGGCACCCGCCATAAGAATAATCAAATAAGCGGGGTGGGCACCCGCAAGCACACCACAATGCGGGGTGGGCACCCGCCAATTAAATCATTAAATAAGCGGGGTGGGCTCCCGCTTGATCGGCAAAGACGGGGCAAACGCCGGGTGGGCACCGGCTTGCAGCAATAAAGCGCTCCTGAGCGCTACAAGCAAATCAAAGCGCTTCCAGGCGCTTAGGGACACAAATAAAGCGCTCCCAGCGCTTTAGGGGAAAATAACCACAAAGTCCAGCAAAGTTCTCCCCTGCATGCAGCAAGGCAGGGGTGGGGGGGCAAGGCTGGACCCAGAGCCAGCTCACTGGGCCTCCAGGCAGGGAGGTAGTCCAAGTGGCGGTCCTCTGGTCCAGCAGCAGCAGCAGCCCCCCTCAGGCAGGATCCTGGAAGAGAACCGATTCTGTGGGGACACAGCCCCATTTTTATACATAGCTTTCCTTTGTCTCAAGGTGCAGGGAAGGGGCGAACCAGTTACAACTGGTTCCTGAGCACTTTGTTTTGCTCAGCCCCTCTCCCTATTCAGAGTGCAGGCCAGGGTCATCAGTCGCACCACAGGGGGCGGAGCCAGCATTGTGTGGGGAAAACCCAGCCCTATTCAGGACCCAGGTGTACTCCTCCCACCCATCTAGCTGCTGATCTCCCTATTCACCACTGGGTGACTCCTCCTGACTCTGGGGATTCCCTAGCCCGTCACATGACCTCAGCCAGCCAATCGTCAGACAAGGCACACATTTCACACTGCACACAGAAGTGCCCACTTCTAGAAGTGGCACTTCCATACTAGGTACATGCACGCCACACACATCATCGCGCAGCATTTCATCACACGAGTCCGCACATACCAGACTCGACCCTGCACACCCCACGCCTCATGGACACATACATTCCCCATGCATTCCTATGGGAGGGCAGGCCTATCTCACCACATGCACTCAGAGTGCACACGCACTTTACTCAAAAATCACTACCACCAGGTCACCAGTAAAAGCAAAAAGTTCAGGGGTGAACCTGCCAGAAGGGCCAAGTCCAACAGGACCCTTGGGGCGAACGCGCCGGCCTCCTGGATCCCTGGTTGGGATACGGGAGGCGAATGGACCCTCATCGGGACTTCCAGGCCAGCCCAGCCATCTGGCCCCCCTTATAGGAATATTAAAAAGAACAACAGGAGCATAACCCATAAACCTCGTTGAGATAGGGTAATAATGTAAGAAACAACAACAACTCTCAACTGGTATCATTCGACCAAGACAAATAATTTGCATGTAAAAAACATTACAAAGGAGATAAGGAAGACTCAAGAAGAGAATGATTTAAGAAAAATACTGTATTTGGTTTAGGAAAAAAAAAAAAAAAAAAAAAAAAATTGCCTACATAAAGACATGTATAAATTTGAAAGGTCCAAAAAATGAAGCAGTAATAGCAGCACTGTACATACAATTAATATATCATAAAGACAACCCGGACTTGTACTTGGTGCTTAAAGTGTATGTGACACGAAGACGGCGACGCAAGTGACAAGGTGAGATCAGCAAGGGACGGCGCAACGTGAAGTGAAAGTGAATAGTGGAATGATAATTACAAGGTTCTGAATTCAATTTTCGACATTACAGAATTATTTTTACATCAATTTGAGGAACCATAAAGCCATCAGTTAAGCTGAAAAGGTCGACGGCGTTTCGATCCTGATTAAATTGGGATCATCGTCAGGACAGGGTTGAATTATTCATCACAGTGCTATACAAGAAAAGGAAAACAGTATGAATGAAAGATGAAGAAGTATAAATTGTAAAGGGAACAAGCTAAGGTCCAAGTATTCAGAGAGCTAGTCTTGCCATTTAATCAAGACGTGCAAAAGTGACAGGAAAAAAGGCAAGGTAGGTGCTGAGGTAGTGGAGGGGGGGGGAAACAAAAAGGAGGGGAAAAAGAAGAGTGGAAGGAGGAAAGGAAATAAGCAATGTATTTACCTAAATGGATGAAGGTTCAAGGTTAAGGAACGGTGGAGAGAAAGGGTCCAGAGTAATTCTGTGAGGAGAGAGATAAAGTTGTTTAAGTCATCGGGGCGATGTCGAGATAGAGGGAAAGATCCGATGCTTGCCAGAACTAATTACCTGGGACTGGGGGCGGGGCGCTGGATCCAGAGGAGCAATGAAAGTCAGCAGGTCTGGGTCGGCGAGAATGAACTCGTGGCCGTAAAGGCGAAATGGCTGATCAGGTGTCAACAATTCTGAGGTGGGGGTGGGAAGGAAGTAAGAATAAGCTATACAGACAAACTGTGGCGTGATGCTAAAAGTAATTGGCACACAGAAAACGCGATAACTTACAATGAATTGGTATTCGTTTCAGATACAACGACTAGGGGCTTGAAACAGAAAGTTGTTGGTCACGAGGAATCCATGATCATGATGGACTAGAGCGGGGAGGATCCGAGGGAGGGGGAGGGGCGGCCAGGACAACCTGAATTGGGAAATAAAATTAAAAAACACGGAGTTGTCCATTAATGCTATCAATGCGAGGGAAAGAGCCGGGAAAACTGAGGCCGAAAGAATGCGCTTACCTAATGTATGCGGTGTCCGGAGGAAATTTCAGGGGATTGGGGCGGTCAGGACTGCCTGGAAACGAAGAAATTACATGGAGTAAACCATTCGCGCCATCAATGGGAGGGGAGGTGCGGGACTAGTGAAACCGGGACGGCACGCTTACCTAATGAATATGACGTCCGGGGGGTGTCTCAGTCACCAGGACTCCAGCAAAAGTGATTACTTCGTGGGAATACGTGGGGAAGCAATGCTGTACAAATAGGCAAGCAGGGGGAGTGGTTATGACGTAAGACTACGTCCGGTTGAGAGGTCGAGGGCAATGAAGATAGAAGAAAGTGTGCTAGAGGGAACAGGGAGAAAGGGGGGGGGGGAAATTGTCAGAAGGACACATGACAATTAATTATTATATTACAGCTGGCACGGAGAAAAAGTGGTGTAATAAAACCGGCTGTAAGTTGGGCTGTATGTAACAATTAACATACTAAAGGGCATGTATTGAATGTCCTCGGTAATCACCTAAAGGATAAAGTGTAAAGGGGTCAAGGAGGGTCATGAATATGACAAGGGGCCAGTCAGTGAAGAAGAAGGGAGGAGGGTTAGTGACGGGCAGGGTAAAAAGGGGGGTTAGGGGGAGAAAGGGAAGGGAAGGAAAAAGGCGAAAAACAAAGGAGGAAAAATATCAATCAGTCAATCGATTCTATGCAAATTAAGAATCAAGGGTATGTTGAAATTAAATTCAATAAGGATACATGTATATGGGGGGGGGGTGTTTTGGGGGAGAAAAAGAGCAAGAAGGCAACCATCAAGGAGTCAATACTTTCATGCAAGTTTAAGAATCATGAGCGGAAAGAGAATAAATTCCAAGGGAACATATGTGTAGAGAGAGACTTCAGAGCAATATCGTACTGTTCCATTCATCAATGGTGTTTAAGCCAGCGTTCACGGAGTCACAAATGGTCATCCATTTGGACTCACTTTTGTTCAACAGTAGTTTAATATTACCCCCTCTGAGTGGTAATGTGGGTTGTTCAATCACTTGCCAAACAAAATCTGTGGAGTTGTGACCCTTTTCCAGGAAATGGTTCACCAATGGAGCAGTCAATGTCTTACAGTGTATTCGGCTTTTGTGTTGTATGATACGCTGTTTAATCATTTGGGTTGTTTGTCCAATATACGTAAGGTCACAGGGGCATCTGATTGCATACACTACATTATGGGACCTGCAGTTAGTCATGGTTTTAAGTATGTAGCTTCTGGTGCCTGTTTTGAACTCCTTGGTATTTCGCGTTAGATCACACACTGAACAGTTCTGACATTTGTAATGGCCATTGATAGGGGGGAGGCCCCACGCTGCAGTAATGGTATTGGTTTCAGGTGTGTTGGAGGGCCAGGTTATAGCATGGACCAAGTGTGTCGCAAGATTTTTACCCCGTTGATATGAAAACAGGGGAGGTTCCTTGAAGGAGTCAAGCTGTCTGAGTACAGACCAGTTACGTTTGATGATTTTAGAGACCAAGTTACTACAAGGGCTACATTTGGAAACAAAGGGAATTCGTGACATGTTTTTTTTAGGTTGTGGTGTCAAAAGTACTTCCCGTGGACAGTACCAAGCTCTCTTCCGTGCTCTAGATAGAAGGCGTTTAGGATAACCTCTGTCTGATAACTTTTGCATTAGGACATCTGATTCAGAGAAATAATCTTTTCGCCACTTACAATTGATTGATTGATATTTTTCCTCCTTTGTTTTTCGCCTTTTTCCTTCCCTTCCCTTTCTCCCCCTAACCCCCCTTTTTACCCTGCCCATCACTAACCCTCCTCCCTTCTTCTTCACTGACTGGCCCCTTGTCATATTCATGACCCTCCTTGACCCCTTTACACTTAATCCTTTAGGTGATTACCGAGGACATTCAATACATGCCCTTTAGTATGTTAATTGTTACATACAGCCCAACTTACAGCCGGTTTTATTACACCACTTTTTCTCCGTGCCAGCTGTAATATAATAATTAATTGTCATGTGTCCTTCTGACAATTTCCCCCCCCCCCCCTTTCTCCCTGTTCCCTCTAGCACACTTTCTTCTATCTTCATTGCCCTCGACCTCTCAACCGGACGTAGTCTTACGTCATAACCACTCCCCCTGCTTGCCTATTTGTACAGCATTGCTTCCCCACGTATTCCCACGAAGTAATCACTTTTGTTGGAGTCCTGGTGACTGAGACACCCCCCGGACGTCATATTCATTAGGTAAGCGTGCCGTCCCGGTTTCACTAGTCCCGCACCTCCCCTCCCATTGATGGCGCGAATGGTTTACTCCATGTAATTTCTTCGTTTCCAGGCAGTCCTGACCGCCCCAATCCCCTGAAATTTCCTCCGGACACCGCATACATTAGGTAAGCGCATTCTTTCGGCCTCAGTTTTCCCGGCTCTTTCCCTCGCATTGATAGCGTTAATGGACAACTCCGTGTTTTTTAATTTTATTTCCCAATTCAGGTTGTCCTGGCCGCCCCTCCCCCTCCCTCGGATCCTCCCCGCTCTAGTCCATCATGATCATGGATTCCTCGTGACCAACAACTTTCTGTTTCAAGCCCCTAGTCGTTGTATCTGAAACGAATACCAATTCATTGTAAGTTATCGCGTTTTCTGTGTGCCAATTACTTTTAGCATCACGCCACAGTTTGTCTGTATAGCTTATTCTTACTTCCTTCCCACCCCCACCTCAGAATTGTTGACACCTGATCAGCCATTTCGCCTTTACGGCCACGAGTTCATTCTCGCCGACCCAGACCTGCTGACTTTCATTGCTCCTCTGGATCCAGCGCCCCGCCCCCAGTCCCAGGTAATTAGTTCTGGCAAGCATCGGATCTTTCCCTCTATCTCGACATCGCCCCGATGACTTAAACAACTTTATCTCTCTCCTCACAGAATTACTCTGGACCCTTTCTCTCCACCGTTCCTTAACCTTGAACCTTCATCCATTTAGGTAAATACATTGCTTATTTCCTTTCCTCCTTCCACTCTTCTCTTTCCCCTCCTTTTTGTTTCCCCCCCCCTCCACTACCTCAGCACCTACCTTGCCTTTTTCCCTGTCACTTCTGCACGTCTTGATTAAATGGCAAGACTAGCTCTCTGAATACTTGGACCTTAGCTTGTTCCCTTTACAATTTATACTTCTTCATCTTTCATTCATACTGTTTTCCTTTTCTTGTATAGCACTGTGATGAATAATTCAACCCTGTCCTGACGATGATCCCAATTTAATCAGGATCGAAACGCCGTCGACCTTTTCAGCTTAACTGATGGCTTTATGGTTCCTCAAATTGATGTAAAAATAATTCTGTAATGTCGAAAATTGAATTCAGAACCTTGTAATTATCATTCCACTATTCACTTTCACTTCACGTTGCGCCCCCCCCCCCTTATAGGAAAGCATTGCGCGTGACCAGATGGCCGAGGGGAAAGGAGCTACCAGATGGCCGGCAACTGAAAGGACTCCCGTCTGCCCGCCCAGAGCCGGGCCATAGCGGTAGGGCTCCTGCCTGATCCAAGGGCTCGGTGGGCTCTGCTTCCCGGGGGGGCAGCGGCTGGACCTCAGGCACGGGGAGGACCGACGGAGCTCTCGGGCGCCCCGGGGGAGGACTGCCCGGGACCCGTGGAGCCCGTCCCTGGGCACTTTGCCACGCCGTGGGCCGGAGGAGGGAGTCCCGGACGCCTGGGAGGATGTTGCCCGGGCGTAACCCATCTGGTCCCCGGCAAAGAACCACCAGCCCCGGAGGGGTGTCCCGGCATACCCTGCCCCTACTAATCCGGAGGAAGGCTACCCACCTTTCTTGTAACCCTCGCGCTCTGAGTGACGGAGGGGATCCTAGGCGCGGATGCGGGAGTCAAATGAGCCCTCATCGGGACTTCCAGGCTGGCCCGGTCATCTGGTCGCCCCATTGGAAAGCATTGCGCGCGCGACAAGATGGCCGAGGGTAGAGGTGCACCCAGATGTCTGGGACTGAAAGGACTCCCATCAGTCCAACCCCAAGCCTTCGCGCTAGGGTTCCCGCCTGCCCACGCAGGGCTCCGGGGCTGCAGGGCTCCGGGGCTGCAGGGCTCCGGGGCTGCAGGGCTCCGGGGCTGCAGGGCTCCAGGGCTGCAGGGCTCCGGGGCTGCAGGGCTCCAGGGCTGCAGGGCTCTGGGGCTGCAGGGCTCCAGGGCTCCGGGGCTGCAGGGCTCCGGGTCTGCAGGGCTGCAGGGCTCCGGGGCTGCAGGGCTCCGGGGCTGCAGGGCTCCGGGGCTGCGGTGCTGCAGGGCTCCAGGGCTGCAGGGCTCCAGGGCTGCAGGGCTCCGGGGCTCCGGGCCTGCAGGGCTCCAGGGCTGCAGGGCTCCAGGGCTGCAGGGCTCCTGGGCTGCAGGGCTGCAGGGCTCCGGGGCTGCAGGGCTTCAGGGCTCCGGGGCTGCAGGGCTCCGGGTCTGCAGGGCTCCGGGGCTGCAGGGCTCCGGGGCTGCAGGGCTTTGGGGCTGCAGGCCTCTGGGGGGGCTCGTAGACCCCACGCTGGGCCTCAGGCATGGGAGGCCCGGTGGAGCTCCCGGGGCCCGGACGCCCGGGGGACACATGGAGCCCGTCCTGGCCACTTTGCCTCACCGCGGGCTGGAGGAGGGAGCACCGGATGCCCCGGGGAAGTGTCGTCCGGGCTTGGCCCATCTGGTCCCCGCCTGAGAACCGCCATCCCCAGGAGGGGTGTCCTGGCATACCCTGCCCCTACTAATCCGGAGGAAGGCTACCCACCTTTCTTGCAACCGTCGCGCTCCAAGTGACGGAGGGGATCCTAGGCGCGGATGCGCCCGACCTCCTGGAGCCCTGACTGGGATCAGGGAGTCAAATGAGCCCTCATCGAGACTTCCAGGCTGGCCCGGCCATCTGGTCGCCCCATTGGAAAGCATTGCGTGCGACCAGATGGCCGAGGGAAAGGTGCGACCAGATGGCCGGGACTGAAAGGACTCCCATCTGTCCAACCCCGAGCCTTCGCGCTAGGGTTCCCGCCTGCCCACGCAGGGCTCCGTGGCTGCAGGGCTCCGGGGCTGCAGGGCTCCAGGGCTGCAGGGCTCCGGGGCTCCGGGGCTGCAGGGCTCTGGGGCTGCAGGGCTCCGGGACTGCAGGGCTCCGGGGCTGCAGGGCTCCGGGGCTGCAGGGCTCCAGGGCTCCGGGGCTGCAGGGCTCCAGGGCTGCAGGGTTTCGGGGCTGCAGGGCTCCGGGGCTGCAGGGCTCCGGGGCTGCAGGGCTCCAGGGTTGCAGGGCTCCGGGCCTGCAGGGCCGCGGGGCTGCAGGGCTCCGGGCCTGTAGGGCTCCAGGGCTCCGGGCTGAAGGGCTCCAGGGCTTTGGGGCTGCAGGCCTCTGGGGGGGCTCGTAGACTCCACGCTGGGCCTCAGGCATGGGAGGCCCGGTGGAGCTCCCGGGGCCCGGACGCCCGGGGGACCCATGGAGCCCGTCCTGGGCATTTTGCCTCACCGCGGGCTGGAGGAGGGAGCACCGGACGCCCCGGGGAAGTGTCGTCCGGGCTTGGCCCATCTGGTCCCCGCCTGAGAACCGCCATCCCCAGGAGGGGTGTCCCGGCATACCCTGCCCCTACTAATCCGGAGGAAGGCTACCCACCTTTCTTGTAACCCTTGCGCTCCAAGTGACGGAGGGGATCCTAGGCGCGGATGCGCCCGACCTCCTGGAGCCCTGACTGGTATCCGGGAGTCAAATGAGCCCTCATCGGGACTTCCATTAGGCCCGGCCATCTGGTCGCCCCATTGGAAAGCATTGCGTGCGACCAGATGGCCGAGGGAAAGGTGCGACCAGATGGCCGGGACTGAAAGGACTCCCATCTGTCCAACCCCGAGCCTTTGCGCTAGGGTTCCCGCCTGCCCACGCAGGGCTCCGTGGCTGCAGGGCTCCGGGGCTGCAGGGCTCCAGAGCTGCAGGGCTCCGGGGCTCCGGGGCTGCAGGGCTCCGGGGCTGCAGGGCTCCGGGGCTGCAGGGCTCCGGGGCTCTGGGGCTGCAGGGCTCCAGGGCTGCAGGGCTCCGGGGCTGCAGGGCTCCAGGGCTGCAGGGCTCTGGGGCTGCAGGGCTCCGGGGCTGCAGGGCTCCGGAGCTGCAGGGCTCCAGGGCTGCAGGGCTCCAGGGCTGCAGGGTTCCGGGGCTGCAGGGCTCCGGGGCTGCAGGGCTCCGGGCCTGCAGGGCTCCAGGGCTCTGGGCTGAAGGTCTCCAGGGCTGCAGGGCTTTGGGGCTGCAGGCCTCTGGGGGGGCTCGTAGACCCCATGCTGGGCCTCAGGCATGGGAGGCCCGGTGGAGCTCCCGGGGCCCGGACGCCCGGGGGACCCATGGAGCCCGTCCTGGGCACTTTGCCTCACCGCGGGCTGGAGGAGGGAGCACCGGACGCCCCGGGAAAGTGTCGTCCGGGCTTGGCCCATCTGGTCCCCGCCTGAGAACCGCCATCCCCAGGAGGGGTGTCCCGGCATACCCTACTCCTACTAATCCGGAGGAAGGCTACCCACCTTTCTTGTAACCCTCGTGCTCCAAGTGACTGAGGGGATACTAGGCGCGGATGCGCCCGATCTCCTGGAGCCCTGACTGGGATCCGGGAGTCAAATTAGCCCTCATCGGGACTTCCAGGCTGGCCCGGCCATCTGGTCGCCCCATTGGAAAGCATTGCAAGCGACCAGATGGCCGAAGGAAAGGTGCGACCAGATGGCCGGGACCGAAAGGACTCGCAGCTGCCCACACCGAGCCATAGTGGTAGGGCTCCCGCCAGCCCTTGCAGGGCTCCGGGGCTCTGCTCCAGGGTCTCTTGTCCCGGGCAGATGGACACTTGGCGGCCGCAGGATGTGGGATCCCAGGCCCTGACAAAAAATCAGGAGGCCCGGGGCCGGTCCCTGCTTCTCAACGCAGCCAGGCCGGGGAGATCGGGGAGCCTGCCCAAGCACGAGGGACCCCAGTCCCGGGCACACGGTCCATCAGGTTGTGCGCTCGTTTTCCACAATTTTTTCCAGAATAGTGTGTAGTTGCGCTAGGCAAAGTCCGCCCAGCCCTACTCAGGATGTGCTCTCGTTTTGCACAATTTTTTTCAAAATTCTGCATAGTGGCGCTACGCAAAGTCCGCCCAGCCCTAACCAAACTCCTACTACGCAGTGGAAAGGACTTAGCCAGCCAGCCACCCACCCACCTGGCCCAGTCCCTGCTTCTGATCCCAGCCAGGTCTGGGGAGCCTCCCTTGGCCCAATGGACCCCGTCACGGACACCCGGACCCTCACCAGGCCACAGGACGGGTTCTCACGAACCACATGGTTGTATAGGGGTGGGCAGAAAACTACGCTCCGTCAGCGTAGCAGATAAAGCCAGCCACTCCTGCACACCGGCCCCGGGCCCGGTCCCAGCTTCAGAACCCTAGCCAGGCTGGGGAGAGCCTCCCTGGGCCCCGGTGGACACCCTTCCCCAGCGCACGGACCCTCGGCTGGCTTGCAGGACGTGGGGCTCCCGCTCCCTGGGACACTGGGACGGAGCACAAGCCCCAGACCCGGGCCCAGCTTCCGAACCCTAGCCAGACCAGTGAGAGCCTCCCCGGGCCACGGTGGACACCCTTCCCCAGCGCATGGACCCTCGGCTGGCTTGCAGGACGGGGGCTCCCGCACCCTGGGACACTGGGATGGAGCACAAGCCCCTGGTCCGGGCCAAGCTTCCGAACCCTAGCCAGGCTGGGGAGAGCCTCCCCGGGCCACGGTGGACACCCTTCACCAGCGCCCGGACCCTCGGCTGGCTTGCAGGACGGGGGGCTCCCACACCCCGGGCACCTGCCGTACGGAGCACAAGCCCCGGGCCCGGTCCCAGCTTCAGAACCCTAGCCAGGCCGGGGAGAGCCTCCCTGGGCCCCGGTGGACACCCTTCCCCAGTGCACGGACCCTCGGCTGGCTTGCAGGACGGGGGGGCTCCTGCTCCCTGGGACACTGGGACGGAGCACAGGCCCCGGACCAGGGCCCAGCTTCCGAACCCTAGCCAGGCCAGAAAAAGCCTCCCCGGGCCACGGTGGACACCCTTCCCCAGCGCATGGACCCTCGGCTGGCTTGCAGGACGGGGGGCTCCCGCACCCTGGGACACTGGGACGGAGCACAAGCCCCTGGTCCGGGCCAAGCTTCCGAACCCTAGCCAGGCCACGGAGAGCCTCCCCGGGCCCCCCGGTAGACCCCCTGTCCCCAGCACCCGGACCCTCGGCTGGAACCAAGGAGGGCCATCTGGTTGCCCGGCCCGAAGTTACGGATCTGACTTGCCGACTTCCCCTACCTACATTGTTCCAACATGCCAGAGGCTGTTCACCTTGGAGACCTGCTGCGGATATGGGTACGGCCCGGCGCGAGATTTACACCATCTCCCCCGGATTTTCAAGGACCTTCAATCTGTTGACATGAAGCACCCTGTGGGGGCTTCTGGGAGTCCCAAGGTCCACCAAGTAGGTGACTTCTCCCTTTTTCTCAACAATAGTGTGGGGTCCAGACCATTTGTCTTGGAGTGCTGCTGGGGCCACTGGCTCCAACACCCACTGCCCTGGCTGGTAAACAGTCAGCACAGCCTTTTGGTCATGCCAAGCTTTTTGGAGTTCTTGGCTTGCCTCAAGGTTTTTAGAAGCCTTCTTCATATACTCTGCCATCCTGGAGCGGAGACCAAGTACATAATCCACTTTATCAAGTTTGGGTTGTCTGAGAGGTCTCTCCCATCCTTCCCTCACTAAACATAGGGGTCCTCTTACAGGATGCCCAAACAAAAGCTCAAAAGGGCTGTAGCCAACCCCCTTTTGTGGGACCTCTCTGTAAGCAAACAGAAGGCAGGGTAAAAGGATGTGCCATCTTCGCCTAAGCTTGTCTGGTAAACCTTTTATCATTCCCTTTAGGGTCTTGTTGAACCTCTCAACAAGCCCATTGCACTGTGGGTGATAGGGTGTGGTGAACTTGTAGTTCACACCACACTCCTTCCACATTGCAGTCAAGTATCCTGACATGAAGTTGGCACCTCTGTCAGAAATGACCTCCTTTGGAAAGCCCACTCTGGAGAATACTCCAAGCAGGGCCCTTGCCACAACAGGAGCTGTTGTGGTCCTCAGGGGAATAGCTTCTGGATACCTGGTGGCATGGTCCACTATCACCAGTATGAATCTGTGCCCAGATGCTGTTTGTGGGTCCATTGGTCCTACAATATCTATGCCCACTCTTTCAAAGGGGACCCCCACCACAGGTAGTGGTATGAGGGGGGCCTTTGTGGTGCCACCTGATTTGCCACTGGCTTGGCAGGTGACACAGGAGTGACAAAACTCCTTAGTATCTTCTGACATATGGTGCCAATGAAAGTGAGGGACAAGCCTGTCCCAAGTCTTGTTCTGGCCTAAATGTCCTGCAAGGGCAATATCATGGGCCAAGGTAAGAAGGAAGCCTCTGAACTTCAGTGGTATGACCAACCTCCTGGATGCACCAGGCTTGGGGTCTCTAGCCTCTGAGTACAGTAGCCCTTCATCCCAATACACTCTATGGGTACCTTGAGCATTCCCTGCAGCCTCAGCAGCAGCCAGCTGTCTGAGGGGTTCAAGAGAGGGGCAGTCTAATTGAGCCTGCCTCAGATCTGCCCTTGAAGGTCCCCCTGTCCCAAGAAACTCAACCTGGTCAGGTTCAAGTTCTTCTAGGACAGTTCCTTCAGGGCTCTCAGAATCATCCTCCTGGGAGGACTGATCCACCACCTGAGGCAGGGGGGAAGGCACAGCCTTAACCCTACTGTTCTTTCTCTTGGGGTGTGACTGGTCCATAGTTTCAGGATCCAGCACTTGTTCAGTGGTGCACTTTTTGGCTTGTGACCTGGTCACAGCAAGGACATGTGCATCTATCCCCAGCATTTCTGCATGGGTCCTATACTCCACTTCAGACCAAACTGAAGTTTCAAGATCATTGCCCAGTAAACACTCTACAGGAAGGTCTGAACTAACAACAACTTTCTTGAGACCAGTTACCCCTCCCCAGGAGAAGTTAACAATAGCCACACTATGGGAGGTAGTGGCATTGCTAGCGTTGGTCACTAGGTAATTCTCACCTAGTATGATCTGTCCAGGGTCCACAAAGGCAGGTGTCACCATTGTGACACTAGCCCCAGTGTCCCTGTAGGCCTGAGCCATTCTTTGGTTGATAAAAGGAGTCTGTCTGTACTTGCCCAGGTTACTGGGGCCTACAGTAGAGGACAAAGCTAAGTCCCCATCACAGATCAGAACAGCCTGAGTAGGTATTCTGACTAGGCCAGAATCCTCCTCAGTTCCCAGGGTTAACCCTACTACACCCTTTTGCTGGGAACCACTACTTACAGCTGGACTAGGGGGTACAGTTGCCTTAGGGGCAATGGTGGCTGGGGGCTTATCCTTTTTGGTGCACTCACTAAACCAATGTGAGTTGGACTTACAATAGTTGCACCATGGTTTCTTTTGGCCATCTTTCTTTTTATCCTTTTTGGGACCACCCTCCCCCTGAGCCTTTTGGGGGCCTGGTGAAGACTTCTGGTCTTTTTGTTTCTGATCATTACCCTTCTGGTCTGCCTTTTTCTGATCACCACCCTGGTTCTGGTTTTTCTGCTTAACTCTAGTCCTGACCCATCTATCTGCCTTCTTTCCCAATTCTTGGGGAGAAGTCAGATCAGAATCAATCAGGTGTTGATGCAGTAGCTGGTTTTGACAGTTGTTAAGGATTTGCTCTCTCATGATCAAATTATACAATCCTGTATAGTCCTTAACCTTACTTCCCACTAGCCAGCCTTCCAGAGCCTTAGTGGCACAATCTACAAAGTCAGTCCAGTCCTGAGTCTGTGTCTTCTGAGTATCCCTGAACAACAACCTGTATTGTTCAGTGGTTAGGCCAAACCCATCAATTAGAGCACTCTTCAGGACAGTGTAATTATCTGCATCCTCATCACTAACTGTGAGGAGCTTGTCTCTACCTTTCTCAGAGAAGGAGAGCCACAAGATAGCTGCCCACTGACTTTGGGGTACCTGCTGTACTTTGCAAGCTCTCTCCAAAGCAGTTATCCATTTGTGGATGTCATCCCCACACTTGTTGGGAGGGAAAATCTTGCTCAGGTTTCTATTATCATAGTGCCTGTCTCTATCCTTAGGGATATTGCTGCCACCAGTGGGTTCTGACCCACTTAACTTTTGCTCTCTAGCCAGAGCAAGCTTCTCCTTGGCAAGGGCAAGTTCTTCCCTCTGAATCCTTAGATTAGCTTCCCTCATTCTGGCTTCATGCTCCTTTCTCTCAGGGGAAGTCATTCCCCTGTGAGAGGAAGCACTAGAGATGCTAGAGATATGGGAGTGGATGGATTCCCTTGAAGGGGATCTGTCCCTCCTGCTTCTCTGTGTAAGCCCACTTGGGGGTCTGTATGGGGGGACCCCATGCAAACTCCCATGTAAGCTTAGGTTAGCCTGGCTAAGTCTTCCTACTTGGCTCTGGCTGTCTACCTCTTCATCTGAAGCCCCATCTGACTCCTCTGTGGTGGGTAGACCCTCCTTTGTACCTAGGGTACTGGCCTGTGAGGCCCTCAAAGCATCATACTCCTCTAGGAGCTGTACTAACTGAAGGAGGGTAGGGTTTGCACCCTGTTTTAACTTTCTGGAGGTACACAATTGTCTCATCTCCTGAAAAGTTAGGGTATCATATCTAGAGGGGGTCTTCTTCAGACCTGCCCCTCCTGAGCGCGCATCTACTTGATCTCCTCCCAGAGACATGATCTAGTGAGGGTGTGGTGTGTGCACCTACCTACACTAGTTGTTTCTACTAAACCTCTCTGGTGGTTGTAGTCAGGGTGTGTTACTCCCTTCAACCTACAACCACTAAGTCCAGTAGGACTTAAGTATTATAATCTATGTTATATGCACCTAAACAATATCTGTGTGATCTTTCAATTTAGTATCTCAAGATTACAATGGTATTACAACAGCAAGCTCAGATCCCAACCGCTGCTCACCAATGTGAGAAGTTGGCCTGATGTATGATGTCACTAGTTCTAGTGTACACCTTATATCAGTCCAAATACCCTTATGGTGATTGGTTGTAAAGTCAACCTTATAGACCAGCTATCCTAGTGGTAGCATGGACAAGAGCAGTCTTAGGCTAAACTCTGAATGGCATGTGAAGCCAGCTGTGATACCATATATAATCCCTTGAATACCAAATGAAAGGACACCACGACAGATATATATATAAAATAAAGTGTATTTATTCTAGTCAAACCCTCAGCACTCTTTATGAGATTAGAGGTAAGTACAACACAGTCTTATTTAAGCATACATTAAGTCACACAGGTAAGTAATACAGTTAGGCCCTAGGGGCCACGCAAACCATATACTAAGTAAGTGGTATAAGGACCACTGTCACGGAAATAGGATAGGCCTAGGCCTAGGGAATCGCTGGGGCTACACTACACTAGCAACAGTTAGGAAGTGGGAGGCCCACGGGATTCAGGTGCAGAGTGGAAACACTCACGCGTAATGCGTAAAAGTCGATAGAAATAGTAGTTGTTAGCAATTAACAGTTTAAGGACACTTCTGAAGCAGCTAGAGAGTCGAGACTCGGAAACTAGACCCTAGGATAGTCATTACCCTTGTGAGCACCGAAGTACCCAAGTTACCTAGCCCACATGCTGCGGGTGCATAGGTGTGAACTTGCGTCGGGTTTCGTCGTGGACTTCTATGGATGCCTGAAGGAAAGTTGCTGACAGGCAGTCAGTGAAGAGTGTCCGGTGGATCCCAAGGCTGGGATCAAGAAGAGAGGAGACCTGCAAGCAGAAGGGACAGAGTCAATGTCACTAGCCAGTGACCACGTGGAACCAGGAAGGAACCAGGCGATGTCGTGAAGATTGCAGGTGAAGGTGAAGCTTGTCGCTGCAGCCACGAGGACCAGGGAACGTCGAGGACGACCAGGACCAGGAGGCGAGCTGTCCCACGAAGGCTCTTGCTGTCGGCGGCATCGAAGTTGGACTAGGACTCACCAAGCCTTGGCAAGCGGAACCCACGAAGAACGGAGGACTTGCTTCTGGTGCAGACCAGGAAGGTCTGGGGTGCTTCTCTTTTGCAAGGAAGCGGGAGCCAGTCTGGAGGAGCCAAACCAGCGGTGAAGATTTCTGGATGCGTCGTCACAAAGGCCACTAGCCAACGGGCAAGCAACCGGACAGACGCGGCAAGCAGGAAAATGCAGAAGGGCCCCACACAGGACTCGTGGAGTGTGGGGGGCTGATCTTCGGTGCAGATGGTGCTTGGGGTTGGGGCTTCTCAATCCCCGGTGCACAACTTCGAGGGTGCCTCAGAAGCTGCGCTGGAAGATACTAGCCACTTTTCCCAGGTAGCCGGTCCCACGTCTTTCGTCGCCTCCACGGATCTCAGCTCGGCTGTGGATGTGGATCAGGGTCGGAGAAGTCTGGAAGTCAAGGCTCTGGTCGGGCTCTGCAGTCGGTCCCTCGTAGAACTTCAGCAAAGCAAAGGGTAGTCTCTTGATGGTGCCTGTTTGCACAGGGTAGCCACTCCTTGGCCACAAGGGAGATTCTTCAGTATTCTTCTTTCGTCGAATGTCGAAGGTCCAGAGTTTCTGTTCAAGTTGCAGGTTCAGGATAATCTAATCTCCTGGGGCCCAGCTACCACTCTTATACTAATCTGGGGGGCTGGGTTACCTGCTAGGTCACGCCTTATGGGTGGGACCTGGGAGGGGGGTGGTTACACCCCCTTCCCTTTGTCCAGTTTCGCGCCAGGACTGGGGCTGGAATGCCCCAGCACCGGTTTGAACTGGACTATGCACGGGACACCTTGTGTGCCCCAGGCATGTCTCATTCTTTTCATCCCTCCCGCCCCAATACACTAAGGCCTGTCTGGGGTGGTGCTCGCACCTCCCAAGGCAGGAAACCTATTGTCCAAGCCTCCCTTGCCGGGATCACTCCCAGCAGCAGGAGGTCAGACTCGTGTCTGTGGCAGCAGCATCCATTTTGTGATGCTGGGGCTCTGGTTAACTTTAACCGGGTAAGTAGGTTACAACATGTTTTTTCCCTCTAGAAGGGAGGGATAATATCCTCATCCCCAGAAATGGGATGGGGGTATTATTCCAAAGTGTTAGACACCTTACACGACATGTTTTGATAAAGCCAAACCATAGTTACCATAACCGTTTAAGATTATAAGGCACTTAAAGAGTATATGGTAGGCTATATCATAGAACAGCTATAAGGACATGGTTCCGAAAGCTGCAGACAGGCTCAGTTCATGCTGGAGCACCATCTCACCTGTTACCAAGCACTCTGCCTCCAGGATTGTTAAGGCCTGCCATAGGAGTGGCTGATAGGTACACATGTGTCTATATGTAAGTTAGGTATAGGAAAACTACACCTAAGCAAGGAGTGATTACACAACCTTGCCCCAGCTGAGTGATCAGCCAGTTGTGTCATAATGGAAGGCCAGGCCAGGGGTGGCATAATACATGCTGCAGCCCCTGGTAGGCCTAGGGTACACCTATGCCCTGGGTACCTAAGGTACACTGTATAGGGGCCAATAAGGTGATCCTATCCAAATGGGTTATGCACCTAAAGTACATAGTATCAATTTAGAGAGAGAACAGCAGGGCTGTGGGTCTGGTTAGCAGGCCCACGGCCACATCTAAGTCGAAAACCAGTAAAGCAAAAGCAAAAAGTGGGGGTGAACATAGAAAGCAGACCCTACTCTCCTACAGGGGGTCATGCTGGGGGTAGTGTTTTAGGGTTTAGGGCAGTGCAGTGGTGTTTGGGCAGTGTAGGGGGGTCGTGCTGGGGGTAGTTTTTTAGGGTTTAGGGCATTGCAGTGGTGTTTGTGAAGTGTAGGGGGTCGTGCCGGGGGTATTGTTTTAGGGTTTAGGGCAGTGCAGTGGTGTTTGGGTATTGTAGGGGGTTGTGCTGGGGGTAGTAGTTTAGAGTTTAGGGTAGTACAGTTGTGTTTGGGTAGTGAAGGGGCTCATGCTGGGGGTAGTGTTTTAGGTTTTAGGGTAGTACAGTGGTGTTTGTGTAGTCTAGGGGGTCGTGCTTGGGGAAGTGTTTTAGGGTTTTACAGTAGTGCAGTGGTGTTTGGGTGGTGTAGGGGGTCACGCTGGGGGTAGTGTTTTAGGGTTTAGGGTAGTGCAGTGGTGTTTGTGTAGTGTAGGGGGTCATGCTGGGGGTAGTGTTTTAGGGTTTAGGGTAGTGCAGTGGTGTTTGTGTAGTGTAGGCGGATGTGCTGGGGTAGTGTTTTAGGGTTTAGGGTAGTGCAGTGGTGTTTGTGTAGTGTAGGTGGTCGTACTGGGGGTAGATTTAGGGTTTAGGATAGTGCAGTGGTGTTTGGGTAGTGTAGGGGTTCATGTTGGGGGTAGGGTTTTAGGGTTTAGGGCAGTGCAGTGCTGTTTGGGTAGTGTAGGTGGATCGTGCTGGTGGAAGTGTTTTAAGGTTTAGGGCAGTGCAGTGGTTTTTGGTAGTGTAGGGGGTCATGCTGGGGGTAGTGTTTTAGGTTTTAGGGCTGTGCAGTGGTGTTTGTGTAGTGTAGGGGGTCATGCCGGGGGTAGTGTTTTAGGATTTAGGGCAGTGCAGTGGTGTTTGGGTAATGTAGGGGGTTGTGCTGGGGTAGTGGTTTAGCGTTTAGGATAGAGCAGTGGTGTTTGTGTAGTGTGGAGGGTCATGCTGGAGGTATATTTAGGGTTTAGGGTAGTGCAATGGTGTTTGTGTAGTGTAGGGGGACGTGCTGGGCTAGTGTTTTAGGGTTTAGGGTAGTGCCGTGGTGTTTGGGTATTGGAGGGGATCGTGCTGGGGTAGTGTTTTTGGGCAGTGCAGAGGTGTTTGTGTAGTGTAGAGGGCCGTGCTGGGGGTAGTGTTTTAGGGTTTAGGGTAGTGCAGTGGTGTTTGTGTAGTGTAGGGGTTCGTGTTTTAGGGTTTAAGGTAGTGCAGTGGTGTTTGGGTAGTGTAGGGTGTCGTGTTGGGAGTAGTGTTTTAGGGTTTAAGGTAGTGAAGTGGTGTTTGTGTGGTGTAGGGGGTCGTGCTGGGGTAGATTTAGGGTTTAGGGTAGAGCAGTGGTATTTGTGTAGTGTAGGGGGGTCGTGTTTTAGGGTTTAGCGTAGTGCAATGGTGTTTGGGTAGTGTAGGGGGTTGTGCTGGCGGTAGTGGTTTAGTGTTTAGGGTAGTGCAGTGTTGTTTGTGTAGTGTAGGGGGTCAAGTTTTAGGGTTTAGGGTAGTGCAGTGGTGTTTGGATAGTGTAAGGGGTCGTGCTTGGGGTAGTATTTTAGGGTTTAGGATAGTGAAGTGGTGATTTTGTAGTGTAGGGGGTTGTGCCTGGGGGTACATTTAGGGTTTAGGGTAGTGCAGTGGTGTTTGTGTAGTGTATGGGGTCGTCTTGGGGTTGATTTAGGGTTGTGCAGTGGTGTTTGTGTAGTGTAGGGGGTCGTGTTTTAGGGTAGTGCAGTGATGTTTGGTAGTGTAGGGGGACATGCTGGGGGTAGTGTTTTAGGGTTTAGGGTAGTGCAGTGGTATTTGGGTAGTGTAGGGGGTCATGCTGGGGGTAGTGTTTTAGGGTTTAGGATAGTGCAGTGGTGTTTGTGTTGTTTGGGGATTGTGTTTTAGGGTAGTGCAGTGGTATTTGGGTAGTGTAGGGGTTTATGCCTGGGGTAGTGTTTTCGGGTTTAGGGTAGTGCAGTGGTGTTTGGGTAGTGTAGGGGGTCATGCTGGGGGTAGTGTTTTAGGGTGCAGGGTAGGTCAGTGGTGTTTGTGTAGTGTAGAGGGTCGTGCTGGGGGTAGTTTTTTAGGGTTTAGGTTAGTGCAGTGGTGTTTTGGTAGATCGACAACAATAGATCTCGCCAAGCGAATAGCGCATGCGCTGCATCGCTAGGCGAGACCTAAAAGCATTGCACCAAGATGGCTGCCAACACTTCCTGGATTGAAGTGTTGTCAGCCAAATAGAGCCAAGCTCGTGCTTGTGTAGTTATGTCCTGCCCAGATATATAAACACACTTTTCCTTTAATATCTCAAAAACTACACCATTTAAAAAAAACGTCCCTTTCTGAACCAACGGCTACCTTTTTGCCAAATTTGGTGTAATTCCGTTCAGCAGTTTCATCTGTAACCGTGTCTAAAGTTTCCTATGGGAAATTGATTTTCCGACCTCTATTTTTTTAATTCCTCAGGAACTACTGAACAGATTTACTCCATTTAAAAAAAGGTCTCTTTCTGAAACAAGGGCTACCTTTTTGCCAAATTTGGTGTAATTCCATTCAGCAGTTCGAGCTGTAGCCGTGTCTAAATTAACATGGAGAAAACACGTTTTGGGACCCCCTTTTTTTCTCGGCCCCCGCTTGGTGAATCACCCCGAAACTTTCAGGATAGGAGCTGACCGCAGCGCCCCACAAGTTTTGAAAATTTCGCGAAGATTTGTCATCCCATGCCAAAGTTATTGGGAAAACAAAAAGCGCTTTTCCTATGGAAACTAGGTCCTAACTATAACTATATTCACTGAAAAAACCATAGGTTTCAGGGGCGTTATAGTTAGCTGGACTTTTCACTCGTACAAAACCATTGAAATTCCCCCGTTATAGTTAGTTCAGCTAACTATAATTCGCGCGCCCGCAATGCATTGCTGATGACGTCACATATTACATCACTCATGACATTGTCAGTGACATCACTCATGACATCACTGATGGCATCTCAAATGACATCACTGATGACATCACTAATGACATCATCCAGTGAATGTGTGTTTTTCTGAAAATTACATATGTTTTATATATGTATATCTCAAGGTCGATGGAAGAATATAAGTGTCTAAATGGATGATTTGTTTTTGAAAAATTGAGTGAATAACTGACTGATTAAGTGTATCTTAGTGAATACATTGCTTAGTGAGTAATGTTTAAATATGTAAATATCTGTATCAGTCTCTCACTTTGTGTATAAGTGGCTGCATGGGTTGGTGAGTAGCTACATGAGTGTCTATATAGGTTATTAGTTGGTTTTTTGAGTATTAGTATGAGTGTCTGAGTGTCTGTATGGTTCGTGGGGGGTATTAAGTAGTACATAGGTGCATGAATGAGTGACTCGCTGTTTGTATGTGTTGAAGACAGCATGTGTGCAGGACTGTATGGGTGGATGAGTGTGTGCATGGGTGTGTTAGTGAGTGAATGACTGTCTCAATAGTGTCTTTATGAGTAACTAAATATGTTTTAAACTAGTATATGTGACTATTGGTGTATATAAGTGAGTATATGTGAGAGTGAGAGATTGAAACAGTTCCTGTATGAATAAGTATGTGTTTCTATAAGTGATTGTTTAAAAGACTAAGTATGTGTAAGTTTCTGTAGAAGTAAGTGTGGTGGTGGTGTGTGTATAACTGTATATGCAAGTAAATGGATGTTTGATTCTTTATTAGCATGAGTGACTATGTGTGTGAGTAACTCTATGGATGAGTGGCGTTGTATAACAGGATGTATAGGTGTATGAGTACATATGATGAGTGAGTACATGTATGAGTGACTGTATAGGACTGTTGGTGAATGAGTGGATGTGTATGTGGATCTTAGAATTACTGAATAGGTTGTTGTAACTGGTATTGGTATGTCCATTGTTTTGAACATTTTAGTTTCTATTTTTGAATGTGTGTATCAAAGGTTATATTAGGGGGAGAGAAGGTCTGCCACTCTATCACAAGGATGATGTCATCAGTGATGTCATTTGAGATGTCATCAGTGATGTCATGAGTGATGTCACTGACCATGTCATGAGTGATGTAATATGTCAGCAGTGCATTGCGGGCGCGCGAGTTATAGTTAGCTGAACTAACTATAACGGGGGAATTTCAATGGTTTTGAACAAGTGAAAAGTCCAGCTAACTATAACGCCCCTGAAACCTATGGTTTTTTCAGTGAATTTCTAAGGTTTTTTAAATGCTAATTCCTAACTATAACGTGCCTGAAACCTATGGTTTATTCAGTGAATTGCAAAGGTTTTTTAAATGCTAATTTCTAACTATGCCAACAGAGATAGGACATGTGAAGAAAGAAGAAAAAACACACAGAAAGAAAAAAAAGAAATGCAGAAAGAAGCAACAGAAGTCCTCAAAGACGAAGAAAAGTGCAGGAAGAAGGATAACGTGCAGAAAGAACAAACAGAATAGCAGAAAGAAGCCTTGTTGCAAAATCATCCTGTACCCTCAACTTTTTCAGACGGATACTGGTGGTAACTGAGTCTGACTAACCAGTCCTAGAGCCAGTGCTATGTTAAAAGACACTCAGAATACAGTGAAAACACCTACATACACTAGGGAACACTATGCGTTGGGGTCCCCCTGTGATTAGCATTACCTACTCTGTAAGCCCCTAGTATATAATAGGGCAGGGGATTAAAACTACCTCTTAAAACACGCCACAGGGCGTGTTTGCAAACGTCACCTCAGGCCCCGTCCCCTCCCCTCCCCACTGTGTAAACACGCCCTGTGGCCATTTTAAGTTGGTAGATTAAGTCCCCTTGAATCCTGAAGGTCCCTAGGGTCCAACTAGACCACTAGGTACCTCCAGTAAGCGCCACAGAGCTGTGTTGCAGAGAGATGTAAAAAGGGGCACAGCCTAGACCACCTCTCTGCAACGCAGCGCAGTGGCGCTTACTGGAAGCACCTGGTGGGCTAGTTGTCCCCCAGGGTCCCTCAGGATTAAAGGGGAATTATTTCCCCAACTTAAAACGCGCCACAGGGCTTGTTTGCACATGTGAAGTCAGGCCCCGTCCATTCCCTTCACCACTGTGTAAACACGCCCTGTGGCCATTTTTAGTTGGGAGATTGAGTTCATTTGAATACTGAGGGTCCCTAGGGTCCAACTAGACCACTAGGTACCTCCAGTAAGTGCCACAGAGCTGTGTTGCAGAGAGATGTAAAAAGGGGCACAGCCTAGACCACCTCTCTGCAACGCAGCGCAGTGGCGCTTATTGGAAGCACCTGGTGGGCTAGTTGTCCCCCAGGGTCCCTCAGGATTGAAGGGGAATTATTTCACAGGGCTTGTTTGCACACGTCACCTCAGGCCCCGCCCCCTCCCCTCCCCACTGTGTAAACACGCCCTGTGGCTGTTTTTTAAGTTGGGAGATTAAGTCCCCTTGAATCCTGAGTGTCCATAGGGGCAAAATAGCCCACTAGGTACGTCCAGTAAGCGCCATTGCAGAGAGGTGTAAAATGGGGCACGGCCTTCACCACCTCTCTGCAACGCAGAGCAGTGGCGCTTACTGGAAGCACCTGGTGGGCTAGTTGGTCCCCAGCGTCCCTCAGGATTGAAAGGGAATTATTTCCCCAACTTAAAACGCGCCACAGGGCGTGTTTGCAACACGCCCTGTGGCCATTCTAAATTGAGAGATTAAGTCCCCTTGAATCCTAAGGGTGTAAAACGGGGCGTGGCCTCAGAACACCTGTCTGCAACGCAGCTCCCTGGCGCATACTGGAGATACCTGTTGGGCTAGTTGGCCCTCAGGGACCCTCAGTATTGAAGGGGAATTATTTCCCCAACTTACAACTTGCCAGGGGGCGCGTTTGCAGAGTGTTGCAAGGAGGGGGCGTGGCCTCCGGCGCGATACAGGTCTTTTATTCATTTTTTTTTTCAGGAAGGAGGGCTGTGTGTTCCCCCTTTTTTTTCTAATTTATTGGCCCTGGGGACCCCATCCCCCAGGGCCTGCACCCTAATTCTTTTTGTTGAAAAAAATTAATTTGGCCCTCCCAAGGCCTTAATCGACCCCGGGGACCCCAACCCCCGGGTCATGGCCTTTCTTTTTTTTTTATTCTTTAGGAGGGGGGCTGCGTTGCCCCTCTCCTCAGGCCCCCATCCCCCGGGGCCAGCCTTTGTTTTTTATTATTTTTAAAAAATATATATTTATAGAAACACCTAGGACATGCTGGACAAACCGTATGTACCTATCACCATAACGATTTGCGTGATATTCATTAAAAGGCGACTATGCATACAATGAATCCACGTGGAATGTATTTTCACCGCTAGTGAAGCTCTGACGTGTCTGACGCCCTACCGTGCCTAATCCCGGCGCCCCCGCCGGTGGGTACTCTCCAAGTAGACACCCTTGTCGTTTATTTATACAAACATGGGTAGCTATTGACGGGCACATTTAATACACACGCACACCAAGCCATTCCAAGGGGATTCGACAAAAATTCGACCAAAGTATGCAAGAAACCCCCCTCACAGTTAATAAAACACACATCCACCGCCGGATGTGTAATACTTTTTATTTTACTCTCTTGAAAGGAGACGAACCTCACTTGAGAGTCACAGCGTGCTCCTGGCTGAGCCCAATGCTCTGTTACACCCACCATTGCCTGCCGAGTGCCACACACCTCTGTGTTGTATTCCACCAGCTAGTGCGTATGCTATGACACTCTCTAGCCCATGTGCACTGTAACACCACCCCGTGAATATGTCATGCCACTCTTGCCTTCGCACGGATTATATTGCCCCATCTAACGTGCCTTCCTCGATGCCTATGTTATAACGTACAGCGCTATGCCATACATATTACAATCTGGGATCCATATCTTTGTCACAGTGCATATGCAACGTTACACTCCCCAGCACATATTTTATATTACAACTTTAGAGACTAGTTAGGTTACACAACACTGCCCTGTGCATATTACACTCCAAGGCGCATATCGTATTGCACGCACTAGTGCCTGTGCTATCTCGCGTCTCCAATGAATCTGTCATTGCGCACAATGTATTGCATATTATATTTCACGCCCCGGTTCATCTTATATCACACTTTTTGGTGCATAGTTTATACCATATACTATATCTAGTTTCATTTTCAATCGTGCTCTCAGGACTATGGTCTATATAACACTGCGTCCACCTACCCTTTTCACGGGCATTACATTTTGCAATGGGGGGTGGAGGCTCAGGGGGTGTTTCTGCCAAGTGAGCCCTGAGTCACAGTCACAAACGTCCTCTTCTTCCTTAATAAAAGTGAGATTATGCTGCATACTTGTTCATATTTTAAGTAGTTCGCACAGACACACATTTTAAAAACAATAAAGTTCCTAATACCCACCTTCTCTGAACAGTTAGCTTGCTGCCCCATCCACCTCCTCCCTATCCTCTGTTGTCTGAATCCATGGACTAGCCTCCTCCCTCCCACCATGCATGGTCTGATGTGCTGCCACTGCCCTCCATTTAGCATGATGTACCAGTCCACTCCTCCTGCCCTCCATTGCCCAATTCTATGGCTCATCATTGACCTCCTGCTTAGCCTCTGTGCTTAGCTTGCTGCCCCTATTCTCCTCCCCCCTGCCCTCCGATGTCTTTGTGCATGCCCCTGCTCCATCCTTTTTGCCCACCATGTTCCATGGACCTGCCACTCCTATCTACTCTGAGTGTTCTGTTGAGCTGCCACTCCCCTCCCACCTGCCTAGCATTGTCAGATGACTGTAACCTGTCCCTGCCGCCTCCACCCTGCCTGTCCACATGCCATGCCCCTAACCCCTTCCTCCTGTCCTCCATGGTCCATTTTGCTGCCACACCCTTCTGCCCTCCCTGGTCTGTTGTGCTGCAACTGCTCCTCCTGCCTGTCCCGCACGGTCTGTTGTGAGGCCCCTTCCCCTGAACTCTCTTGTCTGTGCCCAGGTCCTGACCCTCCCTTCTATCCTCCATGGTCCTTTGTGCATGCCCCTGCACCCTCCTTCTTGCCCATCATAGCCATTGTGCTGCCACTAACCCTCCCGCTTGCCATGCATGGTCTTCTGTGCTGCCATGGCCCCTCCCACCTTCCCTGTGTGGTCAGCTAGCTGCCCCTGACCCCCTCCCACCTTCCCTCCATGGTCTGTGTGTATGCCATCATAGTCTCATTGTTGCTCTCCACCGTGTGTCTTGTTTCTAGTGCCCATCCTGCCTGACCTCCATGGTCATCTTGCTGCTCCTGCCCTGCCCCATTGCCCCCAGCCCTCTGTTTCCATGTGCAGACCCCTATTCCCTCCCTCCTGGCTTGTCTGTTCCATTGTAATGCCCCTGATCCGTCCCTCCTGCCCTTTATGGTCTGTTATGCTGCAGCTTTCTCTCCTGTCTGTCCATTATGGTCAGCTAGCTACCATTGCCTCTTTCCCCTCTGTTCTCTGTTGTCCATGTGCATGGTCCTGTCCCCTCCATATTGCTTTCTATGGATTGTTGTGCTGCACTCCCGTCCCGCATGCCCTGTGTGGTGTATTGTGCTGCTGCAAACCCTGATGCCTGCCCTGTAGGGTCAGTTTGGTGCACCTCTCCATGTCCCTCCTGTCCTCTGTTATCCGAGTCCATGTCCCTACCCCAATTACTCCTGCCTACCATGATCCAATGTACCATACTTGCGAACATTTTGAACTTGGTAAGAGGGAGATTTTGAAAAAAAACTGGGGTATTGATTTTCCCCTTTGAGTTACATTGAAAAAGCAGAGATTGTAGACAGGAGACAGATCAAATAAAGCCCATATGAACTTAAACGTTTCCTGGCTGAAATGGGTCTGTTGGCATGTATGGTTGTACTACCACTGCCTCTTCCTTCTGCCCACAATGGTCTATTATATTGCCACAGCCTCTCTTGTCAGTCCTGTGTTGTTGGTTTGTTGCCCCTGCCCCCCTTTCCACTGCCCTCCATAGTCTGTTGTGCTGCCACTGCCCTTCCTGCCTGCCCAGTGTGGTCAAATTGTTGCCTCTGCACTCTCCTACCTGCCTTCAATTTTCAGAGTCCGTGCCCCTGGCCCCTGCCTCTCAACAGTATCCCAATGAACAACTAGATTGCTAACATTCTATATTTATTACAAAAGTGTGAAACGCCTGACGTCATCCTGATGTAATCAAAACTGTAATACCTAGAGCATTTCCTTTAGAAATTACATATATGAGAAGGTCTTATTTGCATCAAATTTATGGTTAGTGAGGACATCTTTTCTGAGTTTTCAAATAGCGACAAAGAACTTTTAAATTATTTGTAATCTTTATGTTTTTTTATCCAGTTGACCACTTGATTAAATGTTGCACCTAGGGGAGAGGATGTGGTGTTACTTCCAGAGCTGCAGACTTTGCAACTGGAGAACCAGGTTGGAGTTTCTGCTTCAGCTCAACATTCTGTGATTCTGGTCAAATCACTTAATCTCCTCATGTCTACAACCAAAATGAATTTGATCTTGTGTGATGTAACCAATGCTCATGTAAAGCACTCCAATACCTGACAAGTCTGGACTATATAAAACTGCAAATACACAAACAATATGTGTTTTGCACACTTATGTCATTGGGCTACATGTTGGCTACATCTGGGTGATATTTGTGCTGCATTTGGGCTCTTTTGTCTCTGGTGGCCATCTTGGGAGATTTTTTTTTAATGAAGTTTCCTAATTTCCTCATTTACTGCAGTCTCCTCAGTAGGAAATGCTTTCAGTTTTTTACTTTGATTCCATCAAGAAGGTATTCAGATATGTCACACATTTGCCATAAATTCTGAATGTTAGAACTCTAGTTGCTCATTAGATCACTGTAGTAAAGCTACTGCTCACCACGGAAGTCTGCTGCTGGTATTAAAAGTGCATGTTTCAGTCTGCATATCAGAATCTTTTAATGAAATAGAAGAGGATTTGAGAAGTCACTCAAAATGTGCCCTAATTTTTCTTTCTTCATCACTAATCATAATTTCTATGGCAAAATGAACCCCCTCATTGTGTTCCTTTTTAAATTAAATGTTTTATGTGTTACCAGTTTATTCCAATCAAGATGGCTTCAGGTGTGCCATACTTTTGTCATAAGTAAGACAGTAAGCGCTCTAGTTGTTCTTAAGAACACTCTGGGACATTCTGTCATTGGGCTATACTTGGGCTACATCTGGGTGATATTTGGGCTACATTTGGGCTCTTTAGTCTCTGGTGGCCATCTTGGGAGATTTATTTGTTATGAAGTTTCCTAATTTCCTCATTTACTGCAGTCTCCTCAGTAGGAAATACTTTCAGTTTTTTATTTTGGTTCCATCAAGAAGGCATTCAGATGTGTCACACATTTGCCATAAATTCTGAATGTTAGCACTCTAGCTGCTCATTAGATCTCTGTAGTAAAGCTACTGCTCACCAGGGAAGTCTGCTGCTGGTATTCAAAGTGCATGTTTCAGTCTGCATGTCAGAATTTTTTTATGAAATAGAAGAGGATTTGAGAAGTCAAAATGTGCCCTAATTTTTCTTTCTGCAGCACTCATCATAATTTCTATGGCAAAATGAACCCCCTCATGTTGTTCCTTTGTAAATTAAATGTTTTAAGAGTTACCACTTTATTCCAATCAAGATGGCTTCAGGTGTGCCATACTTTTGTCATAAGTAAGACTGTTAGCGCTCTAGTTGTTCGTTAGAACACTCTGGGACATTCTGTCATTGGGCTATACTTGGGCTACACATGGGTGATATTTGGGCTACATTGGGGCTCTTTTGTCTCTGGTGGCCGTCTTGGGAGATTTATTTGTTATGAAGTTTCCTAATTTCCTCATTTACTGCAGTCTCCTCAGTAGGAAATACTTTCAGTTTTTTACTTTGATTCCATCAAGAAGGCATTCAGATGTGTCACACATTTGCCATAAATTCAGAATGTTAGCACTCTAGTTGCTTATTAGATCACTGTAGTAAAGCTACTCCTCACCAGGGAAGTCTGCTGCTGGTATTGAAAGTGCATGTTTCAGTCTGCATGTCAGAATTTTTTAATGAAATAGAAGAGGATTTGAGAAGTCACAAGCAGAAGGCTTTTTCACATGGTAAAACACCTTAGAACACACCACAATTCCTAAAATGAGTATGGTACCATCAACAAATGATTTATAATGTAACTAAAGTCTTAAAACCTTCTATTAACTGCAATGCTTTTTAATGAGGTGCTATCATGTATATTGGTCCCAAGATGGCTGCCAACACTTCTTGGATGAAGTACTGACAGCCAATCAGATCTCACGATGAGATGTGTGGTTAGGCTCCGCCCAGATATATCTATCTTTTTAACTCTAATTTTCTCAGGAACTACTGAACGGATTTACACCATTTAAGCAAAAGGCACGAGTCTGAACTGAGGACTACCTCTTTGCCAAATTTTGTGTAATTCCGTTCCGCAGTTCAGGCTGTAGCTGCGTCAACAGGTCCTATGGGAAAATGCATGGGGAAAAAGCGTTTTGGGACCCCCCTTTTTTCTCGGCCCCCGCTTGATGAATCACTGTGAAAATTTTAGGATAGGAGCGGACCGGAGCTGGCCAAAAGTTTGGAAAATTTCGCGAAGATTCGTCAATCGGCGCCAACGTTATTCCAAATAGAATGTTGCGGATAAAATAGGTCCTAACTATAACTACCTACTGGCGACTGCCAGTAGGTTATATATATATATATATATATATATATATATATATATATATATATAGATATATATATATATATATATATATTATCTACTGGCGGTTGCCAGTAGATAGTTATAGTTAGGACCTTTTTTCCATAGGAAATCCGCAACATTCTATTTGGAATAACATTGGCGCCGGTTGACGAATCCTCGCGAAATTTTCCAAACTTTTGGCCAGCTCCGCTCCGCTCCTACCCTGAAAGTTTTGCGGTGATCCGTCAAGCGGGGGCCGAGAAAAAAGGGGGGTCCCAAAACACGTTTTCCCCATGCAATTTCCCATAGGATCTGTTGTCGCAGCAACAGCCCGAACCGCTGAACGGAATGACACCAAATTTGGCAAAGAGGTAGTCCTCAGTTCGGACTCGTGCCTTTTGCATATATGGTGTGAATCTGTTAAGTAGTCCCTGAGAAAATTAGGGTAAAAAAGTTAGTGATATCTATGGCCACGGAGGATCCGTGGACCGTACCCGCACCGTAAGCGCACCCTCCCCAAACCGAGCGCACACCCTCCCCGAACCGAGCGCGCACCCTCCCGATCGCGCGCTGAATGCTAATTGGCTGTCGAGTGTCTCTCTACATTCAAAACCAGGAACTGTTGGCGGCCATTTTCTGCCTCGGTAGAAGCGAGGCTGAAGTAGCAAGGGGAATAAGTGTGTAAAACATATAAAGGGGGCAGAGTGGAAATACTCTGACCTCTAGAGGTGCTTAGGGGGTCTCAGAAGGACCCCCTGGGGCCCCCTTTTTAAAAAAAAAAAAAACACGGGGAAATGCGCGCACGGTGCGCGCATCCTATCGCGTTGGATGCACGGATTCTCTCACGGTGGGTGCGCGGATTCACAGCAACGTTTTTTGAAAAACGACAAGAAATCATTGGTTGTATGACAACTTTCTACACTGAAAGGTAGGGTGTATATTTCTGTTTTTTAAAGGTATGATTGTTATTGGTTAACAAAAACAGATTGTAAGGAACATTATATATGATAAACTGATATGTTGAAAAGTCAAGCACACTTCCTGTCTTGTGTAGGAACATTGTGTGCTGAGCTTGTGACCTGTGAGCTCAGTGCAGTGTTCCATGACCTGTTTCTATGGTAACAGGCAGAAGGCAGATTGGGGGAAGGGTTGAAATGTATTTCAGTTGGAAAGGGTTGAAATGTTTAACCAATAGAAATGTGTGTTTGCTTTTGAGTTTATGTGCGAAGGATTGTGATTTGATGTTTACATGTATATGTGTGGAAAATGAAAGGGAAACATTTTCATTCTTTGCTTTTGCTGAGAGGTGCACAGTGCAGAGATTCTGTAAAAGAAAATATGGTGAGTGATTGATATACTTCTTAATCTACAAAAGAACTTGAAAGATGAGTTATTTAATTGTGAGGGGATGTATGTAGACTATTTTGATTTTAATCAGACTAATTTATTTTTCCTGCTAAAGTGTAGGGAGTACTTTTTTTCTCTACAATGTGTGTGCATGTAGAAACCATTCTGTGATAAGCATTTGTGTTTTTCATGTGTTTGTAAACAGATAACTGTGCAGTTTTTATATTTTGGTAGAATTAGAAACCAGTCATTGTTTATGAATTTGTGAAATGAGTTATGTTATGTTTCTATACTAAAATGTAGTACTACTTCTAGATGAAGAAATGTGTTTTGGTATAGTGCAAGGGATAGTGTTGTTTGTCTAGAATCACACAGTGAGTCTGTGTGCATTTGGGAACCACTGTGAGAGAAGCATTTGGTAACATCGTGTATTTGCTGACAGATAACTGTTTTAACTTGTCATGTTGTGAAGTTTTAGTAGCATTAGAAGACAGTTATGGCTTATGATTTGATTAAATGAGTCAGGCTTTGACAGAAAAGTGCAGTCCTGAAATATGTAGATTGTGTGCAGTTCCCTTACCAGTTGCACTGTAGTGAATGAGTTTTGGTAAACTCCTAGGGATAGTGGTGCATGTCTAGAATCACAGTGTAAGTTAGTGTGTATTTGGGATCAGTGTGAGAGAAGCATTTGGTGATATCATGTATTTGCTTACAGATAACTTTTTTAAAACCTGTCATGTTGTGAAGTTTTAGTAGCATTAGAATCCAGTCTTTGGTTATGCGTTGATTAAATGAGTCATGCTTTGACACTGATGTGCTATACTTAAATATGTAGATTGTATTCAGTACCATTAACTCTTCTAGAGTAGTGAATGAGTTTTTGTAAACTCCTAGGGTAGTGTTGATTGTCTAAAATCACACTGTGAGTCTGTGTGCATTTGGGTAAGGATTGTGAGAGAAGCATTTGGTAATATCGTGTATTTGCTGACAGATAACTGTTTTAAAACCGGTCATGTTGTCAAGTTTTAGTAGCATTAGAAGCCACTCTTTGTTTAAGCTTTGATTAAATGAGTCAGGCTTTGACACAAAAGTGCAGTCCTGAAATATGTAGATTGTGTGCAGTTCCCTTACCACTTGCACTGTAGTGAATGAGTTTTGGTAAACTCCTAGGGATAGTGGTGAATGTCTAGAATAACAGTGTAAGTTAGTGTGTATTTGGGATCAGTGTGAGAGAAGCATTTGGTGATATCATGTATTTGCTTACAGATAACTTTTTTAAAACCTGTCATGTTGTGAAGTTTTAGTAGCATTAGAATCCAGTCTTTGGTTATGCGTTGATTAAATGAGTCATGCTTTGACACTGATGTGCTATACTTAAATATGTAGATTGTATTCAGTACCATTAACTCTTCTAGAGTAGTGAATGAGTTTTTGTAAACTCCTAGGGTAGTGTTGATTGTCTAAAATCACACTGTGAGTCTGTGCGCATTTGGGTAAGGATTGTGAGAGAAGCATTTGGTAATATCGTGTATTTGCTGACAGATAACTGTTTTAAAACCGGTCATGTTGTCAAGTTTTAGTAGCATTAGAAGCCACTCTTTGTTTAAGCTTTGATTAAATGAGTCAGGCTTTGACACAAAAGTGCAGTCCTGAAATATGTAGATTGTGTGCAGTTCCCTTACCACTTGCACTGTAGTGAATGAGTTTTGGTAAACTCATAGGGATAGTGGTGCTTGTCTAGAATCACACTGTGAGTTAGTGTGTATTTGGGATCAGTGCGAGAGAATCATCTGGTAACATCATGTATTTGCTGACAGATAACTGTTTTAAAATCTGTCATGCTGTGAAGTTTTAGTAGCATTAGAATCCAGTCTTTGCTTATATGTTGATTAAATGAGTCATGCCTTGACACTGATGTGCTGTACTTAAATATGTAGATTGTGTGCAGTCCCCTTACCCCTTCCACAGTAGTGAATGAGTTTTGGTAAAGTTCTAGGATAGTGTTGATTGTCTAAAATCACACTGTGAGTCTATGTGCATTTGGGTAAGGATTGTGAGAGAAGCATTTGGTAACATAGTGTATTTACTGACAGATAACTGTTTTAAAACCTGTCATGTTGTCAAGGTTTAGTAGCATTAGAAGCCAGTCTTTGCTTATGCATTGATTAAATTAGTCAGGCATTCACATTAAAGTGTAGTCGTGAAATATGTAGATTGTGTGCAGTTCCTTTACCACTTCCACTGTAGTGAATGAATTTTGGTAAACTCCTAGGGATAGTGTTGTTTGTCTAGAATCACACTGTGAGTCTGTGTGCATTTGGGAACCACTGTGAAAGAAGTGTTTGGTAACATCGTGTATTTGCTGACAGATAAGTGTTGTAAAACATGTCATGTTGTCAAGTTTTAGTAGCATTAGAAGACAGTTATGACTTATGCTTTCATTATATGAGTCAGGCATTGACAGTACATTGCAGTTGTGAAATATGTAGATTGTGTGCAGTTCCCTTACCACTTGCACTGTAGTGAATGAGTTTTGGTAAACTCATAGGGATAGTGGTGCTTGTCTAGAATCATACTGTGAGTCTGTGTGCATTTGGGTAAGGATTGTGAGAGAAGCATTTGGTAACATCGTGTATTTGCTGACATATACCTGTTTTAAAACCGGTCATATTGTGAAGTTTTAGTAGCATTAGAAGCCAGTCTTTGCTTATGCTTTGATTATATGAGTCAGGCTTTGACATAAAAGTGCAGTACTGAAATATGAAGATTGTGTGCAGTTCGCTTACCACTTCCACAGTAGTGAATGATTTTTGGTAAACTCCTAGGTATAGTGGTTGTTGTCTAGAATCACACTGTGAGTCTGTGTGCATTTGGGAACCACTGTGAGAGAAGCATTTGGTAACATCGTGTATTTGCTGTCAGATAACTAATTTAAAACCTCTCATGTTGTCAAGTTTTAGTAGCATTAGAAGCTAGTCTTTGCTTATGCATTGATAAAATGAGTCAGGGTTTGACACTAAGGTGCAGTACCATGTACTATTCTGTTCACTGTGGCAGAACTGAAAATGTAAAAGTTTTACCTAAGCACTGTCCTAAAAGTAATCTGATTATTTAGTCAGTTTCTAAGTATCAAATAGACTGCTTCAATTGTCTATGCAGTATGCATGTAGTGTTCTAACATACTATACACTTGTCTTTTACACCTTCAATTCCCTAGTCAGTATTCATACACTTCCAGGAAATATCCTGTCACTTCCTTTGCAGTCCTCTAGAGACCCATTCAACAGCATGTACTAATCCATTCACTGTGCCAAAACCCAAACACTTATAAATTCACCCAGGCACTCTCCTTGCAGTACTCTAATCATTCAGTCAGTACCCAAGTACTCATGCAATGAGCCAGGCCATAGCACATGGACTGCTTCAAACCCTTATCCACTATGCATGCAGTCCTCTAAGCACCTACACACTTGTATTTCACACCTTCAATTCCCAAGTCAGTATCCGTTCACTTCCAGCAAACACCCTGTCACTCCATTTGCACTCCTCTAGTGACCCATTCAGCATCATGTACTAATCCATTCACTGCGCCAAACCCTAATAAATTCACCCAGGCACTCTCCTTGCAGTACTCTAATCATTCAGTCAGTACCCAAGAACTCATCCAGTGACCCAGGCCTTAGTAAATGGACTGCTTCAAACCCTTATCCACTATGCATGCAGTCCTCTAACCACCTACACAATTGTCTTTCTCACCTTCAATTCCCTAGTCAGTATCCATACACTTCCAGGAAATACCCTGTCACTCCCTTTGCAGTCCTCTAGTGACCCATTCAGCACCATGTACTAATCCATTCACTGTGCTAAAACCCAAACACTTATAAATTCACCAAGATACTATCTTTGCAGTACTCTAATCATTCAGTCAGTGCCTAAGTATTCATACACTGAGCCAGGCCTTAGCACATGGACTGCTTCAAACCCCTATGCACTATGCATGCAGTCTTCTAACCACCTAGACACTTGTCTTTCACACTTTCAATTTCCTAGTCAGTATCCATACAGTCCAGCACTTGTGACTGCCTTTGCACTCTTCTAGTGACTCATTCAGTACCAAGTACTAATCCATTCCCTGTGCGAAAAGCCTAGCACTTATAAATTCACCCAGGCACTCTCCTTGCTGTACTCTAATCATTCAGTCAGTACCCAAGTAGTCATGCAGTAAGCCAGCCCTTAGCACATGGACTGCTTTAAATGCCTATGCAGTATTGATGCAGTCCTCTAATCACCTACACGGTTGTGTTTCACACCTTCAATTCCCTAGTTAGTATTCATACTCTTCTAGCAAACACCCTGTCACTCACCCAGTGTGTCTCCTTATAGTACTGTAATCATTTAGTCAGTTAGCATGTAGTCTTTTAGTGAGGTAGGCTTTAGGGCATGAACTGCTTCAAAGTAGTATGCACTATGCATGTGGTGTTTTAACGATTGTTACACTTGTGGTTTAGAGCTATAGTTTCTTAGTCAGATTTTATATAAAATGTGTTTGTACAGTAATGGATTAGTATAAATTTGAAAGTTATTAATATACATTTATTTGTGATTCTTTTTTACAGATACAGAACAGGAGTGTTTCTCATCTGTTTGCACTCTTCTCGTGCAAGATTGTTTGGATGAAGGGTCCTTAGGTTTTTCTTCATACTTGCTGTGCCGCACGAGTATTTTTTGTTAGGATCCCCTCGTAACAGAACTCTTTGGCAAATCTTGCGAATGAAGAAGGTGGCATTGGTCTTTGTTTGCCCCTTGGAAAAAGTTAAAAATGTCTTCACCACTGAAGAAAAACGTTGTGGGTGTGGTGCCTTCTACAGAAAAAATTCCTCAGATTCGGTAAATATTTTAAAGCGGCAACATTTACAGTTTTTGTAAGTTAAACTTATAAAATTTTGTTAGGTGTATACATTTTATATATCTGTGATTTGTTTCTTGTGGTATTTTGTTGAGAATACCATGTTGTTTTTTTTTTAACAATCTTTTTGATTTTCCAGGTCCGTCGTCGACATCCGTGGTTCCCACAGGAGTGTTCCGCTTTGTTGTTTTGTATTATTGTTGTTACATTTTGTTTATTAGTTTATTGTTTATATTTATGTTAATAAAAAAATAAAGTTTGAAAATAGTTTATCATTTATATATTTATTATTATAAAAAATAAAGTTTGAAAAAAAAATTAATAATGTTTTTGGTTGTTCTCTTAACTGCTGTGTGACTCTTTCTTGTTCTTATTACTGTTATTTGATGGAGTCCACCATGGTGTTACATTTTGGGGCACTTATCGCTGGAATACTAGTGATATCTGCAGTTTGCACCAACTTCTGAATAGTGTGTTAGATTTATCTCAACTTTACTTCCGTTAAAGTGCTGATAATGAAATGGAGAGTAGCCGTTCCCGTGCAAAAAGACATGAGGTGCACCTTTGCGATTTTTTCTAAATACTAAAATCCTGTATTGTATTGCACTGAGGTATTGGCTGCACTTACAGTGTACACACGAAATCTATTAAGAAATCTCATTGTATTTATATTGATTGGGAATAGTGCGTCAGGTGGTGGATCTTGACGAGATACACTGCTCAGTTCGTATATTGTTGGGCACACGAAAAAAATCACATCACAAATTTCACACCAATTGCAATGCGAAACAAATTCCGGCGATAAGACGCGTTAGCACCAGGGATTTTACACCTGCTTTCTGCTGGAGTTAAGCAGGACAACTACCTGCACCATGAAAGGGAACACAGCCAAGAGCCACACCAGAACACCCACAGGTGCCATAGAGTCAATGAGCATGATACAGGGATACCCATGAGGGCCAGAAGACTCATCTCAACAACTCCAGGACCGCCAATGCCCCCCAAACCCACATCTTAGTAAGTGTGTCCGTGTGGTCATTGTCTTACCACAATGATAGGCATGATAGGCACGAGCCCTGCAACATCATAGTGTGCTGTCACCTCAGCGTTGGCAGTGAGCCTGGATGTGTAGCTACGTACACATCCTCCTGCATGCACAACTGGCGTGTGCTGGTCTGGGGTTTACAGGTCAGTGCAGGGGTGTGCCTATCCGGCAAGGTCTCGGACATGTCCGTGTACAGGAAGTGCGGTAAGTGTGTCTCTGTGTTCTGGTGTGGCCTGTTACAAGAGCCGCAGCAGTCGATGTTGTAAAGTGGCATGCACCACCTCCAAACGGCACTGTGATGTTGTTGTTGGATTGTAGCAGGACATGCGCAAATAGGCATTACAATGGCATGGCGTACGAGTGCACGAGATACAACAGCTCACCGTACACAAGTGTGGGGGCTCATGGGAGGGAGGAGCAGCCGTTTGGCAACATAACACACAGTGAACTCGACCATGTGCCACATGCTGGGCATCTCATCCATGATGACCACGGTCGCAGACATCCCACAACACCAACGACTGGCCTTTGTACACATCCTGTATGAATGCAGCGTGGTTTTCACTTCTATGCTCGTTCAGTGGTGTGATGTTGGCAGGTTGTGTGACTTGTGCTCCTTGTTGGTGTGTTTCATTTTGGCTATTGTTAGTCTATATGTGTGTTGTACTTAATTGTGCATGTGTGCCATTCTGCCCATCTCCCCCCCTCCCCCCACTCCCTGCTTCTTCCTCTTCCTAGTGCTGTTGTGTCTATCATTTTGATGCTGCCCACATAAATACATGTAAAGAATAAATTAGAATAGTTCCTTGATTCTTTTAGGTTTCGAAACTTCTCTATTGGTTTCTTTTTAATTTTCCATATGAACCGTTTTTTTTAATATTCAACAACACATAGAAGTCAGAAGTGCAACGTATTCTATCAACACACTTTCTAGAACATTCTACAATACGTGCAGGTTAAAAGTTCATCAATTTTTTAAAACTTTATGATATTTTTTGTAACATTTTCTTGAACATTTAACGACACATGCAGGTTAAAAGTTGACGATTGTTTAAAGTTCGAACAGTGCCTTCCAAATGCAAGTAGCAGGTGTGGTTGAGCTGAGCAAATTTGATCCTATGATATGTACTCCACGTTGAAACTGCTTTTTCTTAAGCAATAACAAAGCTGCTTTTCCACAAAACTAATGTGCACCCTACTTTTAAAAAAGAATGCTTTTCATGATATCTTCAGAGATAAGTTATAGGTAGGAATTAGCATTTAAAAAACCTTTGAAATTCACTGAAAAAACCATAGGTTTCATGCACGTTATAGTTAGGAATTGGCATTTAAAAAACCTTTGAAATTCACTGAAAAAACCAAAGGTTTCAGGGGCGTTATAGTTAGGAATTGGCATTTAAAAAACCTTAGAAATTCACTGAAAAAACTATAGGTTTCAGGGGTGTTATAGTTATCTGGACATTTCCCTCGTACAAAACCCTAGAAATTCCCCTGTTATAGTTAATTCAGCTAACTATAACTCGCGCCCCCGCAATGCACTGCTGATGATGTCACATATTACATCACTCATGACATGGTCAGTGACATCACTGATGACATCACTCATGACGTCATCCATGTGACAAATTAGTGCACCTTCTCACACCCTAATATAACCTTTGATACACCGACTCAAAATTTCAGAAGGCCATTTTGACAACCATAGATACTCCAATACCAATAACTACTCACCCACTCATTGACTTTTAGGTCTACATACATCTCCACTCACTCACCTGTACAGTCACTCATACTTACAGTCACTCTGTGCATTTATACACCTATATAGACACTCACACACCGCCAATCATCCATTGAGGTACTGATACATCTAGTCAGTCATGCAAATAATTAATCACAGTCAAATTAACTCACCTATACAGTTTAAAACACTCAAGTTCACTTACTCATAAAAATACTAACAAATTCTGTGTCTTCCTTCAGAAAAACAAACAGCACATGACACAGATATCCTTGCACTATGGCGCATACAGCCACTCCCAAAATCACACACTCTCACATATAGATAGTTATATACTCTTACACACATATACACTGCGTTTCACATATGTAGTTACTGACACATGTACAACATTCAATTGTACATTCAATCACTAACACACCCATACATACAGTCACCCAACCATACAGTCCATCACAGATGCACTCTTAAAACCATGCACCCACTGAATCACCCACTCACACATCTAGTAACAGAGTCACACACACCCTACCCACACAAACACTCAGGCACCCATACAGATACTCAGACAACCAATCAATAACCCATATAGACACTCATATAGCTATTCACAAAACCATGCAGCCACTTATACAGCAACACACAGACACATACAGACATTCACACAGTTTAGTCACTAGTCTGCAGTAAGATACATTTAATGACTCACTTATAGACTCAGTTACGCACCTAGGAAATCATCCATTCACACACTTGTACACCCACTTATTTTTCAACAGGCCTTTCCCTATATATATTAAACATAATAAAACTGTTCAGAAGCACATACTCAATGGATGACGTCATCAGTGATGTCATCAGTGATGTCATTTGAGATGTCATCAGTGATATCATCCGTGATGTCACTGACCATGTCATGAGTGATGTAATATGTGACGTCATCAGCAGTGCATTGCGGGGGCGCGAGTTATAGTTAGCTGAACTAACTATAACAGGGGAATTTCTAGGGTTTTGTACGAGGGAAATGTCCAGCTAACTATAACACCCCTGAAACCTATGTTTTTTTCAGTGAATATATATATATATATATATATATATATATATTCACTGAAAAAACCATAGGTTTCACACATGTTATAGTTAGCGGAAATTTTACTGATAAAAAAACAGTGAAATTCCCCCGTTATAGTTAGTGCAGGCAACTATAACTCACGCGACCGCAATCCTCTGCTGATGCTAATACTGTATTTAGACACTTATTTGCCCATGTCTTCTTCCATACATTTTTAGCTATACATATATTACAAATATTTTTTTTTCATAAAGACACATATGTCATCAGCAGAAGATTGCGGTCGCGTGAGTTATAGTTGCCTGCACTAACTATAACGGGGGAATTTCACTGTTTTTTTATCAGTAAAATTTCCGCTAACTATAACATGTGTGAAACCTATGGTTTTTTCAGTGAATTTGCAAGGTTTTTTAAATGCTAATTCCTAACTATAACGTGTGTGAAACCTATGGTTTTTTCAGTGAATTTGTACGGTTTTTTAAATGCTAAGTTACTTTACGCCATTCGTGGCGTGCGCGCCCACTTAACGCAGTTCGTTCCGTACGCGAACGGTGCGCTTCGCGCACCGTGCGCGCACAGTAAGCACGCGGTGCTTACTGTGCTTACGGTGCTTATAAGCCATGCACAAATGGTGCCCTTCGGGCACCATTTGCACACGGGGTGGAGAGAGTGTGGATAATTTTTTCTTTTATTATTTTTGTTAAAAATATTGTGGTTTTTCACACCTCTGATAAGCACTGCACATTTGGTGGCCTGCGGCCACCAAAAGCACAGGGGGTGGGGAGAGTGTGGATAGTGTTTTTTTTTACATTTTTTACCGTACGCGTACGGTAAGCGTAATCGGCGAAATTAGCGAAAAAATAAAAATGGCATTTTTGGCCTTGGGGGGTCTTGGGGGACTCCCTCATCATGGCTATGTGTGTGTGAGCTGTCAAAACAGCTCCTTTACATGTGTATTGGTTTTATTTAACAACCTAACTCTCAGTGCGAGAGAGAAAATGGCGGCCGCCGCTTCCTGGTTTCGGCCGATTCGAATGTTTACTAAGATCTAAGAGCCAATCAGAATCGCGCTCGCGCACGCCACCGTACGCGTACGGTAAGCTTACGGTAAGCGTACCGTAAGCTGGCTCAGATATATATATTGATTTAAAGGCTATTTTCTCAGAATCTACTTAACAGATTTACACCAAACCTACAAAAGGCACTTCCTTGACCTGAGGACTACCTCTCTGCCAAATTTCAAGTAATTCTGTTCAGCCGTTCAGGCTGTAGCCCTGTCTAAAGGTCCTATGGAAAAATGCATGGGAAAAACGCGTTTTGGGACCCCCCTTTTATCTCAGCCCCCGCTTGACGAATCCTCCCGAGACTTTCAGGGTAGGAGCGGAGCGTAGCGCCCCACCTATTTTGAGAAATTCGCGAGGATTCGTCGACCGACGCCAAAGTTATTCAAAATAGAATGTTGCGGATTTCCTATGGAAAAGGGGTCCTAACTATAACTACCTACTGGCGACCGCCAGTAGGTAATATATATCCTCTGCTGATGCTAATACTGTATTTAGACACTTATTTGCCCATGTCTTCTTCCATACATTTTTAGCTATACATATATTACAAATATTTTTTTTTCATAAAGACACATATGTCATCAGCAGAAGATTGCGGTCGCGTGAGTTATAGTTGCCTGCACTAACTATAACGGGGGAATTTCACTGGTTTTTTATCAGTAAAATTTCCGCTAACTATAACATGTGTGAAACCTATGGTTTTTTCAGTGAATATATATATATATCAGTGATGTCATTTGAGATGTCATCAGTGATGTCATGAGTGATGTCACTGACCATGTCATGAGTGATGTAATATGTGACGTCATCAGCAGTGCATTGCGGGCGCGCGAGTTATAGTTAGCTGAACTAACTATAACGGGGGAATTTCAATGGTTTTGTACAAGTGAAAAGTCCAGCTAACTATAACACCCCTGAAACCTATGGTTTTTTCAGTGAATTTCTGAGGTTTTTTAAATGCTAATTCCTAACTATAACGTGCCTGAAACCTATGGTTTTTTCTGTGAATTTCAAAGGTTTTTTAAATGCTAATTTCTAACTATGCCTACAGAGATAGGACATGTGAAGAAAGAAGAAATAATGCACAGAAAGAAACAAAAGAAGTGCAGAAAGAAGCAACAGAAGTCCTCAAATGCGAAGATAAGTGCAGGAAGAAGGATAACGTGCAGAAAGAACAAAAAGAAGAGCAGAAAGAAGCCTTGTTGCAAAATCATCCTGTACCCTCAACTTTTTCAGACGGATACTGGTGGTAACTGAGTCTGACTAACCAGTCCTAGAGCCAGTGCTATGTTAAAAGACACTTAGAATACAGTGAAAACACCTACATACACTAGGGAACATTATGCGTTGGGGTCCCCCTGTGATTAGCATGACCTCCTCTGTAAGCCCCTAGTATATAATAGGGCATGGGGATTAAAACTACCTCTTAAAACAGGCCACAGGGCGTTTTTGCACACGTTAACTCAGGCCCCGTCCCCTCCATTCACCACTGTGTAAACACGCCCTGTGTCCATTTTTAGTTGGGAGATTAAGTTCATTTGAATCCTGAGGGTCCCTAGGGTCCAACTAGCCCACTAGGTACCTCCAGTAAGTGCCACAGAGCTGCGTTGCAGAGAGGTGTAAAAAGTGGCACGGCCTGGACCACCTCTCTGCAATGCAGCTCAGTGGCGCTTACTGGAAGCACTTGGTGGGCTAGTTAGCCCCCAGGGGCCCTCAGTATTGAAGGGAAATTATATCCCCAATTTAAAACGTGCCATAGTGCGTGTTTGCACACGTCACCTCAGGCCCCGTCCCCTCCCTTCACCACTGTGCAAACGCGCCCTGTGGCTGTTCTAAGTTGAGAGATTAAGTCCCCTTGAATCCTAAGGGTCCCTAGGGTCAAACTAGACCACTAGGTACCTCCAGTAAGCGCCACAGAGCTGCGTTGCAGAGAGGTGTAAAAAGGGGCTTGGCCTCAGAACACCTGGCTGCAGCGCAGCTCCCTGGCGCATACTGGAGATGCCTGTTGGGGGCGCGTTTGCAGAGTGCTGCACGGAGGGGGCATGGCCTCCGGCACGATGCCAGTCTTTTATTTATTTTAGTTTTTTAAGAAGGGGGGCTGTTTGGTTCCCCTTCTTATTCTAATTTATTGGCCCTGATGACCCCATCCCCCAGGGCCAGTCTCCTAATTATATTTTTTTGACCCCAATCCCCAGGGCCGGCCACTGTTTTTAATTATTTTTAAAAAATATATATTTATAGACACACCTAGGACATGCTGGACAAACCGTACGTACCTATCACCATGACGATTTGCGTGATATTCATTAAAAGGCGACTATGCATGCAATGAATCCACGTGGAATGTATTTACACCACTAGTGAAGCTCTGACATGTCTGATGCCCTACCGTGCCTAATCCTGGTAGACACCCTTGTCGTTTATTTATACAAACATGGGTAGCTATTGACGGGCACATTTAATACACATGCACACCAAGCCATTCAAAGGGGATTCGACAAAAATTCGACCAAAACTATGCAAGAAACCCCCCTCACGGTTAATAAAACACACATCCACTGCCGGATGTGTAATACTTTTTATTTTACTCTCTGGAAAGGGGACGAACATCACTTGAGAGTCACAGCGTGCTCCGGACAGAGCCCAATGCTGTGTTACACCCACCATTGCCTGCCGAGTGCCACACACCTCTGTGTTGTATTCCACTAGCTAGTGCATATGCTATGACACTCTCTAGCCCATGTGCACTGTAACACCACCCCGTGAATATGTCATGCCACACTTGTCTTTGCACGGGTTATATTGCCCCATCTAACGTGCCTTTCTCGATGCCTATGTTATAACGCACAGTGCTATGCCATACATATTACAATCTGGGATCCATATCTTTGTCACAGTGCATATGCAACGTTACACTCCCCAGCACATATTTTATATTACAACTTTAGAGACTAGTTAGGTTACACAACACTGCCCTGTGCATATTACACTCCAAGGCGCATATCGCATAGCACACGCTAGTGCCTGTGCTATCTCGCGCTCTCCAATGAATCTGTCATTGCGCACAATGTATTGCATATTATATTTCACGCCCGGTTCATCTTATATCACACTTTTTGGTGCATAATTTATACCATACACTATATCTAGTTTTCATTTTCAATCGTGCTCTCAGGACTATGTTCTATATAACACTGTGTTCACCTACCCTTTTCACGGGCATTACATTTTGCGATAGGGGTGGAGGGTCAGGGGGTGTTTCTGCCAAGTGAGCCCGGAGTCACAGTCACAAACGTCCTCTTCTTCCTGAATAAAAGTGAGATTATGCTGCATACTTGTTCATATTTTAAGTAGTTCGCACAGACACAATGTTTTAAAAACAATAAAGTTCCTAATACCCGCCTTCTCTGAACAGTTAGCTTGCTGCCCCATCCCCTTCCTCCCTATCCTCTGTTGTGTGAATCCATGGACTAGCCTCCTCCCTCCTGCCATGCATGGTCTGATGTGCTGCCACTGCCCTCAATTTAGTATGATGTACCAGTCCACTCCTCCTGCCCTCCATTGCCCAATTCTATGCCCCATCATTGACCTCCTGCTTAAACTCTGTGCTTAGCTTGCTGCCCCTGTTCTCCTTCCCCCTGCCCTCCGATGTCTTTGTGCATGCCCCTGCTCCATCCTTTTTGCCCACCATGTCCCATGGACCTGCCACTCCTATCTACTCTGAGTGTTCTGTTGAGCTGCCACTCCCCTCCCACCTGCCTAGCATTGTCAGATGACTGTAACCTGTCCCTGCCACCTCCACCCTGCCTGTCCACATGCCATGCCCCTATCCTCTTCCTCCTGTCCTACATGGTCCATTGTACTGCCACACCCTTCTGCCCTCCCTGGTCTGTTGTGCTGCAACTGCTCCTCCTGCCTGCCCCGTGTGGTCTGTTGTGAGGTCCCTTCCCCTGAACTTTCTTGTCTGTGCACAGGTCCTGACCCTCCCTTCTATCCTCCATCGTCCTTTGTGCATGCCCCTCCACCCTCCTTCTTGCCCATCATAGCCATTGTGCTGCCACTAACCCTCCCACTTGCCATGCATGGTCTTCTGTGCTGCCATGGACCCTCCCACCTTCCCTGTGTGGTCAGTTAGCTGCCCCTGACCCCCTCCCACCTTCCCTCCATGGTCTGTGTGTATGCCATCACAGTCTCACTGTTGCTCTTCATGGTGTGTCTTGCTTCTAGTGCCCATCCTGCCTGACCTCCATGGCTATCTTGCTGCTCCTGCCCTGCCCCCTTGCCCCCAGCCCTACTCCCTCCCTCCTGGCTTGTCTGTTCCATTGTAATGCCCCTGATCCGTCCCTCCTGCCCTTTATGGTCTGTTATGCTGCAGCTTTCTCTCCTGTCTGTCCATTATGGTCAGCTAGCTACCATTGCCTCTTGCCCCTGTTGTCCATGTGCATGGTCCTGTCCCCTCCCTCTTGCTTTCTATGGATTGTTGTGCTGCACTCCCGTCCTGCATGCCCTGTGTGGTGTATTGTGCTGCTGCAAACCCTGATGCCTGCCCTGCAGGGTCAGTTTGGTGCACCTCTCCATGTCCCTCCTGTCCTCTGTTATCCAAGTCCATGTCCCTATCCCATTTCCTTCCATGATCCAATGTACCATACTTGCGAACATTTTGAACTTGGTAAGAGGGAGATTTTGAAAAAAAACTGGGGTATTGATTTTCCCCTTTGAGTTACATTGAAAAAGAGGATATTGTAGACAGGAGACAGATCAAATAAAGCCCATTTGAGCTTAAAAACATTGGACGTTTCCTGGCTGAATCGGGTCTGTTGGCATGTATGGTTGTACTACCATTGCCTCTTCCTTCTGCCCACAATGGTCTATTACATTGCCACAGCCTTGAAGGAGGGTAGATTTTGTATCACAGGGGGCCCCTGGCCCGTTCTGTCCACACCTGAAGTATGAGACCCTTGTCCTTGCCCTGCCAGCTGCATTTGTAGGCCGTATTAAATTGACCAGCGGGTCCTGTGTTGCTATATAATTATCCTGAGACATCCTTACCACTCAGCCAGCATAAAACCCCTGTGTAGGCCCTTCTGTTCAATATGTAGGCCTCTTTGTTAAATTGACCATAGCTCTGCAATTTTAGTGTATAGCAGTCTGGAGGCAGGTCTGCGAGGCCTTCTGATCCAAACTAGTAGCCCCCACCCTACCCGAGTGCTCCGTGCTCGGTATCAAAGTTCAACATCCCCCTGAAGCTGTCGACATACAGTAGGCTGCATCCTGGACTGGTACTTGCTTCCTGGGCAGGTTTCCCGCTTTTAAGGAAGTGGCAACCGCAGAGCGTCAAGTTAGGAGAACTGAGGAGATTTTATACATGAATATATTGAATTCCCGTACAATACCCATTATTTTCTGCTTGCTCTATGGAACTTACGATAAGCGATTGGCCTGAGAGACTGACCTTTTCACCCAGTCCATTGTCAGCATTAAGTGGGTAAATGACGAAATGTCTGGTAAAATCTGCAGACGAAGCTTTTGGGTAGCATACGTAGGTAGATGTAGCGTGCAAAGGAGCCCACAAAATGATATAAAAAGGGAGCACCCACAGATATCGACGGACTACCTCGCCGTCTGTATGTAGGTTAACAGGCAGTGCAGGTTTTCCCCAAGAGCTGGGAGCTCTTGTCTTCCTTTGCTTAAAATGTTTTGCTCTGCTTTGCTTGAAGTATCTTATTCTATTTAACCTATATGAAATGTCATGTTATGTTTAACCATTGTTCTCTTTACTTTTGCATTTAAAAGATTTTGTATTGTAATTGCAGGAATGCTTGCTCTAAGAGTAAACGTGAGTGTTCCTAGGTAACATTTTCCTTGGTGTAACTTGTTTCTCATGATGCATTTATAGATGTGTTTTCTCTCTCTCTCTGTCAGTACATTAATTGAGATACAGAGAATATTGTGACAGCTGTATGATTATCTGGATTCTGTATTTTGTACTTTATGTCTCTATTCTGCGGTTTCTTTGAAGTTGCATCTTCTCATTAAACTGCCATTGTATTCTGCCTCCAATTCCATGTCTCATATGTGTGTTTTCTTCATTTTTGGAGCAAGCGTTCCTAGGCACCCCGGCTCAAATTAAGGTGCCCCTTTTGTCCCTGACTCACTCTCCTGCTCAGTTCTGTGGTGGCTCCCGGGGATCTGGGGACCGCCCCTAGCTTCCTTGACCCGTAATAGATCTTCCCTCCAACAGCCTCTCTTGCAAGTCCTGTATTGTTGGTTTGTTGCCCCTGCCCCCCTTTCCACTGCCCTCCATAGTCTGTTGTGCTTCCACGGCCCTTCCTGCCTGCTCAGTGTGGTTAAATTGTTGCCTTTGCACCCTCCTACCTGCCTTCAATTTTCAGAGTCCGTGCCCCTGGCCTCTGCCTCTCAACAGTATCCTAATGAACAACTAGATTGCTAACATTCTATATTTATTACAAAAGTGTGGAACGCCTGACATCATCTTGATGTAATCAAAACTGTAATACCTAGAGCATTTCCTTTAGAAATTACATATATGAGAGGGTCTTATTGGCATCAAAATTATGGTTAGTGCTCTAAAAGACTAAAATAAGGACATATTTTCTGAGTTTTCAAATAGCGACAAAGCACTTTTAAATTATTTGTTATCTTTATGTTTTTTTATCCAGTTGACCACTTGATTAAATGTTGCACTTAGGGGAGAGGATGTGGTGTTACTTCCAGAACTGCAGACTTTGCAACTGGGGAACCAGGTTGAAGTTTCTGCTTCAGCTCGACATTCTGTGATTCTGGTCAAATCACTTAGTCTCCCCATGTCTACAACCAAAATGAATTTGTTCTTGTGTGATGTAACCAATGCTCATGTAAAGCACTCCAATACCTGACAAGTCTGCACTATATAACACTGCAAAAACACAAAATAATAAGTGTTTTGCACACTTCTGTCATTGGGCTATATTTGGGCTACATCTGGGTGATTTTGGGCTACATTTGGGCTCTTTTGTCTCCGGTGGCCATCTTGGGAGATTTATTTGTTATGAAGTTTCCTAATTTCCTCATGTACTGCAGTCTCCTCAGTAGGAAATGCTTTCAGTTTTTTACTTTGATTCCATCATGAAGGTATCCAGATATGTCACACATTTGCCATAAATTCTGAATGTTAGCACTCTAGTTGCTCATTAGATCACTGTAGTAAAACTACTGCACCATGGAAGTCTGCTCCTGGTATTAAAAGTGCATGTTTCAGTCTGCATGTCAGAATGTTTTAATGAAATAGAAGAGGGTTTGAGAAGTCACTCAAAATGTGCCCTCATTTTCTTTCTTCAGCATTAATCATAATTTCTATGGCAAAATGAACCTCCTCATTGTGTTCCTTTTTAAATTAAATGTTTTAAGTGTTACCAGTTTATTCCAATCAAGATGGCTTCAGGTGTGCCATACTTTTGTCATAATGAAGACAGTAAGCGCTCTAGTTGTTTTTAAGAACATTCTGGGACATTCTGTCATTGGGCTATACTTGGGCTACATCTGGGTGATATTTGGGCTACATTTGGGCTCTTTTGTCTCTGGTGGCCATCTTGGGAGACTTATTTGTTATGAAGTTTCCTAATTTCCTTATTTACTGCAGTCTCCTCAGTAGGAAATACTTTCAGTTTTTTACTTTGATTCCATCAAGAAGGCATTCAGATGTGTCACACATTTGCCATGAATTCAGAATGTTAGCACTCTTTTTGCTCATTAGATCACTGTAGTAAAGCTACTGCTCACCAGGGAAAACTGCTGCTGGTATTGAAAGTGCATGTTTCAGTCTGCATGTCAGAATGTTTTAATGAAATAGAAGAGGATTTGAGAAGTCACTCAAAATGTGCCCTAATTTTTCTTTCTGCAGCACTAATCATACTTTTTATGGAAAAATGAACCCCCTCATTTTGTTCCTTTTTAAATTAAATGTTTTAAGAGTTACCACTTTAATCCAAGCAAGATGGCTTCAGGTGTGCCATACGTTTATCATAAGTAGGACTGTTAGCGCTCTAGTAGTTCTTTGGAACACTCTGGGAAGCTGCAGTAGAACACAAAGGAATCAACTGACAGTCTCTGCCCTTGTTGGATGTACATGTTTTACTGAGAATGTCAGACTTCATTCTCACATGACTGAGAAAGATAATGTGAATTTACAGAAAATAAGCTCTCAGTTTAGCCTATAGATCACCTTCCAAACCTCTGTGGTAAAAGCATGAGAAAATATTTTTCTCTCAATCATGATATCCCAGCAGAAGGCTTTTTCACATGGTGAAATCACCTTAGAACATACCACAATTCCTAAAATGAGTATGGTACCATCAACAAATGATTTATAATGTAACTAAAGTCTTAAAACCTTCTATTAACTGCAATGCTTTTTAATGAGGTGCTATCATGTATATTGGTCCCAAGATGGCTGCCAACACTTCTTGGATGAAGTGCTGACAGCCAATCAGATCTCAGGATGAGATGTGTGGTTAGGCTCCGCCCACATATATATATGCTTTTAAATGCTATTTTCTCAGGAAATACTGAACAGATTTACACCAGACCTGCAAAAGGCACTTCCTTGACCTTATGGCTACCTCTCTGCCAAATTTCAAGTAATTCTGTTCAGCCGTTCGGGCTGTAGCTGTGTCTAAAGGTCCTATGGAAAAATGCATGGGGAAAACGCGTTTTGGGACCCCCTTTTTTCTCAGCCCCTGCTTGACGAATCCCAGACTTTCAGGGTAGGAGCGGAGCGTAGCGCCCCACCTATTTTGAAAATTTCGCGAGGATTCGTCGACCGGCGCCAAAGTTATTCCAAATAGAATGTTGCGGATTTCCTATGGAAACAGGGTCCTAACTATAACTACCTACTGGCGACCGCCAGTAGGTAATATGTATATATATATATATATATACACATACATACATATATATATATATATATATATATATATATACATATATATATATATATATATATATATATATGTATATGTATATTCACTTAAAAAACCATAGGTTTCACACATGTTATAGTTAGCTGTACATTTCACTCGTAAAAAACCAATGAAATTCCACGTTATAGTTAGATCAGGTAACTATAACTTGCGCGCCCACAATAAACTGCTGATGACGTCACATATTACATCACTCATGACATGGTCAGTGACATCACTCATCATATCAATGATGACATCTGAAATGACACATTGTGGATTGCGGTCGCGCAAGTTATAGTTACCTGATCTAACTATAACGTGGAATTTCATTGGTTTTTTACGAGTGAAATGTACAGCTAACTATAACATGTGTGAAACCTATGGTTTTTTAAGTGAATTTGCAAGGTTTTTTAAATGCTAATTCCTAACTATAACGTGTGTGAAACCTATGGTTTTTTCAGTGAATTTGTACGGTTTTTTAAATGCTAAGTTATGTATTTATTTTTTATATTTTTTTCTGGTTTTTCACCGTGCGCACACCCTGCGTGCACGGTGCGCTTCGCGCACCGAGCGCCCACGTTGCGCAGTTCATACCGTGCGCGCCTCGCCTTTTTTTACACAGTAACAATTTTTTTTTTCCCTTGCGGGTCCTTCAATTTATTTAATAAATGTGATTGTTATTTCGTTTTTTTTTTTTTTTTTTGCAATGCGTACGGTAAGCTTACCGTACGCGCACTCCGCGATTTTTAAAAAAAATTATTAAATGTATTTTTTGTACTTTTTGGTCCTTCGTGGACCCCCTGACAAACGCTAGGGGGTCTGCAACTCTCTTCGTTGCCCCCTTTTCACGTTATCCACCTTTGTTTTTCAGTGCGAGAGACAGAAAATGGCGGCCGACACTTTCTGATTTCGACCGATTCGAATGTTTACAGTCATGTAACCACCAATCAGAATTGAGCTCGCGCACGGCACCGTACGCGTACGGTAAGCTTACCGTAAGCGCACGGAGCGCGCTTACAAATATATATATTGATTTAAATGCTATTTTCTCAGGACCTACTGAACAGATTTACACCAGACCTGCAAAAGGCACATCTCTGACCTGAGGGCTCCGCTCCTACCCTGAAAGTCTCGGGGGGATTCGTCAAGCGGGGGCTGAGATAAAAGGGGGGTCCCAAAACGCGTTTTTCCCATGCATTATTCCTTAGGACCTTTAGACACAGCTACAGCCCGAACGGCTGAACAGAATTACTTGAAATTTGGCAGAGAGGTAGTCCTCAGGTCAAGGAAGTGCCTTTTGTAGGTTTGGTGTAAATCTGTTCAGTAGATTCTGAGAAAATAGCCTTTAAATCAATATATATATATCTGAGCCAGCTTACGGTACGCTTACGGTGCGCTTACCGTACGCGTACGGTGACGTGCGCGAGCGAGATTCTGATTGGCTCTTAGATCTTAGTAAACATTCGATTCGGCCAAAACCAGGAAGTGGCGGCCGCCATTTTCTCTCTCGCACTCTGAGTGGGGCAGCATAAATGAAGCCCAAAAATGTGTAAAGGGGCAGTTTATTGAGATAATATTCACCCAGCAGTGATATACGGGTCCCCAAACAACCCCCAAGGCCAAAATTTTTTTTATTTTTTGTTCGAAAAATCGCCGATTACGCTTACCGTACGGTAAAAATTGGTTTAAAAAAAAAAAATTATCCACACTCTCCCCACCCCAAGTGCAAATGGTGCCCTAAGGGCACCATTTGTGCATGGCATATCAAACAAATGAAAATATTAAACAAAACATTTCACAACGATGCGCATAATATGTCCCCCATGTGCGCACGGTGCGCGAAGCGCGTCGTGCGTACATGGCCCATCCCGCATAATGTGGGCACGCGGTGCGCACAGCGCATCGCGTGACCACCGTGCGTGCATGGCACTAACTGCGTAAAGTGGGCGCGCGGTGCGCGAAGCGCACCGCGTGCTCACTGTGCACGCACGGTGCGCGAAGTGCACCGTGCGCGCACGGAACGAACTGCGTTAACTGGGCGCGCACGCCACGAATGGCGTAAAGTAAGTTAGCATTTAAAAAACCGTACAAATTCACTGAAAAAACCATAGGTTTCACACACGTTATAGTTAGGAATTAGCATTTAAAAAACCTTGCAAATTCACTGAAAAAAACATAGGTTTCACACATGTTATAGTTAGCTGTACATTTTACTGATAAAAAACCAATGAAATTCCCCCGTTATAGTTACTGTAGGCAACTATAACTCACGCGACCGTAATCCTCTGCTGATGACATATGTGTCTTTATGAAAAAAAAATATTTGTAATATATGTATAGCTAAAATTTAATGGAAGAAGACATGGGCAAATAAGTGTCTAAATACAGTATTAGCATCAGCAGAGGATTACGGTCGCGTGAGTTATAGTTGCCTACAGTAACTATAACGGGGGAATTTCATTGGTTTTTTATCAGTAAAATGTACAGCTAACTATAACATGTGTGAAACCTATGGTTTTTTCAGTGAATATATATATATACATACATATATAAACATATATATAATCTGCATATCTATATAAATACAAATATAAATGCATGCACACATATACATATATGCATGTTATGTACATGAAATTTTGAAAAACACTAATAAAAGCAAAGCTAAAAAGCCACCTAATTACAAACAGAATTGCGTTAACTCAAACGAGGGCGAGACCTATTGCATTTTCAATGCTTGTTTACTTTGGTTCCATCAAGAAGGCATTCAGATGTGACACATTTGCCATAAATTCTGAATGGTAGCACTCTAGTTCCTAATTAGATCACTGTAGCAAAGCTACTGCTCACCAGGGAAGTCTGCTGCTGGTATTCAAAGTGCATGTTTCAGTCTGCATGTCAGAACTTTTTAATGAAATAGAAGAGGATTTGAGAAGTCAAAATGTGCCCTAAGTTTTCTTTCTGCAGCACTAATCATAATTTCTATGGCAAAATGAACCCCCTCATTTTGTTCCTTTAGCAAATTAAATGTTTTAAATGTTACCACTTTATTCCAATCAAGATGGCTTCAGGTGTGCCATACCTTTGTCATAAGTAAGACTGTTAGCGCTCTAGTTGTTCTTTAAAACACTCTGGGATTTCTGTCATTGGGCTATACTTGGGCTACATCTCGGTGATATTTGTGCTACATTTGGGCTCTTTTGTCTCTGGTGGCCATCTTGGGAGACTTGTTATGAAGTTTCCTAATTTCCTCATTTACACAGTCTCCTCAGTAGGCATTCTGTCAGTTTTTTACTTTGATTCAATGAAGAAGGCATTCAGATGTGTCACACATTTGCCATAAATTCAGAATGTTAGCACTCTAGTTGCTCATTAGATCACTGTAGTAAAGCTACTGCTCACCAGGGAAGTCTGCTGCTGGTATTGAAAGTGCATGTTTCAGTCTGCATGTCAGAATTCTTTAATGAAATAGAGAAGGATTTGAGAAGTCACTCAAAATGTGCCCTAATTTTTCTTTCTGCTGCACTAATCATACATTCTATGGCAAAATGAACCCTCTCATTTTGTTCCTTTTTAAATTAAATGTTTTAAATGTTACCACTTTATTCCAATCAAGATGGGTTCAGGTGTGCCATACCTTTGTCATAAGTAAGACTGTTAGCGCTCTAGCTGTTCTTTGGAACACTCTGGGAAGCTGCAGTAGAACACAAAGGAATCAACTGATAGTCTCTGCCCTTGTTGGATGTACATGTTTTACTGATAATGTCAGACTTCATTCTCACATGACTGAGAAAGATAATGTGAATTTACAGAAAATATGCTCTCAGTTTAGCTTATAGATCACCTTCCAAACCTCTGTGGGAAAAGCATGTGAAAATAGTTCTCTCAAAGATGATTCATGATATCCCAGCAGAAGGCTTTTTCACATGGTACAATCACCTTAGAACATACCACAATTCCTAAAATGAGTATGGTACCATCAACAAATGATTTATAATGTAACTAAAGTCTTAAAACCTTCTATTAACTACAATGCTTTTTAATGAGGTGCTACCATGTATATTGGTCCCAAGATGGCTGCCAACACTTCTTGGATAAAGTACTGACAGCCAATCAGATCTCACAATGAGATGTGTGGTTAGGCTCCGCCCAGATATGTATATGATTTTACTTTTGATTTTCTCAGGAACTTCTGAACGGATTTACACCATATATGCAAAAGGCACATGCCTGACCTGAGGACTACCTCTTTGCCAAATTTCAAGTAATTCTGTTCAGCCGTTCGGGCTGTACCTTCGACTAAAGGTCCTATTGGAAAATGCATGGGGAAAATGCGTTTTGGGACCCCCCTTTTTTCTCAGCCCCCGCTTGACGAATCACCCCGAGACTTTCAGGGTAGGAGCTGAGCGGAGCGCCCCATTAGTTTTGAAAATTTCACGAACATAAGTCAACCGGCGCCAAAGTTATTCAAAATAGAATTTTCAGATTTCCTATGGGAACTCGGTCCTAACTATAACTATCTACTGGCGACCGCCAGTAGATAATATATATATATGTTGTTGGTCATGTATTGTGTTTTGTGAAGGTCTTGTACATGTTTTTAAACTTCCAGCCCTGAAGAAGTCCTATTCAAATAGGACGAAACACATTGGCTGATGTTTTGTTTGTATGGATTGACAATAAAGAAGAGATACATCACACAACTGGCATGAATATCAACTTTCTTCGTAGAATCAGATCCCAGTAGAAGGTATGAACATTAATAATCTTTTTTGTAATTCAAATGGTGGTGCAGTTCCTATTTAGTTTTTTCATTGGTTGTATTCCCTGTGGAGGGGAAGTGCTTCTGGGCAGGGGGCACATTTGAGAACCTGCACACAGTCTAATGTGTACTATCTATAAATAATTGGGTAACTTTCGGAATTGGTGCTGCATAAGTGCTTTGTGGTCCACCGTCCACTTTTTGTGTTTGCCAATGCCTTCCCAGGGCAGAGTAAGGCAACACGTTTGTGTTTTCTTCCAGATTTATGGTGCCACTCCAGCCCACACAAAGGGGTCTTGAGTGGCATCATATATCTCACTTAAGGTTCCGTGGTGCAAACATGACACAAATCGGATTCTAAATATGCCCCTGGTGCATTGGATGACATGAACTTCCAGCAGTGTGAGAACCAACATCAATAAAAATGTGTTTTAAGGGTTTTTCTGAATTTGAAACATTGGGGATAGAACATGTATAGAGACTACAGCCCAAAGTTGAAAGGCATCCACCTCCCTTCACCCATTCTTAACCATTCTGTACTTAATAATAGAGAAATGCATCAAAGCATAGCGAGCAGGGAATAGAGTTTTTCCTGGTGCATAACAAGGAATGTGTACTAATGATTTTTAAGTAGCCTCAGGCTACACACATGAATGCACCATTATTGACATTTTGAAATTGATTACAGCTACTTTGGATAACTTATATGAGTAATGGAACAAGATTTTCCAAACCCAGTTAATAGTTCAACAGTTTCATCATTCGTTTTGCTTGAGATTGGTGAATATTGTGTCTTATTCACAAATATAAATTTACACATATAGATTTCTTCACTTGTAAATCTACTACTTCACCGAGCTGTAAATCTACATTTTATTTTGCTATTCAGCATTTCAGCGTGTAGACTTACATGTCTCCACCCACTGGTGGAACCTCCTACAACAGGATTTACGAGTATTAAGTTACTACTTGTAACTTTTCACACATAAGTGGGGATCTCCACCAGCGATGCAGCGATCTCCCACTGGGAAGGTATAAGGAAAAATATAGAAGTTTATTATTTAAAAAATATATATATTAAAACAGTTTAATATAAAACATAAATGAAAAATAATATAAAATATGTATTGTAAACCTAGAACTATTTTAATAAAATGGTACAACTAATTACATTAAATGTGTATTAACTATTTAAGTAAATTATATTTACGTCATTTATAAACATTTCTTAAAGAATAATTCTTTTAAAATACTCGACCATAGTAACATTTTTATTTAATATACATTACATTGTTTTAAGTTATGCGTAGAATTATATAAATACTTTTCAATTTTTTAACAAAAGATTTAAAGTTTTTTTTTCATAACATATTTTACTGAGTTTCTGCCATTACAGTGCCCAGCCGAGCATTCCTATTCATGTATAGATATAATTGCGGAAATTGGCATTATATCAGAAGATAATATTATAGGAACTAAACAGTGTAACAGGCTGTGAGAAAATGTGTCTGTGCCCCTCTGTTTTAACCCCATGCAACACCTCCTCCAACCAAACAGCTGTCAAAACATTGTGTTATTTATCTTGATCATAGGAGAGGAGTTGGCCTAACGGCTAGGGTGGTCAATCTCAAATCTGGGGAACTGGGTTCGAGTCTCGGCAATGATGCTGAACATCCTGTGATTCTGGGCAAATCACTTAATCTCCCCGTGCCTAACAAAAATGAATGTGTCCTCATGTAACGTAACTGGTGCTATGTAAAGCGCTCTGATACCCGATTTGTGTCAAGTTCGCTCTATATAAAACTCCGTAACAAAAAGAACCTCTTAAGCTAGTGTTACAGTCATTGATGGTGTTGAGTCCAGGATGATGCCTCTATAGTCAGCCCAACGCTTCCAAATACGTGAGGGCTTCTGGGGACATTCCCTAGCCCGAAACACAGGCATCTCCACCCCCATACAAAAGTCCATGCCCCTTTTCTAAACGCCTATCAGAGGTGGGGTTTCTGCCTTCCATAATTGAGCTATATCCCTCTTAGCAAGCGTAAGACCCAAGAATAAGAGATGGCGTTTGTACCTATTGTCCCCTACTTCTTCTGTGTTTTGTAGCAGTGCTAACCTTGGCGATCTAGGGAGTCTCCATTCTAGTACCTCCGTCAGGCATGCAATCACCCCTTTTCAAAATGTATCTAGTGTAGGGCAGGTCCAAACAGTGTGTAAGAAGGTCCCTTCCACACTACCGCACCTCAGACATACCAAGGATGCTACCAATCCCGCCCTTTAGAGCCGATGGCATGTATAATGAGCCCAGTGTAGGTATTTGAGTTGAATTAAGTGCAGACGTGACGAGATCGCCGCTCCCCTAGAGGATTCCAAGGCCTCTATCCGGTCGCCATTATCGATGGGGTCGAGATCCAACTGCCACATCTCTTGAAGTGTCAATAGCATGGATGCACTATTGATGACTAGCGATTGGTATAATTTGGAAATTTTGTGATCCTCTAGATCACCCATCAGGAGTTTGCCCTCCAGTGGGTTAAAATCAGGGAGGGCCGATTAGTTATTGAGATATGGCATTAGTGCATGGCAGATTTGCAAGTATTTATAGAATTTGGTGCGGGGCATAGAATATTCCACCTGCATCTCCTGGAATGATTTGAGGGTACATCCACGTAGAACATCACCTAAGGAGGAAATCTCAATCTGATCCCAGCCCTGAAAAGTTGAGGAAGGAGTCTGTTGTGCCATAGCGGGCCTCCCGCGTGAGGCTGCCTCACCATCCCATTCGTCAGAGAGATTGATGCCATGCGATTACTTCAACCTTAGTGGCCAGGGGGAGGGCACGAATGTTCGATTTGTCCTATAAGTACGTAAATATAGTGGGGTCTCCTAGTAGCCAGCGCTCCACTGTATACACGGGTTTGTCTCTGAAACCCTACCACAAGTCATTCAGTACCTGGATGTGTGAGGCCACGTGGTAGGACTGAACATCTGCCGCTGCAATACCCCCGCAATATGTAGAGAGGAAGCATGTGCGTAGCGCCACTCTGGAAGCTCCGCCACCCTCAAAGGAACGGGCCCAGCTTAGAGTTAATCTGCCTGAACCATGACAATGAAATGGGGTATGGGTGGTTTTGTAGGTGATAAAGTAGGTGTGGCAGAGATATCATTTCAAATATAGTGGAGCGACCATATAAGGACAGTGGCAGGCGTGACCATGATCTGATCTCCGCTTTGACCTTGTCCAATTTTTTCTCTATATTATGTTTCCAGGATACCTCTTGTTTATCTGACAGGAAGACTCTGAGACATCTCATGCCGTCTTTGGTCTGTGGTAGGTCTTTTGCGCAGTTGCTATCACCCCTCAGTGGCCATATGATGGTTTAATTTGCTTTCATAAATAGGCCCGATGTCTTGCCAAAGATCTGCATGATTTGGAGGATCCTAGGACCAGATCTATGCGGATCGGTAATGATACAAGCATTGAAAATGCAATAGGTCTCGCCTTTGATTAATTTGAAGCCATTTGCTTTGCTAATGGTATTGTATAGCAAAGCAAATGGCTTTAACTTAATAAAAGGCGAGACCTATTGCATTTTTAATGCTTGTTTGACTTAACATGAATAACCTGTCCAACCTGTGCTCACACAGAGCGCGCCTACTCACTGCTTCCAGGTGCTATTCTGTGACCAAAATCACTCTCAGATCCTTAAAAGTCTCCCCCAGAGTCTACCAAAGACAGCATTAGAAGGGACAAATGGCCTGAACCCAAGCCTGGCCCTCCAGCTTACACATTTGTTATTTTTGGGCCTTCTGAAAAGGCAGGCTTATCATTTAAAGTTATAGCTATAGGAGGCTCAATATCTGGAAGTGGCCAGAGAAGTCTGGACCTCTGCCCCAGTTCATACTGTGGTGTACTAGACTGTCTCAGTTATCTCAACTGCTGCAGTGTCACCAAACATCCACCGAAACTGACACAAGTACATGAAAGGTCCACTGCGGCTTTAAGAGTCAGCTCCCTCTGCTGCCTTCGAAAGGAGGTGCAATGTTTTTATACACTATGGCTGTAACTCAGGTGTGCACTTGGAAGGTGGAGCTGCTAGCCCAATATCACACAGCGAGTCGGTGGCACACTAGGACTAATGGCACATGGGAACTCTGGACTTTCCTGGGGTCACTAAATTCATGGCACAGTGACGTTGGAGTAAGGGAAACAGGTGACGACAAGCCTGCCTGAATCAACAAAAGGAGGTGACGTAGATTGTAGAAATGAGACAGGGAGAGTAGTGCGCTGTCTCATGCCGTCTACCACCTCCAAGCCAAGCTCTGACTCCCTCCTGGGAGATTAAAGGGAAGTCAGTCTCTTGGGCTTTGCAAATGTCACCCAAGGCCAGAGAGGGGTGGAAGAGGGGAGGTGAGCCTGCCTGCCCTGCTCGGAGTACCAAATACCGTAGATGAAACAAACCCGAGCGCTTACTGCGGATTGGATTGGTCAAGGGCCTGCCATGACAGGGGGCAGAGCTGTGCCCTTTCGGGCGGGGGGCAGAGCTTCACTTGTGGTACAAAAGTTCTCCGTAGAGGCGGTGCGCCTGTGGACACTTCGTGTTTGCGACGGCAGTGCTTTCTGTGAGCCCATCTGGCACCCCATCAGCAACTTAGCCAGTAGTAGGAGGAAAGCAAAACAAGTCAAGGGCCCTTTTGCACAGAGTACGCCAGCATTCCTGTTAAGAGAGAAGAATGTGCCTTTTCGCTTTTGCATGCTTTTCCCTCTTCCTATTGCATAATTGCCAGCCGCTCCTGTCTCGAGAAAGCCTGTATCTCATTAGCTCCTGCACACAAAGGCCTGGGACCGGATGTAGCCACACTTAGAGCTGGTCACAGGAAGCCCCCTGTCTTTTTAATGCTTTGTTTCTACACAATTATTTAATCCCAGAGCCAATCATGAAGACACAGCTCTTACCAAAGATCTCACGTTTCTCAGGACCATGTGTGAGAAGCTCTTTCAATACACTTGTTTGCTTTGCATTGTGAGACTTTCTGATTTTATAGTAGTAAGAACAGGAATAAAAGTTGCAGAATGCAAGCATATCGGGACCAAATGAGGCACTCCTGCATGGCCCTGAAAACTTGAGCACCCTGCTCTTACCAAAAAGCAAAGCAAATCAGAGCACACCCTGCATGACTACTTTCAGAGCTACTCTGAACTTTGGTCCGTGGTCTGGTGCCTGCTGTGTGTTGCTGTGTGTGAATGTGCTGTGCATCACATTCGTCTCAGTCGAAAAATCAAATATCCACACATTCTTATAACTAAAAAGTCAAGGAAAGTACAGGAGAGTACGCTACCTTCATCCAAAAGAGCTTGCCATATGAAAGGACCCGAATTTCTATTTGAACATGTTAACGTCCAAATCACAACTAATAAGCTTTGGCAAGCAGATCACAGAGTTGTTGCTCCAATTTTGCCCAACCAACAACTCACTACAAAGTACAAACACCATCTCCTACAACAGGCCTAACACATGCAACAACCCTGCCTCAATGCAATCTTTAAACTTTTCCATCTGTTCATGGAATATCGCAAGTGTAGCTAGGCACCACCACTCCAGTGGCAACAATCGTCTCGCATTTTTAAACAAGCGCTCGCCAGACACGCAGGCATCCGCAGTTTATTTTTACATTGCGCTTTCACTTTAAAGTGAAAGCGAGATGCAAAAATAAACACGCGGCGCCCTGTCTGCTTTTTTGTCCGGCCCAATCAAAGAGCCGGACTGGCGTGTGCAAGGCAGCGTGACAAAGCTTCTGATAAGAAACTTTGTCACAACAGCTGTAATGCAGGCGAGCCAGTCCGGGAGGGCAGGTCAAAAAAGGGAAAAGGAGGCACCCTGGAAAGCTTATTCCCAATGGCGGTGCACCGTTTAACATAAAAGGTGATGCGAGCCAATGGGAATAAGGGGCGGGGCTTCAATCCTTTTACAGAAACTACTCATATGCATTAAATGTGCGCAGCCATGCTAGGCGAGATCTAAAAAAGGACTTCATCCGCATTAAGGGCTATGTGGTCGGATATTTCAGCCGACTATTGAAAGCCCCGGATCTGGGCATCCGTGCGGACCCATGCGGCCAGCGGCTTGATAGCAAGCGCAAACAAACGTGGAGATAGGGGGCAGCCCTGTCGAGTGCCGCGGCCAATGGGGAAGGGCAGGGAGACACTACAAGCTATTCGCATGGACACCGTAAATCCAGTATAGAGCAACCGTGTATATGCCAGAAAGCGTGGACAGATGTGCAGACATTTCAATAGTATGAAAAGATAAATCCAGCTTACTGAATTGAACGCCTTGTGTATGTTGGCGAGGAGCTGGGCGGCTTGACGATTTAATTGATCCACAGCGCCTATCACGTTATGTACTCATCGGATATTATGACATGTCGCCCTTCGGGGCATGAAGTCCTCTTCATCTGGATGGATTAGGCCTGACAGATGGGGCTGTAGTCTATTGGCGAGTGCTTTTGCCAATAGCTTGGCCTGCACGTTCAGGAGGGATATTGGGTGATATGATGTGTGATGTTCTGGAGTTCATCCGTTTTTTTTTTATAACACGATTTTCCCGTGTCTCCAATCTGGCCTGAGCCACCTCCTGAACAGCTGTGAGGTAATGCAGGCCTAGTTGGGGGGGCATGTACGTCTTATAGAATTCACTTGGGTAGCCGTTGGGGCCCGATGCTTTTCCTGTAGGCAGCTCTGCCAATGAGGCAGTCAACTCCTTCAACGTGAGATGAGCTTCCGGGGACTCATGCGCCTACTTCGACAGGGCCCTCTGGGGAATATCCTAAAAGAATTGCTCACTCGAGGAGGCATCCAGCAACTCTCGTCGTGCATAAAGGGATTGGTAAAAGACAACAAAGCTACCCGCCAGCGCCGCCGGGTCGGTCAGTAATAAGTTGTTTGCATCATAGATCCCCGGCAATTGGGTCTACGTCCTAGCCCGTTGACATAGTCTATGGAGGAGCTTCCCCAACTTATCGCCCCATTGATACATTCGAATCTGTATGGCTAACCATGCACAGAGTGCTTCCTCCATCAGTTCACCTTGGTATTGCTGCTGGGTCACAAATAGTTGCTGTTGAGCCACGGCCCCATCACTTCCTTGACCCTGTCTCTCCAATTCAATTATACGGGCTTCTAATTGCACTAGAGAATGTGTACACCGTTTACATTCAGCCGAATAGAAGCTGATGTCGACCCCCCGAATTGTGTGCTTTATGGCTTCTCACAACACGCCTGCGGAGGATGTCATTGTCGAGTTGTAAGAGACATAGTCCGTCAGGGTCCCATGGATATGGATTCAATATGCCTTGTTCTGCAGGTACCACATGGAGAGCCGCCATTGGAATGGGGACCGGCGCTGGCCTATTAAAAGCTGGATGCAGATCGGGGAATAGTGCGATAATCCTCGGGCCAGGATCATGGCCCCCGCCACCCTATGTGTAAAACCTCTTGGGATGAAGATGTACTCTAGTCTAGAGTAGGATGCATGAGTCGGGGAGTAAAAAGTAAAGCCAGTGTCCTTGGGGTGAAGGGCACTCCAGGTATCTTCCCATCCCACCAAATCTACAAGGGTCTTCAGTCGAGACTCTCAGGTCCCCGTCACAGCACCGGATGCTTGCCACCTGTCCCTCTCAGGACACATCACATCACTCCAGCATCCGCCAGTCCTTTGCGCAGAGATCCCCACACATCCACCAGGTGGTCTATGTAACTCTGGCCAAGGGGTGGAGGAGCGTAAATGCTACCCAGTAGTATGTGTTCCCCTAATATGATCCCATGCACAAATATGTATCTACAGTGTGTGTCTGCCCACTTCTGTACAAAAGTGAAGGGGATCCTACTGTGTATCATAATGGCTACTCCCCTTGAGCCACGTGCAAAACCAGCGTGAAATGTATGTATTTAACCATAGCGAGCCAAACAGGGGCTCTTAGTACCCAGCAGGTGTGTTTCTTACAAGAATATGATGTCTACTCCAATATGTTTGGCATGACGGAGGACCGCGTCACATATAGCTTATAGCCAGGGGAGGGTGGTACACAAGGTATTTTAGGACCTGTTTCCACTATCATTATAATATGATTTCTCCCTTTGTGTTTTATGGAATTGTAACAATGCTGATAGGTTTTATTTCTAATCATTTGTTTGCTCATGTTAGCCAAAATACTACATCTTAGAGTACGTAGTTAAAAATAAACATTTTAAACTTTTCTGTGTCTCTGATTACTCACGTTGTGGACTGATATGAGAATAAAAACAAAAAGGTGTTCTTGATTCCCACCATTCCTGAGAGTAACCTAAGTTGCTTGTTCTGGGTTGTCTAATCATTGGTAGCTTCGTTGTGATACGGAGAACGAATGAGACACTGATGCTAGTCGGATAGGGGTTCTGGGTACTAAGGTGAGTTTTTGGTACACCACAATTCACTGAGGTCCTGGTTTCCTGCGCGTAGTTCTGTGCATGAGCAGAATCCTCGAAACATGACGCACCTAACGTTTTGGTCTTATGTTTGAGACGCCTTAGTAGTGCTTATATTTGTCCACAGCACCCTCACTCTTGTTTCCGGTTGACGGGAGTGACGGTTTAAACCTACCTATATAGTTGTCTTATAGGTTCATTCAAGCTTGACAATTAAAAAGGTTTAATTTGGATTACTGCCCCTTTTTGTGCTACGGTTTAATATAGATTGTTTTTCTTCTCTGTGTCCTTATGGCTGAAGTTGCTATTGCAGCGCATAGTCGCCACCTCTCCGGCGTCATTTGATGCTGTTCGGGGTGCCAGACGATGGAATGTCAATTATCTTTGTAGTGAGTGCCGATGCATTGTTCCCCTATGAGCTTATTTACTCTTGGGTTACTTTTACGGAGGAGAATGCGGATGATAAGACGTTCCACTCATACACTCCTACGGCAGTTCCAACGAATTACATGCCGTATAGGACGCAGGAAATTCCAATTTCCGCTTGGCAGCATCGTATTTGGTTCAATGGCGCCCTTCCCCACACCGTAACTCCGGTTCGGTTAGGTCCCTTGTCCATTCCTGAGGCCACTTTGCCAGTCTTGGCCGGGTTCACACCTCATCCATGATATTTGCAAGCCCCGGTGGACGACTTACGTCAACTACATACCACCTTGATTGCGGTGCATAGGGCTTTGGTGCAATACGTCTCGTACAATTTCCAGGTGGGGGCACCTGGGGTTGCGACTCAACCAGTTGGACTGGCCAGGATCACTATTAGTCCCGTCATGGTTAATTCGGTAATGGGCAAGGGCCCCCAGAATAAGGACGATATGCCTTATTGGCTTGCTGAGAAATTTGACCAGCTAGAAGCAGTATTTCCTAATTCAACTCCTGTGGAGAAACACAGGATTCTTACAATTAGTTTGCAGAAAGACTTAGTCCCAGAGGTAACAGATTGTGAGAACTGGGGTAAAGTATTTGCAGCGGTCTACGTGAAGTGCTTCGACACACCGTCTATGACTGTATTGCCCTCCGTGATTAAGCGTGTTCAGGATGAGCACGGTCCGGAGGCGGCGGTCGAGTTGGGAATGAGGCTTGTTGGCATATTCAACTTAGTTGCTGATCTCATCCTTGCTAACGTCAAGGGAGATGCAGTTAACTTTCAAGTGTCGAATGAGCTGCGCCTCGTCACAGACACCAATAAACCCCGGCAGTTACCGAGGATTATTGCGGAGGCTTATAAGACCATTGGCAGCAATAGTTTGGGTGTTAAGCCTTTTGCTAAAATGACAACGCAACCGCAAACTCAGACGGTTAAGTCTACAAAAGACGACCGTCCTGTTTTTCCTAAACAAAATTGGAAAGGTAAAAAACAGGGGAAGCAGCAACAGAAACAGGGGTCACGTCCTGCATCACCAATACCAGTGACTACTGAACGCACATATGAATTGCGTGATCGCACAAGAATTAGGTCTCCTGATAGATTTCAGGTTCCTGATCAACGTTCTCCTCGTTCTTCACAGGAAACATCGGTCTCGCAAGCCGGTGGAGGTGAACGTGGTAGAGGTCGGGGTGCCCCTCAAGGACGTAAGCAGCCCAGCCCGGCTGATGGTAAAGGCAAGCAGGACGACTTTTCACGTCAACGACCACAGTTTCAGAAAAAGAAAGTTGCTGCACTAACAGCGAGGTATGCCACAGATAGTGAGAACACAGCTTCAGGACCTGACATGGGCACTAATGCTGCTAGACAGCGCAGCGGAGGTTACAATAGTGCGGCAAGCACTGCATCCATATCTGAAAGCAAAAGCAACTGACACGTTTATTACTGTAGAAACTGCTGACACTAGAGTGGCTCCCCCTGACAGACTATATGACATAGTCCTTTTAATTGAAGGTGACATACAACGTACAATAAAAGGGATTTTTGGGGAAAATCTGACCTCTACGTATGACATTTTGTTAGCAGAGGCGGTCTGGTCCCCAGATTTTGTTTTGGCCGCTCCTAGAGGGGAGGAGGTAATCCTCCCATCTTTCGCGCACACAGTGCCGAAGGAACAAGCTCAGAACTTTACAGAGGGGTGAGCACAGGTGCTTGCTCCAGCGTTGTACCGTACTCAGGTTGGGTGGGATAAATTGTTGCCAAGCCATGAGATTCCGTTACGGTCTATGCCACAGCCACAACCCCAATATTCCATGCGCCGCAAAGTTAGATCTCACGTCGCAGAAATCCTTGAACAATTGGAATATCAAGGTGTAATTGAAACATGTGTGTCACCCATGAATAATCCTCTTTTCACTGTAACCAAACCTGATGGGTCGTACCGCCTAGTTTTGGATTATCGGCATTTGAACTCTCATTGTCGGACGTGCGCGGTACAAAGCAGCCACAGCTCTGCCCTCATTGATAGTCTCGTGAGAAAAAGGTTTAAAACCACACTTGACATTGCGAATGGCTTTTACAGTCATAGCCTGTCCTCTATTAGTAGTCAATGGACAGCCTTTACATCTGGAAGCAAACAAAAACAGTTTAAAAGATTAGCCATGGACTACAAAAACAGTCCAGGCATCTTTGCCGCACGTGTTGTTTCTCTGTTAGAGAGCATTGACCCTCATGCGTACTCGAATGTTGATGATATTTATCTCACAAATGACGAATTATGGCCACATCTGTGTCACGTTGACCGCATTATTCTTATGTTTGCGGACTTCGGTTACAAATTTAACTTTGCAAAATCACACATTGCAGAGTATACAGTGTTGTTTTTGGGCAATGAACTCAACAATGAGAAAGGCGCATGTTTGCGCGTTCCGATAACTCTGAGAAAACTACAATCTTTGCTAGGTTTTTTGAATTTTGGGCGTACTTACACTCCCAATTATGCCCAGTGTATCAAGCCGCTATATGCCTTGGTACAACCTACTTTTACCAAATCTTGCTGGCTGCCAGAACATTCAGCCATTCTGCACTCTTTGCAGGCTGATCTTCTTGCTTCTAAATACTTATTGACACGTAATAACCACACAAACCTCGTAATCAGAATTGTGCCTGGTGCAGTGGGGTCCACGTACTTGACATTTAATGAGGGGGACACTGTCCCTATTGATTACAAGTCACACTTGTACACTTCGGCTGAAATGCGCTTTTCCACCGTCGAGAAAGTATTAACTGCAGTACAGATAGCGATTCTGAAAGAGAGAGCGCTATCGCAAGGGAAACGCATGTTGGTTGTCACACAGTATCCTGCCCTTGAGGCAGTGACGAAGGTCAGTGTACCGAATTCTAAAGCTTTGCATCCGCGGTGGATACAATGGGCCACTTCTTTGACGTCTCCGGATGTCACTTTCATCTTTGATGCTTCATTGCAGACTCAGGAGTATTTGCAGTATGAATTTGTTCATCCAGCTCCTCTGTCCTTGCGCCCGCTTGAGGATTACCATTGTATCATTTACACTGACGGTTCGGCGCAACCGGTGACGGAATCTAAGCATGCTTATGCAGCGGCCTGCGCAATAGTGGCTGGTACTTTTGTGAATGGAGAATTCAAGTCTGATGTTGTGCATACACAGACATTGGGAGACTGTACCGCCCAATTGGCAGAGCTACGAGCTCCGGTGCTTGCACTAGAGTTTGCTGATCCTCGTGTGACTACTCTTATTGTAAGTGACTCATACTACTGTGTTCAGTCTTATAACGACAATTTGTTCTTTTGGTCTCAAAATGAATATCGTGATTCCAAAGGTAGCACAATCAAACATAAAATGCCTTGGGTTTGAGTCGCAGATCTTAAACGTCTGCCGCTCGTGAATGTAATTCATACTCTTGGTCACCAGCGCGTAGGGGTACACGCTGTTGGCAACAGTTTAGCTGATGAAGCAATGAAAACAGCAGTGGCAACATACCTAGTAGCAGCAGTTATAGGATCCAAAAGTAAGATTGATGATGACATCTTGGCAGCCATTGCTGCAACAGAGAAGGGTGATAATTACCCTCGAGGTTTCCCTTCTAAATACTCTTATCATTTAAGTCTTGATAAAGTTGAGAATTAACTACGTTGGTGACAGGTTGATTCCCAACGCGGACCGCAGACTTTCCTTGATAACAGCCGCTCACGAAGGTATGGCCTCAGCCCATGCAGGTATCTCAGCGACTGTCACTATCCTACAACAATGTTACTGGTGATTTTGTCCTTACTTGTGACATTTGCCAGCAGATTAAACCTTCAACTGCTGCGCGTCCACCTCAAACACAGTTGTACATATCTAATAATCCACTTGGGTGTGTTTATTTAGATCACTGCGGTCCTTTCTCCTCAGATACTGCGTATAAGTTCATCTTAGTTGCAGTGGATTCGTGCACGCGTTTTCTATGGGTCTGGCCACAAAGGAGTGCTGATGCTCGAACTGTCATCAGGGATTTGCATGTCTTTGTGAGAATTTTTGTTTCCCTCCATTCGGACCAAGGTCCGGCATTCGCCTCTAAGGCGTACAAGGATGCCATGAGGTCTTTGGGGGTCCAAGTAAAATTTTCGTCTCCATACCGGCCTGAGGGCAATTCTGTTGTGGAGCAAATGAACCGTGACTTGAAGCAATTATTGACAGCTAGGGTTTTAGGTACTGGCAGGAACTGGTTGGCCCATTTGTATAGAGTTCAACGTGTACTTAATAATCTCCCTAGAAGGTCTCTGGGTGGGCGGACCCCATATGAAATGCTCTTTGGCATAAAAATGCTTGTCCCGGACCTTGATGGTCTAGACATGGCAGCGTCGGCCGCACCCTTTGACGTAGATGATCATTCTGCTGTGTTACAGAATCTACAAGAGACTCGAGACAGTCTTGCAAAGGAACACTTGCCCTCCACAACTGATGCTGCACTTCAGATTCTGGTAGTTGGCTGGCTACCTCGAGTTGGTGACCTGGTCTGTGAGGAGGTGGAGAACAAGAAGGAGTTCGGCCTCTCTAATCGTGCACTTGCTCCAGTGCTTGCCGTGCAGGGTACAAGAACAGTCCTTTTACCTCCTCTTCCTGGTCGCAAGGATAACAGGTATATCTCCATTGACAATGTCAAACTACACCAAGTGGCCGATTCTTCTTAGTATGACTCCAGCGGTCTCTTGTCCGGCAATGCTGAGAAATTCTGTTTTGGCTCCGGCAAATACGAACAGGTCTGACATTGCCATCGAGATGCATACAGTCACTGATCCTTTATTGACTCCACCGGCTGGTGGTCCCCATGATGAAACTGAGTATACCTATCCCACAGATGTGTCGTTGCCTGGTGTGCAAACAAGTGCAGTTGACCAGTCACGTTATTCTTTTGATACTGACTCTACAACATCGAGTGCCCCATCGAAAATTTCTATTTTTGCTGTTTGGTTTAAAAGACATTTTTTAATTCCCCCTTGGACTTACATTTGGCTGGTGCTCACATCTATTTTTTTGTTCATGTCGATTGGATTTGTAGTTTGTCTTTTTTCGTCTAGTAAATGGACATTATCTTACAGAAAGATCTGCAATTAGATTAATTGATGGAACTTTGGCACCCCACTCCTCATCGCACATCATGAAGAGGGACGAGGGCGCTAGGTGGCGCTGGAGCAAGATGGCCGCACCGAGGTGAAGCTCCCGACGGTCGGCCCATCGACTCGCGGATAACTCCTGACTAACGGATGTCATCCCCTCCCGATTGCCTCTGTGGGATCCTGGCGGCGTGCGGCACCCTCGCTGGGAATTTCCGCGCTGAGAGTCGCGGAGCGCCGGAGCTGTGCCCCTGTCGGGCTTTGACCGGGGAGCTGCCCTAACTGTCTGGAGCTGTGCGGCGGAGCGCGGGCTGGCGCGAGCCCGCGGATCCTACGTGGCGAGTGGGCCGTGGCCAGCGGGGACACGCTCAATGAGCTGCGGCTGGTGCTGAGAGGTGGCCGGCCTGGAGGGATACCCCGGGAGGACTGCGCCAGCTGCCCCTGTTGTGCGGTGAGTGGCCACCCTGCCTGAGACCACTGGCGGAGAAGGACGGAGGCTGCTGGCATCGTGTCTGGCCCGAGGGATGCGCTGCGGCCACGAGCGCCGTTAAAACCTGATAGCTGGGAAAGGCGGCTGCTGCAAATGCCTGAGCGTGGTGCGAGCTCCGAGGTGGCCTGCCTGTGAGGGGCTATCTGCTGGGGATCCCTGGCTCTGACCTGGCTGGGCGCCACTCCGCCTGACGGGCCTGCGGAGGGGGCGGACCGAGGCTGCTGAGGCGCTGCCCGGCCATTATCACTGCGGACGGAGGTGAGGAACCTGGCCTGTCTGGGCCCGGCTACACTGAGCAGAGAGGGGGCGCGCCTTGCCTATGTGCCTGGTGTAGACTGCTGATAGAAGGTGAGCGCGACGGCCCAGAAATCGCTGGGGTGTGCCGGCTAACACTGTTGGCCCTCTGGGACTGCCTGTGCCCTGCTACCGTTCACCCCCCTGGCTGGCACTTCACGAGAGTCCTGGAACACTTGCTCTGCCCGTGGATTGGGGTGCTTTGCTTGGGTCTGGAGACATGGGTAAGCCCTAGGCCAGGGCGCTCTCGGGCTGTGGGCCGGCGGGGGCGCCCTCTGGCTTGCCGCAGGGGGCGGCCGGGGACCCTGTGCAGCGGCAGCTGCAGGAAATCCTAGCAGCTATATCGGACCTGAAGACCACCCTTCATCAAGATATCGCGACGGTGTCGGTCGGGCTCGGCCTGCTGCGCGATGAACACAAGAAACTGGCAGGACGGGTCAAAGACACTGAAACGCACTTAGAAGAACTGGTGCCGGCAAGGGCGGAGATGGCCCAGCAGTTGCACGAGCTTACGACGAGGATGACTACCCTGGAACGCCGGGCGGAGGACTCGGAAGGACGAAATAGAAGGAACAGCGTCCGGGTGGTGGGGCTGCCGGAAGGCACGGAGGAGCATGACATGGTGGGGTACCTCGAATCATGGCTCAAAACGGTGGTGGCCCCGGAGGGGTTATCTGGCTTTTATACCCTGGAGCGAGCCCATAGGGTCCCGGCTCGTCCCCCGGCGCCGGGGCGCCCGCCGCGGCCAGTGATTGCCCGTCTGCTCCACTACCGCGACCGGGACCTACTGCTGCAGAGGGCAAGAACAGTGGGACCTTTTGTGGTGGGGAACAGCAACGTGACGCTGTTTCCTGACTATGCACTGGAGGTTCAACGGCGGAGGGCGTCTTATTTGGAGGTCAAGAAAGCTATGAGGGCGGCGAACCTACAATACTCCCTCTTGTTCCCGGCGCGACTCCGCGTGGTCCTTGAGGGCGCATCCCATTTCTTTGACTCGCCTGCGGAGGCCTGGGAGTGGATGGAAAAGCATACAGGGGACTCTCGGCTGCGGCCCGCGGCGGAGGGGCGGTGCCCCGAGGTGGCCGGTCTGGAGGGTCTGGACTGAGACGACGACGACGGAGTGCCCGGCAGGGACCCTCGACGGCGCAAGCGGAAAGGGAAAGGGCGGCGGCCCTGCGGGCGGTTGAGTCGGTCTATGGCTCACCTGGTCCGCTGGCACGGGCTGCGGAGGGGACTTCAGCGGAGGACTCAGCAGAGAGTGGCACGGATGACTCTTCAACCAGCAGCACTAGACTTCCGGTGGTCACGCCGCAGAGTGTGGATGATTTAGTTTGACTTAGGGCAGGATCGGGTTCGAGGTGGATTGGGCCCTCGCTACGGCGCACTGGCTCACGTGCGAGATGGGAGGCTTTTGGGAGGGGGGTTCTCCTTCTCTCGGCGGGCGATGCTGGCTGGCTGACCGGGATACCACCCTGGACCAACTTCGCTCACCCTTGCCTCTGGAGTAGTCGGAGGGATGCGCATTCAGTTACAGGGTGTTTGGATGGGTACTAGTTTGGAGGTAACTGTCCTTGGGAGGGGGGTTGGGGAGTTGTGGGATGTTTTACGGGGATTCCGGCATGACTGCGGCGAGCTGAACTTGAGACACTGGATGTATAACAGACCATGGGTACACTGAATGACCTGAAGTGCATAACGTGGAATGTGCGGGGCTTACACACCATGAGCAGACGGCACAAGATTCATGCCTACCTGGTCAGACGAGGGGTGCATGTGGCGTTTCTCCAAGAGACGCATATTGCGGGTGGCGAGGGAGTGGCGCTCCGCCGCAGATGGAGGGGGCAAGTGTACCATACCTCCTTTTCGGCATTTGCTCGGGGGGTGCTGGTGTGGATCAGGGCTGGTGTCCCCTTTCAGATGGTGCGACAGGTTGTGGACCCAGAGGGGCGGTATGTACTAGTGCAGGGCAGGCTGGACGGGCGGGACCTTACCCTGGGTAGTGTTTACGCCCCAAACGTTGGGCAACAGGCCTTCTTCGACTCACTGTCCAGTAAGCTTTCCTCATTCTTACCTGGCCCGTTTATGCTTGGGGGTGATTTTAACTCGGTGACAGATATAGCGCTTGACAGGTCCCACCCGCCGCTTTTGCTAGCGCTGTCTGTCGGGGCGGCCAGGGCCCGTGGTGCATGGCAGACCAATTGGGGGTTGGTAGATACTTGGAGGGAGCACCACCCGGATGAGAGGGATTACTCTTTTTTCTCCGTGATTCATGACTTGCATGTGCGGTTGGATGCGGTGCTTTGTTCCCCCGATGTACACGTGGCAGTCCAGAGCAGCGAATATTTGTCCAGAACCTTGTCAGATCATAATCCCCTGTTGTTACGGCTGTGCTGGGCTCCACGGCGCCCGCCCGTATCTGCGTGGCGGCTCAACCCGGAACTCTTGGATGATCCGGTCTACTGTACTGCAATTGGCGAGGGGGTCTCTCAGTACTTCCGAGAGAATGAGGGCACAGCCTCCACACCGGCGGTGGAATGGGACGCCTTCAAGGTGGTAGTGAGGGGGCTCTGTATTGCGCAGAAGAAAGGGGTGCGGAGGGACCTCCTTAAGGACATTGACGCTGCTGATCAGCACCTTCGCGTCCTAGAGCGCGACCGCCCGGAACATCCGGAGAGGCAGGGGGACCTATTGGAGGCCCGTGAAGCGGTGGCGGTGGGGGTGGAGAGATTACGATCTTATGACCATAAGCGCTACTTGACTAGAGCTCATGCGGAGCGGGATAAGTCTGGTGCGTTGTTGGCGTGGCTTGCGAACCCCTTGAAGCGATCGAGCCCTACATTGGCGCTGATGGACCCAGCAGGGGAATTGTGTCATACCCAGCAAGGTATTAACTCCATATTCGCTGGCTATTACGAGACGCTGTATACCAGCAGAGTAGACTTAGATCCCGTCCGGCTGGAGCATTTTTTGGCAGGTGGTGATTTACCAGCTCTCAGTAGAGGGGAGGCGGACGTTTTGGGCCAGGAGGTCACGCTTGGGGAGGTCCGAGGGGCGATTAAGCACATGGCACGGAAGAAGTCCCCCGGGGTGGATGGGCTCCCTATTGAATTTTACGCGGCTTATGCCGAAGTTTTGGCGCCTAGGCTGGTATCCCTTTACAATCAGTCACGGGCTGAGGGCAGGCTCCCTGCTACGATGCGGGAGGCGTTGATTGTGCCCTTGCTGAAGCCGGGGAAGTCCCCCTCTGAGGTGGCCGCTTACCGCCCGTTGGCAATGCTTACCGCCGATTATAAAATCCTAAGTCGGATATTGGCCTCCAGACTCCTACCCTATATGGCTCGGCTGGTGCACAAGGATCAAGCAGGGTTCATCCCCAAGCGTGAGATGGCCGGTAATGTCCGGCGTCTCCTTCGGGTACTAGAGGCGGTATCAAATAGCTCCCAAACTGCTACCATTTTCTCGGTCGACATGGAAAAAGCCTTCGACAGCTTGGAATGGCCGTATTTGTACCGGGTCCTGCGCGCCTTCGGCCTGGGGGATCGCTTTGTGTCATGGACAGAACTGTTATACAGGGGCTCCATGGCCCGTACTCGAACGGGGGGTCTGGTGTCCCCCCCGTGCGTAGTGGGCAGGGGAACACGCCAAGGATGTCCCTTGTCGCCGCTGCTGTTTGCCCTTGCCATAGAGCCGCTGGCGGCTCAAGCCCGCAAGGGTAGTTGGTTCAAGGGCCTCCAGGTGGCCGACGATACCCACTATATCGCGTTGTACGCGGATGACCTCCTCCTGTTTTTAAGTAATGCCCGGGGCGATCTGGAGGGAGCCAAGAGATTGCTGGGTTGTCTGGAGGACTTGGCAGGTCTGAAGGTAAATTGGGCTAAATCGTGCCTCTTCCCCGCTTCCCGGACGACTGGAGGCCCTAGCTCTACGGAGGGGGTCAGCTGGGAATATAGCTGCATCACATACTTGGGGACCCGCATTTACCATGACAGCGCGGACTTAGTGGAGGGCAACATCGGCAGGGCGATGCGGGGTCTCCGAGGTACTATGGACTTCTGGCAGACGCTGCCACTTTCCCTGATTGGACGAGTGGCTCTACTTAAGATGGTGGCACTCCCTCGGCTGCTGTATTATTTCAGGACGCTGCCAGTCTGGGTTCCAGCGTCAACGTTCAAACGGCTCCAGCAGATGATCACGGGGTTCTTATGGAATTCGGGCCGGCGTCGGGTAGCTCTGCACAAACTGATGAGGCCGCGGGGGGAGGGCGGTCTGGCGGTACCCGATCTGGAGACTTAATATTTGGCTGCTCAATTGCAGTGGCTGACCCAGGCTGTGGCCCGAGAGTTCCAGGGAATCGGCGGGGGTGCGGGAGGGCAGATACCGGCCCCTATTCTGGCAAAGATAATCCTGCAGCAGCCGCTTCGGGTGGGGGATTTGCCTGCTGAAGTGCAGACTTTTCCGCGGTGTTGGTCTCGGAGTCAGCAGAGAGCGCGGGTCGCTCGTCCCTATGCGCCCGAGATACCGCTTTTGATGTGTGGGCAGCTCCCGCATGGGGGCGACTGGGCGGCGTTATCGGGGTGGAGCGACGCGGGGTTGACGACGATAGGGGAACTGTACGAAGATGGTGTGCTCCTGCCATACGACTCTGTTCGTGAGCGTTATGAGCTGCCGTGCGGGGATTACTTGCTTCACACAGCTCTGGTGTCGGCCATTCAACGTCGGTGGCGGACTGGATTATCGGAGCCACAGACCTCCGCATCTTGCCAATATGTGGTTCTAGCGCCGGGCGCACTAAAAGCGGTTACGTGTCTATATCGGCGGATGACGACGGAGCGACTGACCCCCCCTTGACAGGTTAAAGCAGCACTGGGAGGAGGATATTGAACGGGAAATTCCTGATAGGGTGTGGACTGAATTGCTAGAGCGCCCTTGGAAATGCTCTAGGAATGCTCGTTTTCAGCAGATCCAATTTTTTATTTTGCACCGGGCTTATCTTACCCCAACTAAGATTCAGAGTTACTTTAATACTCACACGGCGCTCTGCCCTCGCTGTCGGGCGGAGGGTGCCGACCTCTGCCACATGCTGTGGGGTTGCCCCCAGATTAGGGAGTACTGGCAGGAGGTGTGGACATTGCTGTGCACTATCACGGACAGGGAGATAGACTTTGGTATCAGCCCGAGCTTATTACATTGGTTCCCCCACACCTCCAGGAATAAACTGACTAGCAAATTTATTGATCTGGGGCTGGTGTTAGCTAAGCGGGAGATAACGGCTAACTGGAAGTTGCAGCGGGGACCGCGTTTGCAGAAGTGGAGGGCGGAATTTACTCGATGGGCGGACTGCGAGGCGACCCACCGAACGCAGTCGGCTGCCCGGGCGCATAGTGATAGGGCGATGGAGTCGGCCCGAGCTTGGGGTGCGCTGGTGGAACTACTGAAAGTAGCTGACCCGGCTGTGGATGAGGCCTCTGAGGCGGAGGTCGGGCAGGTCCCGGCCTCTCCTGCATCTGCTTAGGGTAGAGAGTAGCGACTGGGACATAGCGCACCTGGGGGGTCGGCGGGCCTGGATCGGGAGGGTCAGAGATGTAGAGTCCTCGTCTTCAATGTATCATCAGGTTTCCTGTCAAGTAGTCATGCCGGAGGGGGGGGTGGGTGTAGGGGGGGTGGTTGGGGGGAGGGTCATCGTAGGGGGTGGTTGTTTGAAGTTTGAACTTTATTTGGCGGCTCCAATTACATGGGGGTACCATCTGTGTGGGGACCCCGCGCCCTGCGAGTATATACTATGCCTACGGGGGGACGCCAGGGGGCGGGCCTCTAAGGATTATCCTGCAGGGTGACTAGGGGGGGCAACGATTTACCCATGTACTGTTGACTCATAGCTGGGAAATTTATGCGATGGTAATTGTATATTGACATGCCCTGACAGGGGATAGTCGTTGATTGTACTGTTTTCCGAGTGTTTAAATGCCAATGAAAATATTCAACAAAAAAAAAATGAAGAGGGACGAGACTTTTGTTAACATTACTGCCTGTCCTGTGCTAGATGGGATTGTGTGGGATGATGTAAAATTTCAAATTCATGGCCCTACAGAGGTGATTAATGTCCCCAATGTATTTCGTGTTTCCATGGGGAATGTTGTGAAACAAACCATACGCTCTGATGATTGGGATGTCCAAGCCGATGAGGCTCTTTTTTCTGATTTGAAATATTATGCTGCTTTTGATGCTGAAGATTTGTATTTAGACTCAGCGAATTATGGAGAGTTATTTTGTTACCAACACTATGGCAATCATTTACTGCATAGAGCGAATATATTTAGAAATGTCGTTAATTATACACCATGGGAACATTGTGCAGCTCCCATTGAAGGCAGTTCCCAAACTCTAGTGAAAAAATGTACATACTTTACAATTTCAGTGTATCTAAACCTGAAGCCTTTTATTTGAAAATGTCTGCTAAGTCAGCTTCCAAAGTTAGACTTACACACACTAAATTACTGTATTCGAAGCCCTTTATGGATGAATTAGCTATAGGGGGCTATGAGCTGTGGAAAAATGCCACTGATCTTAAACCGGTTTGGGGTTCTAAAGTATGGCAAGTTCAGGGCACGGAAGCTTTGCATCGTGCATGCCTTATCCTGAACCACATTTTGTTTTTGAACTCTATTTTTCAAACCACTTGCTTTGGATTGGTGACTTCTAAAAAAATTAACGCCCCTACCATTCCTGATCTGGGTTCTTATCCTTCCTGGGACAATCACACAGGTCTGACCCTTGATGAATTGCAGTCACTAATTACTAATACATCCTTCAATATCTCCAACCTAGATCCCCACGGATGGTTATTATGGCAAAAAAATTCAGACTCATGTCAACATCGTTTTCTGGGGCTGAGATCAGGCTACACACAGGTTAGGGTTGACCCCCGGTTTGAAACCTTCCATTCTGTTACTACTTATTCAGTAGGAAAATTATGTCAAAACTGGCTTAAACATTCCACCTGGGCGTCAGTTAAACTTCATTTGTCCAAATTAACTGACGATGTAGATTTTAGATTTGAATGATTTTGTTAAGGGCCCTGTGGGTGGCAGGTCCAAAAGATGGGTTTTACTAAACGGTGGATACCACGCTATATACACGGCGTGTGCGCGCTAACAAGAGGTCCTTGTTTTGGTTTTGATGGACATACAAGACATGGGTGCCTCCTATATATTTGGAAATATCCATTAAAGACTTGCACTGTCGTTCCTTTTTGGACTTTTTGGACTTTCAAGGATGTCCTGCTAATGCTGCGTCATGATGCCATTCTAATACTCTTCTTTGAAGCTCAATACCCTGACGAAGTTCCCAAGGCACTAGGGAACGAAACGTGTTGGCTGTGTGCCTGTGTTTTATCAAGCATCTTCAAATAAAAAGAAGAAAATTTTCTGAAGCACAAGTGTTGGTCTTGTACGACTTTTGACAGAGTGCACCTTCCCTTTTTTTGTGGACTTTTATGTTAAATTAGTATCTCTCAACAGCACTCACTTTGATACATATGATTAATGGATTTTAAGTGCTTGACCAAGGTCGGCTGTTGGTTGCTTTGTTGTTATCGGAAAAGATGGGTGTATGTTGAGAAGTTTGGAAATTATCACAAATCGAAGCTGCTTCTAGATTGAGAGCTATTGATCAAGCAAATTTGGGAAAAGTGCTTGCTGACATTGATAATAGCATTAACACTCTTTCTTCCAGAATTTACACATTAGATAATATTGTTTCATCTGTTGTGAATATTGTACAGGATGACATGTCTGTCTTATACCATGGTCAACATCAATTTGCGTTCTATAATGCAGTTTGCATGGACTTTACAAACATTGAAGGCTGGGAAAGTTCCCTGGGACTACATGGATACATCATCTTTATTCTTGCCGTTTAATCTGACTGATAAACAACAGTTCATGTCCATGAAGGATGCAACATATTCACTATTGCATATTGAAAAGTTGGAACCTTTACCATTCTCTGTGGCCGAATCAAACTCAGCTGTGTGGCTTATCCATGGGTTAATCACACTACCTTTTTCATTGTTTAAGTTCAGTTCATGTATGAAACACTATGCCTTAGGCAGATATGAACCACTAGGTACCGCTTTCCTACATGAAGTTTGGTCACTTCCATTTACATACAGGTGCATGAGAGAGGGTAAAGAGGTTTATTGAAAAGGAGAGGAGTGCACTTCCACACCTGATCACTCAGTAGTTTGTAGGAACATCCATTGCATGGTGCTTGCAACGTTCACGCACTGAATTTAGCTTACATTTTGAAGGGAAATCCTGTGCCAGCGATTACACCGACTTTCACGTTATTAGCTAACGGTAGCTATTTGCTTTTAAATAATAAGACGTGTTGCGGGATGCTAGCAGGGATTCCGTACATTGTAACTGTCTCCCAACGAGTAGTCTGTTGTAAGAATGTGCTTTTCCCACCCCCACATGGGAGACTCGATGTATCCATCTGGCCTTCCATACCAACCTTGAAAGCAGAGATCAACAAGATGAGCAGAATAAGGGCTCTAATGTCTCAAAAAGAAGTCACCCTAACTTTGTCTTGTGAAACATTTGTCCTTCACGTAGCTAACACCCGCACCGAGGTGCATGCGCTTTTGAATACTGATCTCCCACTTCATTTCGGTGCTCTGATTCACACTATATTCAATGCCTCGTCAACAACTGGCTTGGCGCATTTTTTTTAAGTTGTGGGCTCCGGCCTTGTGACCTCGTACCAAACAATATTTGGTGTGTTACCGGCATTTTTCCATTCTATTTTTTCCAGCATCTTCGGCGGGCTTCCGTTAATCCTCACCTTGGCTGCTGGTGTGCTGTTGTTGATTTGTTTGCTCCGCAATGGCTGCACAATCTGTATCACAAGACAGCCTGCCCCGGCTGCACCAATTTCGCAACCGGATGCTTGAATACTATGGAACTCTGGCCACTTTGAGTGTAGCCTATGGATTGTCCTTCCGGTTCTCATACTTTACTTGCGTGCAACCTATTTTCCATTGCCTAGAATGTTCATTTGTATGGGCCCTGGATTTGTGCCTCTCAAACACGGCGTCTCCTGCCCCGGATTATGATCGACTGATGAGTACCTTAGTGGCTCATGAGTTGGACTGTTCTGGTATCGGGATTATGACCTGTGAAGCAGCGCATGGAATCCTAGGAAATTGGGATATATATGCAGCAGCCCATGACTTCCTAGCGCGAAGTTATCTAGAAGAACACGCAAGCTGTCCTCTGATGGTGCTAGAGGCTCCGGTTATCGAAGAACATGTGTGTTCATTTACTTTATTAGATTGGATGGCTGAATCATGTACTGAAGATTGCAATGACTTCCTCTTGGAGGCTGTTGCGACATACTGTGCCTATACGTTGATGGATTAAATTGGCAGTCGTCCATCTTCCGCACGTACAAACTAAAAAAAAATGTTTACTTTTTATTTTTTTGCTTCAGAATGATCTTTTTGTTTTTTAATATTTTCCCGACACACAATTTCGAACTTTTCACTACCAATTATACGGATTGGCAAAATATGAACTTGGTTTTGGCTTATTCGAACTTGAACTCTGCGTTCCTACATTGCTTCCCTATTTTGTTCGTGGTCCGATCAAGGGAGGGAGTAGTGAAGACAGGATTTTGCCTGCACACATTGCTATGTTAGCATAAGTGTTTTAGATGTTAACGCCATCTTGCCACTTTGCTGCTTTTGCACACAACACTACAGGTAGCTGTTATTATAAGTAAAACTGCTTGCTTGCTTTTTCTTTACATTAGAACTGTCTGTTTTTCACATACCTCCACTTACACCGCGACCTTAGTCTGAACACTGTGTGCAGAAACCGTCACGGTCAAATAACAATGTATGCTGTTGAATTCAGGTTGATCGGCCCTCGCTCTAGACACAACAAGCACACAGCTGCAAATATCTGAAACTCGGGTGCCTTTAATATTGCATTGCATGCATGATGCTGGCACTCTTGGAGAAAACCTTTCCAGACACAGAGAGCAGTGCTGATCCTGTGATGTGATTCACCTAAGCTGATCTTGGAGGTATGGGGTTCCCCATTCAAGCCTAGAGACCTTCTATTATTATTATAAAACCAGCTTATAGCCAGGGGAGGGTGGTACAAAAGGTATTATAGGACCTGTTTCCACTATTATTATAATATGATTTCTCCCTTTGTGTTTTATGGAATTGTAACAATGCTGATGGTTTTATTTCTAATCATATGTTTGCTCATGTTAGCCAAAATACTGCATCTTTGAGCACGTAGTTAAAAATAAACATTTTAAACTTTTCTGTTTCTCTGATTACTTACGTTGTGGACTGATATGAGAGTAAAAATGAAAAGGTTTTCTTGATTCACACCATTCCTGAGAGTAACCTAAGTCGCTTGTTCTGCGTTGTCTAATCATTGGTAGCTTCTCTGTAGTACGGAGAACGAATGAGACACTGATGCTAGTCGGATAGGGGTTCTGGGTACTAAGGTGGGATTTTGGTACACCACAATTCACTGAGGTCCTGGTTTCCTGCACATAGTTCTGTGCATGAGCAGAATCCCTGCAACACCTAAGCATGTTACAGATAACTATAGTACCACTTCACATCCTACAAAACGAAGTTTGTGAATAGACCCCACGGTGTTTTATGCCTTTTCCTGGACAGGACATGAACAGTAGTCAAAGGGAGATGGTATAATGCAGATTTCAATTTAATTTTAAATCTGTTTTATTGAAAGAACACCATCAGCTATACAAAAGCTTAGCGCCTACAACCCAGCGGGCCGGCTTGCTACACCCAATGATATCAACCAGGCAAAGCTAAATGGGAGGCAGAGCATACATTTCCAACTTTAAACACAGCATGCCGCCTACAACCCATCCGGGCCGGCCGCGTCTAATAAAATGGGGAAAGGGGAATGGACTAGCAAAATAGGTTTAGGAGCAGACGAACAGGACACTTAGGGTGCCCTGCATCCCTGTCCCCCAGATGTGCCCCACTAAGATCTATAAGTTCCAGTATGTGCTCCCCGTGTCGGTGTAGGTCTTTCTTGAATTTTCAAAAGAATCAGAACTCTCAAAGCATTTCTAACCGGGTATGCTATCGCAACTATATGTACATAGGGTGTGCATCTACACAAATCAATGTAAAAAGACCACACCCGGGCATACACCCCCGCTATGTAACTACCCCAATGAGAAACAAAGGCTAATATACCCCTGAAAGAAAAGAAACCCTACCCCCCCCGCCCCGCCAATCCCCCCGTTCCATGTCCACTCTGCAGCTACCCCCGAACCCCCTAATGTGGCCCCCTCACTCCACCGTCTCTGAGGTGTCCGCTAGGTGTAGTAAACGTAAGTAACGTGGGCAAGTGGCCTCTCGGAATTCAGTAGCCAAAAGAGCCAGAAACGGCTGCCACAACTCCCGGTACTTGGCGCCCTCACCCACCATGGTCAACGTGAGTTTCTCCATTCCCAGGACGTACCACAAACGGTACAGCCACCCCGTAAAGGTCGGGATGGTGGGGGAGCGCCAGTGAATAAGGATGTTCTCTATCGCCGATCCCAGCGCTATTGCCATTTGTTGACCTCTGCGTGATTGAAGTGGGTACGTTAAAGGGTTGGGAAGACCAAGCAAGATGTACAATGGGAATCGAGGCAGCACTGTGTGAAAATGTTTATCTACCTCATCCAGCACCTGCGTCCAATACGAATGTGGTCGCTCTCCCACAGCAAGTGTGTCAATGTACCTATCTGATCACACCCTCTCCACCACCGCGCCTCCCTCATGTGGTCTATGGAATGTTGACGTTCTGGAGTGCAATACCAATATGTTACCACCTTCGTGAGAGTCTCGGGGAGCCCCATATGGTAAGCCGAGTGCCAGGCCCTATAGTAGATCCCCTCCCACTCCCTGTGGCTAAGTGTCCTGCCTAACTCCCTCTCCCAGCGCGCCTTACTAGGATTGTGAATGTGTGCAAATCTGACCTGGAGCATTCTATATAAATCTGAGATTAATTGTCTGTCCGATGTGCGTGTAAGAAGCCATCGCTCATATGGGGAGAAGCGTCTATCAGCCGTCGGGCGAACTCGCTCATCAAGCGCCCAATGATGAGCTTGCAAGTACCTGAGCCTTTCGGTTTCCGGCAGCGCATATTCCTGTTTAAAATGCTGAAAGGGGATAACACCATCTGCCCCGTATAGATTATTTAGGAAGCGGCAACCTGCTGATTTCCATGCCACGAAGGCCACCTGGTCCATCCCCGGAGCGAAATCCGGATTGTCCATCAAGGGGGTAAGCGGGGAGGGAAAGGTAGTAAAGTCATGTTTAATATTGGTGCGGTCCCACACCTCGAGAGGAACACGGGTTATACATGAGGCGTACAGATTGGGGGGTCGATGTTGCGTGCGGAGGAAAGGGATCTCCTGCAGAGGCCGAGCAGCTACTGCTTGGTCTTGAAACAACCAATGCCTCTCCGATTCCCACCGACTCCACTCAACCAGGTATCGGAACTGAGCCGCCTGGTAGTACAGCTGCAGATCTGGAATTCCCAAACCACCTTCCTCCGGGGGCAGAACCAACAGCAACCGCTTCATGCGCGGCTTCCGACCATGCCATATAAACTGGGCAAGTTCAGACTGAGTCTGCTGTATCCAGCCTGCGGGCGGGCGTAAAGGAATAGTACGAAAGAGATAAAGAATTTGAGGCAAGATGGTCATTTTTACCGCCGCAATTTTCCCCAGCCACGAGAGGGGGCTGTATTTCCATTGACCAAGTTCCCGACGAATCTTCCGGCGAAGGGAAGCATAATTAATAGCAACAACTTGCGGGAGAGTGGGTGCCAACTGAATCCCCAGATAGGGAATCGCGTCAGAAGCCCACTGAATGGGCAGCAAACCCTGAAGATATTGCCGAGTGGAGCTTAGCAGGGAGAGGTCAAGGGCCAACGATTTGTCGGCATTGACCTTAAACCCCGCAACCCGCGCAAAAGAATCCAACTCCCTAGGCAAGCTGGCAAAGCTGTGCATGGACTGGACAACGAGATCAACACATCATTGGCATACAGACTGATGGTGTGGACATATCCCCTAAAGCGGATTCCGAGATCGCCGGATTTTGCCTAATCCGCTGGGCGAGCGGTTCCATATAAGCGCCAAAAAGGAGGGGTGAGAGAGGGCGCCCCTGTCGGGTACCCCTCCCTATCGGGAAGCTAGTGGACGTATAGCCATTCACCCGGACAGAAGCAGACGGGAACTTATAACAATTAAATATGTGGGTGCGGAATTTCTCCCCCAGACCCATCCGTTGCAAGACCCGCTCTAGATATGGCCAATGAACGCGGTCAAATGCCTTCTCCGCATCGATGGTGAGGAGTAGAAACACTCCCTCTAAATGGGAGGCCTTCTCGATTAAGTGGAGAGCACGTTTCGTGTTGTATGAGGTTTGGCGCTCCGGAATTAAACCTGCCTGGACCGGCTCAATAAGGCCGGGCATGTGAGGTGCGAGACGGTGAGCCAAAATCCCTGTGTATAATTTAAGATCGACGTTTAAAAGGGAAATGGGACGATACGCACCACACTGAGTCCTATCCTTCCCTGGCTTCGGGATGACCGCTATTGAAGCGTCTAAGAGATCCCGAGGAATCGCCCCTGGTTCGGAAAAGGAATTAAAGAGTTGGGTGAGGAGAGGTGCGAGCCGGGTACAGAAATATTTATAGAAGATGGCTGGGAAGCCGTCCAGCCAGGGGGCCTTTGCAAGCTTCAGCCGCGCTATGGCCGCAATAACCTCCTCTACCCGTATGTCTTTATCTAAGAGATCGGCCTGCACCTGAGTCAGGGCTGGTAGAGTGACGGAATCCAAAAAGTCCGCCCCTTCCGCCTCGTCCAATGGGGAGGCGGTATAAAGCGTGGCATAAAAATCGCGGAACGCCTCCGCTATGGCACCGTCCTCTGAGACTCGCATGCCATCTTCTCTACGAATCTCACGAACCCCCTGTTTCTGTCGGGCTTCACGGAGCTTGTGCGCAAGAAGGCGCCCGCACCTGTCTCCCCCGGTGTAGTAGGCGTGTTTCAACCTCAGGGCCGCAAACTCCGCCCTATCCTGATCTAGGGCTACCAGTTGTTGGTGCATCGCTTTCAACTGACGCCACACACGGGGAGCTCCCGTTCTCTGATGCATCTGCACCAGTTCTCTTGTCCGGCGCGTGAGCTCGTCTTGCTTACGCCTGCGCTCTAGATTGTCGGCCGCCGATATGGCAATAAACTCTCCTCGGAGGACCGCCTTTAATGCCGCCCACTGGGTAGCCAGAGTCATGTCAGTGTTAGCGTTATGTGACAGGAAATCAGTAATGGAACCTTGCATGTGTGTAACCACATCCGCTCTGTGTAGGAGGGTGTCTCTAAGTCGCCATATCCGAGCCGGCTGTGACAAGGGTGGAAGGGTGAAAGTAGCAACCACCGGTGCATGATCGGAGAGTGAGGAAACCCCTATCTCAGTGCCCTTCGCCATCTCTCGAACTGAGGTAGACACCAAAAAATAATCCAGTCTGGCATAAGTCTGGTGGGCGTGCGAGTAGTAGGAGTACTCCCGACCCTGCGGGTGGAAGCTACGCCACAAATCACAAAGTCCCAGATCCCGCAATCGTCCCATCCCCGGTGCCGAGAGCGCTTTGGCTTGGTGCGTAGGCTGACAGGATCTGTCCAATGTATTATCAAAGACAAGATTCAGATCCCCCCCAATGATAATATGGCGGTCTGCCATTGCCGTAATGTCAGTCAGGGCGGAGTGGAGAAATTGTTCCTGACCCTCATTTGGACCGTATATGGAGCCTACGGTAAATGTCATGGTGCCCAGGGCAATTCTGTAGGCCAGTAACCGACCCTTGATTTCTGCCTCCTTCCGCAGGACCTCTCCCTTAAATCGCTGCGCCACCAGTATCGCCACCCCCGCTGCCTTGGTAGGGCCGGAGGAAAAGAATTGCACCGGGAATTTCCGTGATCGGAGACGGTGTCAGTCTCTAGCTAATAGGTGTGTTTCCTGCAAGAGGCATAGATCGGCCTGGGAGTTTTCAAGACATGATAAGACCGCCCGACGCTTAACAGGGTTGTTGAGGCCCTGGACATTGAGAGTTAGGATTGTAAGTGTGTTAGCCGCCATTTATGGAATCTTAAGGACCCAACTTGCCCCATCGAAGCCCCTATGACTACCTAATGGGGATGTAGAGTGAGGAGCCTGCATGCGTGAAATCATCTGGTGGAGCTTCAGTAGCCCCCCCCAATAGTGGACATGGAACCCCAAAGCCCCCCCAACCCAAACCCCAATCCAAAAGCAAAAAATTCAACCAAGAAGAAAACTGTGTCGCAACCCATTGTCCTCCACCTCTCGGTGAATGGAAGGATGACATCGTGGAGTAAGTAGCCTGCGGAAAGATGGCTGCCCGCCGCCAATGGCCCGTGTATTAAACTATAAACTAGCCCGACCCTCGCCGCTTCCGGGGTCAGCCAGGTCGAGAACCGTTCAGTTCCATGGAAGCGGACTCCAGAGCTGCCTGCTGGCCTTTAAGTATATCCGCCGCTGGGGGTTTTCTGGGACGCCGTCGACGGCCCTGCTGGCACCACCTGGGCCATGTATCATCAGCCTCCCGGGAGGGACCATCATCCTCGCTGTCACCGGCTGGTATTTCCACTCCCAGCAGCCTGCCCGCCTCTGCCAAGGAGCACCATTGGTAAAGGGTGTTGTCAATCCGGAACACCAAGCGGAATGGATGACCCCAGTTGTAAGGAATCTTGCGTTGCCGGAGATGCATGGTAATTGGCTTGAAAATCTTGCGTTTGTGCAGGGTGAGAGCGGAGAGGTCCTGAAACAAAACCGGCCTTTGGTCGCGGAACAGAACCGGGTGCATCTGGCAGGCCTTTCTCATTATATATTCTTTGGTGCGGTAGTCTTGAACGCCCACTAGTATGTCCGGTGGCGTGGCTGATGGCGGCCGCGGTTGCCCCACTCTGTGTGCTCGATCAATCCGCAGCTCCGACTCGAGTGGCCGGCCCAAGATATGATTAAAGAGTTATCTCGTTTACCTGAAAAGGTCCTTCGAGTCGTCGTCCAGTCTTACTCCACGGATCCGAATATTGTGTCGCCGGGACCGGTTCTCCAGGTCCTCCACATGCGTTTGGAGGTCGACCTGCTGGTCGTGGATTCGAAGTATTTCCTGCTGTAGCGCTGCCAGCTCCGTGTCCCGGCCGTCACTTTTTCCCTCCAGCTCGGCCACTCGTTCTTCAATGCTATCCACATCTCTACGGACCCCCCTGAGCTCTGCCGTGAACTCCCGTTTGAGGGTATGGATATCTTCCCTCAGGCCTGCAAACATGGACTCCAGGAAGGCCTTGGTAATCGGTTCCGTGCCCCCACTCATCGCTGCTGCGGGGAGCACACCGCCGGTTGCCATGTCGTCCGCGTGCTGTGCCGCCTGCACTTTCGCAAACAGGTCCTTCAGAGATTTATCTTAACGCCCCCTAGGAGGAACCATAGCGCGCTGCACTCCGGGCCAAGAGGTGCTCCAGATGGCAGGACCTCCCCCCCTCCTGCTCTCCCCGCTGGCACAAAAGTTCAATATCGGAGCCTCTGGTGTAGGCCCCGCGCCCCGCCACTACTAGAGCGCCCGCCGCACTCCGTCTGTCCCAGCCTCTTCAGCATGATCTCGCGCCCCACTGCCGTCAATGCGCCGCTGCTGTGCCACAGGCACCGTCCCTCCAGCTCACCCACCGGACTTCCAGCTGATGCAAGGGGTTGCTCCTCTTTGCAGACCTTCGCCCGAGAGCCGCCCGACTCCGGGGCGACGTACCCTCCACACCACTCTGTGTTACGGGCAAATGGCGAGGGGTAGAAGAGAACCAGCCCTCCGCCCATCTGGCCCATGATGCGTACGTGCACCGCTAATTCCAAAGCCCTCAGGAAGCAGGCACGGCTCAGGGCAAGTCACTCCTCCCCCTCTCCAGGCAGTGTCACCACTGCGGTCCATAAAATGCCTCAGTCCAGCCGTGTCAGACCTCCACACCCGTGCCCACCGCGGCCGTATACCCCCCTTCTGGGACCCGGGCAGCACGCAGTAGGCCCTCCGCAGTCGCCGGGGGTGCCACGTTAGCAGTCAGAAGAGAAGAGGCATGCACACCACCACCCCACTCAGCCTGCTGCCTTCCCAGGAGAGCCGGGGATCGCGCCGGGCAAAGCGTCCCAAGGGTCCCCCCCACCGATGTCCAGTCCAGGAGGGGGCCCTCCCAGCAACACCACTCCTTACCGGCAGCTCCGGCGCCGCTTCAATCCCCCAACAACCAGGCCACCGGGGGCTTCAGGCCGCCATTTCCCTCCAGTGCATCAAAATGGCGATCCACACAGGGCAGCCAACGGCGGCCGCCTCCTCCGCAGCACCCCAGCTATCTGCTGGCAGCGTCCCCCTCACAGTCCCGAGGGACTCCCGCTCCTACCAGTCCACCAAGCTCTCCACTGCCCGACTCCGTATCGACCTCTGATCTTCTCCGCCAGAGGATGATCCTCTCCTGTGTCGCTCGCTGATAACCCCCACAGGCCTACCAGCCCGTGGGGATCCAGACTTCTGCCAGACCTCTACCGGACCTCTAGCTCACCATCCGCTTCTCTCCAGGCCAGCTCTCCCGTTGCGACGGCCGCGCCTCCAGCAGGGTCCCCCAGGGGCCGGGCCTACTCCGCTCCCGCTGAGGCACCTCTGAACCAGGCCACCGGCCAGGCCCAGCCCCGCAGCCCGTGAACTGTGCCGTCCGCCGTCCCTCCTCAATGTGCACTGCTGAGCTCCCGTCTCCTGTGCCCGCACCCGGGAGACCGACGCCACGGCAGGCGGCCGCCACCTCCGGCAGTCGGGCGGGCGCGCAGGCCGTCACACAGGCCCCACGATAAGCGGACACTCCAGCTTAGGCCTCGCCACCCTCCGCCACCAGTTCGTCGCCACTAATACCTCGGGGAGCGCTCCCGATCTCTTTCGCCGCTCCCCGCTAGCTTCCCAGTCTCCACTGGCTTCACGGCAGGGGTCAGCGGGCTCTCGTATGACCTTGAGGCCGGTGCTTCAGCAGGCCGTCGGCGGGAGCCCCGATCCTACACGTCCGCTCCCACCGCCATCTTGGCCACGCCCCCGCAGATTTCAATTTAGAAGATAACTGAATTTTGGTACATTATAGCCGTGTGACCTAACAAATCAAACCAGCCGTAATCATGATCCAAGCCCAACTGGAAGTCTTTGTGCCAGAGGCTGCCTAAAGAGTATCCAGTCTCATTGGTGTGCAAGTCATTTGCAATGCTGATGTCCACCAAAGTAATTACATGGTGAGATATTCAAGATAAAAACCTGAGATAAGTAATGGCGAGTCATAGAAGAACTTGAACCAGGCGGCACACTAAACAAAGCCTGTTCAAGCAGTCAGGCTCAGATCAAAAATAATTGCCCGGCCTGATGCTTGTGTTGACAGCCTCAGTTTATATTTGATTCTCTTCTCAGACCGTGCCATCTAGTCTGGATTAAATCAAAGGTATTTTTGAATTTATTTGGTTACTCAAGTATCTCACCAAATAAAATCACACATGGTGTATAAAAGCAATATTTAACAGCTTAATGTGGTGGTGAACTACATACACCATGGCAGTTCTTAATTTGTAAAATAATAAAATGTACAAGGGCCCAAAGTTTCCTTCAGGAGCTCATTGTCGAATGCAAGGGTTCCTAGTTTTGATTTCACCTCATAACTCTTAAGTCAACCAGCTCACTTCCTGTTTCTTTATGTCACTCTTGCAGGTTCTGTTGCCTCCCTGTTTTCTCCCTTTGCCATGTTTCACTATCTTTCTCTTCCTCCCATATCTGCCTTTCTCTCTCTTCCTCTTGGGGTAATGACGAAAAATAAGTTTGGTCCCCACAAATAAGTGCCAGTGCACCCAACCTCAAATTTAGCTCTGATCCAGAGTGAGGTATGAGGGAGTAAGTGCCTGTAGTACACTGGAGGTTAGTGGATAACAACACAGACAAAATCTCACAATATTTCAGGAATCCAGTGTTTGCTGTGCGAGACAGCGGATGGTCAACAGACTAGGTGAGCAGATGAGTCTCAGAGAAGTCTTTCTTCAGAAGAAGGTGGCTTTCAGTGGCCTTTCTGGATGGGGGGGTTGTCCTCCTCAGTCGAAATGGGCACTATTCCAGTGCGGTTGTGCTATCAGTGTAAAGGGTGTGAATCTTGAGGTGGCATAGTAGAGGCCTAACAATACTGGAATTCCGAGCAAAGAATCCCATCAGTAGTAGAGAAAAGTGACAACAGCTGTTCAGGATGGCAGGTGCCATGCAAATCACTTTGAAGACTAAGGCCATCATTATGTGTTTGCTGGAATAGGGTGGGGTATTTATCACACCTAGTATATACCATTACCTAAGAGCAGTTTTTATTACGCATGGTAAATGCCTCCTATTCCAAGCTTTTAAATTGAAAAGGGGGCATACCATGCGGAATCTGTTTTAAATACCAAATTCTGCATATTTTAACTTTTTTTTCCAAGGTCTTTTTACCTGATAAACTGGCAGGTTTGAAGTGCTGGTATTTGTCTGGGGTAACTGTGAGGGCGTGATCATTATCACACAATTTTAAAAAAACATGTGTTTGCACAGGGATCAGATAGTAGCACTTAACATGTAATGAGGGCTACGGGTGAGGAATTGTGCAGGATTTCGTTTTATAGAGCCAACCTGCATGGTTCTGGTCATGGAGTTAAGGTTAGATGCAGAAGAAGCTGAACAAAGTATGGATGGGAAAGTTGAGTACTTTCACTATGACGGAGTAATGAGGAAGACTGACATGGAGACTGAGGGTTATGGTCTCCTTTGTTGAGGACTAGGATATTGACCAATGTTGTCTAACTTGAATAAGAAGTGAAGTGGGCAGAGCAGGCGTTGGAGAATATTTAATGTGGCCATGGGTGAGTAACCTATGTAGCTAACAGATTGAAGGAAGCAGTGCTGAGGAAGCTGTGGATAATGGGAAATAAATACTAGCGGTTTTGGTGAGCTAAACATACACTATAGTAGGTCTATCCAATTACACCTGGAGGTTAAGCCATCACTCACTTTAGCTTGTAATTTGGTACCAATGTAATGGTACGGAAAATAATTTTTCAGATTCGTCCACAAGCCAGGGATAGCCAAACCTGAAAAAGATAATGTGCCTACGGGAAGAGAAGAAATTGGAAATACTCCTTTAGATACACCACTTGAATGCACATCCTTCTAACACAAGGCTTGCCATTTCCACCTTTTATGAACAACAACTGAACTTCTGGCAAGTTCTGTGGGTATTTTGTGTCTTTCCAATATAGACAGAAGCCTATATTTTAGTAGTAAATATGCGAGCAACATGGGGGAGTCGCAGAATAATGGGGAATACTTACTACAAAATGATAGGGGTTTAGGGAAAAATAAGGAGGGGTTTAGAGAGAGACAAGCTACTACAACATCCACCCACAAAAGAGTAAGCCAATTCCTATTCATGAACTACACTTTTAAAGTTACATTACCTCCTCGTCCAGTCTTCCTCGCCACAGTAATACATATGAGCCTCCGGCTCCACACAGAACTCCAAGTAAATAAAAGAGCAGCGCTCTAATCTCCCCTCCCTCCTCCAATATGGCCCCCAGTGGCTTCATCCAATCCTATAAAAGGATACAAACAAACCAGCTCGATCTCTTCTTTTTTTCTGCACTTCTCCGAGTGCTGTGTTCCCTGATGGTCAGGTGAGTGGGGCTGGGGTCCTGCTTGAGCAGCCCCGTGTTGCCCTAGGGTATCAAGTTTGGGGGAAGTAGTTGAATTGTCTTGTATTGTTTTGCTACCGTTTTTGTTTTTCCCCTTCTTCTGCCTTCACGCCTCTGGTCTTGCTTGAGCGGACTTGCGTGGCGTTTGTTTCTGTGTCACTTTTTGGACTCGTTCTTGGAGTCCTGATGTGCTGGAGCTTCCTGCCTGTTTGCGGGTGTTTGTTTCCTTTCCCGACCGCGCGTCCTGCTGAGCGGACGTAGCGCGGCCGGGTGCGTTTGTTCTGGGGGCCGGAGGCTCCCGGTCGCATTCCTACCTGCTGGTTACTTGCCGGTAATCTTCACCGAGGCCGAGTGGGCTTGATGTGGGGGCCGGAGGCTCCCGCTCATGTTCCTTTTCTGCTGCGGTTCTGTGAAGCTTTCGGTCTGACTCCGACCTCACGCGAAGGTCTGTAGCTGTCTATGCGCATGCGCGCGGATTCTCTTCCGGCATTTCTGTTGGATTTCTCGGATCTTGTTCGGGGTCACCATGTGCAGATCCGAACGGACAATCAGGTTGTGATGTCTTATGTGAACCATCAAGGGGGGTGCAAGGTTCGTTCCCTCAGTTGCCTCAGCCGTCGGATATGTTGTTGGGCGGAGGTGCATCTGGCATCCCTCTCTGCCATTTACCTACCTGGCGCGGAGAACACTGTGGCGGATTGTCTGTGTTTCCTTCCATGGGGTCTTTGTCCCTGACGCATGTGATGTTCAGGAAGTTGCGGAGGATGTTTGGCTCTCCGATTGTGGACCTGTTTGCTTCCCAGGAAGATGCCAAGATCCGTTGTTTTTGCACAGCTATGCCTTGCCGGGATGCCTGGAGAGTGGATGCCCTGTCATTCCCTTGGCCGACGGGTCTGTTGTATGCCTTTCCACCTGTTCCCCTGATTCCGGCGGTCTTGCAGAAGATCAAGAGGGAGGGATCCTTTGTGCTTCTAATTGCTCCGGGTTGGATTCGTCGCCCTTGGTATCCCCTACTGTTGGAATTGGCTGTGTCTCCGGGGGTGGGCCTTGCCATTCATACCTTATCCTCTGATGGGTCCTCTTCTTCCTCTGCCTGTGTTCCGTTCATTGGGTCTGCGGGCCTGGCTCTTGAGAGGGATTCATTGATGCGGAATGGTTGTTCGGTGACTGTGGCTGAGGTCATTCAGCAATCCCGGAGGCCTTCTACTCTTAAATCCTACGCGAAGCACTGGGATAATTTTGTTTCTTGGTGTCTGAGTCGCGATCTATCGGTGGCTTCTTTGGACCCGGCTCGCATTCTGGATTTTTTAAATGATGGTTTTGTGTTGGGCTTGGCCATTTCGACTCTTCGGGCGCAGTGGGCTGCGATTCGGGCATTCCATGTCCTCCCTTTGGTTTCTGTTTCACCGTTGGTTGCTAGACTTTTTAAGTCTCTCTCTTTCAAACGCCCCCGTCCTATCATGTGTCCTCCTCCTTGGGACCTACCTTTGGTTTTGCGTTCTTTGCAGTTGGCTCCCTTCGAGCCGTTGGAGTCGGTAGACTTAAAGTTTTTAACACTCATGGTGGTGTTTCTGGTGGCGATTGCTTCTGCCAGACGTATGGGTGAATTGGGTGCCTTCCTTCGTTCTGCCCCATTCTTCTTGGTTTTGTCGGACCGTGTGGTCTTGCGCCCTCATCCTACATTTGTTCCTAAAGTGGATTCTTATTTTCACAGGTCTGCTGAAGTGGTTTTTCCAATTCTTTGTCCTGATCCTTCCTCGGCTGAGGAATCCCTTTTGCACCTCTTGGATGTTCGTCGTGCCTTATTGATCTATTTGTCACGCACTTCTTCCTTTTGCAAAGTGGACAACTTATGTGTCAATTATGGTTTATCGCGTCAGGGCCTGAAACCCTCCCTCTCGACGATCAGTCGCTGGATTATGGATACCATTTTGTTGGCGTATGCTTCGGTTTCTGAGGTTCCCTCCCTTCCTGTTCAGGGGCGTTCCACCCGATCTGTTGCTGTGTCTTGGGCTTCCTTCAAAGGGGTGTCCATGGAGGATGTTTGCAGGGCTGCTACTTGGTCTTCCCCTCATACATTCATGTCCCACTACCGCCTCCAGCTTGGGGGTGGGGGTTCTGTTTCATTTGCCTCTTCTGTTCTGACTGCGGGGGTGACTTGAGAGGTTTTTCTTTTGATTGCGGTACCTCTGTATATTAAATTATGTTTTTCATTGCACTTTTGGTGTGATCTATTTTCCTTACATGAAGCTGATTGCTTTGGAATCGGCTCATATGTATTACTGTGGCGAGGAAGACTGGACGAGGAGGTAATGCCCCGGTTACTTACCGGTAATCTTCATTACTCCAAGTCCTAGTCTTCCTCACCACAGTATAGTTTCCCTTCCCTCCCGGCCCTGGTGGTGGCTTCATGTCTGCGGCTTGGTTGTCAGATCGAGCTGGTTTGTTTGTATCCTTTTATAGGATTGGATGAAGCCACTGGGGGCCATATTGGAGGAGGGAGGGGAGACTAGAGCGCTGCTCTTTTATTTACTTGGAGTTCTGTGTGGAGCCGGAGGCACATATGTATTACTGTGGCGAGGAAGACTAGGACTCGGAGTAATGAAGATTACCGGTAAGTAACCGGGGCAACAGCCATAAAGGTGACACCACAATAGTATGCGTACTCCTGCCCAGCCATGAAGTAAATCAAACACGACACATGTCCACTCACAAGAGCTGCAACACGCTCCCATAAAAATTAATGGAGGAAGGGACTTAAAATAACACCCCATAAGAAATCATGTTAAATAAATATTTTAGAAATAATTATTAAATAATTCTTTTAAGATTTAATATTAAACAATTTATATATTAACTTAAACTTTAAACCTTTGTTTAAAAATTAACAATCATTTAAAATAATTGTACGCATAACTTAAAACAATTTCAAATATATTAAATATGAATACAAACTGGTACTCTGGCCTGTGTTTTTTTTTTTTTTACATTTTTTGTATAAGAAATGTTAATAAATTAAATAAATATATTTTAAATAATTCTTTAATGCATATTTAATGTAATTAGTTACTGTGGTGTAACACTTTATTTTTAATAATTCTAGTTTTACAATACATTTTCTAAATGACTTTATAGCTTGGCCAATATAGGAATACAACCATTGTTATGTCTATTTATGTTAGTAGCCTCTGGGCCAAGAGATTGTGGGTACATAAAATTGGCTGGTGGCATTACTGTTTGTTCAGTGCACTGTTGTTACAGGATTGGAGAATATTAGTTGGAATGCCACTAGAATATGAAAGTGGAGATGCACCTTAGGTGATGGCATTTTGAAACGGGGCAGTAGGATAGCTATATTATCCCATCTACCCTGACCCTTCATGTTCATAGTCATTAAGAGGCTCATCCAGTCAAGATTTCATTCATTGCTTTATAATGGCCTTTAAAATTCAGATTATTTCGCTACCTACCTGTTCTTGTCCTTTGGTTAGAGACTCCTTGTTTTTTAAATACACCCCTTCCATCTCTAAAGTAGGGAATACTCCTCCATATGTCCTGTAAGCAGGAACCTAGCTGTTTGGTATCTGAGGAGGCAGTATCAGTTCTGTTATCAGCCTAATTATAGTGAATCCCTAACATCGGTACGGATTTTGGAATCTGGGCGCCCTATCCATATTGTTCTGGAAATTCTCATTGACCAAAGCCATGGTAGTCATCATCATTGTAGTTAATCAACGAGACTGGTCTGTGCAATGTCTTGTTTAGTAATGGTTCATCATAGCTAAAGGGAAGAAGGCGAGTCATCCAAGCCTGCCACGGATCTTTGTAGTGTACTATATGTATGTATGTTCATGTGCTGAAGCAGTTAGCCATGTTTAGTTTAATACGAGTGAATGGTTGTCTACTGCCAGGCCCGTGGGAACTCTTTTATTGAGAAACATTGTTGCCCGATTGTATGACTTCGGTGCAATGTATTGTGCATGTAGTTGTGATAAGGCATGTGTAGGAAAGTGTCCCATTTTGACATGGTTACCCCCACTTTCTGCCTGACAAATGATGTGATTTCGACTGGAAGTGCACTGGGTTCCTGCTAACCAGGTCCCCAGTTCCCAAGCTCTTTCCCACATCTGTACAAGTGTTTCCCCAATTGGCAATACCTTTAGCAGTCCCTGTAAGTCCCTAGTAAATGGCACCCCGGGTACCTAGGGCAAGGTGGCTAAAGAGGGTCCTTAAGGGCTGCGGCATGAATTGTGCCCCCCTAAAGAACCCCTCACCAAACACATACAGACTACCACTGCAGGTTGCGTGTCTTGGTGCAGACAAAAGTGAAAACACAACATGGCCCACATACCTGGGTGCCATGCCCACGGACACTGCATGCAGTATAGGTAAGTCAGGTGCACTATACTTCATGTGAGGACATATCTACATGTGAGGACAGGTCAGGTGCATATACTACATGTGAGGACATATCTGCATGAGCAGATATGCCCCTGTGCTGGTCAGCTCCATTGCTGCCGTTACAAGTTAACAGGGATGCCATTTTAAGTACAAGTGCTGGACAATGGTGAAAAGGAGTTCCCCAGCTACATGGTCGCTTTACTGAAAAAAGGGATGTTTGGTATTAAATATCACGTACTAATAAACCAACACTGATGCCAGTGTTGGATTTATTAATACATGCACATAGAGGGCACCTTAGAGGTGCCCCATGAAAACCCACCAGCTACTCATGTGCTAACTGACAGTTTTTCTCCAGCCTGCCATTAGAGACAAGTTTCTGACCCCCAAGGGTGAGGGCCTTTGCTCTCAGGAGGCCAGAAACAATGCCTGCTAGGGAAAAGGGTGTTTACACCCCCTCCCACAGGATGACCAACAGATTAGCATTCCAAGGCAGGGGAGCTTCAAAGATCCCACTGCCTTTGGTATGCAAATCTGGCGTCTCTCACAGGAGAGGAAGCCAACCCCCTTTGTCCAGAGCCCTTTGGCACCTGGACAGGTGGGAAAATAATTTAGTCAGATAGGCGTGGCCACTCTCAGGCTAGTCCCACCCCTAAGGTGGGCTACCTGAAATGGAGGCGACTTTTCAAAATTAGCCATCTTGGTGATGGCAAACTTAGGAATTCTGGGACAGGGTTATGCCCACTTCCCACAAGAAGTGATCAGCTCACTTCCCACAGGAAGTGGTCATAGAGGGGGTATAGTGAACCCAGGGGAATGCCTATTGGCTACTACCCTACACTCCCCTGACGCCCCTAAATTCAGTATTTTGGGAAGTCCCTGGCACCAGAAAATAAATCAGATCCTGCTGACCTATGATGAGGGACACTAAACAGCTGCAAAAGCAAAGACTGACGATGGAGTACCTGACCTGGCCCCAGCCCTGCTGACGTGTCTGCTGTTCCCGACAAATGTTCTCCAAAGTCGTCTCATCCTGCAGCTGTCATGCCTCTTAAAGCCTAGGAGGTCTGCCTGCCTACAACAAAGACTCCGGAATCTGGTGGAGCAGCAGAGCTGCTCTCTTGCATCCTGCAGCCACCCCAAGAAGAACCGTGAAGGAATATATGACGTTATCCCGCAAACAATTAGGCCGCATACCATCACTCCGCATTTATTATAACAAGGGTGCAATTACTCCTCAATACTATCACTCCGCAAACTTTTACCCCGCATATGACTTTACCACGCATGCCATTACAACGCAATTGCATGTGTGGTGAAGGAATAAACTTAGTAAAAGTACTTATCCTAAATATATATATATATATATTCACTTAAAAAACCATAGGTTTCACACATGTTATAGTTAGCTGTACATTTCACTCGTAAAAAACCAATTAAATTCCACGTTATAGTTAGATCAGGTAACTATAACTTGCGCGCCCACAATAAACTGCTGATGACGTCACATATTACATCACTCATGACATGGTCAGTGACATCACTCATCACATCAATGATGACATCTGAAATGACACATTGTGGATTGCGGTCGCGCAAGTTATAGTTACCTGATCTAACTATAACGTGGAATTTCATTGGTTTTTTACGAGTGAAATGTACAGCTAACTATAACATGTGTGAAACCTATGGTTTTTTAAGTGAATTTGCAAGGTTTTTTAAATGCTAATTCCTAACTATAACGTGTGTGAAACCTATGGTTTTTTCAGTGAATTTGTACGGTTTTTTAAATGCTAAGTTATGTATTTATTTTTTATTTTTTTTCTGGTTTTTCACCGTGCGCACACCCTGCGCGCACGGTGCGCTTCACGCACCGAGCGCCCACGTTGCGCAGTTCATACCGTGCGCGCCTCGCCTTTTTTTACACAGTAACAATTTGTTTTTTCCCTTGCGGGTCCTTCAATTTATTTAATAAATGTGATTGTTATTTCGTTTTTTTTTTTTTTTTTTTTGCAATGCGTACGGTATTTTTTAAAAAAAAATTATTAAATGTATTTTTCGTACTTTTTGGTCCTTCGTGGACCCCCTGACAAACGCTAGGGGGTCTGCAACTCTCTCTGTTGCCCCCTTTTCACGTTATCCACCTTTGTTTTTCAGTGCGAGAGACAGAAAATGGCGGCCGACACTTTCTGATTTCGACCGATTCGAATGTTTACAGTCATGTAACCACCAATCAGAATTGAGCTCGCGCACGGCACCGTACGCGTACGGTAAGCTTACCGTAAGCGCACGGAGCGCGCTTACAGATATCTATATTGATTTAAATGCTATTTTCTCAGGACCTACTGAACAGATTTACACCAGACCTGCAAAAGGCACATCTCTGACCTGAGGACTACCTCTCTGCCAAATTTCAAGTAATTCTGTTCAGCCGTTCGGGCTGTAGCTCGGACTAAAGGTCCTATGGGAAAATGCATGGGGAAAACGCGTTTTGGGACCCCCCTTTTTTCTCAGCCCCCGCTTGATGAATCCCCCCGAGACTTTTAGGGTAGGAGCGGAGCGGAGCGCCCCACCTATTTTGAAAATTTCGCGAGGATTCGTCAACCGGCGCCAAAGTTATTCCAAATAGAATGTTGCGGATTTCCTATGGAAACACGATCCTAACTATAACTATCTACTGGCGACCGCCAGTAGATAATATATATATATATATATATATCTTGCAACAATGTAGCCCAAATGTTGTTGACGCCGGCGCTCGTTTCTGGGGCGGTGCACTTGTCACGGCAGGGCTATGCCGATAAATATCCAAACCAGTTCTCTGTCTTGCGACAGAAATTATGAAGCGCACTCACTCGTAAGTAGAAGTTGTGGCAGTTTTATTGTTCATATCTCATCATGCCCAACGCGTTTCGCCATAGCATAAGGCTTGTTCACGGGATGTTAACACAAAAGAAAAAAAGGGGCATCTTTTATTTCAATGTGCACACAGTTACTTCCTGTTTTAGTTGCAGTGCATTGTGGTTAGTGTAGTTCATTATTTAACAAAGTTTAAATTAACTTAGTGAAAAAGTGTGATTTTTTTCGTTTTTATGTGGTGTAAAAACTTATTACATTTTAACTTATTTAGTGGCATGATATGCTGAATGTCCTGTTATTATTCAATCAGTTCTTTTGCTCTCTGGTGAGTATTTATAATATTCTTCAATGTTTTTAATGTCATACTCATTGATGGATCTCTTTGCGCTATTTTCATCATTAATCTCCAAATGTTTATTCAAAAGAATCTTTTTGCCTCTCTGGTGAGTATTTAATAAGGAGATAATTGATATTCCTGATCCTGTACGTTGTTTTAAAGATGTACATAAAGTTCCTCATTTTGATTGAGACCCCTCGGATCTAAGGTTCAGAAGGAGAGTATGTGTTTTGATTCTCTTTGTCTCAGAATTCTCTTACGATCTCCACCTCTTTCCATTAATGGGATTTGTTCTAAGCTCCAGTATTTTAAGGATTCCCATTTGCCATCATGATGTTCTTCCATATGCTTTGCTATGGCATTTGTGCGGTCCTTATGATTCGTGGCTCTAATATGTTCGAGGATTCTTTTCTTTACCTCGAAAATCGTGCTTCCTATGTATCGCAAATTACATGGGCATTCTACCATGTAGACCACAAAGTTGCTTTTACATGTGAGATGTTGTCCTATTTTCCATTTTATTCCATCTCGCATCTCAACCTCTTGTTTGTGTTTTGCGATTTTGCACACTTTACAGTGTTTGCAAGGCCAGAAGCCTTCTCTTTGTAGCCACGTAATTACTGGTGCTTGTTGGAAGTGACTGTGGACAATATTATCTCCTATAGATTTTGCTCGGTGATATGTTGTATTTGGATGGTTGCCGATTATTGATGTTAAGGTCGTGTCCAATTTGAGAATACCCCAGTGTTTTTTTATTATTCTTGTTAGACTCTTGTTTTCTGCACTGTATGTAGTGATTAATCTGATTGGTGTTGAGTTGTTTGATTCCTTTGATTTTGGTTCATTTTTAAGTAATGCCCCTCTTTGTTGATTTGAGGCTCTTTGTAAACTTTTTTCTATTACTTTTTTGGGGTATTTTCGTTTTTGAAACCTACTGCTTGTCTCTCTGCTGTGGTTGGTGAATTTGGTTTCAGTTGAACAGTTCCTCCTTAATCTTAAGAATTCCCCATATGGGATGCTCCATTTTAATGATTGATTGTGGAAGCTATCTACATGTAGTATCGCGTTTGTAGATGTTTTTTTGCGATGCAATGTAGTTTGTAGGGTGTTGTTTTCCACATAGATGTTAGTGTCCAGGAATGTTACTTTTGTTTTGCTGATTTCATACGTGAATTTAAGTTTTGACTCATTGTTGCTTAATTTGTCAAAGTAATTTTCAAATTCTTGTTCCGTGCCATCCCAGATGATTAAAAGGTCATCTATAAAACGCAACCATAAAACTACCTTTTCTAGGAACTCATCATTTTCTGATGCCCACTGTAGGAGAGTGGCATTGACTGCGTAGTTACCCCCAACTTTTTGCTGATGTTTTGACTGTTTTTATGACTTTAGCCAGGCTGTGGCCCTGCTATCCAGGACCCCAGCCTATCTGCTTCCTCTGTTAAACGATGTGAGTATCCTAGGTACCAACCAATTGGATGCTGAGGGTGCCCTGCCAGTCCCTTGTAGATGGTACCCTAGGTACCCAGGGCATGGGTCCCTCAGTAGGCCTACCAGGGCTGCAGCACTTATTGTGCCACCCTGGGACAGCCATACAAACTGACACCATCAGACCACTACTGTAGTCTGGGTAAGGCGGTGCTAGCACCCCTTACAGGGATATAGGTACCCTATATCCCAAACCATTACAACACATATACTCTCATAGGTCACCCCTATAGCAAGCCCTGGTAATCCTACAGGGCACGGTGCTGAGGTATGTGTGAGGGGGGACCCCTACGTGAGTAGGGCCTCTCTGCAACCTTCGTAAATTCGTTACTGGGTTGTTTGTAGTGTAGCCATACTATATACTCTTAACCGCATTATAAGTCTATTGCGATATCACGATAACTTGAGAATGGCTACACAGAACCATATTGTGTTTGGTGTCAAACATGTAGGAATCATACCCCCAGTCCAGCCATGGGCATGAGGGTACGATTCCCCCTTGCTAGAAGGGCGATATGGGAAAAGCGGTAGAATTTAGACACCAATTTAAAAGTGCACAAGTTTCACAAAATGGCTACTGCCCGCCACCTACACGACCCTGGCTGGCTGTTGCTGGGGAAAACCCCAGCCTCGCCAGCTGCACAATAGGGCTCCTGTGGCAGGGAGGTGCTAGCATCTCCCCAGACAGGATAATGTGGATTGGAACAGGGTGGGTGCACCAAATGTCCTTTCAGAGTTGCACGTAGGCAGCTCCAGAGACCTAATTCTGCATACACCGCTTGGAACCGGTTCAGGGGCATCCTGCCCCTCGCCCAGGCGGGAAACACACAAAGGGGAGAGGGTGTAGCTACCCTATCCCGTCTCACCAGCCATTGGTGGACACTACTCTGGACACTCCCCTAATCTTGGGGATAAAGGTGAATAACGTGGCCCCAGAGCCTCAGATTAATTTGGAACTTTACAGAACCGACCTTTGACGAGCTGCTGCCCAGCTGACAGAAGAAATCTCCCTTGTGATAAAGGAGTTATCCCCCTGCTTGGCAGGCACCTGAAACACTGCAAGTGACCCAGTTGGAACTTTGCTGCTCTCACAAACTTCGACGACTTCCAGAACCCTTGAAGTGGGTTTCTAGCGCATCCCAGAGGCCAGTGAGTGTGCTCAACGAGTTTGGGCACCGTGGACCACGTGGGTGCCGAGATCCCCAATACCCCGAGACCCCAGCCACCTCTTGCATAGCACAAGACCCTGACCAGTGGGGAAGTTGTGCTTCGGCCCGTTCATGAGCCAACCACTCTACAGCAATTGTGCCAAAGACCAGCGCCCTAGCCCCCTCCGGTGGCTCGTGGGTGCCCTTTTATGCACGCCAAATTGCCACCTCCCGCGGTCCCTTGTCTCTCAACTTGTGGGCCCTAGCGGAGGTCTATCTTTGAAAACAAGAGTTCCCCTGGTTGCTCCAAGCCTGCTCTCCAGTCTCCTTGAAGGAGACCCCTCCCAGACCAGGTGGGTCTGCACTGTAGCTGATTTGTTTATTCTTCGTGGGTTGCGGTTGCCAAGGCTTAGTGGATCCAATCCGGACACTAACACCGCAGCGACCCTCATCCGACGTGGGACAGTTGCCCTCCGGAAGCTGGCCTTCCTTGAAGCCTCTTGGAGCCCGTGGCTGCAGATCCAAGCAACAGCACCTCTCACCTGAAGCACCTGACATCGAAGGGCTCTTTGCTTTGAGCCTCCTGGTCACTTTGCTGTGACCCAGACTCTGTCCCCTCTGCTTTCAGGCTCTTCTCTACATTCTTCACATCTTAGATCTTCACGGCATCATCGACGCTTTTGGCTAGCAGAATTTTTGACTATTTTCCCATTGAAAATCAGCCCGCGACCCGACAGCAGAAACGACCTAAGCACCCGGCTTCCCTGGGGCAGGTAACAGTGGTACCTCGGTACTCTCGGGGTTGTGGGCACCTCATAAGCTTAAGTCTAAAGTTTTAACTTTGTACTCCTGCTAGAAGTAATTTTAATCTGTTTATTTCAAACCGCGACATTCTCCATAGGCTAACATTGAGATCCCGATAGCAGCTCTTTGCACTGCACGCGTCTCCCGTGGGTCCCCTTCCTCATAACTGTGGGTGGATTCTGAAGGGGCAAGCGATCCTGAATGCCCTAGGCATTGCCTGTAGAATTGTCGTGGTTCTTATACCACTATTTTAGTATATGGTTTGGTCCCCCCCTGGGGCCCATTGATATCTGTGCTATTTATTGTGTTTATAAATGCTTGTTTGAAGTGTAACTTTGCCACTAGTCACATAAAGCGACTGTGGGATTCTGTCTAGAATAAATACATATATGTTATATATATATACCTGTGTGGGCTACTCTTTCATTTGGTTATTCAAGAGGTTATTATGGTAAAACAATAAGCTTAACACTCCTTCAAGACTTAGCCTGAAGGCTGCTCTCCACAGCTACCACTAGGATAGCTTTCTTTAAAGGTTGTCTTAAACCTATCATCAATAAGAGTCGAATTGGACTGGTGCCAGGTGTCCCTATAACTAGGAACAGCATATGCCAGGCCAACTTCTCACACCCACGCCAGTTTTTGTTCGAACCATCCCATGGTTAGATTTGCATAATTGGGGGAGAATGAAAAACCCATGGCACATCCTTTTATTTGTTTATATAGTTGTTTGTTGAATAAAAAGATGTTGTTGGTGAGGCATAAGGATATCATTTCGTTTAGCATGATGTTGTGTTGATGATATTTACTGTTTCTTTTTCCCAAGAAGTATTTGCATGCCTCTGTTCCGATGGAGTGTTCAATGTTCGTATACAATGAAATTACATCCATCGTGATAAGTTTGAATGTTGGTTGCCATGTGATCCCTTCTAGTTTTAGTAAGAGGTCTGTAGTATCTCTGAGATATGAGCTGAGATCTTTAACTAGTGGTGCGAGGAAATTATCAATATAATTGGAGATGGGTTCCAGTAGAGAGTTGTTGGCAGTTACTATTGGTCTTCCAGGAGGATGTTCTTTATTTTTATGGATTTTAGGTAAGCAATAGAATGTTGCAAGAGTGGGATGACTGCGACTTATATATTTGTGTTCCTCATTGTCTATCAGTCCCATTTCAAACCAGTTTTGTAATTTCAAGGTTATGTCTGCTTGTGTTTCTTTTGTAGGGTCCATTTGTAGTTCTTCATAACATTCCAGGTCTGTGAGTTGTCTTCTTGCTTCAGAAACATAGTCTCCTTTGTCCATGATAATGATGTTTCCACCCTTATCTGCGGGTTTGATTTCTATTGATTTATCTTGTTGTAAATTGTTAAGAGCTTCTCTTTGCTGTTTCGATAAGTTATCTCTTGGATTAGTGTTTCTGATTTTATACAGTTCTTCTGTTATGGCTTCATGGAATAGATCTACCTTGTTGCCTAGTGATAGAATTGGATTGTACTTAGACTTTGGTTTCAATCCACTCTCTCCTGCACCTCCTGATAGAAGTACCTCCTTTAATTCTGTTATTGCTGTTGTTTCTTGTGATGGTGTTACCGCCCCCGTTGTTACTAGGGTTTCTAGACCTTGTACATCTTCTGCCAGAAGGGTACTGGTTGGTAGTGCTGTTCTGGTTGGTTGTTTTGAGGAAGTTTTTTCTGTGTATATTTTTGCTAATTTGATTTTCCTCGTATATTTGTACAGGTCTATCCTAGTTTGGGCGATATCTATGTGGGTCATTGGGCAGAAGTTTAGACCTTTTGTGAGGACTTCTGTCTCAGCCTCAGTTAAGATTTTTTCTGAGAGGTTGATGACATTCAGTTCTTGGGTTTTTTGGTCATCTATTACTGTTTCTTGGGTTGTCTGAGATGTTCTTTGGTCCATGTATCCGTTTGTGGTTCTTCCCTTTCCTCTCTGTCCTCTCCTTCTCTTCCCCTTATTCTTCTTCCACGGCCTCTGCCCCCACCGCTTTGTTGGGGATTGTTTTTGCTTTGTTTTCCTTAAAATACTGGGCCTTAGAACAAATCCCATTAATGGAAAGAGGTGGAGATCGTAAGAGAATTCTGAGACAAAGAGAATCAAAACACATACTCTCCTTCAGAACCTTAGATCCGAGGGGTCTCAATCAAAATGAGGAACTTTATGTACATCTTTAAAACAACATACAGGATCAGGAATATCAATTATCTCCTTATTAAATACTCACCAGAGAGGCAAAAAGATTTTTTTGAATAAACATTTGGAGATTAATGATGAAAACAGCGCAAAGAGATCCATCAATGAGTATGACATTAAAAACATTGAAGACAATTATAAATACTCACCAGAGAGCAAAAGAACTGATTGAATAATAACAGGACATTCAGCATATCATGCCACTAAATAAGTTAAAATGTAATAAGTTTTTACACCACATAAAAAAGAAAAAAATCACACTTTTTCACTAAGTTCATTTAAACTTTGTTAAATAATGAACTACACTAACCACAATGCACTGCAACCAAAACAGGAAGTAACTGTGTGCACGTTGAAATACAAGATGCCCCTTTTTTTCTTTTGTGTTAACATCCCGTGAACAAGCTTTATGCTAAGGCGAAACGCGTTGGGCATGATGAGATTTGAACAATAAAACTGCCACAACTTCTACTTACGACTGGTTTGGAGATATATATATATATTCACTGAAAAAACCATAGGTTTCACACATGTTATAGTTAGCGGAAATTTTACTGATAAAAAACCAATGAAATTGCCCCGTTATAGTTAGTGCTGGCAACTATAACTCACGCGACCGCAATCCTCTGCTGATGCTAATACTGTATTTAGACACTTATTTGCCCATGTCTTCTTCCATACATTTTTAGCTATACATATATTACAAATATTTTTTTTTATAAAGACACATATGTCATCAGCAGAAGATTGCGGTCGCGTGAGTTATAGTTGCCAGCACTAACTATAACGGGGCAATTTCATTGGTTTTTTATCAGTAAAATTTCCGCTAACTATAACATGTGTGAAACCTATGGTTTTTTCAGTGAATTTGCAAGGTTTTTTAAATGCTAAATCCTAACTATAACGTGTGTGAAACCTATGGTTTTTTCAGTGAATTTGTACGGTTTTTTAAATGCTAAGTTACTTTACGCCATTCGAGGCGTGCGCGCCCACTTAACGCAGTGCGTTCCGTGCACGGTTTTTATCAACTTTAATAAGCCCTGTACATTTGGTGGCCTTCGGCCACCAAAAGCACAGGGGGTGGGGTCAATGTGGATAGTGTTTTTTTTATTTCGATTTTATAATTTCATGTTGCCAAAATATAGTTTTTTTACTGATGTAATAAGCCCTGTACATTTGGTGGCCTACGGCCACTAAAAACACAGGGGGTGGGGTAAGTGTGGATAGTGTTTTTTTTATTTCAATTTTTTACCGTACGCTTACGGTAAGCATACGGTAAGCGTACTCGGCGAAATTGCCGAAAAAAAAATAAAACCGTTTTTGCTCTTGGGGGATGTTTGGAGACTCCCTCAACATGACTATGTGGGAGGGAGTTGTCAAAACAGCCCCGTAACATGTTTTTGGGCATCATGTTTGATAAATAACACTCAGTGCGAGAGACAAAATGGCGGACGCCGCTTCCTGGTTTCGGCCGATTCGAATGTTTACTAAGATCTAAGAGCCAATCAGAATCGCGCTCGCGCACGCCACCGTACGCGTACGGTAAGCGTACCGTAAGCGTACCGTAAGCGGGCTCAGATATATATATTGATTTAAAGGCTATTTTCTCAGAATCTACTGAACAGATTTACACCAAACCTACAAAAGGCACTTCCTTGACATAGGGACTACCTCTCTGCCAAATTTCTAGTAATTCTGTTCAGCCGTTCGGGCTGTAGCTCTGTCTAAAGGTCCTATGGAAAAATGCATGGGAAAAACGCGTTTTGGGACCCCCCTTTTATCTCAGCCCCCGCTTGACGAATCCCCCCGAGACTTTCAGGGTAGGAGCGGAGCGTAGCGCCCCACCTATTTTGAGAAATTCGCGAGGATTCATCGACCGGCGCCAAAGTTATTCAAAATAGAATGTTGCGGATTTCCTATGGAAAAGGGGTCCTAACTATAACTACCTACTGGCGACCGCCAGTAGGTAATATATATATATTATCTACTGGCGGTCGCCAGTAGATAGTTATAGTTAGGACCGTGTTTCCATAGGAAATCTGAAAATTCTATTTTGAATAACTTTGGCGCCGGTTGACGAATCCTCGCGAATTTTTCAAAATAGGTGGGGCGCTCTGCTCCGCTCCTACCCTGAAAGTCTCGGGGTGATTAGTCAAGCGGGGGCCGAGAACAAAGGGGGGTCCCAAAACGCGTTTTCCCCATGCATTTTTCCATAGGGACCTTTAGTCCAAGGTACAGCCCGAATGGCTGAACAGAATTACTTGATATTTGGCAGAGAGGTAGTCCTCAGGTCAGGGATGTGCCTTTTGAATATCTGGAGTCAATCTGTTCAGTAGTTCCTGAGAAAATTTCAGTTAAAAGTACATATATATCTATAGGCGCGCACCGTGCGCGGACGGTGCGCGCACGGTGACGTGCGCGAGCGCAATTCTGATTGGTTGTTAGATGTCAGTAAACATTCTAATCGGTCGAAATCAGGAAGTGTCGGCCGCCATTTTGTCTCTCGCAGTCTGAGGCAGTGAAAAACAAAGGTGGAGAACGTGAAAAGGGGGCAGGGTGGACAGTTCCTGACCCCCTAGCCTTTGTCAGGGGGTCACTGAAGGACCCCCAAGGGTGAAAAAAACATTTATTTTTTTGACGAAAAAGCGCGGGGTGCGCGCACGGCATGAACAACGCATCGTGGGTGCCTGGTGCGCGAAGCGCACCGAGCCCCCACAGCGCGCGCACGGTGCGCGCACGGTGAAAAACGTAAAAAAAAAAATATTAATAAATACATAACTTTGCATTTATAAAACTGTACAAATTCACTTAAAAAACCATAGGTTTCACACACGTTATAGTTAGGAATTAGCATTTAAAAAACTTTGCAAATTCACTTAAAAAACCATAGGTTTCACACATGTTATAGTTAGCTGGACATTTCCCTCGTAAAAAACCAATGAAATTCCCCCGTTATAGTTAGTGCAGGCAACTATAACTCACGCGACCGCAATCCTCTGCTGATGACGTCAGATATTACATCACTGTATTTAGACACCTATTTACCCATGTCTTCTTCCATTACTCTTTAGCTATACATATATTACAAATATTTATTTTTCAGAAAGACACATATGTAATCAGTGATGTCATATCTGACGTCATCAGCAGAGGATTGCGGTCGCGTGAGTTATAGTTGCCTGCACTAACTATAACGGGGGAATTTCATTGGTTTTATACGAGGGAAATGTCCAGCTAACTATAACATGTGTGAAACCTATGGTTTTTTAAGTGAATATATATATATATATACATATATACATACATATATATGTATCTATATTTATTTATATATGTATATTTATATTGTATATCTATATTTATATATATATTTTAAGAAAATATCATAATTAATCATTCATTAAAATATTTTTTAATATATATACATATATTATTTAAAAATATATATATATATTAGCCTTTGAACCCTAAAAACCAAACCCACCCTGATTCCTTAAAAGTGCCCTGCACTTCAAAATCCCAACCCACCCTTACTCCTAAAAATTCACCTCACCCCCAAAACCCAAACAAACTCTGAACCCTAAAAATGCCCCTGTAACCCAAAAACCTAAACCCACCTTTACCCCTAAAAATACCCCAGCACCCCAAAACACTAGCCCACCCTAAACCCTAAAAATGCCCCTGTAGCCCAAAATCCTAAACCCACCCTTACCCCTGAAAATGCCCCTGTACCCCAAAAACCTAAACCCACCCTTACCCCTAGAAATACACCTGTACCCCAAAACCCAAACATACCCTGAAACCTAAAAATGCCCCTGTGACCCAAAAACCTAAACCCACCCTTACCCCTAAAATTACCCCAGCACCCCAAAACACTAACCCACCCTAAACCCTAAAAATGCCCCTGTACCCCAAAAACCTAAACCCACCCTTACCCCTGAAAATGCCCCTGTACCCCAAAAACCTAAACCCACCCTTACCCCTAAAAATACTCCTGTACCCCAAAACCCAAACATACCCTGAAACCTAAAAATGCCCCTTTACCCCAAAAACCTAAACCCACCCTTATCCCTAAAAATACCCCAGCACCCTAACCCACCCTTACCCCTAAAAATGCCCCTGTACCCCAAAAACCTAAACCCACCCTTACCCCTAAAAATGCCCCTGTACCCCAAAAACCGAAACCCACCCTTTCACCTAAAAATACATCTGTACCCAAAACCCAAACATACCCTGAAACCTAAAAATGCCCCTGTACCCCTAAACCCAAACCCACCCTAAACCCTTAAAATACCCCTGAACCCCAAAACCTATACCCCTACACCCCCATATTAAAACCATATACTTACCTTAAACATAAATATTAAAAACAAATGCTTTTACCATTCATGCTTTTACAACAAATTTTGTTGTAAAAGCATGCGTGGTAAAAGCATATAAGATGTAATGGCATGCGTTATTATAGTATTGCGGAGTAATGCTACTATTGTGATAATGGTATGCGGAGTGAAGGTATGCGGAATGAAAGTTTCGTTGTGAAGGTAGTTTACCACCGTGAAGACTTCAGGCATGCAAAAAACCCGACACAGCCAAGCACCACTGCACCCGAGCCCCCCAGCCCGAGTCGAAGTGGGCCAAAGGTGTCAGCGTGGTCCCCAAGCTCTCACGAGACAGAGTCCACTTTGGTTTAAACTTGTGAACTCCCCGATGCCACCTGCAACCTGGTTTGCAGGCCCCCTCAACCACGAGTGCTCCCGGACGAATAACTCGACACCTCAAAGACACTCTGCACACAGTCGCCCTGGCTCGAGGAGAAGAGGACCATCAGTGTCTCCACATCCCCTAGCATTGCAATACTTGAACCCTCTGGTTGGTTCACCCCGACTGGCCTCCCAGTCCAAACCTACAGCCTCTTTTCCCACAGACCGTTTCCTATTGACTGACATTGGGCACCCAACGCTGTATTGCATCACTGCACCTGGCCTCCCTAGTGCGGCTGGAGGTGACCTGCTGGTGCTCCCTTGGACCTTGCCCCATACTCACCTTAAGTCCAGGAGATTGGTCTTGTAAGCCGCTGTACTGTACATGAATACCATACTTGTTATTCCTCCCATAGGATAACATTGCAGCTTCTGAAAAATGCACTGTCAATTTTTTTAACGTAAAAGTATTTCTCTTGTATAACATACTTACCTGATAGTATTAATTCTGGTGCCTAAACATATATAAAGATACGTGTTATTTTTATAAATTGGTGTGGATCTCCTTATTGAGTCGTGCGCATCGTTTATTGACTGTTGTGAGCATTTACAGATGTCTAACACTTCTCTCTGATAAGCCTAGGGCTGCTCGACCACACTACCCCCTACAAGAGCACCTTGGGATTGCTAGAGAAAGCCCCTGTCCACTTATAAGGAAATACCTGAACTCTTTGCACAGTCTATCTCTTTTTGATACATAAAGAGCCAGCTTCCTACAGCAAGGTAAAGTGCTCTGAGTTATTTTCAGATGTGTGTTGGTGTGAAGCTATGAATATGCTATTAAGGGGGCAGTGCATTTCCAATATATGGCTTTCGTGCAGTGGTGTGTCCCTTAGAGTATCGGAAGGTCTGTGTAGCGTATTCTGTTGGGGTAGAGCGAATCATATATACATCTTGACATAACTGAACAAGATGCATGGTTATATGGTAAATGCTAAGTGGTGTTGGGAGTTCCATGATAGCAAACTATGCGACTTAGGGGCATATGTATGAAACCATACCAATGTCGCAAACGCTGCGAATCGCAAAAAGACAGCGTTTGCGACTAAATTTTCGCAATTTCATATGTATGACACACATTCCTAGTGAAAATTAAGAAATCGCAAAATTAGCGATTTCTTAGGCTGCGAAAGTTAAAATTAGCGAATATTTTTGCGATTTCTCAAACAGCGATTTTTTTACTTAGTGAAAATCGCAATAAGGATATCGCAAAATAAGAATGCGCTAACAAATGTATGAAAAAGTCGCAAATTGCGATTTCACGAAATTCGCAAATTAAGAAATCGCAATTAACACCAATTGCATGCAGGTGGTAAACTGGTGCAAGGTATTTAAACCACCCCACAATGCAACAGACGCAACCACAATGGCAGCAATGTTCGTGATAGCCAGGAGGCTGCGTATTCGGGCTCTTGCACAGAGGAGAATGAGACAGGAACGTATATTCAGGCTGCTCATCACTCTGTTCCAGCACACTGAAGAGGACATCTATGACAAGTACAGACTGCACCCACAGACCATAATGGACCTGATTGAGGAGCTGAAACCCTACTTGGAACACCCTACACGCAGGACACAAACAATTCCCACACATGTGCAGGTCCTGTGCTCCCTGCACCTCCTGGCGTCAGGGAGTTTTCAACGGGTAATAGCGGAGGTTGGTGGGGTGTCACAGAGTGCACTTTCGCGCTTCTTACATGCCTTTCTAGATGCTATGCTACAGAGGCTCTCACATCACATATACTTCCCCAACACCCAACAGGCCTTACAGCAAACAAAACTGGACTTCTACCAGATTGCACGTTTCCCCCACGTCATTGGCTGCATCGATGGGACCCATGTGGCCATCACACCCCCATCAGCAACTGAATATGTCTACAGAAACCGGAAATGCTACCATTCCCTCAATATACAGATGGTGTGCAACGCAAAGTATATCATCACTGACATTGTACCCAAATACCCCGGCAGTACACATGACTCTTTCATCTTTAGACACAGTGGAATACACAGACGTCTGAGTGCTGGAGAGTTTGGGGAGGGATACCTGCTAGGTAAATACATGGCACACATCAATACATCCACTACATCACTTGAGGGGGGGACATTGACTTGCCTGTTGTGTCTATCCCTGCAGGTGACAGTGCCTATGCAGTGCGAGACTTCATCCTGACCCCATATCTGGATCCTGCAAATGCAAGTGAGAGGAGCTACAACAGGGCACACAGATCCACACACAGCGTCATTGAGCGTACCTTTGGAATCCTGAAAAGCCGCTTCCGGTGCCTGCATAAAAGTGGAGGCGCACTGCAATACAGCCCTGAGACCTGCTGTAAAATCGTGGCAAGCAGTGCAATGCTACATAACATGGCAATGAGGAAAGGCACCACAATTGATGTGACCGATACAGACACATCGGATGACGATCGCCCTGCTCCCCCTGTCAGACCTGCATCAGGAGTCGGGGCAGCTGCTGGACGACAGAGATGGACTGAGATCACACAAAACTACTTCTAGCAATGATGACATGAGACAAAAAGCTTGATATTGTGTGCAGTGTTTATTCACACTTCACAATAATGAAAATTGTAGCTGTCCCCAGCACATGTTATGCACACAGTGCAGGTAAGGCACAAGTAACTTGCACACAGCATAGTAGGGTTACTTCACCCTTGTTGCATTAAGTGTCACCGCACAGTTCACCTCCTACAGTGACGCATTGATGGTGTTTGGCGTCCAGGCTGAGTGCCCCCATGGTGTTCCCTTGTCCGGCACCCTATCTGGCACTGCGCCGTCTTTCTCCTGGCAATGTAGGAGTGATGCTGCTCCTACTGGAGGTGTCTTCACTCTCGCCAGAGGCCATGAGAGCGCTGCCACCTGTGTTGGCCGTCTGCAGCTGCTCCACAGCACTGGTGACCTGTGCAAGTCCTCTGGCTATGTCCTGGCAGCAGTGCGCCATTTCAACCTGCCTAGTGACGCTTCTGCGTGTGAGAGTGCTGGTGGTGGTGCAGAGGCGGTTCACGGCCTTTGTATAGTTGTGAAGGCGTGCATTGGCACGTCGGCCAGCCCTATCACTGGCGGCTTGGTTGTGCCTCAAAGTGTCACATAGGTCACGGATGGCACCTGCCATGGCCATGATGCCCTCCCCCATGTTTTTCTGGTCCTTGTGGATACGGCATAGCTGCCTATTGATTGACCTGAGTGATTTACTTTTCAGGCGCTGTTCTTGCAGCATGCTGTGTTCCAGGCCTGAAAAAACAGTTTCTTCGGCTTCAGTGGCAGTGCTGCTCCTGGGCCTTGACCTGCGTGTGTCCTGTGGTCGGCTCCTTGGCCTTGGTGTGTCCTGAATGGGCACGTGTGACACACCCTGACTCCCCTCTCTCCTGTCACTGTCCTCCCCTGTGGCCGGTAATTCATCCTCAAATGGAGGCAGTGGGGCCACATGTGTGCGCTTCCTGCGCTGGATTAGAATGACCTCTGTTTCATCACTGGAGTCCCCAGGATGTGCAGGCTCCTCTCGCTCAGCGCTGTCTTCACGTGCCTTGGATTGTGCTGTGGATGTAAAGGGGACTACATGAGTTTGTGTCTTTGTCTGCAATTAGCAATCAATAAAGTTCTTACAGTTTGTATCGGCTAACCTCTGACACGGTTTCATTCACTTATCCCCAACCCACATGTTCCATTAGATTTCCTTTGTCTCATGGACACACTGTCAGACATAGTACTACAAGTCCCATGATGCATTGCTGGGTGTGCTGTAAGACTTGGACAGGAATAACATTTTGTGAGGTTATTCAGCGCATTTGGGGAAGTGTGCATGGGATGGGGATCAGTGCAGATTGATTTTGCATGCATCTTACCTTGGCTGCTAGATGCAGGGTCGGAGCTGTCTATGTCAGCCACACCACCAACGCTCTCAGGCAGGAGAGTGGACTCCACAAGCTCCTCGTGGGGTGTTGCATGTTCTGCTGTGGATGGTCCTCCCCCAGTCTGGTTTGCGTCCTTCAATCTGGCTGCCACCCTCTCCTTCGACCTCTGGCGCATGTCATACCATCGCTTGCGCAATTCTTCGATGGTGCGATTGGTCACTCCCACTGCATTCACCTTATTTTGGATGTCAAGCCAAATTTTGCTGGTTGCTCTCTCCTGGGATGCCTCCTTACACTCTCCAAGCAGCCTCTGGGTGTGGCTCAGGTGAGCAGGTGCAGGAAATCACTCCAGTTTCCTGTTTGTGATGTCATCAGGCTGCACCTGGATAGCAGATTCACGTTTTTGCGATTACTTAATTTGCGAATTTCGCAATTAAGAAATCGCAAATGAGGTTTCTGAGAATATTTTGCGATTTTTAAGAAATCGCAAAACATTTGCGATTTTTTTTTTACATCCCGCTTTGCGAATCTCAATTTGCTAATCGCAAAATATCGCAAATTGGGAATCGCAAAACGGGAGTTTCATACATATAACCCCTAGTGACTTATCTGCGCTGCATTGAATAAGTATATGATCGGCCTAGTGGGATCTGTTGGATATTCCTTTTATATATGTAAGACGCTCTGTCGGGCATGCTCTCTTGATTGTTTGGCTGTCCTGTGAGAGTATTGCAAGTCTTCCATTCATAGATACATGGAATTAATTTAGTTAAGATAATATACTGAGTAAATAAGATGAAGTGTTGCCAGTCCTAGCATTGGGAACAGGACAGATATTAGCTTTGGTCGGGTGTTCCATGACCGTGATTCCTAAGCTACATCACTGTAGGAAGGTGGAATCTGACTGCATGGTTGCCCCCACTTTTTTCCTGGTGTTTGAATGGTTTTTGACTAGTCTGGCTGGGATCCTGCTATCCAGGACCCCAGCCTATCTGCTTACTCCCTTGAATGACTGGTGTGCATATTATATGCACTAGTGATTGGATACTGTGGTACCTTATGAGTCCCTAGTATATGGTACCTTAGGTACCAAGGGCATAGGTATTTCACAGGCCTACCAGGGGATGAAGCATGTATTATGCCACCCCTGGGAAGCAGACTAAATCTGACACCACAGGACTGCTACTGCAGCCTGGGTGAGGTAGTGTTAGCACTCCTCACTGAGGTATAGGTTCCCTATATCTCACCATACACACACATATAAACCTATCAGTCACCCCTAAGGCAGGCCCTATCAATCCTGAGGGCAGGGTGCTTGGTTTACAATGTGAGGGGTGCCTCTGCATGAGCAGGGCCCCTCTGCAGCTGGCAGAGTCTATTCTCTGTGGCTGTTTGTGGATGCGGTTAAACCATATACTCTTAAGTGCATTATAAACTAGCGGTAAATGCTAACTTTGGAATGACTGCATCAAAACATGTAGTGTTTGGTGTCAAACACCTTGGAATCATACCACCACACCAGTAACTGGTGTGGGAGTATGATCTCACCCTTCTAGAGGGGACGACATGTACCTACTGTGGAAACACGGTAGAAATCTGAAAGAGCCCTGGCATCACAAAATAGATGCCACCAGCACAGACACTGGGCTGCCCTCCTGCTGCTGACTGAAACTCGCAGTGGAGGAGGCCCAACAATAGGCATCCTGTCACAGGGAGGTGTCACCACCTTCCAGACAGGATTTAGTGTATTGGGGCTGGGTGGGTGCACTCCTAGAGTGCTTTGAAGTCCTGCACTGGGGAGCAGTAGGCTCCTCTGTGCATATGCCAGCTCAAACCGGTTCAGGGGCTACCTGCCCCTGCTCTAGTGTGAAACTGGACAAAGGGCAGTGGGTGTAACCACCCACTCCCCTGACCCTCCCAAAGGAGTAGTAGTCATAGACCTATTCCCTCCCTTTCCTTTAGTATAAGATAGGGAAACCTTGCCATTGCAAATCAGATATCCCTGGACGTCGCTCTACAAAAAGAATCCTGGACCTTCGACGTTCCACTACCTTTGGAAGACTGAAGAATCTCCCTTGGAGTCAAGGAGTGACTCTCCTGCTTGGCAGGCACCAAAAACTAGAAATAACGGTCTCAAACTTTCCCGCTCCCGCCGGAGTCCGAAGTCCCTGCAGCCCCGGAAGTGGATTTCCTGACTTCTCGACGGCCATTGTGAGTCCCCAGCAGAGCTGAGGCGAGTGGACCCCACGAGTGACGAGGAACAGCAATACCCGGGTACCATGCACTATTGTCAAGTGAAACCCTTTCACGACGTTCTACAAACTTGTGCATTAGACCACGTGTGGTACAAGCCTCCAGCAGGATTTCCCTTGAAAATCAGAGGCCTACCTCATCCCGAGTGACCGTGGGCTCCTGTGAAGCGAATCCTCACGAGGCGTCTTTGCGATCCCTTGCCAGCTGGCTTGTGGGTCCCCTGAAGAATTTCTCATCAAACCAAAGGGCTCCCCTGGTTGGTCCAGGCCTGCCCTGACTTACCCTTGCGGGGTGAGTCCCTCAGACCTTGCTGGTCTGCACCGCTGACTTTCTTCAATTTGAACAAGACTTGCTGTTGCCAAGGCTTGTTGGCTCCAATCCGGTTGCCGACACCTCAGTAAGCTGCAGACTTCTTGGGACACTCCGAATCCAGCTCCTGGTTATCGTCGACACCTCCTGGTCCACGTGGCTGAAGAGTCAAAACACCCTTGATCACCTGAAATCACCCGACTTCCGTGGGCATCCATCTTCCTGGCCCCGGGTCACTGCCAAGTGACTGTGAACACTGTCCCTTCTGCTTTCAGGTCTTCTTCATCTTGAATCCAGCCTTGGATTCCACCGGACACTTCTCCAGACTTCACAAGCAGCAAAACTTCTTCGGCTTCCATTGAAAACGACGACGCGACCCGACACCTATGCACCCGGCTTCCCTGGGTGAGGTAACTCATGCACTCCGGTTCTCCTGTGGGTGTTGGCCCTTGAACTACTTACCTCGTAAGTGGCTTGCTTGTAGACTCTCTAGAAGTACCCTTAAACTTAAAAAATCCAACCGTGACTTGCTCCATTGAAATCAATAGGGAACCCCCGACTGTGTTCTCACACTGCACGCGTCTCCCGTGGGTCCTTTACTTACCTGTCTTGGGTGGATTAGTGAAGCCCCAGTGATTCTACAGGCCCTAGGCCTTGTCCCCTTGCAAGTCGACTTTCCTAAACCTCTTTTTTAGTATATGGTCTGGTACGCCCCTAGGGCCCCAGCCATATTTGTGCTTAACTTATTGTGAAACGTTGATATTTGCATATATTCCTGACTTCTAATCTCATAAAGAGATTAGTAGAGTGTGTCTAGAAATAAATACATATATATTTGATACATATACCTGTGTGGTGTCCTTTCATTTGGTAATTCAAGAGATTATAAGGTAAAACAAGCTGCTTTACATTCCTCTGAGACTTAGCCTGAAGGCTGCTCTCCACAGCAACCACTAGGATAGCTTTCTTTAAAAGGTTGTCTTAAACCTATCTACCATAAGAGTCGAATTGGACTGGTGCAAGGTGGCCACTATAATTAGTGACCAGCATATGCCAGGCCAACTTCTCACAATCACAGTTTAGTTTACATGGTATTATTATTTGTAATGTCTCACCAGATGACAATTACATGGGACGCAGCAGTAGGAAATCTGCTGTTTCTGCACGCTCAGTCGCAATTTTTCGAGTTGAAGAGGAAGTTTAGAGAGCTGATCCTGTCACACACATCCATCTCCTTTAGGTGATCCAGATCTGCAGGTATCTTGTGATTTTCTTTCTCCTGTTCTACCTTGTAATGCGCTACTAATGCGATCAAGGAAAGGCAAATTTCATACCTCGCAGTGATCATTCTGTTTGTAATGGGTCTCCTTGAAGGTCCGAAGTTGTCTTTTTATTTACTTTTCAATGAACTTAGATGTCCTCAACAGCATGTTCCCGCACACCATACTATGGTCAGACTGGGACAAAAAATAGGGCCATGCACCAAAGTAAAAGTGGACCCTATTAGTCAATCAGCTGGCTAAAAAAGGGACCCACGTTTGCAAACTGCAGTAGTTTTGAACTAATACATACACGATGTGTATGTGTTTGTAATAGGAGACTGCATGCATTGGTGTTTGTTGTAGGCAATGTTTGTGGTCATAACAGAGAAATCAACAGTAAAACACTGCCAACAAGAATATGAAATAGGCCCACACACTGACAGATCAACCAGTCCACTGGAGCTGCCAGATTGTCCTCAGCTAGTTCCAAAGTCAGGGCTTTAGGGACCAATTCACACAACTTCAGTCTATGAAAGATATGGCTTTCTCCAGAAAGTGAAAGAATAGGTCAAGTGTAAGTCACACCCATGCATTTGGCATGAGACTCCAACTTTTTGAATATCCTCCCCGAAATGTTCTCCAATTCAATGCAAGTTAACGTGGGGAATTAGGTTGCCCCGATATTTTTTCTAAATCTCCCTCTTTTATGTGTCCAAATTTTAGTATATATTGTAACGCCTTATGATTTTTCTCATCAAGGTTACATTTTGGAATTGTGATGTTGGGAAGGTGGTGGAGAGATTAGTGAAGATCAACGCTTGATCTCCCAAGTTAGTTGTTTAATCGTGAAAGGAATAGATTCTACTCAGTTCAAGCAAAATGAGCAGCGAACAGACAGACGAGCAAAGTAATGGTTACGTTGAAAGGGTACATTTGGAATAATAAATGCATTTATTTGCACGGGCTCAATTGACGGCCGCACGACCTTATTTTACAAGGGCGCCAACTCCCTTCGAGGCCAACACGCCACTAGATCACCAATATCAAACAGTGCCAAGGAGGTGCTGGAAACAGCGAATGTACTCTATAAAAGGCTCTGTATCATAAAAAGCACCAGCGTATTGTTGTGGTACTGTAAATTTCAGAGCCATGTTGGTAGCATGGTCCTACCATGCCGATTTTGGTATCAGCGAACCGCAAATGACTAATGCGGTATGTATGAGTGTTTTCGTCATGTTTCCCCGATGAACTCACCGTGTATACGACACTACATATTAAACCATCGAGTTCCATTTTAAAACGGCAACCATTTTGTGGTTGCCCTCACATAGGCTGCACACTGAGGCCATGCCTAGGCCTAAAGGACACGCAATCTTTCTGTGACTTCTTTGTGACCTGTGCAAACTGACTCCGCTGCCCGAGGTCAGTCCTGCCCGGCCGGTTCCTTTACTGCGGCCAAATGGGATTAGCATCAGGGCCCGACACATCATAAAGTCGTGTATCCCACACTTCCCTGACTAATCTCTTTCACACCTGACTCTGTTTCCTACTTTATGGCTTGTTTTACGAGGAGGAGGTGTCCGTTTTATTGGGGTCTACTGATATCTGATGAGGGTTCTGAGCCTCGCTGGGTAAATAATTATGGGCTGACCGAGCTGAAATGTGGGATTATCATCATGACTTTGCTCTTTTCTTTGAAGCGAAAATATGTGAATGACCACTTGTAAAATAAGGGCGGTGTTGCCCAGAGCGTAATATTCTGTATATAAGAAAAGACTGGTTTTTGGTTGGGAGCAGTCTCCTGAGAACATACACCGTGCTGTACTTCTCGGATACCTGTGATTGGTCTGCAGCCAATAAATACGATCTTTGACTTCACCTAGAAGACTCTGTGTTTCTGTAGTCTGAAACAGGAAGAACTCGAAGTCTTCGGGTGTGTCCCCTGGCACCGCCGGGTTGGTTCCGAAAAACCCAGTACTTCAGTTGGCGCCCAACGTGGGGCGATTTCAGCGGTACCGGTCCAAGCCAGAGGTTCGTGAGGAACTTTGTGTGAAAATTCTGGAGGAAGGCCGCCACTTCATCGACCCCTGCATGTCGACGTGGTCCGAAAATCTTTACTGCGAGGTTCCCCGCGTCCCGATGGCTACGAAGGACTGCTGCCCTGACTATCGCCCTGTTTTGGACCCTTGATGATTTGGTAGAGCGAAACAATTTAACGAGTCTTCTGGTGACGTCATCGATACCTCAGTTAAGTATAAGTGGAGCGTCTCCCAGTCCTTAGTTTGGTTTTTAGTTTGGTATCCCTTTGGGATCGCTTTGATTTGGAACTTGCAAGTGCCAAAGCCGAAGGACTCGTGTATTCACGAGACTATCGTATTCGATAATCCTTTGAAGTTTGAAACTAGACTAGTGAGCGAAGATGCCTGGTTCTAGTATATTTGGAAATTTGTTTTGTCTGGGTTGTAATAAGGACTCCCGATTAGAGGATTCGTGTCCGGTTCCTCCAATTGGAACTCCAACTTATGAGCTTTATGTGAAACATTGCGTGGGCCCCATTACGTATAATGAAGTATGGATCCGATACACCAGGAAGGATGGTGTCTTAAAATGGCCCCAAAATGGTAGTTTTGACACAGATATCTTAGATAACTTAGAGGTTAAATTATTTAAAAAGAAAGCCCGGCCGGCGATGTTTGATTCTTTCTGCCTATGGCGAAAGGAAGCCAAACAGAAAGAAATCAAATTAGCGAAGAAAAATAAAAGAGAGAAAGGTATGTCGATAATGCAAGCAGCTTTACAGTTTAAAGATAATGAAGAAGAACAAATGAATGAGCAGCTGCGAAGGCAGCGTAAACTAGTGATTGATAAATGTTACCCAGTTTTGCCGCCCCTTCAGCAAGATGCGTCAAAAGAAAAGGAGAAAGATCCCCTAATGTCACATTTGCTGAGTTCGCAACCCCCGTATGCGCAGAGTGCTACAGCACCTCCGCAACCCTTAAATGTACAGCTTCCAGTTAATTTGCCGCAAGCCTTCCCGCAGCCGCCAGCTCCTCCTCAGCCGGCTCCTATTTCTACGGCGCAGCCCTCTCAAGGGCCGCCGGTTTCGCTACCTATCTACTCTGCGCTTCCTGTGACTCTACCTAGCACATCAGCTGCCTCTCTCGGCGCTTTTCCTGATACGACCCCTGTATCTGTCTCCGCACCTGTTTTTCTTCCCTCTGTCTTTCCCCCTGTTCTTGCCTCAACTTCACCTTCTACACGACAACGAATAGCTAGTGCGGTCACTAGTTTTATATCGCCTCTCTTCGGGTCATCTAGTACGACCCCTGGTTCCCAACGTAAGCAGTTGCGTAGTCAGGTGCCTGGTTCTGAAGAGAAAGAAGTATTAGACCGCATGGCACATAAATGGATTATTTATCCTTCAAGATATGTAAGGTCTGTTGTAAATGTTTTTCATCAATGGGAAGCACCAAAACAGAGATACGTTTTCGAGAAAATGTGTGAATTCCTCTGTGAGGAATTGGAAGATCATGGTCTAGACTCAAGCCCGCAGGAGTTGTGTCATGTACGGTTCGATTTTGAGAAAGGCACGATTGTGGGCCCCGATGTTGATAGAGCAGTTACGACATTGTTGTCCTTCAGGAATGGGGATTGTCATCAGTCGTTGTTCGAACAGGAGTTCCCTGTAGGGAAAAAGGGAAAAGCGCGCCAATATCCGATGCGTGGGGTTCCTCCAGTTTGGAGACCTGGTGATTTAAATGCTAACCCACCTGTTCAGCCACATTTTCAGCGTGTTTGGGTACACGTGCCATGGAAGCGAGCTGAAGTAATAGCGCTTAAGCAGACATTGCCTGACCCCCGTAAAAACCCTGCAGGATATTATAAGGAGTTATCACAGACCGCAGAATCGTGTGTCATGAATCTAGCTGACATAGATATGTTGTTCGGGAATGTTGTTCCGCAGCCTTTATGGGGATTGATTCGTAATGCAGATCATGCTGCAGAACTAGGTGACACATGGGCTAATATCATTGCTGCAGACACCAGACAAGTTGGTGGTGCCAAGCCTGAGCCCGCGGTAGCAGAACTCCCTGGTAGAATAATTAATTATATGAAAACCTTAATGCCCGCGATGCGGGTGAATTGGGATAAATTATCGGCATGCAAGCAGAAGAAAGATGAGTCAGTGTCTGATTTCTTCACCAGGTTTGAAGAAACTTTTATCGACCATAGTGGACAAGATATGAGTACGGAAGGTGGTCAACGATTATTTGTTGATAAATTTGTGCATAATTTGCTTCCCGAGTTGTGTAAGAAATTAAAAGATTCAGAGAGTTCTTGGGCTGTTTCCTCTTCAGCACAAATACTGGCTACTGCACAGTATTACGAAAATAGGGATAAAGATGAGAAGGATAGAGCAGACAAGAAAACAAAAGGTTCTGCTACAGCAGGCCTACCCACCACGCGGTAGTCAGAGAAACTATCAGCAACCTCAGCAGTTTCAAAGAAACATGCAAAGGTTCGAATATTCCCAACCGCGTGTTTCTGTAGGTCCCAATCAATCTTCGTATTGTAAAGAAGAAGGTCATTTTAAATATAGTTGTCCTATATTGTTGTAGCGTACGAATAATGCTTATGGCACAAGAGGTAGAGGTGGTCAGCAAGCTCCTAGAGGAAGAGGGCGTGGGAATGTTCCCCAGAACGCGCGTCCTCTTCCGCCTCAAAATACGATGAATAGTTTTGATCAGCAAGCCAATGCAACTGGTAGGACGGCTCAGTACTATAATAACGACTATTATGCGGAAGATGAAAACACGGAAGGTAATGATTACTAGGACAGCCATAGACAAAGAGAGGGAGTTGTTTCAGTGCCAGTGGACCAGAGTGGACCGTATGTCAAGGTGACTACAGCGGGTGTGTCAGAGCCTTTTCTATTGGATACTGGTGCTGCAAAGAGTTCTATTATGCACTCAAAACTCCCTGGCGTGCCTTTGTCTGGCGAAATGAATGTTTCAGTAGGTTTTTCTGGCGCCCCGGTTAGGAACCCGATCTCTAGTGCAATGCCCCTTTCTGTTGGACCTTGTGAGCTGAAAGCACCCCTTATCCTAACGACAGGTTGTGGTGAAAACCTGTTAGGATTGGATTTGTTAAAGAGGTTACATGCGACATTATATTGTTCTCCCTCAGGAGTACAACTTACACTGGGTAGGGAAGTGATTTCTCCAATGTATTTGTCAAAGAATACACTGCCAGCTGAATTGTCGTCTCTTCCAGATGTCCTTTGGGCTACTGGTCCTAATGATGTGGGCCTCTTGGAAATACCGCCATATGTGGTCACTTTGAAAGCCAATGTTAAATTGCCACGCATTCCCCAATATAAAATCTCTAATGAAGGTGAGAATGCGTTGTTAGCGATCATCTATGATTTGATTGAAAAGGATGTAATTGAAGAGACAAGAGGCAACGTTTGCAATAGTCCTGTTTTGCCTGTTTTAAAATGTACTGACCCTTCTCAGCCACCTGTTTACAGGTTTGTGATCGATCTTAGAGAGGTCAATAAGATAGTTGTGCCACAGTTTCCAGTTGTCTCTGATATAACTGCCTTGTTAACTATGATTCCAGCTTCCGCTGCTTGGTTCTCAGTGATCGATTTAAAGAATGCTTTCTTTAGCATCCCGATTGCAGAGGAGAGCAGGGATATTTTTGGTTTTAGTCTAGGAGGTCGAAGCTTCCATTTTAAACGCTCTCCACAGGGCTACTGTGACAGTCCATCAATATACAGTCAGGCTTTAAAAGCGCAGCTTGATACAATTGTTTTACCTAGTGGTGCTACCCTCATTCAGTATGTTGACGATTTACTAATCGCCGCGGATACTGAGGAGATTTGTAAAGAAGCTACATTGTCGTTGTTGCGTCATTTGTGTACATTTCATCACAAAGTGTCTCTCTCAAAACTGCAATATTGTCGACAAGAAGTGACCTACTTAGGCCATCTCTTATCGAAAGAGGGAAGGAAACTGACCCCAGAAAGAATTCAGGCCATTGCACAATTGAGCGTGCCAAGAACACAGAGAGAAGTGCGTGCTTTCTTGGGTATTACTTCATACTGTAGGCAGTGGATCCCGAGTTTTTCTTTGCTGGCAAAACCTTTGATAGCATTAACATGTAAAGATACCCCGGATCCCGCCCCGTGGTCTGAAGTGTGTCAGAGAAGTTTTTCAGAATTGCGTAATGCATTATGTTCAGCTCCTGTGTTGGGTAGCCCCGACTACAGTAAACCCTTTACATTGTATGTTTATGAGAAGGAAGGTTGCGCATTGTCAGTGTTAACACAGTCTTTTGGAGACAAACAGCATCCAAGCGCGTATTTTTCGTCGACTTTGGATCCGGTAGCTAAGGCATTGCCAAGTTGCTTGAGAGCCACAGCGGCAGCAGCGGTGTCTATTCGACAATCTGCTGGTTTAGTGATGGATAACATGTTGATTGTAATGGTTCCGCATGCAGTGGACACATTGTTAAACAAGACCAAGACACAGCACTTAACTAGTGCTCGATTGTCAGGTTATGAGTTAACACTGTTAGCGAGTCATGTGCACATAAAAAGGTGCAACACGTTGAATCCAGCTACATTATTGCCGATTTCAGCAGACACAGATGAGATTGAACAACATGATTGTCTGTTCAGAACAGAAGAAGAAACAAAAGATACTCCCCTGGTTGAGAGTGATGGTACCTTATGGGTGGATGGTTCGTGCTTCAAGCTTCCGAATGGTGATACGACTGCTGCATATGCTATCACGGCTTTGCACACGATTGTTGAAACTGCACGTATACCACATAATTCGGCTCAAGCAGCAGAATTAATTGCACTTACAAGAGCATGCGTGTTGTCGAAAGGAATGAAAGTGAACATATATACTGACAGTCAGTATGCCTTTGGCGTGGCCCATAGTTTTGGGCGCTTGCGGAAAGAACGTGGGTTCCTGACTCCGCATGTGTTAGACCTGTCAGCCCTTTGGGTGGTCCCTCCTCATCATTATTTATTTTGTCCCACTTTTGCCTCAAACCCTGTTTGAATTTTTCCTTTTTGGGAACCACCAGACTTTTTAGTGTTGCTGCAGATTCAGGGAGCCATTTTACCTACCCCTGAAACTTCTGTCTGAGGGCCTGAAGCACAAAATGGTGGCCACCTGTGACATCACCAGCATCCACTGGAACCTACCAGCACCTTCCAGAACATTCCAGAACTCTGTGACAGTTGGAGGCGGTTTGGAATGTTGGGGAGTTAAGAGAGAGAGTTGGCAGTTGGAGCTGGCAGTTGGCACCTGACTGGTGAAGAGAGAGCAGCACAACAGTGAAGGAGGAAGGAGTGAAGCAGCAGGGGTGGAAACTTGTGCCTGGAGTGGGGTCCATAAACCCACCCTTGATACTAGTCCCTACTGATGGATCCCAGCCTGTAGCCCTGTGTGGGAAGAAGCCAGAAAAACTCATCCTAAGGACCTGGACAGCAGGAACAGGCCTTAGAAGCAGAAAGCAGCAAGATCCTGACCTGGAAACTGGTTTCCCTGGAGTCCGGCGTCGAGTAGCCTAAGACCTGGAGCCCGAGGTGGAGAAGCGGCGCTGACTGAAGAAGCAGACGTCGTACCCGGAGCCGCCTGAGGTCGTGAGAGGGCGCCGACGGAGGTCGTGAGGAATACCAAAGGTCGAGGAGGAAGTTAACCGAGGTCGAGTGAGCGGCGTCATCGGAGGAGTGAAGTCCGCCCTCCGGAGTCGTCGGAGACCGAGGTGAAGTGTACCGGAGGTCGGGAGTGAGGATCGCACTCCGGAGTCGCCCGGAACCTGAGAGGAGGAGCACCGGAGGTCGGGGGTGAGGATCGCACCCCGGAGTCGCCGGAAGTCGACATCGAGGCCAGGCCGGCCGACGTCATCGAAGCCGAGAGCGCCATCGGACCGGAGCCGCCCGAAGTCGACATCGAGTAGAGACTGCCCGACGCCGTCGAATCGGAGGTCGAATTCGAACCGAGGCCGCCGACATCGGACCGGAACCGCCTACCGGCGTCGTCTAGAACTGACATTGTGCCGAGGCCGCCGAGACCGAACCGGAACCGCCTCACGGCATCGACACGACTCCAGCGGCGTCGGAACATCAGAAAAAGGGCAGTAAGTGGAGTAGAGGGCGCCTAAGGCCCTGTGGAGACCTGAGAGACTGCTCTAAGGGGCTAGGGAGGTGCTGGAACCCACCTGACTGTGCCAGGGGTGAATTGGGACTAACCTATAGAGGGTGTGTGGAGAGAGAAAGCCAGGGCACTGGTATTCCCCCCTTGATCTACCTCAGTTTAGGCCTCAGCCTTGTCCCAGCCAGGGAGTAGTACCCCTCAAGCCTTCCACAACCCTACAAGCTGTGCCTGGGCCAAATCAGCCCCTAGGAATTGAAAAGTGATCTGATTACATGAGTGCTGCTGTATACTTATAATTATTTATTGGGGGCACTGTATTTATTGTGTTTAACCTATTTATTGCTTCACTATACTTATTGGTCTACAGGACTTGTTGGTGTACAATATTTATTGGTTCAGTATTTATTGCCTCAGAATATTTAATTGCCTGTATTACCTGCACTTATATTTATGTCCCTTGTATTTATGATCATCCCTATTTATTGAATCTCCAGACAGTATTTATTTGACCTGCACTATTTAAGATTTGTATATTGTGATTGTCTTATTTATTTTTCCAATCAGCAACTAAGAGAAAAAGATAAAGAAAGATATTTTCATAATTTTTACGGTGTAGAGTCGTTTTTGGAACGGATGCACGCATGGTTATTGTATGGGTTTATTGTATGCTTAGCACGGTGCCTGTTTCCTGACCACTCGAGCCAAGCTACCACAGTGTGTTCGGGGAGTCCATCACCACCCTGCGGAGTGGGAGTGGGCTGTTTCCAACATAAATTGGTGTTCAGTGGTGGGATAGAGCTGTGCCTACGTATACTCAACAATAACTGTGGGTAGTCCATAGGCCTACACCGGGAGTTTTCTCAAAAGCGGCCTTCCTAATTGTGGGTTTTTGTTTTTTCCAAATTTACTCTGGTGGTGGGAGGAGGTATTATTAAAGGTACCCCCCTGCATAGTTACTGCACAAAACCTGTCCTCTAACCTGAGTGGGCAAGATGGAGTTTGTACTAGAAAATCTAGAAACGTACACTGTGGCCCAACTCAGGGAGTTTTGCCAGCGGGAGGGGGTGTACTGTCCCCCAGGAGCAAAGAAGGGTGCACTCCAAACCAGCTTAAGGGCTTGGGGGGAGGCACGCCGAGAAAGCAAGGCTGAGGAGGAAGACAGGGATGGAGAGCCTGACCCCGAGGGGGCTGAGATGTAACAACCTGAGGTGGGGAACCTGTCAGCAGGGCCCAGAACCATTTCTAGGAAGGGCAGCAGTGCCTCTAGCGGTGGCTTGTCTGAAGTGGAGCTAACAGACCGGAGGGAGAAAAGACAGCTCACATGGGACTTAGCAAGGCTGGAAAAGGAGAAGGAGGAGCAGAGGATGGCCCATGAATTACGACTGAAAGAAATAGATCTTCAGATCTTGAGAATCGGGGCACAACCTGTTCCTAATGGTGGCAGCCAAACCCAAGAGGTCACCAGGGAATCCAAACCTTACCTGCCAAAGGACATAGTGGCTAGCTATGGAGTGGGCGACGATATCGCCAAGTGGCTAGCGGCCTATGAGGTCTCACTGAGGGCCCATGGGGTTCCGGAGAAGTACTGGGGAGGGGGATTGTATAAGTACATGCCTCCAGCTGGTAGGGATGCTTTATTGGCCCTCGAGGAGGATGAGCAGACCCACTACCCCACCATGAAACTGGCGCTCATCAGAAAGTTTGGACTAACACCTGAAAAGTACAGACAGAAGTTCAGGGGTAGTCACAAGCTGGGCACGCAGAATTGGGTGGACTTCCTGGACTATGCGAAGAAGGCAATGGAAGGTTGGATTCAGGGCAGTGAAGTGAGGAACTACGAGGAGTTGTTTGACCTAGTACTGAAGGAACACCTGCTCGAGAAATGTTTCCCTGAACTGCGGCAACACCTGGTGGATAGCAAGCTGACCAGTCCCCGGAAGCTTGCTGAGGAGGCGGACATTTGGGCTAGTACCCGGGTGTCCACAAGGGGGACTGGAGGGGATACGCAAAAGGCCGGACAGGGCGCCCCCCAGAAGAAAGAGGGAGGGGAAAAGAAAAAGGAGTTCTCCAAAGGCCCCCAAAATAACTTCCAAGGGAAGGGAACAGGATTCACCTCTAAGGCTAACCCACCCAGAAACCCTAATCCTGGCCAGAGTCAGCAGCCAAGGGTTGTCCATTGCTATGAGTGCGGTGGCGTTGGACACTATAAAGGAGATCCGAAGTGCTTGAAACGACCACCCCCTCCCACTGGAGGAAAGACCCCCGGAGTAGCTAGTGTAGTGCTCGGGGAGGAGATGCCCTTAACTAAGGGAAGGGAGTGGGCGGGTGTCACTTTAGTGTCCCTGGGAGAACGGGAGATGGTTCCTAAGATCCAGGTGCCCGCAAATACCGCAAAGTATGGGCAGTGGGTCACCATCAACGGCCAAAGAGGGGAGGCTCTGAGAGACACAGGAGCCAGTATGACTATGGTGCGTAGTCAACTGGTGTCTCCAGAGCAGGTAATTCCCGATGTACTCCACCCAGCCGCGATGGCTGACGGCAGAACAGGTCACTATCCCGTGGCCGAGGTTCCCTTTGAATGGGGGGGGGTTGCAGGTTCACTTCGAGTTGCCGTAAGCCCTGCCGTGCCAGTCGATTGTCTGCTGGGGAATGATATGGAGCACAACGCTTGGAAGGAGGTGGAATACCGGACTCACACCGAGATGCTGGGTACACCTGACTGGGCCTGTGTTAGCACAAGGTCCGCGACTACCCGAAGAGGGAGTTCATTTCGGCTGGAGCCTGGAACAAGGGCCCAGCCAGCTGCCAGTCAAGGGAAGAACCGAGGACGGGAGGAGCCTGCCTCGGCGTCCCCACCCCGTAGGACGGATAGGCCACCGGAGGTGGTGGACCAGGAGTCTGCGGTGGGGGACGTTACCAACCTGGAGGACCTACCCATCCCAGCCGAGTGGCACGTGGAGGGAGGCCCGTCCAGGGAGGAATTCTGCCAGGGCCAGAGGGAGTGCCCTACCCTTGAGGGGCTGAGGCGGCAGGCCGAAGCCCAGGCAGCAGGGAACGTTGAAGGGAACTACAGTGTTTACTGGGAGGATGGCCTCCTCTACAGTGAACCCAAGGCACCCCTACATGGATCGTCACGAGCCTTGGTAGTTCCTCAACGTTATCGAGCCTTCCTTCTGGAGTTGGCTCACGAGATACCATTGGCAGGACACCTGGGGCAAGACAAGACCTTCGCCCGTCTTGTCCCACACTTTTATTGGCCTCAGATGAAAGTGTCGTCCGATACCTACTGCCGGACATGTGTGTCTTGCCAAGCCAGTGGGAAAACAGGGGTGAAGCTGAAAGCTCCCCTGGAACCACTTCCTGTCGTTAGCACCCCCTTTGAATGGGTGGGCATCGACATTGTGGGTCCATTAGATCCGCCAACTACAGCTGGTCACAGGTTTATCCTGGTTCTGGTGGATCATGCCACACGGTACCCAGAGGCAATACCTCTGAGGACCATAACAGCACCTGTTGTGGCTAGGGCCCTGATGGGAATCTTTACCCGAGTGGGTTTTCCCAAGGAAGTTGTGTCCGACAGGGGGACCAACTTCATGTCAGCGTATATGCGGGCGATGTGGAAGGAGTGTGGAGTGACCTACCGGTTCACAACTCCTTACCACCCCCAGACCAATGGTCTGGTGGAGAGGTTTAACAAAACCTTGAAGGGCATGATCAGAAGTCTGCCTGAAAGCCTGCGGAGGAAATGGGACGTCCTCCTACCCTGTTTACTTTTTTCTTACAGGGAAGTGCCACAGAAGGGAGTGGGCTTCAGCCCCTTCGAGCTTCTGTATGGGCACCCTGTACGTGGACCTCTCAACCTGGTGAGAGACGGATGGGAAAGAACTCCCAGAAAGCTTCCCCAGGATGTGGTGAGCTACATGCTGGCCTTCCGGAGCCAAATGGCTAAGTTGTGGAAGCAAGCTTCTGACAACTTGGAAGCCAGCCAAGCAGTGATGAAGGCGTGGTATGACCACAATGCTCACCCGGTGGAGTTGGAGCCTGGCCAGAAAGTGTGGGTGATCGAACCGGGAGAGCTTAGTGCCCTCCAGGATCGCTGGTCAGGACCCTTCGAGGTGTTGGAGAAGAAGGGTAAGGCTACCTACTTGGTGGACCTGAAGACCCCTCGTCAGCCCCTGCGGGTGCTGCATGCCAACCGCCTCAAACCCCACCACGAGAGGCCCGAAGTCATCTTGATGATGGTGACTGACGGAGGAGAGGACGTGGAAAGCGAGCCTCTCCCTGATCTGTTTGCGTCTCAAGAAAAGGATGGGTCGGTGGAGGGAGTGATTCTCTCCCCATCTCTAACTCCTGAACAGCAGGAGGACTGTCGCCAGGTCCTGGGGCAGTACTCTTCGTTGTTCTCCCTTGTCCCGGGTAGGACTCACCTGTGCGTCCATGACGTGGACACAGGAGACAGCCCACCTGTGAAGTCCAAGATCTACCGGATGTCAGACAAGGTGAAGGCCAGCATTCATAGTGAAGTCACTAAGATGCTGGAGCTAGGAGTGATTGAACCTTCTAGCAGCCCCTGGTCTAGTCCGGTGGTGTTAGTACCGAAAGCTGCACCACCGGGTGCCCAACCAGAACTGAGGTTCTGTGTGGACTACCGGGGACTGAATTCAGTGACAAAAACTGATGCTCATCCGATCCCTAGGGCGGATGAATTGATTGACCGGCTGGGAGCTGCCCAATATCTAAGTACCTTTGACCTTACTTCAGGGTACTGGCAGATCTCGTTGACTGATGGAGCAAGGGAAAGGTCAGCCTTCTCCACGCCCAATGGCCACTACCAGTTCTGTGTGATGCCCTTTGGGCTCAAGAACGCACCTGCCACGTTTCAGCGCCTGGTAAACCAGATCCTCACCGGAATGGAGAGTTTCTCTGCTGCTTATCTGGATGACATAGCCGTCTTCAGTAACAGCTGGGAGGATCACTTGCGTCACCTGCAAGCTGTTCTCCAGGCCCTGAGACAAGCTGGATTGACGATCAAGGCCAGCAAGTGCCAGATCGGGCAGGGGTCGGTAGTGTACCTTGGACACTTGGTGGGTAGGGGAGCGGTGCAACCCCTCCAGGCGAAGATCGAGGCCATCATGGCCTGGAAACCCCCCAAGACACAGACTGAGGTCCGAGCATTTTTGGGCCTCACGGGATATTACCGCCGCTTCGTGAAGGGGTACGGTACCATCGTAGCCCCCCTCACGGAGCTCACGTCCAAGAAACAACCTCGACGGGTAGTCTGGACGGAGGCTTGTCAGCAAGCCTTTGAGAGATTGAAGAAAGCCATGTGCGAGGCCCCGGTCTTAAGGGCCCCAGACTTTTCCAAGGAGTTCATTGTCCAGACAGATGCATCAGAACATGGCATTGGGGCAGTGTTATCGCAACTCAACGAAGAGGGTCTGGATCAACCCGTGGTCTTCCTATCCCGGAGACTACTTCCCAGGGAACAGAAGTGGAGTGCAATAGAGCGTGAAGCCTTTGCAGTGGTATGGGCTCTGAAGAAGTTGCGGCCATACCTGTTTGGATCGCACTTCCTGGTTCAGACCGACCACAGACCCCTTCGCTGGCTGATGCAAATGAAGGGGGAGAATCCCAAGTTGTTGAGGTGGTCTATTTCCCTACAGGGGATGGACTTTCAGGTGGAACATCGGCCTGGAGTGGACCACGCCAATGCAGACGGTCTCTCAAGGTATTTCCGCCTTAGTGATGAGAACTCCCAAGGGGTTGGGTAGCTCTCCCCACTTTCAGCTGGGGGGGACGCGTGTTAGACCTGTCAGCCCTTTGGGTGGTCCCTCCTCATCATTATTTATTTTGTCCCACTTTTGCCTCAAACCCTGTTTGAATTTTTCCTTTTTGGGAACCACCAGACTTTTTAGTGTTGCTGCAGATTCAGGGAGCCATTTTACCTACCCCTGAAACTTCTGTCTGAGGGCCTGAAGCACAAAATGGTGGCCACCTGTGACATCACCAGCATCCACTGGAACCTACCAGCACCTTCCAGAACATTCCAGAACTCTGTGACAGTTGGAGGCGGTTTGGAATGTTGGGGAGTTAAGAGAGAGAGTTGGCAGTTGGAGCTGGCAGTTGGCACCTGACTGGTGAAGAGAGAGCAGCACAACAGTGAAGGAGGAAGGAGTGAAGCAGCAGGGGTGGAAACTTGTGCCTGGAGTGGGGTCCATAAACCCACCCTTGATACTAGTCCCTACTGATGGATCCCAGCCTGTAGCCCTGTGTGGGAAGAAGCCAGAAAAACTCATCCTAAGGACCTGGACAGCAGGAACAGGCCTTAGAAGCAGAAAGCAGCAAGATCCTGACCTGGAAACTGGTTTCCCTGGAGTCCGGCGTCGAGTAGCCTAAGACCTGGAGCCCGAGGTGGAGAAGCGGCGCTGACTGAAGAAGCAGACGTCGTACCCGGAGCCGCCTGAGGTCGTGAGAGGGCGCCGACGGAGGTCGTGAGGAATACCAAAGGTCGAGGAGGAAGTTAACCGAGGTCGAGTGAGCGGCGTCATCGGAGGAGTGAAGTCCGCCCTCCGGAGTCGTCGGAGACCGAGGTGAAGTGTACCGGAGGTCGGGAGTGAGGATCGCACTCCGGAGTCGCCCGGAACCTGAGAGGAGGAGCACCGGAGGTCGGGGGTGAGGATCGCACCCCGGAGTCGCCGGAAGTCGACATCGAGGCCAGGCCGGCCGACGTCATCGAAGCCGAGAGCGCCATCGGACCGGAGCCGCCCGAAGTCGACATCGAGTAGAGACTGCCCGACGCCGTCGAATCGGAGGTCGAATTCGAACCGAGGCCGCCGACATCGGACCGGAACCGCCTACCGGCGTCGTCTAGAACTGACATTGTGCCGAGGCCGCCGAGACCGAACCGGAACCGCCTCACGGCATCGACACGACTCCAGCGGCGTCGGAACATCAGAAAAAGGGCAGTAAGTGGAGTAGAGGGCGCCTAAGGCCCTGTGGAGACCTGAGAGACTGCTCTAAGGGGCTAGGGAGGTGCTGGAACCCACCTGACTGTGCCAGGGGTGAATTGGGACTAACCTATAGAGGGTGTGTGGAGAGAGAAAGCCAGGGCACTGGTATTCCCCCCTTGATCTACCTCAGTTTAGGCCTCAGCCTTGTCCCAGCCTGGGAGTAGTACCCCTCAAGCCTTCCACAACCCTACAAGCTGTGCCTGGGCCAAATCAGCCCCTAGGAATTGAAAAGTGATCTGATTACATGAGTGCTGCTGTATACTTATAATTATTTATTGGGGGCACTGTATTTATTGTGTTTAACCTATTTATTGCTTCACTATACTTATTGGTCTACAGGACTTGTTGGTGTACAATATTTATTGGTTCAGTATTTATTGCCTCAGAATATTTAATTGCCTGTATTACCTGCACTTATATTTATGTCCCTTGTATTTATGATCATCCCTATTTATTGAATCTCCAGACAGTATTTATTTGACCTGCACTATTTAAGATTTGTATATTGTGATTGTCTTATTTATTTTTCCAATCAGCAACTAAGAGAAAAAGATAAAGAAAGATATTTTCATAATTTTTACGGTGTAGAGTCGTTTTTGGAACGGATGCACGCATGGTTATTGTATGGGTTTATTGTATGCTTAGCACGGTGCCTGTTTCCTGACCACTCGAGCCAAGCTACCACAGTGTGTTCGGGGAGTCCATCACCACCCTGCGGAGTGGGAGTGGGCTGTTTCCAACAGCATGAAACTAAGATTCAGAATGGTCAGTTGGTGAATGATCCCCTTGAGTCGTTGACCTTGCCATTACAAGTTGCGATTGTGAAATGAAGTGCACACAAGAAAGTTACCGATGATGTTGGTCGTGGTAATGCTTTTGCTGACGAAATAGCAAAAGAAACAGCAAAAGATGTTACAACTCGAATGTATGTTGCAGGCCCTGCAAGATGGGTTGGTGATGTTGGAATGTGTGAAGACACAATAGAGAGTGTGAAGTCTCTTCAAGCTGAAGCCACAGAGAAAGATCCGAGTATGTGGAAAGAAAGTAAGGGTAAATTGGATGAAAATGGTTGTTGGATTGATTTGTCAGAACACCGGCGATGGTTGTTGCCTGATGCATATGTGCTTCCAGTGGTCACGATGGCACATGGAATGGCGCTTATCAGTGTGAAAGTGGATTTGTAAGTTGTTGGCTCCAGTATGGCAGAATGCTGGAATTCCCAAGTGTGCAGAGAATGTGGTCAAAAATTGCATAGTATGTTTGAAATACAATCCTGGTAGGGGAACCCCAACTCCAGCTGGTTATTTTGCGCCTCCAACGTATCCGTTTGAGGTTTTGCAGCTAGATTTCATCCACATGGAAAGGTGCAACAATTTGAAATATGTACTTCTTGTTGTCTGCGCTTTTTCAAGGTGGATAGAAGCATATCCCCTAAAGGACAATACTGCCTTATCCACAGCTAAAGCCCTTTTTAAAGAATTTTTCCCTAGGTTTGGAATGCCAAGAATGGTATGGAGTGATAATGGGAGTGAATTTGTAGGTCGAGTGATGAAGAATGTATGTGAGGGACTAGGTATTAAGCAGAAATTCCACGCTGCAAATCACCCCCAATCAGCTGGACTAGTAGAGTGTTACAATGGCACTTTGAAACTTAAGTTGGCTAAGATTCAGGCGAGTTCTGGTCTTAAATGGCCTGATGCTCTGCCCTTAGCACTCCTATCAACAAGAATGACTGTGCATTCACGAGTGGGACTTAGTAAGTATGAGATTGTGTTTGGCCGTCCGGCCAATATATGGGGTGTGCCAAGACTGACAAAATTCAGCGAGATTGAACATCCAGTACTGCTTGATTACCTGTATGAATTGACGGCTAAATTGCGTGTTTTACACCAACAGGTGCATGATACTCTGCCTCAGGTCTCTGAAGCTCCAGGACACCCCATCAATCCTGGATCATGGGTGCTGGTCAAAAACTTTCAGCGGACGAAAAATGATGAGCCCCGTTGGACCGGCCCCCATCTCGTCCTTCTCTCGACGAGATCAGCTGTCCGAGTGAAAGGGAAAAGGAACTGGATCCACGGCGTTCATTGCAAGAGGGTCCCTTTGCCTTTGCCTTACGACCAGTGGGTCCAGGAAGGGATCGCTGATTCAGAGACTGAGACTGTGCCTCGTTTTCTGCCGTTTAGCGATGCACGAGTAAAAGGAACGCTTTCTGAGAAGGAAAGCGATGACATTTTGCAAGAAGCTGTGCCACCGTCAATTCGATTGGACACTACAGAGCCTGAACTCTTGTTTCAAGACCAAACAGTACCTACAAGAAGCCGTTATAATTTGAGGCCGAGAACTATGGACAAATAAAAATTCTTTTTCTTTGATATTTTTGAGAAGTACAGCTCTCTCTTCCATCTGAGAAACTTTTTTTTGATTTTTGTTTTTCGAACCACCATCCGGGTTCAGCTGTAGAGTCGCGGTGCCAAGACTTTGGGGTACAAGCCGGAGACGTTAGGTCAACGGTCTGGTTGGTCTAGGGCGTTCCCTGGACTGACAGGTGTACTCCTTAGCAGAAGATACTCATCCGCCGCGAACAGTACGATTAGAGGATGGAATTTTTCGAGATGGAGAGACCCGATGAGGAAATACATTTTAAGAGCAGAACATGTAAAGTAATGAATAGCAAACGTTTTGTAATATTATGTCTATTTGTACTATTTAGCAGGATGATGTTTTCTGTAGGTTATGTATTATTGTCTTTTCAAGTGCCGTTTGCACCCACTATACAGCCCATACCTCTTCCTACTGTTCCCTCACACTCTTTCCACCCTCTGCCTGAACATGAACAAGCTAGACGTTCTGAGTTCGTAAACAATTCGTTTATTCAACTCCTACACCAACACCAACACCAACTAGTTATGAACACAACAAATTGCTGGGTGTGTGGTTTGATGCCGCATACCACTGATAAGGGTATCCCGTATCTAGTGCTGCCGTTTAGCTATAATGGGTCATCATGGGCATTCCAGACTATGTTTCTTTTTGCACTCAAGACCTATTCCCCATGACCACCGCGTTCCAATGGACCTAGCACGAACAATAAAGCCTTGATGAGAGGAGTTGCTGATATGAGTAGAGATATCGATGCATATTCATCTATTCCCAAGGATGAGTTGCGAGCTTATGTGGGTTGGAACGCGACGGGGTATAGCATTAGTCTGGGCGAGAAACAGTGTAAAAGTTCATCTCCGATTTGGGTCGTACCCCACATAGGTCAGTTCTGTTTACAAGGCAATGGTCAGAATCCAAGAGCTCAATTAGGGAAGAGTGACTGTGCTGAAACGTACATTTTTCCATCACAGTTTTCCCCTGCGTTTTTGGCTGCCAAGGGTACATACTTTGTTTGTAATGACCGAGCATATACATGGTTGCCCCCTGATTTCTTGGGCACGTGTTATGTTGCAAATTTGCTACCGCCGACATTTACTGCCGCCTCTGATTACCACAAGACCAGAGTTGTGAGAGGCGTTGCTAGTAAGGAGGATACTGCCGGTCAGGAAGCGGGAGACTTCTTCCTGGGTTTCCTGCCGTTTTGGGGAGCAATGGTCAATAGCAGGAACCTGAGACAACTGACTCGTGTAGTTGAATCCACTGTTAATGTAACGGCTGGTGCCCTTGGTAACTTGATAGCTGAGCTCCAAGCGGATCGCCTCATGACGTTGCAGAACCGTATGGTTCTAGATGTCATACTTGCAGACCGTGGTGGGGTATGTAAGGTTATCCAATCAAGCTGCTGTATTTTCATACCAGATAACGCTCCGACAGTCTATCAGGCCATTTCCAAACTGCATAAGATTTCCGAATCCATTCATGTGGATAAAGGAGACTGGTCGATGATGGGGTGGTTCTCGGGACTGATATCAGCTTGGGGATGGAAGATTCTAATAGTCATTGGAACGATCTTAGCCATTCTTTTCCTGTTCTGTCTATGTATACAGTGTGCTCCTGTAATGTGTAGCCTCTGTGTTACATCATGTGCAAGGAAACCTGTATCAAGGGACGAACTAAGCAATAGGATGATGCTACAGCAACATCTTCATGACTTTATGAATATAGACCTGGACTCAGATTAGTATGAATATAGTTATTGCCTATGTAAGGGCAAAAGGAGGGTCTGTGGTACTGTAAATTTCGGAGCCATGTTGGTAGCATGGTCCTACCATGCCGATTTTGGTATCAGCGAACCGCAAATGACTAATGCGGTATGTATGAGTGTTTTCGTCATGTTTCCCCGATGAACTCACTGTGTATACAATACTACATATTAAACCCTCGAGTTCCATTTTAAAACGGCAACCATTTTGTGGTTGCCCTCACATAGGCTGCACACTGAGGCCATGCCTAGGCCTAAAGGACACGCAATCTTTCTGTGACTTCTTTGTGACCTGTGCAAACTGACTCCGCTGCCTGAGGTCAGTCCTGCCCGGCCGGTTCCTTTACTGCGGCCAAATGGGATTAGCATCAGGGCCCGACACATCATAAAGTCGTGTATCCAACACTTCCCTGACTAATCTCTTTCACACCTGACTCTGTTTCCTACTTTATGGCTTGTTTTACGAGGAGGAGGTGTCCGTTTTATTGGGGTCTGCTGATATCTGATGAGGGTTCTGAGCCTCGCTGGGTAAATAATTATGGGCTGACCGAGCTGAAATGTGGGATTATTATAATGACTTTGCTCTTTTCTTTGAAGCGAAAATATGTGAATGACTACTTGTAAAATAAGGGCGGTGTTGCCCAGAGCGTAATATTCTGTATATAAGACCAGACTGGTTTTTGGTTGGGAGCAGTCTCCTGAGAACATACACCGTGCTGTACTTCTCGGATACCTGTGATTGGTCTGCAGACAATAAATACGATCTTTGACTTCACCTAGAAGACTCTGTGTTTCTGTAGTCTGAAACAGGAAGAACTCGAAGTCTTCCGGTGTGTCCCCTGGCACCGCTGGGTTGGTTCCGAAAAACCCAGTACTTCATTGTGAATATAGTTACTAACAGTCCCTCGGACCCAACCCATTCCTCAGGCCCCCGGAACCCTCTCAGACCCCGCGCCACACAACAACACACGCTCAAAACGGTGACCATGTTTGAAAGCCTGTCAGACAGACGCCTGCTTCCGCAGTAGCGTCATGCTTCCAGGAAAGCTGTTGGCAGTGTGCAGCTGAACGGCGTGCCAGCACACAGGCAAGGGCGGGAGCTGATGCGGCTCTGTTTATTTCCAGCTTTCCCGGCTGCAACTCCGGGGGCAGGCAAGAAAACGACAGGGAATCCGAGTATGGAAATAACAAAGTGCGACGGCACCGCAGTGGGGGCGGGTGCTCCTCGACTCCCTTCACGCTACGCCCCCACGGACGAGTCTGAGCAGCGTAGAGTTTGCTAAAGGTTTGTTGTGCAGTGTAGCACCACAGCAGGGCGGGGTAAGACTATTCATGGCGATACATCTTGCAATGCAATGGTGACATTGTGCAGTGTTTTAGTGCTCAGATATAGTAAGCCTGGGGTTAGGTTTCTCAGCTCCTATAGCTTATATGTTGTCTATTGAATCAACTGCTGCCCTGTAGATTCGAGCCACAGGTAGTGCTTGAGGTCATGACTTGGCTTTTGAGAGAATCTGCAACTGGTCCGTATCTCTGAAGAGTCTGCGTGGGCTGTGTGAGGCAAGGTGACGCTAAGGCAGCCTTTTGGTAGTATCAGCTACTGGGAATTATTTTTATTCCCGTATTTATATTACCTTATAGGCAGTGTACCACATAGGTGGAGGCAGATACAGACTGGCCCTAAACCTGTTTGAATCAGGAAGGGGCTTTGGACCATAACTCCTGTTTCACTGAAACTTACAATGTAAGATAAAAGTAATGTGCATCAATCAGCAACCCATACTGCTTTTTTTTAAGTTCAAGAAAAGGTTTATTGAAAAGATTATTATGATCATAAAAACAATACTTCATATATACAGTTATTTGTTAATACATAAATACATGAAGGTGTAATAAAGAACAATGACGATATATAATATCCATTAAAATAGTAAAAGGATAATATAGAAGATGATATGAATACAAGCAAAGGTTCACAGAAATCGTAAATAACAGTACATTTCAAAAATACACAATTAAAATAAAAACAATATATATATATATTATAGAAAATGATAAATTAAACATAATTAGAAATAAACAATAGGAGGTCAAGGAGGCTTGGTCACTTCTTGTTGTGAGGGAGCAGGTAAAGGAGTTTTCTTCACGGTATCGTCTAGAAATTGTGTGAGTGGGCCCCAAAGGTGAGAACGTTTAGTAGCAAGAGAGATAGGATGAACGAGTGCTGTATCGAGGCGATGATTGTGACATACAGCATACCACCAAGCTAAATAGGACAATTTAGATGAATCTTTCCAGTTTTTTTATATTTGCTGAAAAGCTACAGCTATTAACAAATCAATAAGTGGTAACTGGGATTGACTTGTTTTCCAGTCCGGTGTTAAACTACCTAGGAAAATGTTTGTAGGGGAGAGTGGAATTGTGGTGTGAAATATAGTGTTGATTTGGCTCCAGACCTGTTTCCAGAATATAAAAACATGTGGACATGTGAAAAGCATATGATGGAGATCAGCGTGAACCTGGGAACATGTCCAGCAAGTGTTGAGATTTGTGTTGTGTATTTTATGAAGGTATGTGGGGGTAAGAAACAATCTGTTGTAAATAAAGAAGAGTGTTTGTGCTGTGCTGGCCGCTCTGGATGATTTCCTAAGTTTCGTCCAAATTCTGTTCCAAAAAGAGATAGGCCAATTTGTCCCCAGATCGGATTCCCACGAGAGTTCCACTTTGGTTTTGTCTCGGATCTCAGGAGGTACCATTAAACGGGAATAAATGGTGGACGCTTTGGGGTTTATGTGCGAAAGGTTATGCCATGGGAAAAGGGGGTGGGAGGGTGAGGAAGGTGAAGATTTGAGTTTAGCATAAGTATCAAGTATTGCTTTCTGCAAGGTAAAAAATGTAGGTTTAAAGGAAGAAGGCAAGTGATAAAGAGTTTGTAATTGCGTAAATTGAATGGGTACGCCCTGATCTAAAAATTGATGAACCCAGAGTAGACCTTTATTTCTCCAAGCCTTCCAAAATATAGGTTTCCTATTGAGAAGGATCTGTTTATTGTGCCAAATTGTGGAATTGAGAAAAGTGTCTAAATTATGTACTACTAAGTGGGGTGCAGTGGATAGTAGTTTACAGGATTGCTTAATTATGGGAGTAGAGAGCTTTTGAGGTTTGCGAGTAAAGGAGAGATATTCCTGAAAGGGAGCTAAAAACGAGGTCTCAAGATCCACCCAGAGAGGTTTATCTTCAGATTGATTAGTGATCCAATTTGATAGTTGTCGTAACTGAAAGGCTTTGTGATAATTGGAGAAATGGGGGAAATTGATACAGCCTTCAGATTTTGGTCTTGTTAATTTCTGTAATGTCATTCCAGGTTTTTTAGCATTCCATAAAAAAGAAGTCAAAATAGAATTAATCTTTTGAAAGAATTTAGATGGAATGGAAATTGGAATGTTAGAAAGGATATACAAAACTATCGGCGTCAACATCACTTTGTGTCCAGACGACCCCACCAAGAAAGATGAAGGGGATGCCATCTTGCGACCAAAGTTTTAAGTTTGGCAGAACATTTGTCTATGTTTAAAGAGATAGATGTCTTTATAGAGGGAGAGAACCAGATACCAAGATATTTTATATGTTTGGGGCTCCAAGTAAAGTTGGAGATCTTAAAATCATCCTTAAAGGTGTATTTGGTTAAGGGTAATATCTCACATTTTCCTCTATTCAGTTTATAGCCAGATACCAATCCATAGGCCTCCACCTCTCCCATGAAAGCTGTAAGTGAAGATTGTGGTTTGGAGAGAAAAACTAAAATATCGTCAGCATATGCTGCCAGCTTAATTTGTTGAGGATCCGAGACAAAACCTGTGATTGAGTTATTCTGGCGTATTCTTGAGAGAAAGGGTTCTAAGGCCAAATTGAAAAGAAAAGGGGACAAGGGGCATCCTTGGCGTACTCCTCGTTTAAGATTAAAGTAGGGGGAGATGAGGCCATTGGTAGATATGGCGGCCTTGGGCTCAGAGTAAAGTAGGGCTATTAAAGAAATGATTTTCGGTCCAAACCCAAACCACTTGAGAGCATGGAAGATAAAAGGCCAGTAAACCCTATCAAAGGCCTTTTCTGCATCTAACGCAATTGCCGCCAAGGAGTCCGGATAATGTGATGATTTAGATAAAATGTCAAAGAATAAGCGTGTATTGTCAGTGATGTTGCGACCTTTGACAAAACCTGATTGTTCTTTTCCAAGCAGCATGGGAAGATATGGTTCTAATCTTAGGGCTAGAGCTTTCGAGAACATTTTATAATCTACGTTAACTAAGGATATAGGTCTATAATTCTTACAGTAACATAAATCCTTATCAGCCTTTGGTATTAGACAGATCAAGGCTTCGGAAAAAGAGCCAGTGGAATTACTGGAAGCGATAAAGGAAGAAAGAAGAGTGTGTAAGTGTTGGAGTAATAGATGAACGAAATGTAAATAAAATTCCACTGTGAAGCTGTCTGGGCCTAGGGCCTTGTCTTTTTTAAGAGTTTTTAAAGCATTTAACAATTCTGTTTGTGTAAGTTCAGCTTCCAAAGAGGCTACATCTAATTGGGGATTAATATATTTTTGAATTGTGGAGAAATATTGGGATATGTCTGTATCTGAGGGTGTGTTTTCTGGTGTGTAAAGGGATTGATAGAAATGTACAAATTCTTGGAGTATTTAGGTGTCTTTGAATTTCGGTGCTTGGCTATCATCTATAATGGAATCAATATGAAGTTTCTGTTGTTTAATCTTTAGATAATTGGCTAGAAGTTTGCCTGATTTATTTTGGCCACCATAATACTTTGCTGAGGATTTCAGGAAGTATAGGGAGGCCTGTTCGGTAGTGGATTCGTTAAAAGCGATTTTTGCAGTGATGAGATCTTTAAGGGAGTCCTTCGACTTGGAGGTGTGGAAGGAGTGCTCAAGTTTTTTAATCTTAGCAAGAAGTGTGTTATGTAATATGCGGGAAACTTTACGTTTATTTGACACAAATCTAAAGATGAAATCCCGAGCGGTGGCCTTAAAGGCGTCCCACACTGTATGAAAGGAGACATCATTCGTAAAATGAATGTGAAAAAACTCTTGAGCGAAAGAGGTAAAAGATGAATTGAAATTAGGGTCAAGGAGTAAGGAATTATTGAAACGCCATTTTTTTGGCAATGTGGATTGATTTAAAATGTCTAATTGAATGAATTGAAACAGGTGCATGATCTGAAATGAGTATAGGGCCTATGTCAGCAGAACGTAAGGATTGGCAAATGTTGCGTGAAATAAAAATATGGTCTATTCGAGATTGTGTTTGATGTGGAGAGGAAAAAAAGGAGTATTCTCTTGTGGATGGGTTGCAGAGGCGTCATGAGTCTAATAAGTTTCTTTGTTGAATAGTTTGTGTGAAAACTTTGTGTGGCGTGTTTGGGATAAAGGGGGATTTAGAATTTCTATCAATAAACGGGTCCATCACTTGGTTGCGATCTCCTGCAAGCATAAAGTTTTCTCATGGGTATTTGAGCAATAATTGAGATATACGAGACCAAAACGTGGCATCACCACTAGTAGGGGCATAAATGTTAAGCAAAGACAGAGGAGTCTTCCCCAGCAGGAAGTTAGTGAGAATCCACCTACCCTCTGTGTCGGATTCTTGAGATACAAGCTTGGCATTCAGTGCTTTGTGACAAAGAGTTATAACCCCATTCCTTTTGCCAACTCCTGGTGAGAAAAAGATTTCACCAACCCAATTTCTTTTGAATTTTAGTGATTCGCCTTCGGTGAGATGTGATTCTTGCAGTAACGCAATATTAACATCTAATTTGGAGAGGTGAGATAAGACTCTCTGTCGCTTAATGGGGAGTTCAAGCCTCTGACGTCCCATGTGACAATTTTTAAAAACATTTGTGAGATGAAAGTAATAAAAACATAAGTGAACCAATAAAATCTCGTAAATTGTGAACAATAGTACATGTGAAAAATTCAACAATAAGAACTATAAAAAACATTGAAGTAAACCTTATATTAGGTACGAAGATATTAAAAGTTAAAACCAATTGAGAGAAGCTGAAAAGGTGGGAAAGATGAAGAAAAGGAAGAAGCAAGATTGGAAAAAGAGGCAAATGATAGAAACATGTATGATAAGAAGAAAGAAGAGGCAAAAAAGGAGAAGGGGTGAGAGCTGTAAAGAAGAATATAAGAAAAAGGATCATATCCACAAAGAAGTCAAAACAATGGAAGGATGGGGGGAGACCACATGGAACGATGACGTACCCAGACTCCATGAGGTAAGGCGGGGAAGACCATTATACCATGACAAAATCCATTCTAGAATTCTGTAAGTAAAACAACATACTGAAAAGCTAAACCCTATTCCAATATATAACAGACGAAGATCTATTTAGAGATTAATGAGATCAAACAAACCATTTTACCATGGCAAAAGGTATACTAAACTTCTATAGTTAAAACCGCACACTGAGGATTAAATCCCTATTCAAATATATTCCAGAAGAAAAACTATTTAAAGCGAGTGCTGGAAATGTCCATCTTTTCTGGGCATTGTGCATTGAGGAAACTCTTCAGCTTTGTTGGGTCCTCATAAGTCGTGGTGTTATTGTTGAGAGTGACTTTAAACAAGCAAGGATGAAGCAATCCAAAACGAGCTCCAATTGAACGCAACGCTGGACGCATATTGAGGAATTCTTTGCGTCTATCTGCTGTGGATTTGGCATAGTCTTGCGAGAAGAACAGTTGATGACCTGAAAATGAAATACGCTTCAGGAGCCTAACTGCGGAAAGCACTTTGAGGAGGTCCGTATACTCAAGGAAATACAATATAACTCCTCTTGGTCTTTTCGTGCTTGAGGGTGTTGAATGCAGTGGGCCCAGTCTATGAGCACGTTGTATATTGAGAGTAGTGCCCTCCGGTAGATTTAGTACTGTCGGTAGAAATTTTTGAAAGAAGGAGATGGGATCCGATCCCTCCGTGCCTTCCGATAATCCATAAATGCGAAGGTTGTTGCGTCTGTTTCTATTTTCAAGGCTTTCAACCTGTTTTTGCAAGGATGTAATCTGGGAATGAAAGATGTCTACTTTGTTGTAACATGCACTGAGAGTTTCAACATTATGTTCAACCTTGGTGACTCTTTCTTCCAATTTTTCCCATCCATCGGTTAAGATTTGTATTTTAGAATTTGTCACTTCAACAAATGGCCGCAGAGCTCGAATTTCCTCCAGAAGGAGATCCATCGAGACAGACGAAGAAGGCTTCGGTGGAGAGGGTGGATTTTGTTTAAGGCGTTTAGTTGTTATTTTAGTAAGAGAAGAGGAGCCATTAGTCGTATTCAAAGAAGCAGCTGTTTTGGGCGTCGATGTTTGGGAGTCCTCCATTTTAATGAAGTTCACATGTGGCTTTGAATGGACAATAAACCTACGATGTGAAGATATTTGCAATGAAGATACTTTTTTTAACCTACCCATGCAATGGGGAGAGTTAAAACCTATACAGAAAAGGTTATGTAAAACTGCAAGGTATAACTTACGTGCGCAATTCCACCTAATAATAGTGGGCAAGGCACACTGTAACAGAATTTGCGTGCATTTGGCGAATGACAGAATATCAAAATATACATTTACCAATAAGCATGAAGTGAAATATAAAAGTGATATCTGTATGCTTAAATGGAATAGAATATATGTATGAAATGTAAGTCACCACAATACATTACAAGAGTGTGTCTATGCCCAAGCAAACCATACCACATGCTTAGCTTAATACCATATCAATAAATCCACTTTAAATTAACAATCTCGTGGTACGCTCATATAACATTGTAGGTTCTGAGAGAAACACAGCTAAGAAATGCAGATATTTGCACATACACATATTAGCAACATAGGAACAAGGTTGCTGAAATACCCATCTAAAGCCTGTTAATACAAGCGCAAGGGAGTAATGTCCAAATTCACTTTTCTACATGACTTCTAGTGTGAAACATCCATAATCAGTGAACCGGGGTCAGTAAATGAATAAAACATTGCTCCTTTCTGAAGAAATTCAGAGTGCAATGGAAATAATCTCAGTGTGCAGACTGCTTTGAAGCCACAGTTCTCATTCAGTTAGTCAGGAAGCGATATGTTTCACAGAAGGGGCATTGCAAGGCAAAGTGAGGCAATACATCACTGCAGAGTTTAACTTTAGAGTTCTTCTCATGTTAGTTCAATTTGTTAACTTCCATAAATCTATGCTGCCAGTGAAAATGCAAACTGAAAGGAAACCGGGCTCTCCCAGCCAGCACATGCGCGGCAGATATTAGCTGTCACAGATACCTCAGCTGTGAGCAGAAAGGTTAATAAAAGGTCAAAGCTTGCCAGAAAGAAGATGAAAATACTTCCATTTAGAGGCTCTTCCATTTGGACCATAAATTATGCAGTTTTGCAGACCTTCAAGACTCCAGTGAATTCAGAAAATCCCTCAGAAAGCCCCGTCACCTCAAGCGAGTCACAGGAATGCCGCCATCTTCCTCGGGCTCAAGCCACGCCCCCAGCAACCCATACTGCTAAATGCTACACTCACACCCAGATATAGACAACCGAGAGACTCAGCATTCAGGCAACAGAGAGGCCCTGCCAGGCGCAGAACATCCATAGGGCCCCTCGTGTGTCTCCGCCCAGGCTGCTACAGCTTGAGATGCTGTGGCATCGGCTGTGGTGTCTGGAGTCTTATTTTCGCCACAACCGAGTTTTTCACAGGTCTTTAAAAGACCATTTACATATTTACATGCCTTTGTAAACTGGTTAATGAGGCTTAGTTTTTTTCCACTGGTTCTAGCACTTAGTGTCCGCACTCTGCCTATTCCTTACATTTTATTTTTTACTTTTACCATAGTTGGAGAATGCATTTCATGAAAAGGGATATCACAAGTAGTGATGCCACCTTTCCAAAAAACAAATACCGGCCATTTGTTGTTTAACCCCTTCCCCGCTCATGATGGAACCGCTCCGTCATGAGCCACGGTTGCCGTGTGCTCATGACGGAGCGGTTCCGTCATGCTGCGGCCGTTGGCCGCCGCTCCTCCCACGCTGCACTGATTCCCCGCCTGTGCGGGGGGACAACGCAACTGGGCGGAGTCATGACGGAACCGCTCCGTCATGAGCACAGCTCAACCGTGGCTCATGACGGAGTGGCTCCGTCATGAGCACAGCGCCACCGCGCTGCCCCCCCGCACCCCCCAGCGCTGCTGCGGAATTCCCGCCGCAGCGAAGGGGTTAAAGGCCTAAGCTTAAAACTAAATAGGGCTGTAAATAAATGCTGTCTTTGTTTCCTTTTATTATTATTCATGGATCATTAATGCAGCCCCAGAATGAATTTAAAAGTACTCTCTATTCATATTTGCTGTTTGAAGTATGCACAGATACGTGCTAAGAATACCAGCTTTGGGTGAGTTTGTTTATTTTTGTACTGGCTGGGACGTCAGAATACTTAGCTGGCAACCCTAATCCCGAGACTGAAAGTTTGTTGCAGGATCAGCGTATTATTTCCTTCCTCCCCCCTCCATCCGAGATTTATGCCATAATAGCATGTTATTGACGGCTGGCATAAGGTTTTATTTATGTTAAACTATTGTTGAGTTTACTCCAAGTGCCTGAGAAGACATTCTGCATTCAGACAACCCAATCCTCATTCTCACATTTCACTTTCACGCTTACCCTGCACTCACAGCGATCACACTGCTCACCATGCACTCACAACATTCACCCTCCTCCCATCCTGCACTCACATGAGCACACCGCTCACCATGCAAGCACATGACACTCCACTCACCTATCACTTTTACTGCTCACCCTATACTCTCAGCTATCACACTGCACTCACACTGCTTACCAAGCACTCACACTGTTACCCTGCACTCACACCATTCATCCTCTTCTTTCCCTATGCTCACAAAAGCTCACTGCTCACCCTGCACTCACAGTGGCCACACTGCGCTCATGCCACTCGTCATTAACTCACGCCATACGCCCTCCAATTACCTTCTGTCACTTGAGCACTTGAGCACACCGCTCATTTTGCACTCAGAGTGATCACACTGCACTCACACCACTCACCATGCACTTGCGTTGATCACCCTGTACTCACCCTGCTGTCACATGTGCACACTACTCACCCTGTACTCCTGTGACACTTCACTCGCAAACACAAGATGATGGACGGAGTGCTGAAACTTTTGAACCACTCACCCCCAGTCCCAGATCTGGGTTTAATACATTGCTGTTTTGCCCACTATGCCACCCCAGTTTGGACCCAGCCATATGCAAATCAGTCTTAATCCTGTCTCTCATGGGAACAGTCCAGGCCGAACTGCCAGGCCAGGACCTCCCTAGATCGGAAACAAGTATCCTGGGACAGGTTTCGGGGTTGCAGCACCGAGTTATACACTCTATCCACAAAACAAACCGAACTTGAAAGGATGAGCAGGCAGCTGAACGGCACATTAGGGCACACCGCAAAGAGATTTGTGTGACCAGCACACGGACAAGTAACAACTGTCATCTGAGTAAGCACACGGATTGCAAGAGAGGTCAAAGCAATGCCAGATTACTGTGGCCCCACTGAATAAACTGAATGTTTTCAAGAGGTATTGTGAGTGAGAATAGAAATTGTATGGAATGTTTCTACCCGTGAAAAAATAAAAAGATTAGGTTTTATTGGATTTCAGCACAAAGGTGTTAGTTAAATCTAGAAAACACACTACAGCAATAGTTAAGTAAGCATTCAAGGCTGTCCAGTTAACGGGGTGATGCCAGTGGATGCAACAAAACAGGTAAAGGACGGGAGATATACTTCAGTCGAACAGTATTATTTTTAAACTTTAACTGGTTGCTATGGTTACGGCAGCGTGCATAAAATTGGGATACGTGAGAGACTAGTGCAACAGACATGTCTGTCTTTAGTTTACAGTAAATTTTGTGGCACAGACAGTCTCTGGTTCTAGGCTCTGGTTGAACTTTAGCCCATAATTAGACTTATTAATCAACTTGCATAGCTTTAAAGTGCCTGTCATGTGGAAAGATCTACCATAAAGACCATTGTTTAATTTCGATTGCACGTGATGATTCCTCACTAGGGTTTGAGGCTAGTGGGATGCCTGGGTTGTCTCGTCTAGAAATCAGAATGAAAATATTTTTGGCATTGTTACTGTTTCTTTTCCTTACCTATTCCATTGTAAACAGTTCCCCCTTTGGAGTACACAGGTTTTCTGCCCAGAGCAAACACACACACACATTACTGAACAGTGCTGCAGTAGAAAACAAAGATGGCCGGCGCTGCTTTGGAACGCATATTTGGAATGCATTATAATTGTGTATTCCAATGGAGTGCCAACCCTCTTATATGCTGATCTTGAGGGAAGAGGGCTAGAGTGGCCGACCTTGCTACTAGGACTAGAGTGGTTCGAGTCTTGACGGGAGGCTCAAAATTCCATGTTTCTGGGTAAATCACTTAATCTCTCCGTGCCCATTAATTCTCCGTGCTTGTGAATGTGTCCCTGTGTCTGCTGAAACTGGTGCTCATGTAAAGCGATCCGATACCTTCGGGTGGAGTTTGTGCTATGTAAAATAAGAAAAAACCCACATAAATTACAAAAACACCGTCAACACAGGTAAGCCTTGCTAACCAAATAGAGGAAACTTAATATTATTATACAATCTTTATTCAGCATATAAAAATACCATAAAAGATACAATATTTTTAAAGGAAAAGGTTACAGTTACAAACATATTAAGAGAATCAGCAAAATAAATCTACACAGCACAGCCTCAGCAGATAAAGGAGATTAGTCAGCTCATCTTTCATGTCCCTCAGTTCTTAAAACTTGATTCAGGCCTATGGCACTACGTGGATTACAATTTAAAAGAATATAAAATATTGCAAGCGGGGATACTATGGAATTCCGCCGTCCCTTGTGGTCCTTAATCTAAATGGCGCCCCTAAAAAGTTGATAATACAAAAAAGTGTAAAAGCATCAGATGCCAATTTTAAAAATAGCAATGCCATGCACGGCTGTCTGAATCTAGCTTTCTTTAAGAGGCCCTTCAAAAAAAAGCTTCTGAGTTGTGAATAAAATGGGCACAATAAAACGAAATGAAGGGTGTCCTGTGGAGACCTATTGTTGCAGCCACAGAGCCCCTTCATTTCTATGGACGCTGTAAACCCTGCTGGTTCCGCTAGTAAATGATGTAAAAGGTTTAACCTAAACCGGGTCATTAAAAATCTATCGTGAGCACTGTTTATACAGGACAGATATGGTTCAATGCCCTCGGAAGACTTAGCTACTAAATGTTCTCTCACCGACGGTTTAACACACTCTCTGTCCTCACGGAGTGTCAGAGAATACTTGAAGAACCGATCCTTGACCCGGGCCTTGTCCTGCACACTCATGTTGGAGGGATTGGAAAATAAATCTGCGCACCCCATTTTCTAAAAAGGACTCCTTCACATATCAATAACCAAGGGATTTTGAGCCCGTGGTCAAGGGAAAGACAGTCTTGTACGATCAACCTGCTTAATGCCGCCTCCTCATTTGCCCAGATCTTTGCCCAACAGACTAAAGGTTTAACTGCCATTATGTCAGTGATATATCTGACACCCAGCTCTTCGTGAATAATATACGCTGGTGTGCTCTGGGGGACTCTCAACAGGCGCCTAAAATATGTATTCTCTTCGGCCTGCAATTTTTTGGCGTCAATAAATCCCCATACCTCACTTCCATATAGCACTTTAGCACAACACATGGAGCTATATAATTTTAAAATCTGCTCTGGGGTCCAACGTCCTAAGCTGTGTGCGAAATTTGATATGGATCCCGTGCACCTAGTTATAACTCGGCACTTCTCCTCTAAAAGATGTTTGAAATTCAGTTGGCCATCAAATAAAATCCCCAGATATGAAAAGGACTGTACTTTGACTAGGCGATGAGAAGCGATTGTATAGTTATAGGATTTACATGGCTTCTTGCCCACTTCCATGACGTAGGATTTTGCTAGATTAGGTGACAAGTCCAGATTCTCCATGAACGTCACAAAGCCATCTATTAAGAGTTGTAGACCCTTGGGAGTGCGAGCGAGAAGTACCGCATCGTCTGCATAAAGCAGTACAGGGACCCCACGGGTGCCTATCCTGGGGGTATCTACCTGTAATGCACTCAGGGCATGGTCAAGGTCACTTATGTATAGGGTGAATAGGAAGGGTGCTAATATGCAACCCTGTCTAACCCCACTGGTGCACTTAAAAGATTCTGTTATGTTCCCCTCCTGGGTGTATCTGACTGGAGCCGTGGTGTTAAAATGTAAGGATTTTAAGATGTTAATGAGCCCCGGGTCCACTCCGAGCCTTCCCATAATTGCCCATAATTTCCCACGGTTTACTCGGTAAAAGGCCGCAGTCAGGTCCATAAATGCTAAATACATTGTCCCTGGGTTAACCACCGTTTATTTAGCTGTAATAAGGTATAAATTAAGACATTGATCAGTGGTGGATTTCCCTGGTCTAAATCCAAATTGGACATCTGTTATAACTTGATGCTCCTCTGCCCAATCTGTCAGCCGACTTAGATCAACCCCCCCCCCCCCCCCCCAAAACCTTCGCTGACACGTCAATGAGAGAGATCGGGCGGTAACAATGTGGCCTGTCCTTATTGCCTTTCTTAAAAATGGGGACAATTGTAGCGGTGGACCATGATGCCGGCATTACCGTGTCCACTGCTGCATTTTAACCCCTTGTTAGGAGGGGCACCCATAAGTCCACATTACTACGGAAAAGATCCGGTGGGATCCCATCAGGGCCGGGAGCCTTATTCCTAGTTAGGCCCTCGATTCCTATTTTCACCTCGCCCAGGGAAAATCTAAGTGGGAGTGTGTTACGCTCCAAGTGCTGCTCCTGTAACTGGTCCGAACTTGGATGATGATTATAAAGCCCTTGGAAATGTTCCTGCCATTGCATCGGAAGGATATAACCCAGGTTTATTTGCATCATGAAAACAGGGATTATTTATGACTCTCCAAAAGGCAGTAGAGTTCTTTAATGCTATTGCCTCTGTCAAATCTTCCCAGGCTTGCTGTTGCAATTGACCTTTACGTCCCATGACAGCTTGCTTGTATTTTTTTCGGCAAGAAGGCACCCGGTCCCTGTTTCTGGGTGAGATCTTTAGGGCGGCTTTCAGCTCTCTTAAAGCCCATGAGCATTTTGGGTCAAACCATCTTATCCACGTGGGCTGGGGCTTTTAGTTAGCTATCTATTATTTGCGCAACACTCCGAAAGGCCTCAACTAATTCTACCCCTTCCACCTCAAGGTCCAAACACTTCAAGATAGCCTGCTCACCTTTCTTGAAAAGAGAACTATAAAAGGCCTCGCCCATTGACCTGTGTCCAGCACAACCTCCTGCCTTGGTCTGTTGCCCCCCCCTCCCCAATCTATGTGAAGCTGGGTGGCTACATGCGTCAGCAAGGAACAAGGCCAGAGGGTTATGATCACTAAAGGCGCTGTACCCGATAGTGAAGCCAGAAGCCCAATTTTTAAGTGAGGCGGAAACAAAGATGTAATAGATGAATGAATAACATCCTCTTCCCTTAAACGTGGGGTGAACCGTTTTACCCTGATCGACAACAATTAAATCCATTGTGTGGGTTAACGCTTGCATGTCTAACAAACCGCTAAGTTCCCTTCCCTCCTTAGTGTGCTCCATATGTGGGCCATCGCGTGCAAGATGACCAGTACCCCTGAGACACCCTCAAATTTGGGCACAGGTGACAATTAAAATCGCATACTAAAACCAACTGTAACGCCGATAGCCCTCGCTCCTGTGTCTGGGTGAGTCTTGTGATCAGTTCAAACAAGCTGGCGGAACCCTGTACTTGTGCCGTTGCATTATAAAAGTTTATAAGAAACAGCCTATGACCTTTATTTAAAAATGTAAGCCCCTGAACAACGTCTGAGTCCCAAGCCAAGTCTGTCCATCTTCCCTGTAGTGTTAGGTCTACAAATATGATCAGCCTTCCCCTCGCTCTTCCTGCAGCTGCCTTGTGCGCCAGACAAAAGAAAGTTTTGTATCCTTCTATAAAGAAATTATTGTTTGCCGGTTCCCATGTTTCCTGCAAGCATATTATATGGAATTCCTTTATGTATAGAAACCATTGCTCATTCTTAAATTTGGTGGATAGGCCTGCTATGTTCCAGGAGACTATTTTTATTTCCCTCCTGTTAAGCCCTTCTGTGTTGGCTATTAGCTGGGGCCTACCAGTCCTAATAATTGTCTTGCCTATGTAACTTCCCATGTTAGTATTTGGGTCCTTAGGCTCAGTGGTGGTTTGAGCTACAGCTATCCCCGGGTTGATCTCATCTCCCCTCTCTCTTATCTCTGTATTGGTCAGGGGGGTCTCACAGACTATATCCACTTCCTCCATCAGGCGTAGTCAATCAATGTCATTTAGGTCTCTTAGTGGGGCAAAGGCGTTATTTAGTGGTACTTCATTAGCCCTCCAGGTTACACCCTCCCCTTGACCCATATGACAATGTCATTGGCTTAAGTTGGCAGGTGGTCTGTAAAAGAAGCCCAGTGGGAGCGGTTTAATCCCTGATTCTAGTTCAGCTGAATAGAACACACTGCTCTGGGAAAGAATCTTGAGCACTTGATCAGGATGTCTAAGTGTGACAATCACGCTGTCCCCTGGGAAGGCTTTCCTGCTTCTACCAATCGAGGACACCCTCCTTGCCATCAGAATGAGTCGGTGCTCTCTGATACTCAACCCTGCGTGCCTACACATCCAATGCGCCACCTTGTTAATCAGTTGCATCGTGGGTTCTTCTTTTTGACCTATGAGTGCTGGAACACCGGTCAGGACAACTGTATACGGGCCGCTAGCTGGGGGCAAGTCTATAACTGGTAGATCTGGGGTGCTCTGCACAACAAGCGAGGGTCTCTCTTTCAATTGCTGCTGCGCATTTTCTCTCCTTTCTATCCTTGCGTGGCCCCCCTGCTGTATTGTGGAGTTACCTGCGATCCCTGTTCTAGGTTCCCTCAGACCCGTGTTTGTGATACTCCCCTCAGGTCCAGTTGTCTCAAGATGTACATGAGGGACCCTGGTGCCCGTATCATCTTTTTCTGTTGTGCGGTCCCCTTCCCCATTTTTCCTCCCCACACACCCATTCACTGCGGCCGGGACCGGAGCCTTAGCAACATCAACTGGCCTGTGTACTGCGCCCGTGCACCTGCATATCCCTTGGTAAGCTGATGCATTACTAGAATTCAGGAGTTGCGACAATTTTTCTTCAATTGACCCTAATTTACATAAAAGAGGCCCCAAGAGGACAGACATCAGAGTCTCTTTTTTTTTCCATTGCTCAGTTTTGCCCCCACAGTCCACCGGGATATGATCCCCGCTGCTGGGAGCTTGGCTCGGAGGTGGTCCTTTATCAAGTTCCGAAACCAGTTCCTCGTGGTACCTATTTGCTTGCTTATTAGACCTAGATTTTTGTGTCTGCTTTTGTAAGGCACCTCCCCTCGTGCGCTTTGCAGGCAGCTCTCCACTGCCTATTGCCAGAGATTTCGATAGGCTTACCACGCTTTCCCTGGTGGCTCTTTTTGATCTGGTGATAACCTCACCCTGGTGCGGGCCGAGCGTGGGTGCAGTGTGAGCCATAGTGGGGACCAATGGTGCGGGAGACTCTGTGGTCAATATAGAAGGAGTGTCTGAGACATCCGGGTCTTGGTCTCCCATGGGATATAGGTCCTGTGCAACTGTGGTCATCTCAACTGTCGCTGGTAATGTGCCTGGGAAGTCAGCTATTTCCCCTTTATTAGTTGAAACTGGGGTGTCAGAGCATGAATAATCCGCAATTTGCTGTGCCCCCCTGCGGAATTTAGCCATAATTATGCCTCCCATCGATGACCTTTTTTTGGCTGCAAGGGTGTCCAGGGAAAGCTTTTTTTCAGTGAGCTGGATTTGATGGGTCAAAACCGATTCTGCCCTGGTCAGAAATGCGTCCAGGGTCCCCACGACCCCACCCCCCGCCAAAAAACCTGTGACCTTGCATTTACTCATGGTATCTAGTATATGATTTCTTACTGGTCCACAGGGAACACAGAGTCAAGATGAATACCTTATTTAGTGGCTGATGTTCAACTTGCTGCACAGGTTCGCAGGGGGGTGCCCCAGCCCAGCCTCCTCCGGCCTCTGACAGGCTCGGACGGGCCCGCTCTTGGCCCGGGCTTTGCCCGGGTGCGGCCCGTGCGGGAGCCCTGTCCTCCTTTTGAGCTCCTCTCGGCGCACCTGGTGATGCAAGTGGCGTGTGCGCCGCTAGGGCTGCTGGGGTATGTAGTGCCCTCCTCTCGTGCACCGGGTTGGCAACTCGGACCAACTGCAGCTGAGATGCAAAACCGCGACCCCCTTCCCGGCGTCAAGGTCCTGTTCACCAGCGGCAACCAGCGGCAGCAAGCAACAAAGTATTCAGCAGGTATGTTGTACTGCCCTGCCCACTTGCGTAATCTGAATTTACGCACACCACTTACTTACACAGAATCTCCAACACTCCTCTGGAGGTAAAATGAGCTTTATTAGTATTACAGACAAGGGCAATAAATCACTGAAGCTGGTAAGATTTTAGGCACAGAGTGAAAGGCAATAGACAATGAATACACCACACTATATATATATTGTAATACATACAAGTATGAAACCGTGAATATAGGTATATAAACAGTTAATTTACAAAGCACCTCACCAGATGCGTCTGCACCGGAGTCTTCAACATCCCTGGCCAAGCACCAAAAACACCAAGTCGGGAACCCTGTAGAGACTGGGGCACAGGAAGTAATCTCTCCTGGCACCAATTTTGTCCCGCGAGTGTGTCCACTCCAAGACTGAGTTCCTGAGCTCCACCCCACAGATACCGCTTTTTATAGTTTAATCAACACGTTTGAGGAGCCTCTAGTAGGGGTTCTTGCCCATCCAGCCATAGGTGCTGGCCGCATGATCCACCCATACAGACCTGGCCAGATACTGTCTGAGTGCGCCGAGGCAAAAGACATTCTTTTCCCTGTCTCCGGCCTGGGAGACCCTTGCACAGTGCATCCTCCCTCTGTCCTCTAGATAAGCATAGAATGCACAAACACAAGCGTAAGGTACAAAACAATCTCACGAGACATGTCTCGCACCAGCTTGTACTGGTTTACGTGAAAAACATGTTTATGTTAACCTCAAGTTGCTGAAGGGTAACTGCAGGGCAAAGCAGCACAAAATGGATTAACAAAATGGAAGACAGAGCATCTCATTGAATCAAGGTCAACATGCAACTTAGCACGTGTGAAATGGCAAATGCATGACATATGTTTGTTTGGGCAAACTTAATAAAAACAATGCTTAGGATGCATCGCTCACAAACTTTAGCAACAACGGAACCTTCCTAAAACACAGGCACTCTGCAATGAAAAAAATGTTGCACGTACACAAAGCTAAATACACTAAGGTGAAAGGATACAAGTAATAGTCCTATGCTCCATGGGAGGAAGCAAGACACAACAAGCATTGGCATAGCCAATAGGTCTCGCCTTTGGGACCTTATAAATGTTTAGCCTTGCAACGGTTGATGTTGTTGCGCCAAGGATATTGTGCTGCATAACTAAATACTTATAAGGCCCCAAAAGCGAGACCTATTGGCTATGGGTATGCCCAGACGTGGGTCCCTTGTTTCAAAAGGAACAACAAAATGGTGAGGGTGTCAACAGCTACATGTTGATGGATGATGCATAGTTAATTGGGAACTCTGATGATGGTTCAGGGAGGGACAGAGACCCCTGTCCAGAAGACATAAGTGGTGGTTGTTTGGGCAGTTATGTTCCTCGGGTGGAGGGAGGTGTAGCATGTGCCCAAGGGTATTTTAGATCAACTGTCTATTTGAAAGACTAAATACAGCGTAATTGATTTTTTTTCTCTTTTGTTTCCCAAAAAGTTGTAAATGTGTTCTAGTATTGCATTGCCTTATTATAATTTTCATGGTAATGTAATTTGTTCTGTTGTTGTCAACATTTGTTTTGTTCAATTTACATGTGGTGATGGGGAATATTATTACCTTAGTATACTTTCTTGTAATATAGTTCCTCTACTTTGGGTGTATTTCATTTGTCTCTCCTTTTGAAGACTTGGATCACATCACACAAGTTGGGGAAAATTGGCACCTGGCACTCTTTTGCATACTCATTGTTCACGAATGTTTATGTGTCAACAATTTGCCTTAGTCATCATAATTCTCATAGGCATGGACAAGCAAGAAATAAAACAATCAGTATAGTTAGTGTGTTTCCAAGTGTGACCAAATACAGTGTTTACAAATTCACATCCACTATCCGAGATTAAGTCCTTTGGTCATTGAGCCTGGATTTAGTTGTTGCAATATGTGAGCTTTTGTAAGCAAGAAGAGTTCTCACTATTCACTTTTAGTCTAGATTTTCTAGAAACGTAGAAAACGAAGGCGCTGGAGTTCATCCATTAGGGACTTATGTCGCTGTCTGTAAGTGATGCTTTAATATTTCACAACATACATCTCTGCCTCTTTTTATTTCATATTTTTGACTGCCTCCTCCCGTTTGTTAAGCTGTGTGTTTAAATTTTGGACACTCCACTAGCTCGGCCTCTTCTGTCACAAAATAATTTAAACAAAGGTACCATGATAAATACTATGGCCAGATTCTATTTTTGTTCTTCGCTGGCCTCCATTTTTACCCAGTTATTCTTTTGGAAACTAGACATGCTGATGGATGGCTGCTACTTTGAAGTACAATCGTGAGCCTAGGGGAAAAAAATGTGCACAGCAACAGAGCGTTATCACATGACAGGCCCTTGTTGCTCCTGGGTCACTGTACAATCCATTACTCCGAAAATGCATTTGTATTATTCTAAGGAATTCCCATAAACCTGTTTTCAGACAACGACATGATGTTCACCGGGTTGGAGAATGGTATAAAGGAAGATGGAGGGGTGGAAAAGGAGAAAAGTCACAAAGAATATTTTGTTTTATCATACTCGGAAAACGAGAAAAACTGATGGTAAACACATTCACAAGAGCGATATTTAGGAGATGGATAAATATCAACAAAAAATGGTGCCTTGTTGAGAGGAAAGCGAGACAGTGGAAGATTTCAAATGCATTTCTTCATCAGTTCAAAGAGTAGAGGGTTACAGAAAAGATGAACAAGCACGAGTGCTTGAAAAGTGCAGATGCACACGCGGCCACGCTAATTGCAAACAGATGGCCCCTGCGCGCTGCTGCTCGCTCCTGCAAGGTGGATGCCAGCCCTAAGCACGAGTTTTTGAAAAGAGCTGACCGAATTCTAAAGGTCATCTCCTAGACAGCGTATGCGCTGCTCTAGGCTCGACCTAAAAAGGAGAGACATATAACAATGATTAACCACCTGGAAGTAAGCCTTTGCGAACAACAGTCTAATTAACAAATCAAACGCAATGAGTGGGCTGTAAGCCCACAGAGTGAATACAGCATGTCTCGAAGATACAGCGCATGCCCTGCCTAGGAGAGGTCTAAAAGAGACACCCACTTCAACCGCATCAATACATGAAAGGTGGTGCAGAATGTCACACAATCAACACACTCCAAAGGCCACATCCTTGACCTTGTCTTCTTAACATCACCAAAAATCCAATGCAAGCCACCCATACCCCTTAACTGAAACGCTCACTTTTCCATTCCTGTCTCCCTGCTCAGCATCGCACCAACAAATCAACACAGAAGAAAAGACCAACCCTTCAGATCCGACAAAGACTTCTCTATAGACAACCTAATGCTTGAACTAATATCTCACCCTGCCCACTCCATGTTCGATGCAAACACCCTTCTAGAGAAAGTCAAAGCGTTTCTTACAGGAAGCTACTTAAGAAATCCTGTTCACGCCCTTGTACTCTTGTATTTGGGTGGTGGTACCCCCGCTACATGGCCTCCCAGACGCTACACTGGCAACCCTTAGGGGCATCCTACACGCCAGAACATGTCTCATCCGCTTCCTGAAGAAATATGAGCACATCACTCCAGTCCTGAAGGAACTCCTTTGGCTAGCCTTGCTGGTCAGCACTGGCTTCAAAACCAGCTGCATTATTTATAAAGCCATCGCAACCAGCAGCTCTGCTTATCTTGCAGACAAGCTCACCATCTCTGGTAGTTCTTAGTACACCCATAGCCAATACACCATCAGACTTCAGAGTAAGTGTAAAAATTCAAACAAGACAGCAGGCCTTTTCAATCTGTACAGGACCAGAATTAAAGAATGTTTCACTTATGTAAAAAATAAAATTTCTACGAACCTTGTTCGTTCACAACCTCAATCATACACTCAATAAGAACACTGTGAAAACAGCCACATCATATTGTAGTTTAAAAAAAAATGTATTCTTGGTGCGGTGTTGACTGCAGAAACGGCACTGATGATGCAAGTCAAGTATAAACCAGCAGAACAACTAAAATGGACAATATTAGGAACTCAAGCCGGAGGCATCGTCTTGCGCATCGTCCGGCATGGGAAGGGAGCATTGAATGAGTTGTTGACCTAAATAGTAGGATATTCTGCACAGTGAAGATAATCCGCTGAGTGGTGTTTTGATGATTATTTGTGAAGCCCTGGCTAAGAATTGTTCCCTAGCCAATATGAGAAAAGATTTGAAGTCACTTTATTGACCTAATCGGTAAGGGAGTATTTAAATACTTTTAAGCCTTATCTGACTTTTAGACGTTGCAGGATTTTTTTCGTCACGTTTTACAGTACAAGTATTAAAAATATATATATTCTTGAGAAGAAAATAAAGTTTTAAATCCTGAAGAATGTCGTTCTCAAGAAATAATCTTTATGCTTGTCTTTAACCATGTACAGAGCTCCACTGTCTTTTGACAAGGTTCCCAGTGAGAAATGCCATATACATCCATACATACAATATGGCTAGTGCCAATGCCCTCCTGGGCAATGCCAAGTCTTGATTGACCATATTTTTGTACAACTTTGTTATTGTTACAGTATTAAAATATGATGGGGTGCTTCAGGTCAGGGCTTTGGTGAAATGATAGATGTAACTGTAGAAGCTTTACTGGAACAATCGAGGATGTTGCAGAAGAGGGAAGAAGGGTGTGCAGTCAGAGAGCCCCACACCTCTACAACAGGAACAGATTAGGGTCAAGGAAGGCTTTTGAGCATTGGCAGAGCGGAGTTGGAACCCTTTACCAAGGCTACAGGGAAGGGACTGAGGATGAGGTCTAATTTAGTCGCCAAACATGTGGTTCCCACTCAGCGGGACCTGAAATTTACCCTTCTCATTCAAACTAAGTGTGATTTTAGGCAGTCAATTCATGCTGCTTTCAACAAACACATTGCCTCTTGGTCAAGGGGAAGATTAGGAAGTCTAAAACTGCCCGGAGGAATGCCTTGGGCAGCACAGTGGATGCATTGCACAGTGATCATGCACATTTTTGGCATGGTCCCTAGTTCCATCTGTTCCTTTTCCATGCCCTAGATCCTACATTAGTGGGGCACTATTTTTATCAGGAGAAATGTGGGATGGAAGACATTTTCTTTATCCCCTGCAACACAAATGTGAGGAAAATGCATGTTTTTCCCCAAAGTTTTGAGGTCTGCAGCTACATACATTGCCAAAAGGGTTGATTTTGATTTGGAAAATCTTATGTTTGCATGCATTTTGAGGCATTTCCTGTTGCGGGGGCTAGGCTCAGCCACATAAGTGGGCTACCACTTTTATAGTGTTGTATCAGTGGTGGTAGGAATTTTGTGGCTTACATAAATGTGAGGAAAATGTGTGATTTTAGTTGACGTTTACAGTGCATTCTGGGTAAAAAATGTAGTGGGGTTCACTCCCATGGGTGTTTAATTTTCAAACATTTTGGGGTTATGTAAGTTTCCCTGGGTGGCGGCCTAGCGCAAGCCCAAATTTCGCAGCTACCCTCATCCCCCAAAATGGTTGAATTTCATGCCATACACTTCATGTCACCATGTCACATTTTAGCCTTGTCTTTCATGGACAGTAGGCCTACCCATATAAGTGGGGTGCCATTTTTATCAGTGTTGGAACATTTATAGCAGTACAATTGTTATTGCCAACTGGATGCCTCTCCATTCTTGGCATCCAAACATAGGTTAGTGTACAAGAAAAAGCACATTTTGCAACATGCCCTCTGAATCACACAGTAGTAGGGGCAATCTCAAATTCAGAGGTGTAAAAATAAGCACTGGTCCTAATCTCAGTATCTTGTGCACATTTTAAAAATACATAGGTTTCCTTCTTACCTATTTGTAATTGATTAGATTTTATCATATGAATTGCTGCTTGGTTGGTGCTCATCATCATCATCATAACAATCTTTATTTGCCTGACAACAACCATAAAAAAGCGCAAAAAATGAACATCACATTAAGTCATCATACTAAAACACATGTGCATAGCATACAAATAAGTTATGTGAGAAGCTGGCCTGGTATATGATGTCCACTTATGTAAGTGGGCACCTTGCACCAGTCAAGACAACCCTTATGGTGATTTAAGAGTTCTTAGGTAACCTTAGAAAGCTCTGTAAGTGGTAGCTGTGGCGAGCAGCCTTTAGGCTTATTCCAGAATGAGTGTAAAGCTGCTTGTTAAATGCAATTTTATAGTATAGATTAAGTGAAAAAGAACACCACAAAGTATTTATGAAATATGTATTTTTTATATAATACACATACAAATATCTCCTACCCGGACATATGCACAATGCACACAATACGTTGCAAAGAAACACAGTAAATAGCACGTTATACACAGTGGACTCCAGGGGGGACCAAACGGTATACTAAGAAAGTGGTATAAGAATCACGACATGGGTGAAGACAATGTCGAGAGGACGTAGAAGTGCTGGGGACCCAAGGTGAGTGAATAGGAACCCCACGGAGAGCGTGTGCAGTGTGGAAACACGACCGCGTGCCCCGTTACAGTCTATGTGTAAGTCGCGATTGGATTTTCAAAGATTAAGGACCCTTACCAGTAGACCCTGAAGAAACCCCGTTGAAGACAGAAGGTTGGAGAGCCACCCCACCTGTGGATACCCTAGAACCCACATTACCTACACCAGGGAAGCCGGGTGCATACGTGTGAAGTGATGTCGGAAACCGCAGTCGAACCAAATGGAGGACTTAAGGAAAGTGCCGCTGCTGAAGAAGAAGAAAGTGTCCGGTGGAATCCAAAGGTGGATTCGAGATGAGAGGTACCTGCAAGCAGAGGGCACAGAGCATGTCAATCAGGGGTGACCAGGAGACTTGGAAGATGAATGCCCTCCGATGTCGGGTAGTTGACGATAACCGTGACTCTGCAGCAGTGAGGACCAGACGACGCTAAGGAAGACCAGGAGCCATGCACGAGTTGTCCCACGAAGGATGTCGAGTGCTGAGGGAGTCAGTGTCCGGCTGGAGCACCAACAAATGCAAATGCAGCCAACGCAGGAGCTGAAGAAGGAGCAACGTCGGGACCAGCAAGGTCCAGGAGACTTACCACAACCAGGGGAGTCAGGGCAGGCCCGAGCAATCAGGGAAGCCCAAGAGAAGCAAAGGTGACCCTCAAATGAACCCACAGGCCGGAGGCACTGGAGTCGCGAGAGGACCTCAAGCAGCTCACCAGAAGATGCAGGCCACGATGCACACGATGTGGTGTGGCCCAAGATTCTGGTCACTGGAGATGCTCGAAGTTGGGGCAACTTGGAGCCCAAAGATCTTCTTGGAAGGAAGCCAACAAGCCTTTGCAACTGCGAGTTGATGTGGTACACAGGGGTTCGTTTACTGCAACCCCCATGAGGGATGCTGGCCTCAAACTTGGTGAGAGGGCAGGGCAGGCCTCGGTATCTGTGGAGAACCACCACTTGTGTTGCAGAACCTTACGGAGTCCAGAGTAGCTCAGGATCAGCAGACCGGTCGACTTAGTTGCGGTGCCTGCAAATGCAGGGGAGTGACTGCTTCACTCCAAGGGAGATTCCTTCAGGTGTCTTTGATGCCCACATGCCTTGGAAGGTTCCTTTATGGTGCACAGGCACAGACGATGCAGCAGACTGGAAGGGAGACAAAGTCGAGCCCAAACGAAGTCCAGAGTCCCCAGACTGTTAAAGAAATGTGGTGTCTGATCTGAATCTTGTCCCACGGCAAATCTAGGGACCTACCCTCGGGTAAGCCCTTAAGTACCCTAAGGAAAGGGTTGGGACGATTCAGGGGACCCTCCCAGGGGAGGTTCTGGACAGTGGGGAGGTTACTCCCCTGTCCTTTGACCAGTTTCGCACCAGAGCGGGAGCCAATGGCTCCCAGGACTGGTTTGAACTGGACTAAGCATGGGGATACCAAATGTACCCCTCATGCAGACCGAGTGGTGCTGGCAAGAGCTCCCACCCTGCCCCAATACACTAAATCCAGTCTGGGAGGTGCTCACGCCTCCCTGTGACAGAATGCCTATTATTCTGCCTTCCCCTGCTTGAGTTTGGCTCAGCAGCAGGAGGGCAGAATCGTTTCTCTGGTCAGCAGCAACCATTTTCTGCTGTCCGGATCTGGAAGACTGGTACCGGGACATGGAGAGCCTAACGGAGGGCTCTTCCAGTGCTTGGAATCATACCTCCACACCGTTTACGGTGTGGGGGTATGATTCCAACATGTTTGAAACCAAACATGATAGGATTCGTTGCAACCAAGGTAAGATGGCGCCCACATCGCCGGTCGCTTAGCCAGCATTCCCGGACCCCCCGCCTCGTGTGAAATGTGCTTCCCCTGCATCCACCACAGCCCTGGAAAAATGGCAATTACCTCCGGCTCCTACGAGGCATCTTCTGGTGCTTTTTGGTAACCTCGGTCCTTGACGCAACAGCTCTGTCTGGCGGCGCCCTCCCCGGCTTACGAATTTCCGTCTCGCAGTGGAGAACAGCTTCTGGGTTGGGGACAGAGCTGACCCGGCTGGGCGCCCTGCTCTGATGCCTCCGAAGTCTGTACAAGGAAAACCCCGCACTACAATTGATGTGGCTGGTACCACCAAGGGTGGCTTGATTCAACAACAGGGTGGCAAGAATTGCACTACAGGAGAAACGGAGGAGGAGAAATGAGAAGGCGCACAAGGTGAAGACTTTGGTGAGCGCAATATACCCTCTCTGTTTCTACCTTGGAGGGGGAAGAACAGCACTATAATCCTCAAAAGATGCAGGGGGACCGGTAGGAACGACTAGTAAACCTGTGAACTCCTCTACGAGCCAGGGACAGGCTGTGGGGGACAATGGTTACCCTGCTATCGACCAACCCAGCAAGCAAAAGAGTCAGATTAACAAAAGTGGTGATGCTCTTCTTAATTCTGGGGTCATGGGATGTGAAGCCCAGGCTCTGTGACCCCTAGCACGGAGGATACCCCCAAAAAGCACACAGGACCTAAGAAGACCAGAGATGAAACTTGGAGCAGTACTATAACAAAATAAGCGCAGACGGACAGCCCTTTAAGTATGGATGAGCCGGGGGATGAGCCAAGGGTAAAGGATGACATCAGCACTCAGAAAATGGCTAAGGAAATTGATTCAGAGGATTACTTTTTTTCCCTTTCGGACCCCTCTGACTCATCAGGAGATGAGCTGGAGGCAATTCTTAGGTCTTGCTCTAGGGGTGCGTCCCGAGCAGTGGCCATAGTGAGACAAGCAGCTTGCATCCAGAGGATCAGGAGCAAGGTACTGATACATCGGAAGCTCCCCTGAGCATGGTGAGAGTTCTGTAGATGCTGGGGGCAACAATTCCCTGGTATGGGACTATTCATTTTTGGCTGGGCTAAGGACAGATCGGGGGTCTGCAACTAAATATACAACGGAAAGCTCCATGGAGAAGCCAGAAGATATTTCACTGGCTGTGATTTACCAAAGCGTTAATGCACACATAGAAGAAACTCACATGGAAAGTCAACGGACCCAAGACGCATGTCGCTAACTTCAAGGTTCGATGATGCAGAAGCCCGGATTTCTTACCTGGAAGATGAGCTGGCAGCTCAAAGGGCTGTGACAGAGTCAATATGCGCATCAAAAGAGGACACACAGTGGAAGCTAACTGATCTCGAAAACTGTCTTCAGCAAAATATTCTGATGGTCCTGGGGATTTCAGAGGGCAAAGAGGGACAGGATGCTTCAAAGCTCATTGTTGCCCTTTTTACTGAAACCTTCCTCGAGCTCCAGCAGTGGGATGGAAATCAGGAGATACAGAGTACGCATAGATTCCCGTTCATACAATGCACGTGACCGGGACAAACTACCTCCAGACCCAGAGCAATTCTAATATCCATCAACAACTTCTTGGCTTGCCAAGCGGTGTACGAACTGGCACGTCCAGAGAGAAAGAGGGTTGGAAAGGGGTCAGAATTTTTTGTGAGACCAGATTTTTGCCACCAAACAGTGGAAAAACTATGGCAGTTGCGACAGCTTATGTCTCTATTTCAGGGCAAAGGGGCTCAAGCATTTTTACTCAACCCTGCCACGTTGAAGGTCATATATAATGAGCATACTCTATTTTTCACCTCGGAAGTGCAGGCCAGAGAGTATATACAGTCTATTAAATAGAGCTTTAGTATATAGGCACACTCTCTGTCTTATACATCTCAGTCTGGTCTCCCTGCCCCTTTTGATTTCCCATTTATTTCTCTTCACTTCTCTCTGAATATGGGGATGTGGTTTATTATGTTTGTTGATATTTAAAAATATTTGTGTGAGGGGGCCACCCCGGGTAACGCGATCTACCCATCACAGGAACCACTGGTCCTAATGCCTCATTGCATTGTGGGGGGTTGGTCAGGGGTAAACTCGGAAGCCCCGCAATGGTGGGGTGGGGAGGATGGATTTGGTTGGGGGCTCGAGAGGGGGCGGTGGGAACACGGGGTGGTAGGAGGGGTAGGGGCTGGGGGATGAGATAAATGCAATCCATAATAAGTAGAATATAGAGGTGCATAGGTGAGTAAAATTATGTGGAAGGGTCAGCAATTGGAGGGAGTTGGCATTATACGATGGGGGATAGGACGATGCCCTCATGATTGCGTATCTGCCCCTTTAAGGTTTGTGGGCTAAATAACAATGAGAAACGGCAACGGGTGACTGCTGAATTACGTGTGATCTAACCCGATCTGGTGTGTTTACAGGCAACCCACATCTCATGGTGTACACTGAAGATCTTAACTGAAGTAGGTTATTTGCTATTGACCTGCACACAACAGTCTACTACGAATCGTGGGTAGCCATTTTGGCCAAAAATGGGATCCAGGGCACGGGTAGAACACTGGTAGATAAACAAGGCTGGTTGGTTATCATTGAATGTATGTTGGAGGCCGTTAAGTTTGCCCTGTGCTCAGTCTATGGTTCTAACTTGGATGAGGCATCAGTACTGAAGGGACTCAATTTGGAACTAGCATCATGGGCCCACCCCACTGAACTTGTATGGCGACTTCAATATTCACCTGGGGTGCCAGGACTTACAGGCAGGCTGGAAGAACTATAAGGGCAGAAAATGCACAGTTTGTAAGGCACTATATCCCCTTCTAGGGGACCGCAGCTTGGCTGATGCATGGGCCGCATTACGGGACCCAAACTCTGGGTTTTTGGGATCATGTTCCATTGGTGATGGATATTCCTTATTATTAATACAGTCTCCTCACCAAGATCTTTCTCATTTGATAGGAAGCTCCTAATGGACGTAGCATTTGTTAATTACATGAATAACTGGATTAGGCGATTCTTAGAAATCAATTGCAATGCAACCTCATGTGCTTATGTGTGGGATACTGTAAAGACAGGGTTTAGGGGAGATGTCCTGAGCTTTGGACTACATAAACAGAGACACCTGAAAGTGGAAGTCCAAGACTCATACAGAAAACTTAAAACAGCTGAAGAGAACCTTATGCAGCGAAAACAAGCTGGTGTTGATACCACCCCGCTACAAACCGAGGTCGCCCGTAGTAAAGCCAAAATCAAACTACATTGGAGTAAGGAAATAGCCATTAAATACAAGCCGTACAAGAAAAGGAGTTATGAGTTTGGGAAGGCTGCTGGGCGCTGTCTTGCACAAAGGCTCCGTTCTAAGGAAGCGGTGCAGAGAATTAAGGCTATAAAAGACACGTGGTAAGATAGTTGATACCCCCCCTGAGATCTTGAGAGTCTTTCATTCTTTCTTTGAGGCTTTACATACAGAAGACAATTGTAGGGGGCAGGCAGGTGAGGCTCTCCTTCAGGGTTTAAACAGTGAACGACTAGGCCGGGAAGAAGCAGACATTCTGGACACCCCTATTACTAGAGGAGGAGCTTGAGGAGGCAATAAATAATTTAGCCAGTGGCAAAGCAGTCGGCCCAGATAAGTTACCCCTGGAGGTTTATAGAACCTTCTTCCAGGAATTAAAAATGGATATGTTAGCTACCTTGCAGCAAGCACAACTTCGGGGTGCGCCGCTGTCTTAGGACGAGGCAAATTTTATTGTTTAAAAAAAAAAAAAAAAGGATAAGCCTGTAGATCTCCCTGGGTCCTATCAACCTATTTCTCTGGAGAACTGCGATGGGAAGATCTATGCCAAAATTTTGACGTCCCGTTTGGCTAGTGTTATTACTCCACTGGTGTTGATACGACAACATTGGTTTATACCCACATCAACAAGGTGCACATCAACAAGGTGGTGACCCTGTTTGATGCAGCCAACGTTCAAGGTACCACACTCAGCCTGGTACTGTTAGACGCCGAAAAAGCGTTTGACACTATCTCCTGGGATTTTTTATGGGCAGTTTTGCGACATTTGGAATTTGGTCCTGGCTTTATTAATTCGATTCAATGTATTTATAAGACCCTAAGCCTAGAATCTGTATAATGGGGCTAGAGTCTGACAAGTGCGCATATTGAGAGGAACAAGGCAGGGCTGTCTGTGTTCCCCATTGCTATTCGCGTTATATATAAATCCCATTTTAACTATGTTGGAGGAGAGCCCGAGGATTAAATCCGTTGTTTGTTGACAAGAGCAGTTCCGAGTGTTTGCTTATGCAGATGACATCGCGGTTGTAACATCTGACTCAGCTATAGCTATACCCTAGATAGAGCAACTTGCGCACAGGTTTGGGTCCACGTCTGGCTACAAAATCAATACATTTAAAACAAAGATTATCTGTACAAACCAAGCCTGCAGCAGGGACCCCTGAGTGCCAGATGAGGTGATATATCTGGGTGTTAGATTTGGGGGTCTCTAGTTGGCAGAGGTAGCTACCTTTGTCCAAGTAGGAGCCCTAGCGTCTAGTCAGGGTAAAGGGGTACACTCCTAAAATAACCCCTGCTCACCCCCTTGGTAGCTTGGCACGAGCAGACAGGCTTTTATTTATTTTTATTTATTTTATTTTTAGTTTAGAGTTTTCTATAGCGCGGACCAGACCCGGGGAAGGGTATCAGAGCGCTTTACAATGTAAACACCATACAAAATGAAAAACAATTTGCAATAGAAAAATAGCATACATAAAATCAAATTTTGAGCAAACGGGTCGGGAACAGCGAAGGTGTCTATCGAAGGACAACAGGAGCAAGTTTTTTAGGGTGAATATCTGGAAAGGTCCGAGATATATTTTACGCGAGGAATTTACACATAAGGAAAGATTTTGCTTCTTTTTTTAACAGAAGAGTAGAGGGGATTTTTCTGATGTAGGGAGGAAGCGAGTTCCATATTCTTGGTGCTGCTCCGGAAAATGCTCTGTCTGAAGTTTTTTTCTTTCTAAAGCATGAGGGTTTCAGGAGTAAATTATCAGCACTCTTTGAATGTCTGATTCCTCCGTATAAGGTCAGTTTTTGGGATAGGTACTGGGGCGTATTGTGGTGAAGCGCTTTGTGAGTGATGCATGCCATTTTTAGGTGGATTCGAGCTTCAAACGGAAGCCAGTGGAGCGCTTTCAGGTGTGGCGATATGTGGTCAAATTTCCTGGATCCTGTTAGCAGTCTTGCTGCGGCGTTGGGACAGGCTTTTAATGGGGCGGTTGAGATTTTGGGCAGACCCGCGAGGGTGGTGCATCCGTACTCCAGCCTTGAGATGACACGGGATTGAACTGCGGATTTGAGGTCCTGGTTATCGACAAAAGGTTTAATTTTCCTCAGATAGCTGAGGTGAAAACGTGCATTTTTAGCAAGCAAGTTGATGTGTGTTTGCATGTTAAGGTTCTTATCTAGAGTAATTCCAAGTGATTTGGTGGAGTCCACTAGAGTTGGCGTGCAGTTTAGTGCAGTGATCAAGTTGAGCCATTCCTTTGTCTCCTTGGAGTTATTAGGGGGGGGGGAGATTAGAAGAAATTCAGTTTTTTGTGAGTTTAGCTTGAGAAAGTTGGTTGTTAGCCAGTGGACGGTCTTCTCAAGTGCCATGTTCATCGATGTTATCTCTTCAATGGAGGAGATCTTGATGTAAAGCTGAGTGTCGTCCGCGTACATGTGGTAGGCTATGTTTGCCTGCTGTAGAAGTTCGGTTAGCGGTTCGACATATAGGTTGAATAGGGTGGGGGATAGAGTAGAGCCTTGTGGAACACCCAGGGGGTTAGGTGATGAGCGGGAAAGATTTTTGTTCACCATGAAAGATTGTGTTCTGTTTTCCAGAAAGGATTTAAACCATTGAAGGACTGAGCCAGATAAACCCATCCTATTTTCCAGTCTTTTTAGAATTTTTTCGTGATTGACCGTGTCGAAGGCTGAGGAGAGGTCAAGCAGGACTAGTAGACAAGTTTTGTTGCGGTCAAGGGCAAGGAGAGCGTCGTCCACTATATGTAGAATGGCTGTTTCTGTGCTGTGGACGGGCCTGAAACCCGATTGGTGGGTGTTCAGAAGGTTGAAGTCCATGATGTGTTGGTTCAGTTGTTGTTGAACACATTTTTACAGGACCTTGGCTAGCATGGGAATGTTAGTTATAGGTCGGAAGTTGTTGGGGTCGGATGAGTTCGCAGTCGGTTTCTTTAGTATAGGGGTGACTTGGCCTGTTTTTAGGCAGTCCGGTATGTGCCCTTGCGTTAACGAGGCGTTGATGATTTTGGTCCAGAGAGGAGAGATGGCTCGGTAGATGTGGGGAAGGCAATTTGAAGGGGCTGGGTCATTGAAGTGGTTGTTGAGTTTGGTGGATGCTAATGTTTTGGTGATGGCGATTGGGTCGTAAAGTTTGAAAGTGGACCAGTGAGAATTATTTTTAGGCAAAGGTAACTCGGGTTGATCAGGGTGCTTTGGGGTGGTTGTATTCGCTGCGGCCATGTTAAGCAAAAGTTGGAGGGAGTTTGTTTTTGTTGTGAAAAAGGATGAGAATTCTTCACTGCTGATTTGTGAATTTGCGGTCAAGAGAGAGGATTTAGCCAATTTGTTAGATTGTTGTTTTAGAATGTCAAAGAGTTTCTTTGGTCTGTTCTTGGCAGTGTCTAGTTCTGATCTAAAGAAGTCTTTTTTGGATTGAAGAATACTTTTGTTGTAGGAGTTTCTAGCTTGCCGAAGTAGTTTGAGATGGAGAGGGGAGGGATGCTGTCGCCATTTCCGTTCTGATGATCTAAGTTTGCGTCTTTCCTCATTAAGGGCTCCGTTAAACCAAGGGTTTTTATCTTTGTCTGGAATTCGTTTGAGCTTAGGTGGGGCAGCATGGTCAAAGATCTTGGTCATCGTGGAGATGTAGTGGTCGGTGAGGTCACTGACGTTAGATATGTTGTTGGGTGGGATGAGAACTTTTTCACAGTGAGAGGCTAGGGTGTTCCAGTCGAGGTTTTTTGTGTTTCTTACCCATTGTTTATTTTTGTTTTGTAGCGGGAAGGTTTTCCTGGTAGAGGAGGAAATACTAAAGGTGATGATGTGATGGTCTGACCAGTCACAAGGGGTGATCTGGATTGATTCAATTGTGTTTTGTTTAGAGATGAGCCAGTCAAGAGTAGCACCTTTAGCATGAGTGGGCTTTGAGATAGCTTGGATCAATGAATGGTCTGCAAGGAAGGTTTTGAGAGCATGGACCTGTTTCTCAAGGGGGTTTTCCCAATGGAGATTGAAGTCGCCGAGGAATATGTCGTTGGAAAGAGGGGTAGAGTTTGTTGTAATGATTTCCATAAGTTGGTCTGTAAATACTGCGTTCTTGCCTGGGGGATGGTAGAGGATATGTAGCTTGTGGGAGTGGTTATTTGAGGATTTTACAGATATCCCAAGGTATTCGCAGGAGTCCATGGGTTCAGAGTGAAACTTCGAAATGTAAATGTTGGATCGATGAATGCAGGCTCAGAGGCAGTGTGTAAAGCATTTGTGAACACATACAGTAATCAAGTGACAACACTACAGATGGACACCACACAAGTTTTATATCCAAAATAAGTATTCTTTATATAGACTTATCACAAGACCACAAATGACAAAAATCCACAATATTGTACTTAAAATGGTAGAATTAGCTTAGTTCTCTTTAGATGTTAAAATGCGACACATTGAATTCCATGTACCTTAAGATGCGTAACGCTATACAACGAAAGTGTTGCAGAGAAGGTGATGCGTCGGTTCCTTACATGCAAGAACGGTGATGCGTCAGGTCCCTACTGCTGCGTAGGGATGCGTCGGTTCTTCTCTGCAAGGGGAGGTGATGCGTTGGTTTCTTACTGCTCTTCCGTGGCGATGCGGCACGCAACGCCGTGATACGATGAAGATCCGGTGCAATGAAACAAAGATGGCGTCTTTTCTTGATGCAACACAATGCGGACCGCGACAGGCCCTGCGACATGCTTCTCGGTGTTTGCGGCGGCGTCTGATGTGACGTCGATCCTCTTCTCCGGCGATGCGAGGCGCTTTCTTGTTGTGAAGCGACAGCGGCAGTTCGGCGACACGCTTCTTGCTTGTGAGTCGCACTTCCAGCTCCTTGTGACATGCAGTACCTCAAAAAGCCTCGCAAAACCGCAGGCACTTCCAAAGAACTCTTGGGGAGCTGGTTGGTGAAGTCTGTTGTCCCTGAGACTTCAGCAGGAGGCAAGCTGTTTTCTTCAGCCCTTGGAGATCCTTCACAAGTTGAATAAAGTACACAAAGTTCCCTTCTCCTCTCTTTGGCAGTCAGGCAAACACTGCAGGCCAATCCCTCAAGCTTAGGGATAGTCTCTCCTCAGTCTCTCTGGTTCCTCTCCTCAGCAAAGGTTTCTTCTTGTTTCCCAAAGTGATCTAAAGTTCTTGGGTCTGGGACCCGACCTAAAAAGGAGAGACATTTAACAATGATTAACCACCTGGAAGTAAGCCTTTGCGAACAACAGTCTAATTAACAAATCAAAAGCAATGGGTGGGCTGTAAGCCCACAGAGTGAATACAGCATGTCTCGAAGATACAGCGCATGCCCTGCCTAGGAGAGGTCTAAAAGAGACACCCACTTCAACCGCATCAATACACGAAAGGTGGTGCAGAATGTCACACAACCAACACACTCCAAAGGCCACATCCTTGACCTTGTCTTCTTAACATCACCAAAAATCCAATGCAAGCCACCCATACCCCTTAACTGAAATGCTCACTTTTCCATTCCTGTCTCCCTGCTCAGCGTTGCACCAACAAATCAACACACAAGAAAAGACCAACCCTTCAGATCCGACAAAGACTTTTCTTTAGACAACCTAATGCTTGAACTCATATCTCACCCTGCCCACTCCATGTTCGATGCCAACACCCTTCTAGAGAAAGTCAAAGAGTTTCTTACAGGAAGCTACTTAAGAAATCCTGTTCACACCCTTGTACTCTTGTATTTGGGTGGTGGTACCCCTGCTACATGGCCTCCCAGACGCTACACTGGCAACCCTTAGGGGCATCCTACACGCCAGAACATGTCTCATCCGCTTCCTGAAGAAACATGAGCACATCACTCCAGTCCTGAAGGAACTCCTTTGGCTAGCCTTGCTGGTCAGCACTGGCTTCAAAACCAGCTGCATTATTTATAAAGCCATCGCAACCAGCAGCTCTGCTTATCTTGCAGACAAGCTCACCATCTCTGGTAGTTCTTGGTACACCCATAGCCAATACACCATCAGACTTCGGAGGAATGTTTCACTTATGTAAAAAATAAAATTTCTACGAACCTTGTTTGTTCACAACATCAATCATACACTCAATAAGAACACTGTGAAAACAGCCACATCATATTGTAGTTTAAAAAAATATATATATATTCTTGGTGCGATGTTGACTGCAGAAACGGCACTGATGATGCAAGTCAAGTATAAACCAGCAGAACAACTAAAATGGACAATATTAGGAACTCAAGCCGGAGGCATCGTCTTACGCATCGTCCGGCATGGGAAGGGAGCATTGAATGAGTTGGAGACCTAAATAGTAGGATATTCTGCACAGTGAAGATAATCCGCTGAGTGGTGTTTTGATGATTATTAGTGAAGCCCTGGCTAAGAATTGTTCCCTAGCCAATATGAGAAAAGATTTGAAGTCACTTTATTGACCTAATCGGTAAGGGAGTATTTAAATACTTTTAAGCCTTATCTGATTTTTAGACGTTGCAGGATTTTTTTTCGTCACGTTTTACAGTACAAGTATTAAAAATATATATATTCTTGAGAAGAAAATAAAGTTTTAAATCCTGAAGAATGTCGTTCTCAAGAAATTATCTTTATGCTTGTCTTTAACCATGTACAGAGCTCCACTGTCTTTTGACAAGGTTCCCAGTGAGAAATGCCATATACATCCATACATACAATATGGCTAGTGCCAATGCCCTCCTGGGCAATGCCAAGTCTTGATTGACCATATTTTTGTACAACTTTGTTATTGTTACAGTATTAAAATATGATGGGGTGCTTCAGGTCAGGGCTTTGGTGAAATGACAGATGTAACTGTAGAAGCTTTACTGGAACAATCGAGGATGTTGCAGAAGAGGGAAGAAGGGTGTGCAGTCAGAGAGCCCCACACCTCTACAACAGGAACAGATTAGGGTCAAGGAAGGCTTTTGAGCATTGGCAGAGATGAGTTGGAACCCTTTACCAAGGCTACAGGGAAGGGACTGAGGATGAGGTCTAATTTAGTCGCCAAACATGTGGTTCCCACTCAGCGGGACCTGAAATTTACCCTTTTCATTGAAACTAAGTGTGATTTTAGGCAGTCAATTCATGCTGCTTTCAACAAACACATTGCCTCTTGGTCAAGGGGAAGATTAGGAAGTCTAAAACTGCCCGGAGGAATGCCTTGGGCAGCACAGTGGATGCATTGCACAGTGATCATGCACATTTTTGGCATGGTCCCTAGTTCCATCTGTTCCTTTTCCATGCCCTAGATCCTGCTACATGAGTGTGGCACTATTTTTATCAGGAGAAATGTGGGATGGAAGACATTTTCTTTATCCCCTGCAACACAAATGTGAGGAAAATGCATGTTTTCCCCCAAAGTTTTGAGGTCTGCAGCTACATACATTGCCAAAAGGGTTGATTTTGATTTGGAAAATCTTATGTTTTAATGCATTTTGAGGCATTTCCTGTTGCGGGGGCTAGTCTCAGCCACATAAGTGGGCTACCACTTTTATAGTGTTGTATCAGTGGTGGTAGGAATTTTGTGGCTTACATAAATGTGAGGAAAATGTGTGATTTTAGCCAAAGTTGACATTTACAGTGCATTCTGGGTAAAAAATGTAGTGGGGTTCACTCCCATGGGTGTTTAATTTTCAAACATTTTCGGGTTATGTAAGTTTCCCTGGGTGGCGGCCTAGCGCAAGACCAAATTTCACAGCTACCCTCATCCCCCAAAATGGTTGAATTTCATGCCATACGCTTCATGTCACCATGTCACATTTTAGCCTTGTCTTTCATGGACAGTAGGCCTACTCATATAAGTGGGGTGCCATTTCTATCAGTGTTGGAACATTTATAGCAGTACAATTGTTATTGCCAACTGGATTCCTCTCCATTCTTGGCATCCAAACATAGGTTAGTGTAGGAGAGTGGCATCGACTGCATAGTTGCCCCCAACTTTTTGCTGATGTTTTGACTGTTTTATGACTTTAGCCAGGCTGTGGCCCTGCTATCCAGGACCCCAGCCTATTTGCTTCCTCTGTTAAACGATGTGAGTACCCTAGGTACAAACCAATTGGATGCTGAGGATGCCCTGACAGTCCCTTGTAGATGGTACCCTAGGTACCCAGGGCATGGGTCCCTCAGTAGGCCTACCAGGGCTGCAGCACTTGTTGTGCCACCCTGGGACAGCCATACAAACTGACACCACCAGACCACTAACTAGCACCCCTTACAGGGATATAGGTACCCTATATCCCACCCCATTACAACACATGTACTCTCATAGGTCACCCCTATAGCAGGCCTTACTAATCCTACAGGGCAGGGTGCTGAGGTATGTGTGAGGGAAGGACCCCTACCTGAGTAGGGCCTCTCTGCAACCTTCGTAAAATCATTGCTGGGTTGTTGGTAGTGTAGCCATACCATATACTCTTAACCGCTTTATAAGTCTATCGCGATAGCGTGATAACTTGAGAATGGCTACACAGAACCATATTGTGTTTGGTGTCAAACATGGAGGAATCATACCCCCAGTCCATCCATCGGGCATGAGGGCATGATTCCCCCCTGCTAGAGGGGCGATATGGGAAAAGCGGCAGAATTCAGACACCAGTTTAAAAGTGCACACGTAGTACAAAATGGCTACTACCCGCCACCCACACGACTTTGGCTGGCTGTTGCTGGGGAAAATCCCAGCCTCGCCAGCTGGACAATAGGGCTCCTGTGGCAGGGAGGTGCTAGCATCTCCCCAGACAGGATATGTGGATTGGAACAGGGTGGGTGCACCATATGTTGCCTTTCAGAGTTGCACGTAGGCAGCTACAGCGCCTACATTCTGCATACACCGCCTGGAACCGGTTCAGGGGCATCCTGCCCATCGCCCAGGCGGGAAACACACAAAGGGGAGAGGGTGTAGCCACCCTTTCTCGCCTCACCTCTTATTCGTGGACACTATTCTGGACTCTCCCCTAATCTTGGAGATAAAGGTGAATAACGTGGCCCCAGAACCTCAGATTAATCTTGGACTTCACAGAATTGACCTTCGACGAGCTGCTGCCCAGCTGACTGAAGAAATCTCCCTTGAGGTAAAGGAGTTACCCCCCTGCTTGGCAGGCACCTGAAACACTGCAAGTGACCCGGTTGGAACTTCATGCTCCTACAGACTTTGTCAACTTCTAGCAACCTCGAGGGGGGTTTCCTAAGCATCCCAGAGGCCAGTGAGCGTGCACAGCAAGTCTGAGCACCGTGGACCGCGTGGGTGCCGAGATTCCCAATACCCCAGGACACCAGCCACCTCTTGCATAGCACACGACCCTGACCAGTGGGGAAGTTGTGCTTTGGCCCATTATTGAGCCAACCAACAAGCAGCATTTGTGCCAAAGATCAGCGCCCTAGCCCCCTCCAGTAACCCGTGGGCTCCCTTTTACGCACTCCATTTTGCTGCCTTCCACGGTCCCTTGTCTCTCAACTTGTGGGTCCCAGTGGAGGACAATCTCGACATTTAAGAGTTCCCCTGGTTGCTCCAGGCCTGCTCTACAGTCTCTCCAAAGGAGACCTCTCACAGACCTCGTGGGTCTGCACCAGTAGCTGATTTGTTCATCTTGCGTGGGTTGCGGTTGCCAAGGCTTAGTGGATCCAATCCGGACACTAACACAGCAGCGACCCTCATCGGACGTGGCACAGTCGCCCTCCCGAAGCTGGCCTTCCTTGAGGCCTCCCGGAGTCCGTGGCTGCAGATCCAAGTTACACCTATTTCCACTTGAAGCACCCGACATTGAAGGGCTCTTTCCTTTGAGCTCCCTGGTCACTGTGCCGTGACCCAGACTCTGTCCCCTCTACTTTCAGGTTCTTCTCTGCAAGATCTACAACTTCAATCTTCACGGCATCATCAACGCTTTTGGCTAGCAGCAGTTTTGTACATTTTCCCATTGAAAATCAGCCCGCGACCCGACATCGAAAACGACCTATGCACCCGGCTTCCCTGGGGCGGGTAACAGTGGTACCTCGGTACTCTCGTGGTAGTGGGCTCCTCAAAAGCTTAACTCTAAAGTTTTAACTTTGAACTCCTGCTAGAAGTGACTTTAATCTGTTTAAATCAAACCGCGACATTCTCCATAGGCTTTAATAGAGATGCCGATAGCAGCTATTTCCACTGCACGCGCCTCCCGTGGGTCACCTTCCTCATAACCTGGGGTGGATTCTTAAGGAGCCAGCGATCCTAAATGCCCTAGGCATTGTCTGTAGAATTGTCGTGGTTCTTATACCACTGTTTTAATATATGGTTTGGTCCCCCCCTGGGGCCCTATGATTCCAGTGCTATTTATTGTATCTATCAATGCTTGTTTGAATTGTAACTTTGCCTCAGCCTCATAAAGAGACTTGTGGGATTCTGTCTAGAATAAATACATATATTTTACATATATACCTGTGTGGACTACTCTTTCATATGGTCATTCAAGAGGTTATCTATGGCAAAACAATAAGCTTAACACTCCTTCAAGACTTAGCCTGAAGGCTGCTCTCCACAGCTACCACTAGGATAGCTTTCTTTAAAGGTTGTCTTAAACCTATCATCAATAAGAGTCGAATTGGACTGGTGCAAGGTGTCCCCTATAACTAGGAGACAGCATATGCCAGGCCAACCTCTCACATTTGTGTGCAGCGGTTGGATTCAAGCTTGCCATTGTTTTACCAGATAACAAATTAAATTTCTAAAGTGAAAGCCGCTTGGTACCAAAGGTACATATAAATTCAAGCTTAGAATACAATAAGTTCTACTGAACTTAGGAGTTGTGTGTAGAGGGTTTAGCACACCTTGACTACAACTCAAGAAAGGGTTCAGTAGGCCACACCTAGTGTAGGTAGATACACCAGTACCACTACACTAGAAATGTCTTTAAGTTCAGGTGCCCATAAGGCTCTGGAAGGACCCCAGAGGGTCCCAGTCGACAGATATGATCATCTCTCCTTTGCTGAGCTGAGGGAGATGTGCACCACTAGGCAACTTAAAACAAACAAAGATGCCAATACCCAACTTCTCAGGGAAATCCTGCTCATAGCAGACTTTAAGCAGACTTTAATGTCTGATGGGGTAGACAGGTTGGGTGGGCATCCCCCAGAAGAGGACACCCCTGGGGTGGACTCTGAGGAGGACCAGGAAGAGGAAGATGAACTTAACCTGGATGAACAAAACCATTCACAACATGGAGGTGATGGCCCAAGAGGCACTCTCTCCATCCCTAAAGGGAGAATGGTGGATCCAAACAGAAGGAACAGATCCCCCTCAGAGGGGTCCAACCATTCTGAGAGATCCAAGGGGACCTCTGCCTCTTCTCAGAGAAGAGAATCCTCCCAAGAGAGGAAATGCAGACTGATCCAGTTTGAGCAGGCTAAACTACAGCTCAGGAGAGAACAGTTAGCATTGGACAGGGAATCCCTGGGGCTTCAGAACGCTTCAAGAAAGTGGGGTCTAGAGACCCCTGGTGGCAGTACTGAAACCCCTAGAGTTAGAGAGAAAGTCCCTGACGATAGGAACCTCCACAAGATTGTGCCCCCCTATCATACAGGGGATGACATCCACAAATGGATCTCTGCTCTTGAGAGGGCCTGTAAAGTACAAAGGGTCCCAGTAGAGCAGTGGGCAGCCATCCTGTGGCTCTCCTTTGCAGACAAAGGAAGAGACAAGCTCCTCTCTGTAAGAGAAGAGGATGCAGATGATTACTATATCTTGAGAGATGCTTTAATAGATGGGTTTGGCTTAACCACTGATCAGTACAGACTTAAGTTTAGAGACACCCAGAAAGCACAGAATCAAGATTGGGTAGACTTTGTTGATTGTGCTACCAAGGCACTGGAAGGTTGGTTAACTGGCAGTAAAGTAAATGATAACCAAGGATTGTATAATATCATAATGAGGGAGCAGATCCTTAATAATTGTCAGAATCAGCTCTTACATCAGCACATGGTGGACTCAGATCTGACCTCTCCCCAAGAATTGGGAAAGAAGGCAGACAAATGGGTCAGAACCAGGATTAAGCAGAAGGTCCAGCCCTTGGGGGGTGTAACTAAAAAGGAAGATGCCAAAAACTCTGAGAAGGGTGGGGAAAAGGGAAAAGACCAGCAGTCTTCAACAGGCCCCCAAAAATCTGCATCTGATAATACCCAAGCTACTAAAGCTAAACAACCAAGGAAGCCATGGTGTAAATTCTGTAAGCAGAAAACCCATTGGACTTCAGATTGTAATAAGGCCAAAGACTCCACCAGTACCACACCTGCCCCTAAGGCACCTGTTCCCCCTAGTCCAGCTATAGGTGGTGGTACACAGAACAAGGGCAAAGTAGGGTTGACCCTGGGATCTGGAGAGGACTCTGGCCTAGTCAGAACTCCTACTCAGGCTGTTCTAGTTTGTGATGGGGACCAGTCCCTGTTTGTGAGCCCCAGTGGTCTGGGCAAATACAGACAACAGCCAAAAATAAATGGAAGGGAGTCATTAGCTTACAGGGATACAGGGGCCAGTGTCACCATGGTGACTAAGGACCTTGTGGACCCTAACCAGATCATTCTTGGGGAAACTTACCAAGTGACCAATGCAATCAATGTTAGTACTAACCATGCTCTAGCAGTTGTGAACTTCTCCTGGGGAGGGGTAACTGGCCTCAAGAAAGTTGTGGCGAGTGCAGACCTACCTATTGAATGTTTACTAGGGAATGATTTGGAGGCCTCAGCCTGGGCTGAGGTGGAGCTAAGTACCCATGCAGCAATGTTGGGTATACCAGCAGAAGTATTTGCCCTGACAAGGTCAAAAGCAAAGCTGACAGGAACTGAACAGGCCTTGGATCCTGGAAAAATGGACCAAGGACCTTCCAAAAGGAGGAGTAGCAGGGGTAAGGCAGAGCCTTCCCCCCAGGATCAGTCAGTAGAGACTCTTTTAGCAGAAGGGGATCTAGCTCCTGAAGAAGGAACTGCCCCAGATGAACTGGAACCTGATCAGGTTGAGTTCTTGGGGGCAGGGGGACCTTCTAGGGCAGACTTGAGCCGGGAGCAGCAGAGCTGCCCCACTCTTGAACCCCTCAGACAGCAAGCTGCTGCTGAGGCTGCAGGGAATGCCAGTGGGACCCATAAGATATATTGGGATGATGGGCTCCTTTACTCTGATGGTCGAGACCCCCAACCTGGTGCAGCCAGGAGGTTGGTCATACCTCAAAAGTTTAGGGGCTTCCTGCTCACACTGGCCCATGATATTCCCTTAGCAGGACACCTGGGCCAAAACAAGACTTGGGACAGAATTGTCCCTCACTTTTATTTGCCCCAAATGAGTGAGGACTGTAAGAGCTTTTGCAGCTCTTGCACTACCTGTCAAGCCAGTGACAAGGCAGGTAAATCCACAAAGGCCCCCCTGATACCATTGCCTGTGGTGGGGGGTGCCCTTTGAACGGGTGGGGATTGGCATTGTTGGTCCCCTAGACCCACCAACAGCATCTGGGCACAGGTTTATTCTAGTGGTAGTGGATCATGCCACTAGATACCCAGAAGCTATTCCACTTAGTACCATAACAGCACCTGTGGTGGCAAGAGCCCTCCTGGGAGTCTTTTCCAGGGTGGGTTTTCCTAAGGAGGTATTGTCTGACAGAGGTACAAACATTATGAGTAGCTACCTCAAGGCAATGTGGAAGGAGTGTGGGGTTAAGTATAAGTTCACCACCCCTTACCATCCTCAATGCAATGGCCTTGTTGAGAGATTCAACAAGACCTTAAAGGGTATGATCAAAGGGCTCCCAGAAAAGCTTAGGCGAAAATGGGATGTTCTGCCCTGCCTTCTCTTTGCATACAGAGAGGTGCCACAGAAGGGGGTTGGCTACAGCCCCTTTGAACTTTTGTTTGGCCATCCTGTTAGAGGGCCACTCTGTCTAGTGAAGGAGGGATGGGAGCAACCTCTCAAACCCCCTAAACAGGATATTGTGGACTATGTACTTGGTCTCCGCTCCCGGATGGCTGAGTACATGAAGAAGGCAACTAAAAACCTGGAGGCAAGTCAGGAATTACAGAAAGCCTGGCATGACCAAAAGGCTGTACTGGTGGTGTACCAGCCAGGACAGAAGGTGTAGGTGTTGGAGCCAGTGGCCCCAGCAGCTCTGCAAAATAAGTGGAGTGGACCCCATACCATTTTGGAGAAAAAGGGAGAGGTTACCTACTTGGTAGACCTTGGCACTCCCAGAAGTCCCCACAGGGTACTTCATGTCAATAGGTTGAAAGCATATGTGGACAGGGCTGACATGGGCTTGCTCATGGCAACAGATGAGGGACAGGAGGAAGAGAGTGACCCTCTCCCAGACCTGCTCTCTCAGAACCCTGACGATGGGTCAGTTGATGGAGTAGCCTTGGCAGGCAGCCTCACTGACCAGCAGCAAGCAGACTGTAGACAAGTTCTTCAGTCTTATAGACATATGTTTTCTCTGACTCCAAGTCAGACCCCCTGGTGCACTTATGAAGTGGACACTGGGGACAGTCTGCCTGTCAAGAATAAAATCTACAGGCAACCTGACCATGTCAGGGACTGCATAAGGACAGAAGTCCAAAAGATGTTGGAATTAGGTGTGATTGAGCCCTCAGATAGCCCTTGGGCTAGCCCAGTAGTCCTTGTACCAAACCCTCACACCCAGGATGGTAAGAGAGAGATGAGGTTCTGTGTTGACTACAGGGGACTCAATGCAGTCACTAAGACTGATGCTCACCCAATTCCCAGAGCAGAGGAGCTCATAGATAGATTGGCCTCAGCCAAATATCCTAGCACATTTGACCTGACAGCTGGCTACTGGCAGATAAGGTTAGCTGAGTCTGCCAAAGCCAAAACTGCGTTTTCTACCCCTGGTGGGCATTATCAATTTAATGTGATGCCCTTTTTTTATTTGAAAAATGCACCTGCCACTTTTCAAAAGTTGGTGAACCAAATCCTCACAGGCCTGGAAGACTTTAGTGCAGCATATCTATAGCATGTCTTTAGCTCCACCTGGGAAAATCACCTGATCCACCTGAGGAAAGTTTTGGAAGCCCTGCAGAAGGCTGGGCTCAATATCCAGGCTACTAAGTGCCAGATAGGGCAGAGTCAGGTTGTGTACCTGGGTCACCTTGTAGGTGGAGGCCAGGTTCAACCACTTCAGAGCAAAATCCAGACCATAATTGACTGGGTTGCTCCAACCACCCAGACTCAGGTTCGAGCTTTCTTGGGCCTGACTGGTTACTATAGGAGGTTTGTAAAGGGATATGGATCCATTGTGACCCCCTTGAATGACCTCACCTCTAAGAGGATGCCCAAAAAGGTTCAGTGGACTGTCAGCTGTCAGAAAGCTTTCGATGACCTAAAACAGGCAATGTGCTCTGCTCCAGTGCTCCAAAGCCCCAACTACTCCAAAGAATTCATAGTTCAAACTGATGCTTCAGAGGTGGGGGTAGGTGCTGTGTTATCACAACAGAATGAGGAGGGCCAGGATCAACCAGTAGCCTTTATTAGCAGAAGGTTGACCCCCAGAGAGAAACGTTGGTCAGCTATAGAGAGGGAGGCCTTTGCTGTGGTCTGGGCCTTGAACAAGCTGAGGCCATACTTGTTTGGCACTCACTTCATTGTTCAAACAGATCATAAGCCCCTCCTATGGCTAAAACAGATGAAGGGTGAGAACCCCAAACTACGCAGGTGGTCCATTTCCCTACAGGGGATGGACTATACAGTGGAACATAGACCTGGGAGCAACCATGCCAATGCAGATGGCCTCTCCAGATATTTCCACTTAGAACATGAAGACTCAACTGGTCAAGGTTAGTTTAATGTCCCTGCGTTTGGGGGGGTTATGTAGGAGAGTGGCATCGACTGCATAGTTGCCCCCAACTTTTTGCTGATGTTTTGACTGTTTTATGACTTTAGCCAGGCTGTGGCCCTGCTATCCAGGACCCCAGCCTATCTGCTTCCTCTGTTAAACGATGTGAGTACCCTAGGTACAAACCAATTGGATGCTGAGGATGCCCTGACAGTCCCTTGTAGATGGTACCTTAGGTACCCAGGGCATAGGTCCCTCAGTAGGCCTACCAGGGCTGCAGCACTTGTTGTGCCACCCTGGGACAGCTATACAAACTGACACCACCAGACCACTACTGTAGTCTGGGTAAGGTGGTGCTAGCACCCCTTACAGGGATATAGGTACCCTATATCCCACCCCATTACAACACATATACTCTCATAGGTCACCCCTATAGCAGGCCTTGCTAATCCTATAGGGCAGGGTGCTGAGGTATGTGTGAGGGGGGACCCCTACCTGAGTAGGGCCTCTCTGCAACCTTCGTAAAATCATTGCTGGGTTGTTTGTAGTGTAGCCATACCATATACTCTTAACCGCATTATAAGTCTATCGCGATAGCATGATAACTTGAGAATGGCTACACAGAACCATATCGTGTTTGGTGTCAAACATGTAGGAATCCTACCCCCAGTCCAGCCATGGGCATGAGGGCACGATTCCCCCCTGCTAGCGGGGCGATATGGGAAAAGCGGCAGAATTCAGACACCAATTTAAAAGTGCACACGTAGTACAAAATGGCTACTACCCGCCACCCACACGACTCTGGCTGGCTGTTGCTGGGGAAAATCCCAGCCTCGCCAGCTGGACAATAGGGCTCCTGTGGCAGGGAGGTGCTAGCATCTCCCCAGACAGGATATGTGGATTGGAACAGGGTGGGTGCACCATATGTTGCCTTTCAGAGTTGCACGTAGGCAGCTACAGCGCCTACATTCTGCATACACCGCCTGGAACCGGTTCAGGGGCATCCTGCCCATCGCCCAGGTGAGAAACACATAAAGGGGAGAGGGTGTAGCCACCCTGTCCCGCCTCACCTCTCATTGGTGGACACTACTCTGGACACTCCCCTAATCTTGGGGATAAAGGTGAATAACGTGGCCCCAGAGCCTCAGATTAATCTTGGACTTCACAGACTTGACCTGCGACGAGCTGCTGCCCAGCTGACTGAAGAAATCTCCCTTGGGGTAAAGGAGTTACCCCCCTGCTTGGCAGGCAACTGAAACACTGCAAGTGACCCGGTTGGAACTTCGCTGCTCCTACGGACTTCGTCGACTTCCAGCAACCTCGAGGTGGGTTTCCTAAGCATCCCAGAGGCCAGTGAGCGTGCACAGCAAGTCTGAGCACCGTGGACCGCGTGGGTGCTGAGATTACCAATACCCCTGGACACCAGCCACCTCTTGCATAGCACACGACCCTGACCAGTGGGGAAGTTGTGCTTTGGCCCATTATTGAGCCAACCACCAAGCAGCATTTGTGCCAAAGATCAGCGCCCTATCCCCCTCCGGTGGCCCGTGGGCTCCCTTTTACGCATTCCATTTTCCTGCCTTCCGCGGTCCCTTGTCTCTCGACTTGTGGGTCCGAGCGGAGGACAATCTCAACATTTAAGAGTTCCCCTGGTTGCTCCAGGTCTGCTCTACAGTCTCTCACAGACCTCGTGGGTCTGCACCAGTAGCTGATTTGTTCATCGTGCGTGGGTTGCGGTTGCCAAGGCTTAGTGGATCCAATCCGGATACTAACACCGCAGCGACCCTCATCCGACGTGGGACAGTCACCGTCCCGAAGCTGGTCTTCCTTGAAGCTTCCCGGAGCCCGTGGCTGCAGATCCAAGCTACACCTCTTTCCACTTGAAGCACCCGACATTGAAGGGCTCTTTCCTTTGAGCTCCCTGGTCACTGTGCCGTGACCCAGACTCTGTCCCCTCTGCTTTCAGGTTCTTCTCTGCAAGATCTACAACTTCAATCTTCACGGCATCATCGACGCTTTTGGCTAGCAGCAGTTTTGTACATTTTCCCATTGAAAATCAGCCCGCGACCCGACATCGAAAACGACCTATGCACCCGGCTTCCCTGGGGCAGGTAACAGTGGTACCTCGGTACTCTCGTGGTAGTGGGCTCCTCAAAAGCTTAACTCTAAATTTTTAACTTTGAACTCCTGCTAGAAGGGACTTTAATCTGTTTAAATCAAACCGCGACATTCTCCATAGGCTTTAATCGAGATCCCGATAGCAGCTATTTCCACTGCACGCGCCTCCCGTGGGTCCCCTTCCTCATAACCTGGGGTGGATTCTTAAGGGGCCAGCAATCCTAAATGCCCTAGGAATTGTCGTGGTTCTTATACCACTTTTTTAATATATGGTTTGGTCCCCCCCTGGGGCCCTATGATTCCAGTGCTATTTATTGTATCTATCAATGCTTGTTTGAATTGTAACTTTGCCTCAGCCTCATAAAGAGACTTGTGGGATTCTGTCTAGAATAAATACATATATTTTATATATATACCTGTGTGGACTACTCTTTCATTTGGTCAATCAAGTGGTTATCTATGGTAAAACAATAAGCTTAACACTCCTTCAAGACATAGCCTGAAGGCTGCTCTCCACAGCTACCACTAGGATAGCTTTCTTTAAAGGTTGTCTTAAACCTATCATCAATAAGAGTCGAATTGGACTGGTGCAAGGTGTCCCCTATAACTAGGAGACAGCATATGCCAGGCCAACCTCTCACAGTTAGTGTACAAGAAAAAGCACATTTTGCAACATGCCCTCTGAATCACACAGTAGTAGGGGCAATCTCAAATTCAGAGGTGTGCACATTTTAAAAATACATAGGTTTCCTTCTTACCTATTTGTAATTGATTAGATTTTATCATATGAATTGCTGCTTGGTTGGTGCTCATCATCATCATAACAATCTGCACAATGCACACAATACTTTGCAAAGAAACATAGTAAATAGCACGTTATACACAGTGGACTCCAGGGGGGACCAAACGGTATACTAAGAAAGTGGTATAAGAATCACGACATGGGTGAAGACAATGTCGAGAGGACGTAGAAGTGCTGGGGACCCAAGGTGAGTGACTAGGAACCACACGGAGAGCGTGTGCAGTGTGGAAACTCGACTGCGCGCCCCGCTACAGTCTATGTGTAAGTCGCGATTGGATTTTCAAAGATTAAGGACCCTTCCCAGTAGACCCTGAAGAACCCCGTTGAAGACAGAAGGTTGGAGAGCCACCCCAACTGTGGATACCCTAGAACCCACATTACCTACACCAGGGAAGCCGGGTGCATATGTGCGAAGTGATGGAAACCGCAGTCGAACCAAATGGAGGACTTAAGGAAAGTGCCACTGTTGAAGAAGAAGAAAGTGTCCGGTGGAATCCAAAGGTGGATTCGAGATGAGAGGTGCCTGCAAGCAGAGGGCACAGAGTATGTCAATCAGGGGTGACCAGGAGACTTGGAAGATGAATGCCCTCCGATGTCGGGTAGTTGACGATGACCGTGACTCTGTAGCAGTGAGGACCAGACGACGCTGAGGAAGACCAGGAGCCATGCACGAGTTGTCCCACGAAGGATGTCGAGTGCTGAGGGAGTCAGTGTCCGGCTGGAGCACCAACAAATGCAAATGCAGCCAACGCAGGAGCTGAAGAAGGAGCAATGTCGGGACCAGCAAGGTCCAGGAGACTTACCACAACCAGGGGAGTCAGGGCAGGCCCGAGCAATCAGGGAAGCCCAAGAGAAGCAAAGGTGACCCTCAAATGAACCCACAGGCCGGAGGCACTGGAGTCGCGAGAGGACATCAAGCAGCTCACCAGAAGATGCAGGCCACGATGCACACGATGTAGTGTGGCCCAAGATTCTGGTCACTGGAGATGCTCGAAGTTGGGGCTACTTGGAGCCCAAAGATCTTCTTGGAAGGAAGCCAACAAGCCTTTGCAACTGCAAGTTGATGTGGTAAACAGGGGTTCGGTTACTGCAACCCCCATGAGGGATGCTGGCCTCAAACTTGGTGAGAGGGCAGGGCAGGCCTCGGTAGCTGTGGAGAACCACCACTTGTGTTGCAGAACCTTGCGAAGTCCAGAGTAGCTCAGGATCAGCAGACCGGTCGACTTAGTTGCGGTGCCTGCAAATGCAGGGGAGTGACTGCTTCACTCCAAGGGAGATTCCTTCAGGTGTCTTTGATGCCCACATGCCTTGGAAGGTTCCTTTATGGTGCACAGGCACAGACGATGCAGCAGACTGGAAGGGGGACAAAGTCGAGCCCAAATGAAGTCCAGAGTCCCCAGACTGTAAAAGAAAAAGTGGTGTCTGATCTGAATCTTGTCCCACGGCGAATCTAGGGACCTATCCTCGGGTAAGCCCTTAAGTACCCTAAGGAAAGGGTTGGGACGATTCAGGGACCCTCCCAGGGGAGGTTCTGGACAGTGGGGAGGTTACTCCCCTGTCCTTTGTCCAGTTTCGCACCAGAGCGGGAGCCAATGGCTCCCAGGACTGGTTTGAACTGGACTAAGCATGGGGATACCAAATGTACCCCTCATGCAGACTGAGTGGTGCTGGCAAGAGCTCCCACCCTGCCCCAATACACTAAATCCAGTCTGGGAGGTGCTCACACCTCCCTGTGACAGAATGCCTATTGTTCTGCCTTCCCCTGCTTGAGTTTGGCTCAGCAGCAGGAGGGCAGAATCGTTTCTCTGGTCAGCAGCAACCATTTTCTGCTGTCCGGCTCTGGAAGACTGGTACCGGGACATGGAGAGCCTAACGGAGGGCTCTTCCAGTGCTTGGAATCGTACCCCCACACCGTTTACAGTGTGGGGGTATGATTCCAACACGTTTGATACCAAACATGATAGGATTCGTTGCAACCAAGGTAAGATGGCACCCACATCGCCGGTCGCTTAGCCAGCATTCCCGGACCCCCCCGCCTCATGTGAAATCTGCTTCCCCTGCATCCACCACAGCCCTGGAAAAATAGCAATTACCTCCGGCTCCTACGAGGCGTCTTCTGGTGCTTTTTGGTGACCCCGTTCCTTGACACAACAGCTCTGTCTGGCGGCGCCCTCCCTGGCTTAAGAATTTCCGTATCGCAGTGGAGAACAGCTTCTGGGTTGGGGACAGAGTTGACCCGGCTGGGCGCCCTGCTCTGATGCCTCCGAAGTCTGTACGAGGAAAACCCCGCACTCCAATGGATGTTGCTGGTACTGCCAAGGGTAGCTTGATTCAACAACAGGGTGGCAAGAATGGCACTACAGGAGAAATGGAGGAGGAGAAATGAGAAGGCGCACAAGGTGAAGACTTTGGTGAGCGCAATATACCCTCTCTGTTTCTACCTTGGAGGGGGAAGAACAGCACTATAATCCTCAAAAGATGCAGGGGGACTGGTAGGAACGACTAGTAAACCTGTGAACTCCTCTACGAGCCAGGGACAGGCTGTGGGGGACAGGGGTTACCCTGCTATCGACCAACCCAGCAAGCAAAAGAGTCAGATTAACAAAAGTGGTGATGCTCTTCTTAATTCTGGGGTCATGGGATGTGAAGCCCAGTGCTCTGTGACCCCTGTCACGGAGGATACCCCCAAAAAGCACACAGGACCTAATAAGACCACAGATGAAGCTTGGAGCAGTACTATAACAAAATAAGCGCAGACGGAAAGCCCTTTAAGTATGGATGAGCCGGGGGATGAGCCAAGGGTAAAGGATGACATCAGCACTCAGAAAATGGCTAAGGAAACTGATTCAGAGGATTACTTTTTTTCCCTTTCGGACCCCTCTGACTCATCAGGAGATTCTTAGGTCTTGCTCTAGGGGTGCGTCCCGAGCAGTGGCCATAGTGAGACAAGCTGCTTGCATCCAGAGGATCAGGAGCAAGGTACTGATACATCGGAAGCTCCCCTGAGCATGGTGAGAGTTCTATAGATGCTAGGTGCAGCAATACCCTGGTATGGGAATATTCATTTTTGGCTGGGCTAAGGACAGATCGGGGGTCTGCAACTAAATATACAACGGAAAGCTCCGTGGAGAAGCCTGAAGATATTTCACTGGCTGTGATTTACCAAAGTGTTATTGCACATATAGAAGAAACTCACATGGAAAGTCAACGGACCCAAGGCGCATGTCGCAAACTTCAAGGTTCGATGAGGCAGAAGCCCGGATTTCTTACCTGGAAGATGAGCTGGCAGCTCAAAGGGCTGTAACAGAGTCAATATGCGCATCAAAAGAGGACACACAGTGGAAGCTAACTGATCTCGAAAACTGTCTTCAGCAAAATATTCTGATGGTCCTGGGGATTTCAGAGGGCAAAGAGGGACAGGATGCTTGAAAGTTCATTGTTGCCATTTTTACTGAAGCCTTCCTCGAGCTCCAGCAGTGGGATTGAAATCAGGAGATACAGAGTACGCATATATTCCTGTTCATACAATGCACGCGACCGGGACAAACTACCTCCAGACCCAGAGCAATTCTAATATCCATCAACAACTTCTTGGCTCGCCAAGCGGTGTACGAACTGGCACGTCCAGATAGAAAGAGGGTTGGAAAAGGGTCAGAATTTTTTGTGAGACCAGATTTTTGCCACCAAACAGTGGAAAAACTATGGCAGTTGCACCAGCTTATGTCTCTATTTCAGGGCAAAGGGGCTCAAGCATTTTTACTCAACCCTGCCATGTTGCAGGTCATATATAATGAGCATACTCTATTTTTCACCTCAGAAGTGCAGGCCAGAGAGTATCTACAGTCTATTAAATAGGGCTTTAGTATATAGGCACACTCTCTGTCTTATACATCTCAGTCTGGTCTCCCTGCCCATTTTCATTTCCCATTTATTTCTCTTCACTTCTCTCTGAATATGGGTATGTGGTCTATTATGTTTGTTGATATTTAAAAATATTTGTGTGAGGGGGCCACCCCGGGTAACGCGAGCTACCCATCACAGGAACCACTGGTCCTAATGCCTCATTGCATTGTGGGGGGTTGGTCAGGGGTAGTCTCGGAAGCCCCGCAATGGTGGGGTGGGGAGGATGGTTGGGTTGGGGGCTCGAGAGGGGGCTGTGGAAACACGGGGTGGTAGGAGGGGTAGGGGCTGGGGGATGGGAAAAATGCAATCCATAATAAGTGGAATATAGAGGTGCATAGGTGTGTGAAATTATGTGGAAGGGTCAGCAATTTGAGGGAGTTGGCATTATACGATGGGGGATAGGACGATGGCCTCATGATTGCGTATCTGCCCCTTTAAGGTTTGTGGGCTAAATAACAATGAGAAACGGCAACGGGTGACTGCTGAATTACGTGTGATCTAACCCGATCTGGTGTGTTTACAGGAAACCCACATCTCATGGTGTACACGGAAGATCTTAACTGAAGTAGGTTATTTGCTATTGACCTGCACACAACAGTCTACTACGAATCGTGGGTAGCCATTTTGGCCAAAAATGGGATCCAGGGCACGGGTAGAACACCGGTAGATAAACAAGGCCGGTTGGTTATCATTGAATGTATGTTGAAGGCCGTTAAGTTTGCCCTGTGCTCAGTCTATGGTTCTAACTTGGATGAGGCATCAGTACTGAAGGGACTCAATTTGGAACTAGCATCATGGGCCCACCCCACTGAACTTGTATGGTGACTTCAATATTCACCTGGGGTGCCAGGACTTACAGGCAGGCTGGAAGAACTATAAGGGCAGAAAATGCACAGTTTGTAAGGCACTACATCCCCTTCTAGGGGACCGCAGCTTGACTGATGCATGGGCCGCAATACGGGACCCAGACTCTGGGTTTTTGGGATCATGTTCCATTGGTGATGGATATTCCTTATTATTAATACAGTCTCCTCGCCAAGATCTTTCTCATTTGATAGGAAGCTCCTAATGGACGTAGCATTTGTTAATTACATGAATAACTGGATTAGGCGATTCCTAGAAATCAATTGCAATTCAACCTCATGTGCTTATGTGTGGGATACTCTAAAGACAGGGTTTAGGGGAGATGTCCTGAGCTTTGGACTACATAAACAGAGACAACTGAAAGTGGAGGTCCAAGACTTATACAGAAAACTTAAAACAGCTGAAGAGAACCTTATGCAGCGAATACAAGCTGGTGTTGATACCACCCCGCTACCAACCGAGGTCGCCCGTAGTAAAGCCAAAATCAAACTACATTGGAGTAAGGAAATAGCCATTAAATACAAGCCGTACAAGAAAGAGAGTTATGAGTTTGGGGAGGCTGCTGGGCGCTGTCTTGCACAAAGGCTCCGTTCTAAGGAAGCGGTGCAGAGAATTAAGGCTATAAAAGACACGTGGTAAGATAGTTGATACCCCCCTGAGATCTTGAGAGTCTGTCATATTTTCTTTGAGGCTTTACATACAGAAGACAACTGTAGGGGGTAGGCAGGTGAGGCTCTCCTTCAGGGTTTAAACAGTGAACGACTGGGCCGGGAAGAAGCAGACATTCTGGACACCCCTTTTACTAGAGGAGGAGCTTGAGGAGGCAATAAATAATTTAGCCAGTGGCAAAGCAGCCGGCCCAGATAAGTTACCCCTGGAGGTTTATAGTACCTTCTTCCAGGAATTAAAAATGGATATGTTAGCTACCTTGCAGCAAGCACAACTTCGGGGTGCGCCGCTGTCTTAGGACGAGGCAAATATTATTGTTTAAAAAAAAAAAAAAGGATAAGCCTGCAGATCTCCCTGGGTCCTATCAACCTATTTCTCTGGAGAACTGCGATGGGAAGATCTATGCCAAAATTTTGACGTCCCGTTTGGCTAGGGTTATTACTCCACTGGTGTTGATACGACAACATTGGTTTATACCCACCAGGGGCACGGGTGACCACATCAACAAGGTGGTGACCCTGTTTGATGCAGCCAACGTTCAAGGTACCACACTCAGCCTGGTACTTTTAGACGCCGAAAAAGCGTTTGACACTATCTCCTGGGATTTTTTATGGGCAGTCTTGCGACATTTGGAATTTGGTCCTGGCTTTATTAACTCGATTCAATGTATTTATAAGACCCCAAGCCTAGAATCTGTATAATGGGGCTAGAGTCTGACAAGTGCGCATATTGAGAGGAACAAGGCAGGGCTGTCCGTGTTCCCCATTGCTATTCGCGTTATATATAAATCCCATTTTAACTATGTTGGAGGAGAGCCCGTGGATTAAATCCGTTGTTTGTTGGCAAGAGCAGTTCCGAGTGTTTGCTTATGCAGATGACATCGCGGTTGTAACATCTGACTCAGCTATAGCTATACCCTAGATAGAGCAACTTGCGCACAGGTTTGGGTCCGCGTCTGGCTACAAAATCAATACATTTAAAACAAAGATTATCTGTACAAACCAAGCCTGCAGCAGGGACCCCTGAGTGCCAGATGAGGTGATATATCTGGGTGTTAGATTTGGGGGTCTCTAGTTGGCAGAGGTAGGTACCTTTGTCCAAGTAGGGGCCCTAGCATCTAGTCAGGGTAAAGGGGTATACTCCTAAAATAACCCCTGCTCACCCCCTTGGTAGCTTGGCACGAGCAGACAGGCTTATCTCAGAGGCAGTGTGTAAAGCATTTGTGAACACATACAGTAATCAAGTGACAACACTACAGATGGACACCACACAAGTTTTATATCCAAAATAAGTATTCTTTATAAAGACTTAACACAAGTCCACAAATGACAAAAATCCACAATACTGTACTTACAATTGTAGAATTAGCTTAGTTCTCTTTAGATTTTAAAATGCGACACATTGAGTTCACTGTACCTTAAGATGCGTAACGCTATACAACGAAAGTGTTGCAGAGAAGGTGATGCGTCGGTTCCTTACATGCAAGAAAGGTGATGCGTCAGGTCCCTACTGCTGCGTAGGGATGCGTCGGTTCTTCTCTGCGAGGGGAGGTGATGCGTTGGTTTCTTACTGCTCTTCCGTGGCGATGCGGCACGCAACGCCGTGATGCGATGAAGATCCGGTGCAATGAAACAAAGATGGCGTCTTTTCTTGATGCGACACAATGCGGACCGCGACAGGCCCTGCGACACACTTCTCGGTGTTTGCGGCGGCGTCTGTTGTGACGTCGATCCTCTTCTCCGGCGATGCGAGGCGTTTTCTTGTTGTGAAGCGACAGCGGCAGTTCGGCGACATGCATCTTGCTTGTGAGTCGCGCTTCCAGCTCCTTGCGACATGCAGTACCTCAGAAAGCCATGCAAAACAGCAGGCACTTCCAAAGAACTCTTGGGGAGCTGGTTGGTGAAGTCTGTTGTCCCTGAGACTTCAGCAGGAGGCAAGCTCTTTTCTTCAGCCCTTGGAGATCCTTCACAAGTTGAATAAAGTACACAAAGTTCCCTTCTCCTCTCTTTGGCAGTCAGGCAAACACTGCAGGCCAATCCCTCAAGCTTAGGGATAGACTCTCCTCAGTCTCTCTGGTTCCTCTCCTCAGCAAAGGTTTCTTCTTGTTTCCCAAAGTGATCTAAAGTTCTTGGGTCTGGGTCCCGACCTAAAAAGGAGAGACATAACACAATGATTAACCACCTGGAAGTAAGCCTTTGCGAACAACAGTCTAATTAACAAATCAAAAGCAATGGGTGGGCTGTAAGCCCACAGAGTGAATACAGCATGTCTCAAAGATACAGCGCATGCCCTGCCTAGGAGAGGTCTAAAAGAGACACCCACTTCAACCGCATCAATACATGAAAGGTGGTGCAGAATGTCACACAATCAACACACTTCAAAGGCACATCCTTGACCTTGTCTTCTTAACATCACCAAAAATCCAATGCAAGCCACCCATACCCCTTAACTGAAACGCTCACTTTTCCATTCCTGTCTCCCTGCTCAGCATCGCACCAACAAATCAACACACAAGAAAAGACCAACCCTTCAGATCCGACAAAGACTTTTCTTTAGACAACCTAATGCTTGAACTCATATCTCACCCTGCCCACTCCATGTTCGATGCCAACACCCTTCTAGAGAAAGTCAAAGCGTTTCTTAGAGGACGCTACTTAAGAAATCCTGTTCACGCCCTTGTACTCTTGTATTTGGGTGGTGGTACCCCCGCTACATGGCCTCCCAGACGCTACACTGGCAACCCTTAGGGGCATCCTACACGCCAGAACATGTCTCATCCGCTTCCTGAAGAAATATGAGCACATCACTCCAGTCCTGAAGGAACTCCTTTGGCTAGCCTTGCTGGTCAGCACTGGCTTCAAAACCAGCTGCATTATTTATAAAGCCATCGCAACCAGCAGCTCTGCTTATCTTGCAGACAAGCTCACCATCTCTGGTAGTTCATGGTACACCCATAGCCAATACACCATCAGACTTCGGAGTAAGTGTAAAAATTCAAACAAGACAGCAGGCCTTTTCAATCTGTACAGGACCAGAATTAAAGAATGTTTCACTTATGTAAAAAATAAAATTTCTACGAACCTTGTTCGTTCACAACATCAATCATACACTCAATAAGAACACTGTGAAAACAGCCACATCATATTGTAGTTTTTAAAAAAAAATTATTCTTGGTGCGGTGTTGACTGCAGAAACGGCACTGATGATGCAAGTCAAGTATAAACCAGCAGAACAACTAAAATGGACAATATTAGGAACTCTAGCCGGAGGCATCGTCTTACGCATCGTCCGGCATGGGAAGGGAGCATTGAATGAGTTGGAGACCTAAATAGTAGGATATTCTGCACAGTGAAGATAATCCGATGAGTGGTCTTTTGATGATTATTTGTGAAGCCCTGGCTAAGAATTGTTCCCTAGCCAATATGAGAAAAGATTTGAAGTCACTTTATTGACCTAATCGGTAAGGGAGTATTTAAATACTTTTAAGCCTTATCTGATTTGTAGACGTTGCAGGATTTTTTTCGTCACGTTTTACAGTACAAGTATTAAAAATATATATATTCTTGAGAAGAAAATAAAGTTTTAAATCCTGAAGAATGTCGTTCTCAAGAAATAATCTTTATGCTTGTCTTTAACCATGCACAGAGCTCCACTGTCTTTTGACAAGGTTCCCAGTGAGAAATGCCATATACATCCATACATACAATATGGCTAGTGCCAGTGCCCTCCTGGGCAATGCCAAGTCTTGATTGACCATATTTTTGTACAACTTTGTTATTGTTACAGTATTAAAATATGATGGGGTGCTTCAGGTCAGGGCTTTGGTGAAATGACAGATGTAACTGTAGAAGCTTTACTGGAACAATCGAGGATGTTGCAGAAGAGGGAAGAAGGGTGTGCAGTCAGAGAGCCCCACACCTCTACAACAGGAACAGATTAGGGTCAAGGAAGGCTTTTGAGCATTGGCAGAGATGAGTTGGAACCCTTTACCAAGGCTACAGGGAAGGGACTGAGGATGAGGTCTAATTTAGTCGCCAAACATGTGGTTCCCACTCAGCAGGACCTGAAATTTACCCTTCTCATTCAAACTAAGTGTGATTTTAGGCAGTCAATTCATGCTGCTTTCAACAAACACATTGCCTCTTGGTCAAGGGGAAGATTAGGAAGTCTAAAACTGCCCGGAGGAATGCCTTGGGCAGCACAGTGGATGCATTGCACAGTGATCATGCAAATTTTTGGCATGGTCCCTAGTTCCATCTGTTCCTTTTCCATGCCCTAGATCCTGCTACATGAGTGGGGCACTATTTTTATCAGGAGAAATGTGGGATGGAAGACATTTTCTTTATCCACTGCAACACAAATGTGAGGAAAATGCAAGTTTTTTCCCAAAGTTTTGAGATCTGCAGCTACATACATTGCCAAAAGGGTTGATTTTGATTTGGAAAATCTTATGTTTTCATGCATTTTGAGGCATTTCCTGTTGCGGGGGCTAGGCTCAGCCACATAAGTGGGCTACCACTTTTATAGTGTTGTATCAGTGGTGGTAGGAATTTTGTGGCTTACATAAATGTGAGGAAAATGTGTGATTTTAGCCAAAGTTGACATTTACAGTGCATTCTGGGTAAAAAATGTAGTGGGGTTCACTCCCATGGGTGTTTAATTTTCAGACATTTTGGGGTTATGTAAGTTTCCCTGGGTGGCGGCCTAGCGCAAGCCCAAATTTCGCAGCTACCCTCATCCTCCAAAATGGTTGAATTTCATGCCATACGCTTCATGTCACCATGTCACATTTTAGCCTTGTCTTTCATGGACAGTAGGCCTACCCATATAAGTGGGGTGCCATTTTTATCAGTGTTGGAACATTTATAGCAGTACAATTGTTATTGCCAACTGGATGCCTCTCCATTCTTGGCATCCAAACATAGGTTAGTGTACAAGAAAAAGCAAATTTTGCAACATGCCCTCTGAATCACACAGTAGTAGGGGCAATCTCAAATTCAGAGGTGTAAAAATAAGCACTGGTCCTAATCTCAGTATCTTGTGCACATTTTAAAAATACATAGGTTTCCTTCATACCTATTTGTAATTGATTAGATTTTATCATATGAATTGCTGCTTGGTGGGTGCTCATCATCATCATAACAATCTTTATTTGCCTGACAACAACCATAAAAAAGCGCAAAAAATGAACATCACATTAAGTCATCATACTAAAACACATGTGCATAGCATACAAATAAGTTATGTGAGAAGCTGGCCTGGTATATGATGTCCACTTATGTAAGTGGGCACCTTGCACCAGTCAAGACAACCCTTATGGTGATTTAAGAGTGCTTAGGTAACCTTAGAAAGCTCTGTAAGTGGTAGCTGTGGCGAGCAGCCTTTAGGCTTATTCCAGAATGAGTGTAAAGCTGCTTGTTTTACCAAAAGGCAATCTTATAGTATAGATTAAGTGAAAAAGAACACCGCAAAGTATTTGTGAAATATGTATTTTTTATATAATACACATACAAATATCTCCTACCCGGACATATGCACAATGCACACAATACTTTGCAAAGAAACATAGTAAATAGCACGTTATACACAGTGGACTCCAGGGGGGACCAAACGGTATACTAAGAAAGTGGTATAAGAATCACGACATGGGTGAAGACAATGTCGAGAGGACGTAGAAGTGCTGGGGACCCAAGGTGAGTGACTAGGAACCACACGGAGAGCGTGTGCAGTGTGGAAACTCGACCGCGCGCCCCTCTACAGTCTATGTGTAAGTCGCGATTGGATTTTCAAAGATTAAGGACCCTTCCCAGTAGACCCTGAAGAAACCCCGTTGAAGACAGAAGGTTGGAGAGCCACCCCAACTGTGGATACCCTAGAACCCACATTACCTACACCAGGGAAGCCGGGTGCATACGTGTGAAGTGATGTCGGAAACCGCAGTCGAACCAAATGGAGGACTTAAGGAAACTGTCGCTGCTGAAGAAGAAGAAAGTGTCCGGTGGAATCCAAAGGTAGATTCGAGATGAGAGGTACCTGCAAGCAGAGGGCACAGAGTATGTCAATCAGGGGTGACCAGGAGACTTGGAAGATGAATGGCCTCCGATGTCGGGTAGTTGACGATGACCGTGACTCTGCAGCAGTGAGGACCAGACGACGCTGAGGAAGACCAGGAGCCATGCACGAGTTGTCCCACGAAGGATGTCGAGTGCTGAGGGAGTCAGTGTCCGGCTGGAGCACCAACAAATGCAAATGCAGCCAACGCAGGAGCTGAAGAAGGAGCAACGTCGGGACCAGCAAGGTCAAGGAGACTTACCACAACCAGGGGAGTCAGGGCAGGCCCGAGCAATCAGGGAAGCCCAAGAGAAGCAAAGGTGACCCTCAAATGAACCCACAGGGCGGAGGCACTGGAGTCGCGAGAGGACCTCAAGCAGCTCACCAGAAGATGCAGGCCACGATGCACACAATGTGGTGTGGCCCAAGATTCTGGTCACTGGAGATGCTCGAGGTTGGGGCTACTTGGAGCCCAAAGATCTTCTTGGAAGGAAGCCAACAAGCCTTTGCAACTGCGAGTTGATGTGGTACACAGGGGTTTGGTTACTGCAACCCCCATGAGGGATGCTGGCCTCAAACTTGGTGAGAGGGCAGGGCAGGCCTCGGTAGCTGTGGAGAACCACCACTTGTGTTGCAGAACATTACGGAGTGCAGAGTAGCTCAGGATCAGCAGACCAGTCGACTTATTTGCGGTGCCTGAAAATGCAGGGGAGTGACTGCTTCACTCCAAGGGAGATTCCTTCAGGTGTCTTTGATGCCCACATGCCTTGGAAGGTTCCTTTATGGTGCACAGGCACAGACGATGCAGCAGACTGGAAGGGAGACAAAGTCGAGCCCAAACGAAGTCCAGAGTCCCCAGACTGTGAAAGAAAAAGTGGTGTCTGATCTGAATCTTGTCCCACAGCGAATCTAGGGACCTACCCTCGGGTAAGCCCTTAAGTACCCTAAGGAAAGGGTTGGGACGATTCAGGGGACCCTCCCAGGGGAGGTTCTGGACAGTGGGGAGGTTACTCCCCTGTCCTTTGTCAAGTTTCGCACCAGAGCGGGAGCCAATGGCTCCCAGGACTGGTTTGAACTGGACTAAGCATGGGGATACCAAATGTACCCCTCATGCAGACTGAGTGGTGCTGGCAAGAGCTCCCACCCTGCCCCAATACACTAAATCCAGTCTGGGAGGTGCTCACACCTCCCTGTGACAGAATGCCTATTGTTCTGCCTTCCCCTGCTTGAGTTTGGCTCAGCAGCAGGAGGGCAGAATCGTTTCTCTGGTCAGCAGCAACCATTTTCTGCTGTCCGGCTCTGGAAGACTGGTACCGGGACATGGAGAGCCTAACGGAGGGCTCTTCCAGTGCTTGGAATCGTACCCCCACACCGTTTACAGTGTGGGGGTATGATTCCAACACGTTTGATACCAAACATGATAGGATTCGTTGCAACCAAGGTAAGATGGCACCCACATCGCCGGTCGCTTAGCCAGCATTCCCGGACCCCCCCCGCCTCATGTGAAATCTGCTTCCCCTGCATCCACCACAGCCCTGGAAAAATAGCAATTACCTCCGGCTCCTACGAGGCATCTTCTGGTGCTTTTCGGTGACCCCGGTCCTTGACGCAACAGCTCTGTCTGGCGGCGCCCTCCCCGGCTTAGGAATTTCCGTATCGCAGTGGAGAACAGCTTCTGGGTTGGGGACAGAGTTGACCCGGCTGGGCGCCCTGATCTGATGCCTCCGAAGTCTGTACGAGGAAAACCCCGCACTCCAATGGATGTGGCTGGTACCGCCAAGGGTGGCTTGATTCAACAACAGGGTGGCAAGAATGGCACTACAGGAGAAATGGAGGAGGAGAAATGAGAAGGCACACAAGGTGAAGACTTTGGTGAGCGCAATATACCCTCTCTGTTTTTACCTTGGAGGGTGAAGAACAGCACTATAATCCTCAAAAGATGCAGGGGGACCGGTAGGAACGACTAGTAAACCTGTGAACTCCTCTACGAGCCAGGGACAGGCTGTGGGGGACAATGGTTACCCTGCTATCGACCAACCCAGCAAGCAAAAGAGTCAGATTAACAAAAGTGGTGATGCTCTTCTTAACTCTGGGGTCATGGGATGTGAAGCCCAGTGCTCTGTGACCCCTGTCACAGAGGAAACCCCTAAAAGCACACAGGACCTAATAAGACCACAGATGAAGCTTGGAGCAGTACTATAACAAAATAAGCGCAGACGGACAGCCCTTTAAGTATGGATGAGCCGGGGGATGAGCCAAGGGTAAAGGATGACATCAGCACTCAGAAAATGGCTAAGGAAACTGATTCAGAGGATTATGCTGGGGGCAGCAATGCCTTGGTATGGGACTATTCATTTTTGGCTGGGCTAAGGACAGATCGGGGATCTGCAACTAAATATACAACGGAAAGATCAGTGGAGAAGCCTGAAGATATTTCACTGGCTGTGATTTACCAAAGCGTTATTGCACATATAGAAGAAACTCACATGGAAAGTCAACGGACCCAAGGCGCATGTCGCAAACTTCAAGGTTCGATGAGGCAGAAGCCCGGATTTCTTACCTGGAAGATGAGCTGGCAGCTCAAAGGGCTGTAACAGAGTCAATATGCGCATCAAAAGAGGACACACAGTGGAAGCTAACTGATCTCGAAAACTGTCTTCAGCAAAATATTCTGATGGTCCTGGGGATTTCAGAGGGCAAAGAGGGACAGGATGCTTGAAAGTTCATTGTTGCCATTTTTACTGAAGCCTTCCTCGAGCTCCAGCAGTGGGATTGAAATCAGGAGATACAGAGTACGCATAGATTCCCGTTCATACAATGCACGCGACCGGGACAAACTACCTCCAGACCCAGAGCAATTCTAATATCCATCAACAACTTCTTGGCTCGCCAAGCGGTGTACGAACTGGCACGTCCAGATAGAAAGAGGGTTGGAAAGGGGTCACAATTTTTTGTGAGACCAGATTTTTGCCACCTAACAGTGGAAAAACTATGGCAGTTGCGACAGCTTATGTCTCTATTTCAGGGCAAAGGGGTTCAAGCATTTTTACTCAACCCTGCCACGTTGAAGGTCACATATAATGAGCATACTCTATTTTTCACCTCGGAAGTGCAGGCCAGAGAGTATCTACAGTCTATTAAATAGGGCTTTAGTATATAGGCACACTCTCTGTCTTATACATCTCAGTCTGGTCTCCCTGCCCATTTTGATTTCCCATTTATTTCTCTTCACTTCTCTCTGAATATGGTGATGTGGTTTATTATGTTTGTTGATATTTAAAAATATTTCTGTGAGGGTGCCACCCCGGGTAACGCGAGCTACCCATCACAGGAACCACTGGTCCTAATGCCTCATTGCATTGTGGGGGGTTGGTCAGGGGTAGTCTCGGAAGCCCCGCAATGGTGGGGTGGGGAGGATGGTTGGGTTGGGGGCGAGAGGGGGCTGTGGGAACACGGGGTGGTAGGAGGGGTAGGGGCTGGGGGAGGGGGAAAAATGCAATCCATAATAAGTTGAATATAGAGGTGCATAGGTGTGTGAAATGATGTGGAAGGGTCAGCAATTGGAGGGAGTTGGCATTATATGATGGGGGATAGGACGATGCCCTCATGATTGCGTATCTGCCCCTTTAAGGTTTGTGGGCTAAATAACAATGAGAAACGGCAACGGGTGACTGCTGAATTACGTGTGATCTAACCCGATCTGGTGTGTTTACAGGCAACCCACATCTCATGGTGTACACTGAAGATCTTAACTGAAGTAGGTTATTTGCTATTGACCTGCACACAACAGTCTACTACGAATCGTGGGTAGCCATTTTGGCCAAAAATGGGATCCAGGGCACGGGTAGAACACTGGTAGATAAACAAGGCCGGTTGGTTATCATTGAATGTATGTTGGAGGCCGTTAAGTTTGCCCTGTGCTCAGTCTATGGTTCTAACTTGGATGAGGCATCAGTACTGAAGGGACTCAATTTGGAACTAGCATCATGGGCCCACCCCACTGAACTTGTATGGCGACTTCAATATTCACCTGGGGTGCCAGGACTTACAGGCAGGCTGGAAGAACTATAAGGGCAGAAAATGCACAGTTTGTAAGGCACTACATCCCCTTCTAGGGGACCGCAGCTTGACTGATGCAGGGGCCGCATTACGGGACCCAGACTCTGGGTTTTTGGGATCATGTTCCATTGGTGATGGATATTCCTTATTATTAATACAGTCTCCTCGCCAAGATCTTTCTCATTTGATAGGAAGCTCCTAATGGACGTAGCATTTGTTAATTACATGAATAACTGGATTAGGCGATTCTTAGAAATCAATTGCAATTCAACCTCATGTGCTTATGTGTGGGATACTCTAAAGACAGGGTTTAGGGGAGATGTCCTGAGCTTTGGACTACATAAACAGAGACAACTGAAAGTGGAGGTCCAAGACTTTTACAGAAAACTTAAAACAGCTGAAGAGAACCTTATGCAGCGAATACAAGCTGGTGTTGATACCACCCCGCTACAAACCGAGGTCGCCCGTAGTAAAGCCAAAATCAAACTACATTGCAGTAAGGAAATAGCCATTAAATACAAGCCGTACAAGAAAGAGAGTTATGAGTTTGGGGAGGCTGCTGGGCGCTGTCTTGCACAAAGGCTCCGTTCTAAGGAAGCGGTGCAGAGAATTAAGGCTATAAAAGACACGTGGTAAGATAGTTGATACCCCCCTGAGATCTTGAGAGTCTGTCATACTTTCTTTGAGGCTTTACATACAGAAGACAATTGTAGGGGGTAGGCAGGTGAGGCTCTCCTTCAGGGTTTAAACAGTGAATGACTGGGCCGGGAAGAAGCAGACATTCTGGACACCCCTATTACTAGAGGAGGAGCTTGAGGAGGCAATAAATAATTTAGCCAGTGGCAAAGCAGCCGGCCCAGATAAGTTACCCCTGGAGGTTTATAGTACCTTCTTCCAGGAATTAAAAATGGATATGTTAGCTACCTTGCAGCAAGCACAACTTCGGGGTGCGCCGCTGTCTTAGGACGAGGCAAATATTATTGTTTAAAAAAAAAAAAAAGGATAAGCCTGCAGATCTCCCTGGGTCCTATCAACCTTTTTCTCTGGAGAACTGCGATGGGAAGATCTATGCCAAAATGTTGACGTCCCGTTTGGCTAGGGTTATTACTCCACTGGTGTTGATACGACAACATTGGTTTATACCCACCAGGGGCACGGGTGACCACATCAACAAGGTGGTGACCCTGTTTGATGCAGCCAACGTTCAAGGTACCACACTCAGCCTGGTACTGTTAGACGCCGAAAAAGCGTTTGACACTATCTCCTGGGATTTTTTATGGGCAGTCTTGCGACATTTGGAATTTGGTCCTGGCTTTATTAATTCGATTCAATGTATTTATAAGACCCCAAGCCTAGAATCTGTATAATGGGGCTAGAGTCTGACAAGTGCGCATATTGAGAGGAACAAGGCAGGGCTGTCCGTGTTCCCCATTGCTATTCGCGTTATATATAAATCCCATTTTAACTATGTTGGAGGAGAGCCCGAGGATTAAATCCATTGTTTGTTGGCAAGAGCAGTTCCGAGTGTTTGCTTATGCAGATGACATCACGGTTGTAACGTCTGACTCAGCTATAGCTATACCCTAGATAGAGCAACTTGCGCACAGGTTTGAGTCCGCGTCTGGCTACAATCTCAATACATCTAAAACAAAGATTATCTTTACAAACCAAGCCTGCAGCAGGGACCCCTGAGTGACAGATGAGGTGATATATCTGGGTGTTAGATTTGGGGGTCTCTAGTTGGCAGATGTAGGTACCTTTGTCCAAGTAGGGGCCCTAGCATCTAGTCAGGGTAAAGGGGTATACTCCTAAAATAACCCCTGCTCACCCCCTTGGTAGCTTGGCACGAGCAGACAGGCTTATCTCAGAGGCAGTGTGTAAAGCATTTGTGAACACATACAGTAATCAAGTGACAACACTACAGATGGACACCACACAAGTTTTATATCCAAAATAAGTATTCTTTATATAGACTTAACACAAGTCCACAAATGACAAAAATCCACAATACTGTACTTAAAATTGTAGAATTAGCTTAGTTCTCTTTAGATTTTAAAATGCGACACATTGAGTTCACTGTACCTTAAGATGCGTAACGCTATACAACGAAAGTGTTGCAGAGAAGGTGATGCATCGGTTCCTTACATGCAAGAAAGGTGATGCGTCAGGTCCCTACTGCTGCGTAGGGATGCGTCGGTTCTTCTCTGCGAGGGGAGGTGATGCGTTGGTTTCTTACTGCTCTTCGGTGGCGATGCGGCACGCAACGCCGTGATGCGATGAAGATCCGGTGCAATGAAACAAAGATGGCGTCTTTTCTTGATGCGACACAATGCGGACCGCGACAGGCCCTGCGACACACTTCTCGGTGTTTGCGGCGGCGTCTGATGTGACGTCGATCCTCTTCTCCGGCGATGCGAGGCGTTTTCTTGTTGTGAAGCGACAGCGGCAGTTCGGCGACATGCATCTTGCTTGTGAGTCGCGCTTCCAGCTCCTTGCGACATGCAGTACCTCAGAAAGCCATGCAAAACAGAAGGCACTTCCAAAGAACTCTTGGGGAGCTGGTTGGTGAAGTCTGTTGTCCCTGAGACTTCAGCAGGAGGCAAGCTCTTTTCTTCAGCACTTGGAGATCATTCACAAGTTGAATAAAGTACACAAAGTTCCCTTCTCCTCTCTTCGGCAGTCAGGCAAACACTGCAGGCCAATCCCTCAAGCTTAGGGATAGTCTCTCCTCAGTCTGTCTGGTTCCTCTCCTCAGCAAAGGTTTCTTCTTGTTTCCCATAGTGATCTAAAGTTCTTGGGTCTGGGTCCCGACCTAAAAAGGAGAGACATATAACAATGATTAACCACCTGGAAGTAAGCCTTTGCGAACAACAGTCTAATTAACAAATCAAAAGCAATGGGTGGGCTGTAAGCCCACAGAGTGAATACAGCATGTCTCGAAGATACAGCGCATGCCCTGCCTAGGAGAGGTCTAAAAGAGACACCCACTTCAACCGCATCAATACATGAAAGGTGGTGCAGAATGTCACACAATCAACACACTCCAAAGGCACATCCTTGACCTTGTCTTCTTAACATCACCAAAAATCCAATGCAAGCCACCCATACCCCTTAACTGAAACGCTCACTTTTCCATTCCTGTCTCCCTGCTCAGCGTTGCACCAACAAATCAACACACAAGAAAAGACCAACCCTTCAGATCCGACAAAGACTTTTCTTTAGACAACCTAATACTTGAACTCATATCTCACCCTGCCCACTCCATGTTCGATGCCAACACCCTTCTAGAGAAAGTCAAAGCGTTTCGTAGAGGACGCTACTTAAGAAATCCTGTTCACGCCCTTGTACTCTTGTGTTTGGGTGGTGGTACCCCCGCTACATGGCCTCCCAGACGCTACACTGGCAACCCTTAGGGGCATCCTACACGCCAGAACATGTCTCATCCGCTTCCTGAAGAAATATGAGCACATCACTCCAGTCCTGAAGGAACTCCTTTGGCTAGCCTTGCTGGTCAGCACTGGCTTCAAAACCAGCTGCATTATTTATAAAGCCATCGCAACCAGCAGCTCTGCTTATCTTGCAGACAAGCTCACCATCTCTGGTAGTTCTTGGTACACCCATAGCCAATACACCATCAGACTTCGGAGTAAGTGTAAAAATTCAAACAAGACAGCAGGCCTTTTCAATCTGTACAGGACCAGAATTAAAGAATGTTTCACTTATGTAAAAAATAAAATTTCTACGAACCTTGTTCGTTCACAACATCAATCATACACTCAATAAGAACACTGTGAAAACAGCCACATCATATTGTAGTTTTAAAAAAAAAAATATTCTTGGTGCGGTGTTGACTGCAGAAACGGCACTGATGATGCAAGTCAAGTATAAACCAGCAGAACAACTAAAATGGACAATATTAGGAACTCTAGCCGGAGGCATCGTCTTACGCATCGTCCGGCATGGGAAGGGAGCATTGAATGAGTTGGAGACCTAAATAGTAGGATATTCTGCACAGTGAAGATAATCCGATGAGTGGTCTTTTGATGATTATTTGTGAAGCCCTGGCTAAGAATTGTTCCCTAGCCAATATGAGAAAAGATTTGAAGTCACTTTATTGACCTAATCGGTAAGGGAGTATTTAAATACTTTTAAGCCTTATCTGATTTTTAGACGTTGCAGGATTTTTTTCGTCACGTTTTACAGTACAAGTATTAAAAATATATATATTCTTGAGAAGAAAATAAAGTTTTAAATCCTGAAGAATGTCGTTCTCAAGAAATAATCTTTATGCTTGTCTTTAACCATGCACAGAGCTCCACTGTCTTTTGACAAGGTTCCCAGTGAGAAATGCCATATACATCCATACATACAATATGGCTAGTGCCAGTGCCCTCCTGGGCAATGCCAAGTCTTGATTGAGCATATTTTTGTACAACTTTGTTATTGTTACAGTATTAAAATATGATGGGGTGCGTCAGGTCAGGGCTTTGGTGAAATGACAGATGTAACTGTAGAAGCTTTACTGGAACAATCGAGGATGTTGCAGAAGAGGGAAGAAGGGTGTGCAGTCAGAGAGCCCCACACCTCTACAACAGGAACAGATTAGGGTCAAGGAAGGCTTTTGAGCATTGGCAGAGATGAGTTGGAACCCTTTACCAAGGCTACAGGGAAGGGACTGAGGATGAGGTCTAATTTAGTCGCCAAACATGTGGTTCCCACTCAGCGGGACCTGAAATTTACCCTTCTCATTCAAACTAAGTGTGATTTTAGGCAGTCAATTCATGCTGCTTTCAACAAACACATTGCCTCTTGGTCAAGGGGAAGATTAGGAAGTCTAAAACTGCCCGGAGGAATGCCTTGGGCAGCACAGTGGATGCATTGCACAGTGATCATGCAAATTTTTGGCATGGTCCCTAGTTCCATCTGTTCCTTTTCCATGCCCTAGATCCTGCTACATGAGTGGGGCACTATTTTTATCAGGAGAAATGTGGGATGGAAGACATTTTCTTTATCCCCTGCAACACAAATGTGAGGAAAATGCAAGTTTTTTCCCAAAGTTTTGAGATCTGCAGCTACATACATTGCCAAAAGGGTTGATTTTGATTTGGAAAATCTTATGTTTTCATGCATTTTGAGGCATTTCCTGTTGCGGGGGCTAGGCTCAGCCACATAAGTGGGCTACCACTTTTATAGTGTTGTATCAGTGGTGGTAGGAATTTTGTGGCTTACATAAATGTGAGGAAAATGTGTGATTTTAGCCAAAGTTGACATTTACAGTGCATTCTGGGTAAAAAATGTAGTGGGGTTCACTCCCATGGGTGTTTAATTTTCAAACATTTTGGGGTTATGTAAGTTTCCCTGGGTGGCGGCCTAGCGCAAGCCCAAATTTCGCAGCTACCCTCATCCTCCAAAATGGTTGAATTTCATGCCATACGCTTCATGTCACCATGTCACATTTTAGCCTTGTCTTTCATGGACAGTAGGCCTACCCATATAAGTGGGGTGCCATTTTTATCAGTGTTGGAACATTTATAGCAGTACAATTGTTATTGCCAACTGGATGCCTCTCCATTCTTGGCATCCAAACATAGGTTAGTGTACAAGAAAAAGCAAATTTTGCAACATGCCCTCTGAATCACACAGTAGTAGGGGCAATCTCAAATTCAGAGGTGTAAAAATAAGCACTGGTCCTAATCTCAGTATCTTGTGCACATTTTAAAAATACATAGGTTTCCTTCTTACCTATTTGTAATTGATTAGATTTTATCATATGAATTGCTGCTTGGTGGGTGCTCATCATCATAACAATCTTTATTTGCCTGACAACAACCATAAAAAAGCGCAAAAAATGAACATCACATTAAGTCATCATACTAAAACACATGTGCATAGCATACAAATAAGTTATGTGAGAAGCTGGCCTGGTATATGATGTCCACTTATGTAAGTGGGCACCTTGCACCAGTCAAGACAACCCTTATGGTGATTTAAGAGTGCTTAGGTAACCTTAGAAAGCTCTGTAAGTGGTAGCTGTGGCGAGCAGCCTTTAGGCTTATTCCAGAATGAGTGTAAAGCTGCTTGTTTTACCAAAAGGCAATCTTATAGTATAGATTAAGTGAAAAAGAACACCGCAAAGTATTTGTGAAATATGTATTTTTTATATAATACACATACAAATATCTCCTACCCGGACATATGCACAATGCACACAATACTTTGCAAAGAAACATAGTAAATAGCACGTTATACACAGTGGACTCCAGGGGGGACCAAACGGTATACTAAGAAAGTGGTATAAGAATCACGACATGGGTGAAGACAATGTCGAGAGGACGTAGAAGTGCTGGGGACCCAAGGTGAGTGACTAGGAACCACACGGAGAGCGTGTGCAGTGTGGAAACTCGACCGCGCGCCCCTCTACAGTCTATGTGTAAGTCGCGATTGGATTTTCAAAGATTAAGGACCCTTCCCAGTAGACCCTGAAGAAACCCCGTTGAAGACAGAAGGTTGGAGAGCCACCCCAACTGTGGATACCCTAGAACCCACATTACCTACACCAGGGAAGCCGGGTGCATACGTGTGAAGTGATGTCGGAAACCGCAGTCGAACCAAATGGAGGACTTAAGGAAACTGTCGCTGCTGAAGAAGAAGAAAGTGTCCGGTGGAATCCAAAGGTAGATTCGAGATGAGAGGTACCTGCAAGCAGAGGGCACAGAGTATGTCAATCAGGGGTGACCAGGAGACTTGGAAGATGAATGGCCTCCGATGTCGGGTAGTTGACGATGACCGTGACTCTGCAGCAGTGAGGACCAGACGACGCTGAGGAAGACCAGGAGCCATGCACGAGTTGTCCCACGAAGGATGTCGAGTGCTGAGGGAGTCAGTGTCCGGCTGGAGCACCAACAAATGCAAATGCAGCCAACGCAGGAGCTGAAGAAGGAGCAACGTCGGGACCAGCAAGGTCAAGGAGACTTACCACAACCAGGGGAGTCAGGGCAGGCCCGAGCAATCAGGGAAGCCCAAGAGAAGCAAAGGTGACCCTCAAATGAACCCACAGGGCGGAGGCACTGGAGTCGCGAGAGGACCTCAAGCAGCTCACCAGAAGATGCAGGCCACGATGCACACAATGTGGTGTGGCCCAAGATTCTGGTCACTGGAGATGCTCGAGGTTGGGGCTACTTGGAGCCCAAAGATCTTCTTGGAAGGAAGCCAACAAGCCTTTGCAACTGCGAGTTGATGTGGTACACAGGGGTTTGGTTACTGCAACCCCCATGAGGGATGCTGGCCTCAAACTTGGTGAGAGGGCAGGGCAGGCCTCGGTAGCTGTGGAGAACCACCACTTGTGTTGCAGAACATTACGGAGTGCAGAGTAGCTCAGGATCAGCAGACCAGTCGACTTATTTGCGGTGCCTGAAAATGCAGGGGAGTGACTGCTTCACTCCAAGGGAGATTCCTTCAGGTGTCTTTGATGCCCACATGCCTTGGAAGGTTCCTTTATGGTGCACAGGCACAGACGATGCAGCAGACTGGAAGGGAGACAAAGTCGAGCCCAAACGAAGTCCAGAGTCCCCAGACTGTGAAAGAAAAAGTGGTGTCTGATCTGAATCTTGTCCCACAGCGAATCTAGGGACCTACCCTCGGGTAAGCCCTTAAGTACCCTAAGGAAAGGGTTGGGACGATTCAGGGGACCCTCCCAGGGGAGGTTCTGGACAGTGGGGAGGTTACTCCCCTGTCCTTTGTCAAGTTTCGCACCAGAGCGGGAGCCAATGGCTCCCAGGACTGGTTTGAACTGGACTAAGCATGGGGATACCAAATGTACCCCTCATGCAGACTGAGTGGTGCTGGCAAGAGCTCCCACCCTGCCCCAATACACTAAATCCAGTCTGGGAGGTGCTCACACCTCCCTGTGACAGAATGCCTATTGTTCTGCCTTCCCCTGCTTGAGTTTGGCTCAGCAGCAGGAGGGCAGAATCGTTTCTCTGGTCAGCAGCAACCATTTTCTGCTGTCCGGCTCTGGAAGACTGGTACCGGGACATGGAGAGCCTAACGGAGGGCTCTTCCAGTGCTTGGAATCGTACCCCCACACCGTTTACAGTGTGGGGGTATGATTCCAACACGTTTGATACCAAACATGATAGGATTCGTTGCAACCAAGGTAAGATGGCACCCACATCGCCGGTCGCTTAGCCAGCATTCCCGGACCCCCCCCGCCTCATGTGAAATCTGCTTCCCCTGCATCCACCACAGCCCTGGAAAAATAGCAATTACCTCCGGCTCCTACGAGGCATCTTCTGGTGCTTTTCGGTGACCCCGGTCCTTGACGCAACAGCTCTGTCTGGCGGCGCCCTCCCCGGCTTAGGAATTTCCGTATCGCAGTGGAGAACAGCTTCTGGGTTGGGGACAGAGTTGACCCGGCTGGGCGCCCTGATCTGATGCCTCCGAAGTCTGTACGAGGAAAACCCCGCACTCCAATGGATGTGGCTGGTACCGCCAAGGGTGGCTTGATTCAACAACAGGGTGGCAAGAATGGCACTACAGGAGAAATGGAGGAGGAGAAATGAGAAGGCACACAAGGTGAAGACTTTGGTGAGCGCAATATACCCTCTCTGTTTTTACCTTGGAGGGTGAAGAACAGCACTATAATCCTCAAAAGATGCAGGGGGACCGGTAGGAACGACTAGTAAACCTGTGAACTCCTCTACGAGCCAGGGACAGGCTGTGGGGGACAATGGTTACCCTGCTATCGACCAACCCAGCAAGCAAAAGAGTCAGATTAACAAAAGTGGTGATGCTCTTCTTAACTCTGGGGTCATGGGATGTGAAGCCCAGTGCTCTGTGACCCCTGTCACAGAGGAAACCCCTAAAAGCACACAGGACCTAATAAGACCACAGATGAAGCTTGGAGCAGTACTATAACAAAATAAGCGCAGACGGACAGCCCTTTAAGTATGGATGAGCCGGGGGATGAGCCAAGGGTAAAGGATGACATCAGCACTCAGAAAATGGCTAAGGAAACTGATTCAGAGGATTATGCTGGGGGCAGCAATGCCTTGGTATGGGACTATTCATTTTTGGCTGGGCTAAGGACAGATCGGGGATCTGCAACTAAATATACAACGGAAAGATCAGTGGAGAAGCCTGAAGATATTTCACTGGCTGTGATTTACCAAAGCGTTATTGCACATATAGAAGAAACTCACATGGAAAGTCAACGGACCCAAGGCGCATGTCGCAAACTTCAAGGTTCGATGAGGCAGAAGCCCGGATTTCTTACCTGGAAGATGAGCTGGCAGCTCAAAGGGCTGTAACAGAGTCAATATGCGCATCAAAAGAGGACACACAGTGGAAGCTAACTGATCTCGAAAACTGTCTTCAGCAAAATATTCTGATGGGTCCTGGGGATTTCAGAGGGCAAAGAGGGACAGGATGCTTGAAAGTTCATTGTTGCCATTTTTACTGAAGCCTTCCTCGAGCTCCAGCAGTGGGATTGAAATCAGGAGATACAGAGTACGCATAGATTCCCGTTCATACAATGCACGCGACCGGGACAAACTACCTCCAGACCCAGAGCAATTCTAATATCCATCAACAACTTCTTGGCTCGCCAAGCGGTGTACGAACTGGCACGTCCAGATAGAAAGAGGGTTGGAAAGGGGTCACAATTTTTTGTGAGACCAGATTTTTGCCACCTAACAGTGGAAAAACTATGGCAGTTGCGACAGCTTATGTCTCTATTTCAGGGCAAAGGGGTTCAAGCATTTTTACTCAACCCTGCCACGTTGAAGGTCACATATAATGAGCATACTCTATTTTTCACCTCGGAAGTGCAGGCCAGAGAGTATCTACAGTCTATTAAATAGGGCTTTAGTATATAGGCACACTCTCTGTCTTATACATCTCAGTCTGGTCTCCCTGCCCATTTTGATTTCCCATTTATTTCTCTTCACTTCTCTCTGAATATGGTGATGTGGTTTATTATGTTTGTTGATATTTAAAAATATTTGTGTGAGGGTGCCACCCCGGGTAACGCGAGCTACCCATCACAGGAACCACTGGTCCTAATGCCTCATTGCATTGTGGGGGGTTGGTCAGGGGTAGTCTCGGAAGCCCCGCAATGGTGGGGTGGGGAGGATGGTTGGGTTGGGGGCGAGAGGGGGCTGTGGGAACACGGGGTGGTAGGAGGGGTAGGGGCTGGGGGAGGGGGAAAAATGCAATCCATAATAAGTTGAATATAGAGGTGCATAGGTGTGTGAAATGATGTGGAAGGGTCAGCAATTGGAGGGAGTTGGCATTATATGATGGGGGATAGGACGATGCCCTCATGATTGCGTATCTGCCCCTTTAAGGTTTGTGGGCTAAATAACAATGAGAAACGGCAACGGGTGACTGCTGAATTACGTGTGATCTAACCCGATCTGGTGTGTTTACAGGCAACCCACATCTCATGGTGTACACTGAAGATCTTAACTGAAGTAGGTTATTTGCTATTGACCTGCACACAACAGTCTACTACGAATCGTGGGTAGCCATTTTGGCCAAAAATGGGATCCAGGGCACGGGTAGAACACTGGTAGATAAACAAGGCCGGTTGGTTATCATTGAATGTATGTTGGAGGCCGTTAAGTTTGCCCTGTGCTCAGTCTATGGTTCTAACTTGGATGAGGCATCAGTACTGAAGGGACTCAATTTGGAACTAGCATCATGGGCCCACCCCACTGAACTTGTATGGCGACTTCAATATTCACCTGGGGTGCCAGGACTTACAGGCAGGCTGGAAGAACTATAAGGGCAGAAAATGCACAGTTTGTAAGGCACTACATCCCCTTCTAGGGGACCGCAGCTTGACTGATGCAGGGGCCGCATTACGGGACCCAGACTCTGGGTTTTTGGGATCATGTTCCATTGGTGATGGATATTCCTTATTATTAATACAGTCTCCTCGCCAAGATCTTTCTCATTTGATAGGAAGCTCCTAATGGACGTAGCATTTGTTAATTACATGAATAACTGGATTAGGCGATTCTTAGAAATCAATTGCAATTCAACCTCATGTGCTTATGTGTGGGATACTCTAAAGACAGGGTTTAGGGGAGATGTCCTGAGCTTTGGACTACATAAACAGAGACAACTGAAAGTGGAGGTCCAAGACTTTTACAGAAAACTTAAAACAGCTGAAGAGAACCTTATGCAGCGAATACAAGCTGGTGTTGATACCACCCCGCTACAAACCGAGGTCGCCCGTAGTAAAGCCAAAATCAAACTACATTGCAGTAAGGAAATAGCCATTAAATACAAGCCGTACAAGAAAGAGAGTTATGAGTTTGGGGAGGCTGCTGGGCGCTGTCTTGCACAAAGGCTCCGTTCTAAGGAAGCGGTGCAGAGAATTAAGGCTATAAAAGACACGTGGTAAGATAGTTGATACCCCCCTGAGATCTTGAGAGTCTGTCATACTTTCTTTGAGGCTTTACATACAGAAGACAATTGTAGGGGGTAGGCAGGTGAGGCTCTCCTTCAGGGTTTAAACAGTGAATGACTGGGCCGGGAAGAAGCAGACATTCTGGACACCCCTATTACTAGAGGAGGAGCTTGAGGAGGCAATAAATAATTTAGCCAGTGGCAAAGCAGCCGGCCCAGATAAGTTACCCCTGGAGGTTTATAGTACCTTCTTCCAGGAATTAAAAATGGATATGTTAGCTACCTTGCAGCAAGCACAACTTCGGGGTGCGCCGCTGTCTTAGGACGAGGCAAATATTATTGTTTAAAAAAAAAAAAAAGGATAAGCCTGCAGATCTCCCTGGGTCCTATCAACCTTTTTCTCTGGAGAACTGCGATGGGAAGATCTATGCCAAAATGTTGACGTCCCGTTTGGCTAGGGTTATTACTCCACTGGTGTTGATACGACAACATTGGTTTATACCCACCAGGGGCACGGGTGACCACATCAACAAGGTGGTGACCCTGTTTGATGCAGCCAACGTTCAAGGTACCACACTCAGCCTGGTACTGTTAGACGCCGAAAAAGCGTTTGACACTATCTCCTGGGATTTTTTATGGGCAGTCTTGCGACATTTGGAATTTGGTCCTGGCTTTATTAATTCGATTCAATGTATTTATAAGACCCCAAGCCTAGAATCTGTATAATGGGGCTAGAGTCTGACAAGTGCGCATATTGAGAGGAACAAGGCAGGGCTGTCCGTGTTCCCCATTGCTATTCGCGTTATATATAAATCCCATTTTAACTATGTTGGAGGAGAGCCCGAGGATTAAATCCATTGTTTGTTGGCAAGAGCAGTTCCGAGTGTTTGCTTATGCAGATGACATCACGGTTGTAACGTCTGACTCAGCTATAGCTATACCCTAGATAGAGCAACTTGCGCACAGGTTTGAGTCCGCGTCTGGCTACAATCTCAATACATCTAAAACAAAGATTATCTTTACAAACCAAGCCTGCAGCAGGGACCCCTGAGTGACAGATGAGGTGATATATCTGGGTGTTAGATTTGGGGGTCTCTAGTTGGCAGATGTAGGTACCTTTGTCCAAGTAGGGGCCCTAGCATCTAGTCAGGGTAAAGGGGTATACTCCTAAAATAACCCCTGCTCACCCCCTTGGTAGCTTGGCACGAGCAGACAGGCTTATCTCAGAGGCAGTGTGTAAAGCATTTGTGAACACATACAGTAATCAAGTGACAACACTACAGATGGACACCACACAAGTTTTATATCCAAAATAAGTATTCTTTATATAGACTTAACACAAGTCCACAAATGACAAAAATCCACAATACTGTACTTAAAATTGTAGAATTAGCTTAGTTCTCTTTAGATTTTAAAATGCGACACATTGAGTTCACTGTACCTTAAGATGCGTAACGCTATACAACGAAAGTGTTGCAGAGAAGGTGATGCATCGGTTCCTTACATGCAAGAAAGGTGATGCGTCAGGTCCCTACTGCTGCGTAGGGATGCGTCGGTTCTTCTCTGCGAGGGGAGGTGATGCGTTGGTTTCTTACTGCTCTTCGGTGGCGATGCGGCACGCAACGCCGTGATGCGATGAAGATCCGGTGCAATGAAACAAAGATGGCGTCTTTTCTTGATGCGACACAATGCGGACCGCGACAGGCCCTGCGACACACTTCTCGGTGTTTGCGGCGGCGTCTGATGTGACGTCGATCCTCTTCTCCGGCGATGCGAGGCGTTTTCTTGTTGTGAAGCGACAGCGGCAGTTCGGCGACATGCATCTTGCTTGTGAGTCGCGCTTCCAGCTCCTTGCGACATGCAGTACCTCAGAAAGCCATGCAAAACAGAAGGCACTTCCAAAGAACTCTTGGGGAGCTGGTTGGTGAAGTCTGTTGTCCCTGAGACTTCAGCAGGAGGCAAGCTCTTTTCTTCAGCACTTGGAGATCATTCACAAGTTGAATAAAGTACACAAAGTTCCCTTCTCCTCTCTTCGGCAGTCAGGCAAACACTGCAGGCCAATCCCTCAAGCTTAGGGATAGTCTCTCCTCAGTCTGTCTGGTTCCTCTCCTCAGCAAAGGTTTCTTCTTGTTTCCCATAGTGATCTAAAGTTCTTGGGTCTGGGTCCCGACCTAAAAAGGAGAGACATATAACAATGATTAACCACCTGGAAGTAAGCCTTTGCGAACAACAGTCTAATTAACAAATCAAAAGCAATGGGTGGGCTGTAAGCCCACAGAGTGAATACAGCATGTCTCGAAGATACAGCGCATGCCCTGCCTAGGAGAGGTCTAAAAGAGACACCCACTTCAACCGCATCAATACATGAAAGGTGGTGCAGAATGTCACACAATCAACACACTCCAAAGGCACATCCTTGACCTTGTCTTCTTAACATCACCAACAATCCAATGCAAGCCACCCATACCCCTTAACTGAAACGCTCACTTTTCCATTCCTGTCTCCCTGCTCAGCGTTGCACCAACAAATCAACACACAAGAAAAGACCAACCCTTCAGATCCGACAAAGACTTTTCTTTAGACAACCTAATACTTGAACTCATATCTCACCCTGCCCACTCCATGTTCGATGCCAACACCCTTCTAGAGAAAGTCAAAGCGTTTCGTAGAGGACGCTACTTAAGAAATCCTGTTCACGCCCTTGTACTCTTGTGTTTGGGTGGTGGTACCCCCGCTACATGGCCTCCCAGACGCTACACTGGCAACCCTTAGGGGCATCCTACACGCCAGAACATGTCTCATCCGCTTCCTGAAGAAATATGAGCACATCACTCCAGTCCTGAAGGAACTCCTTTGGCTAGCCTTGCTGGTCAGCACTGGCTTCAAAACCAGCTGCATTATTTATAAAGCCATCGCAACCAGCAGCTCTGCTTATCTTGCAGACAAGCTCACCATCTCTGGTAGTTCTTGGTACACCCATAGCCAATACACCATCAGACTTCGGAGTAAGTGTAAAAATTCAAACAAGACAGCAGGCCTTTTCAATCTGTACAGGACCAGAATTAAAGAATGTTTCACTTATGTAAAAAATAAAATTTCTACGAACCTTGTTCGTTCACAACATCAATCATACACTCAATAAGAACACTGTGAAAACAGCCACATCATATTGTAGTTTTAAAAAAAAAAATATTCTTGGTGCGGTGTTGACTGCAGAAACGGCACTGATGATGCAAGTCAAGTATAAACCAGCAGAACAACTAAAATGGACAATATTAGGAACTCTAGCCGGAGGCATCGTCTTACGCATCGTCCGGCATGGGAAGGGAGCATTGAATGAGTTGGAGACCTAAATAGTAGGATATTCTGCACAGTGAAGATAATCCGATGAGTGGTCTTTTGATGATTATTTGTGAAGCCCTGGCTAAGAATTGTTCCCTAGCCAATATGAGAAAAGATTTGAAGTCACTTTATTGACCTAATCGGTAAGGGAGTATTTAAATACTTTTAAGCCTTATCTGATTTTTAGACGTTGCAGGATTTTTTTCGTCACGTTTTACAGTACAAGTATTAAAAATATATATATTCTTGAGAAGAAAATAAAGTTTTAAATCCTGAAGAATGTCGTTCTCAAGAAATAATCTTTATGCTTGTCTTTAACCATGCACAGAGCTCCACTGTCTTTTGACAAGGTTCCCAGTGAGAAATGCCATATACATCCATACATACAATATGGCTAGTGCCAGTGCCCTCCTGGGCAATGCCAAGTCTTGATTGAGCATATTTTTGTACAACTTTGTTATTGTTACAGTATTAAAATATGATGGGGTGCGTCAGGTCAGGGCTTTGGTGAAATGACAGATGTAACTGTAGAAGCTTTACTGGAACAATCGAGGATGTTGCAGAAGAGGGAAGAAGGGTGTGCAGTCAGAGAGCCCCACACCTCTACAACAGGAACAGATTAGGGTCAAGGAAGGCTTTTGAGCATTGGCAGAGATGAGTTGGAACCCTTTACCAAGGCTACAGGGAAGGGACTGAGGATGAGGTCTAATTTAGTCGCCAAACATGTGGTTCCCACTCAGCGGGACCTGAAATTTACCCTTCTCATTCAAACTAAGTGTGATTTTAGGCAGTCAATTCATGCTGCTTTCAACAAACACATTGCCTCTTGGTCAAGGGGAAGATTAGGAAGTCTAAAACTGCCCGGAGGAATGCCTTGGGCAGCACAGTGGATGCATTGCACAGTGATCATGCAAATTTTTGGCATGGTCCCTAGTTCCATCTGTTCCTTTTCCATGCCCTAGATCCTGCTACATGAGTGGGGCACTATTTTTATCAGGAGAAATGTGGGATGGAAGACATTTTCTTTATCCCCTGCAACACAAATGTGAGGAAAATGCAAGTTTTTTCCCAAAGTTTTGAGATCTGCAGCTACATACATTGCCAAAAGGGTTGATTTTGATTTGGAAAATCTTATGTTTTCATGCATTTTGAGGCATTTCCTGTTGCGGGGGCTAGGCTCAGCCACATAAGTGGGCTACCACTTTTATAGTGTTGTATCAGTGGTGGTAGGAATTTTGTGGCTTACATAAATGTGAGGAAAATGTGTGATTTTAGCCAAAGTTGACATTTACAGTGCATTCTGGGTAAAAAATGTAGTGGGGTTCACTCCCATGGGTGTTTAATTTTCAAACATTTTGGGGTTATGTAAGTTTCCCTGGGTGGCGGCCTAGCGCAAGCCCAAATTTCGCAGCTACCCTCATCCTCCAAAATGGTTGAATTTCATGCCATACGCTTCATGTCACCATGTCACATTTTAGCCTTGTCTTTCATGGACAGTAGGCCTACCCATATAAGTGGGGTGCCATTTTTATCAGTGTTGGAACATTTATAGCAGTACAATTGTTATTGCCAACTGGATGCCTCTCCATTCTTGGCATCCAAACATAGGTTAGTGTACAAGAAAAAGCAAATTTTGCAACATGCCCTCTGAATCACACAGTAGTAGGGGCAATCTCAAATTCAGAGGTGTAAAAATAAGCACTGGTCCTAATCTCAGTATCTTGTGCACATTTTAAAAATACATAGGTTTCCTTCTTACCTATTTGTAATTGATTAGATTTTATCATATGAATTGCTGCTTGGTGGGTGCTCATCATCATAACAATCTTTATTTGCCTGACAACAACCATAAAAAAGCGCAAAAAATGAACATCACATTAAGTCATCATACTAAAACACATGTGCATAGCATACAAATAAGTTATGTGAGAAGCTGGCCTGGTATATGATGTCCACTTATGTAAGTGGGCACCTTGCACCAGTCAAGACAACCCTTATGGTGATTTAAGAGTGCTTAGGTAACCTTAGAAAGCTCTGTAAGTGGTAGCTGTGGCGAGCAGCCTTTAGGCTTATTCCAGAATGAGTGTAAAGCTGCTTGTTTTACCAAAAGGCAATCTTATAGTATAGATTAAGTGAAAAAGAACACCGCAAAGTATTTATGAAATATGTATTTTTTATATAATACACATACAAATATCTCCTACCCGGACATATGCACAATGCACACAATACTTTGCAAAGAAACATAGTAAATAGCACGTTATACACAGTGGACTCCAGGGGGGACCAAACGGTATACTAAGAAAGTGGTATAAGAATCACGACATGGGTGAAGACAATGTCGAGAGGACGTAGAAGTGCTGGGGACCCAAGGTGAGTGACTAGGAACCACACGGAGAGCGTGTGCAGTGTGGAAACTCGACCGCGCGCCCCGCTACAGTCTATGTGTAAGTCGCGATTGGATTTTCAAAGATTAAGGACCCTTCCCAGTAGACCCTGAAGAAACCCCGTTGAAGACAGAAGGTTGGAGAGCCACCCCAACTGTGGATACCCTAGAACCCACATTACCTACACCAGGGAAGCCGGGTGCATATGTGCGAAGTGATGTCGGAAACTGCAGTCGAACCAAATGGAGGACTTAAGGAAAGTGCCACTGCTGAAGAAGAAGAAAGTGTCCGGTGGAATCCAAAGGTGGATTCGAGATGAGAGGTGCCTGCAAGCAGAGGGCACAGAGTATGTCAATCAGGGGTGACCAGGAGACTTGGAAGATGAATGCCCTCCGATGTCGGGTAGTTGACGATGACCGTGACTCTGCAGCAGTGAGGACCAGACGACACTGAGGAAGACCAGGAGCCATGCACGAGTTGTCCCACGAAGGATGTCGAGTGCTGAGGGAGTCAGTGTCCGGCTGGAGCACCAACAAATGCAAATGCAACCAACGCAGGAGCTGAAGAAGGAGCAACGTCGGGACCAGCAAGGTCAAGGAGACTTACCACAACCAGGGGAGTCAGGGCAGGCCCGAGCAATCAGGGAAGCCCAAGAGAAGCAAAGGTGACCCTCAAATGAACCCACAGGGCGGAGGCACTGGAGTCGCGAGAGGACCTCAAGCAGCTCACCAGAAGATGCAGGCCACGATGCACACAATGTGGTGTGGCCCAAGATTCTGGTCACTGGAGAAGCTCTAGGTTGGGGCTACTTGGAGCCCAAAGATCTTCTTGGAAGGAAGCCAACAAGCCTTTGCAACTGCGAGTTGATGTGGTACACAGGGGTTTGGTTACTGCAACCCCCATGAGGGATGCTGGCCTCAAACTTGGTGAGAGGGCAGGGCAGGCCTCGGTAGCTGTGGAGAACCACCACTTGTGTTGCAGAACCTTACGGAGTCCAGAGTAGCTCAGGATCAGCAGACCAGTCGACTTATTTGCGGTGCCTGAAAATGCAGGGGAGTGACTGCTTCACTCCAAGGGAGATTCCTTCAGGTGTCTTTGATGCCCACATGCCTTGGAAGGTTCCTTTATGGTGCACAGGCACAGACGATGCAGCAGACTGGAAGGGAGACAAAGTCGAGCCCAAACGAAGTCCAGAGTCCCCAGACTGTAAAAGAAAAAGTGGTGTCTGATCTGAATCTTGTCCCACAGCGAATCTAGGGACCTACCCTCGGGTAAGCCCTTAAGTACCCTAAGGAAAGGGTTGGGACGATTCAGGGGACCCTCCCAGGGGAGGTTCTGGACAGTGGGGAGGTTACTCCCCTGTCCTTTGTCCAGTTTCGCACCAGAGCGGGAGCCAATGGCTCCCAGTACTGGTTTGAACTGGACTAAGCATGGGGATACCAAATGTACCCCTCATGCAGACTGAGTGGTGCTGGCAAGAGCTCCCACCCTGCCCCAATACACTAAATCCAGTCTGGGAGGTGCTCACACCTCCCTGTGACAGAATGCCTATTGTTCTGCCTTCCCCTGCTTGAGTTTGGCTCAGCAGCAGGAGGGCAGAATCGTTTCTCTGGTCAGCAGCAACCATTTTCTGCTGTCCGGCTCTGGAAGACTGGTACCGGGACATGGAGAGCCTAACGGAGGGCTCTTCCAGTGCTTGGAATCGTACCCCCACACCGTTTACAGTGTGGGGGTATGATTCCAACACGTTTGATACCAAACATGATAGGATTCGTTGCAACCAAGGTAAGATGGCACCCACATCGCCGGTCCCTTAGCCAGCATTCCCGGACCTCCCCCGCCTCATGTAAAATCTGCTTCCCCTGCATCCACCACAGCCCTGGAAAAATAGCAATTACCTCCGGCTCCTACGAGGCATCTTCTGGTGCTTTTCGGTGACCCCGGTCCTTGACGCAACAGCTCTGTCTGGCGGCGCCCTCCCCGGCTTAGGAATTTCCGTATCGCAGTGGAGAACAGCTTCTGGGTTGGGGACAGAGTTGACCCGGCTGGGCGCCCTGATCTGATGCCTCCGAAGTCTGTACGAGGAAAACCCCGCACTCCAATGGATGTGGCTGGTACCGCCAAGGGTGGCTTGATTCAACAACAGGGTGGCAAGAATGGCACTACAGGAGAAATGGAGGAGGAGAAATGAGAAGGCACACAAGGTGAAGACTTTGGTGAGCGCAATATACCCTCTCTGTTTTTACCTTGGAGGGTGAAGAACAGCACTATAATCCTCAAAAGATGCAGGGGGACCGGTAGGAACGACTAGTAAACCTGTGAACTCCTCTACGAGCCAGGGACAGGCTGTGGGGGACAATGGTTACCCTGCTATCGACCAACCCAGCAAGCAAAAGAGTCAGATTAACAAAAGTGGTGATGCTCTTCTTAATTCTGGGGTCATGGGATGTGAAGCCCAGTGCTCTGTGACCCCTGTCACAGAGGAAACCCCTAAAAGCACACAGGACCTAATAAGACCACAGATGAAGCTTGGAGCAGTACTATAACAAAATAAGCGCAGACGGACAGCCCTTTAAGTATGGATGAGCCGGGGGATGAGCCAAGGGTAAAGGATGACATCAGCACTCAGAAAATGGCTAAGGAAACTGATTCAGAGGATTATGCTGGGGGCAGCAATGCCTTGGTATGGGACTATTCATTTTTGGCTGGGCTAAGGACAGATCGGGGATCTGCAACTAAATATACAACGGAAAGATCAGTGGAGAAGCCTGAAGATATTTCACTGGCTGTGATTTACCAAAGCGTTATTGCACATATAGAAGAAACTCACATGGAAAGTCAACGGACCCAAGGCGCATGTCGCAAACTTCAAGGTTCGATGAGGCAGAAGCCCGGATTTCTAAGCTGGAAGATGAGCTGGCAGCTCAAAGGGCTGTGACAGAGTCAATATGCGCATCAAAAGAGGACACACAGTGGAAGCTTACTGATCTCGAAAACTGTCTTCGGCAAAATATTCTGATGGTCCTGGGGATTTTAGAGGGCAAAGAGGGACAGGATGCTTGAAAGTTCATTGTTGCCATTTTTACTGAAGCCTTCCTCGAGCTCCAGCAGTGGGATTGAAATCAGGAGATACAGAGTACGCATAGATTCCCGTTCATACAATGCACGCGACCGGGACAAACTACCTCCAGACCCAGAGCAATTCTAATATCCATCAACAACTTCTTGGCTCGCCAAGCGGTGTACGAACTGGCACGTCCAGATAGAAAGAGGGTTGGAAAGGGGTCACAATTTTTTGTGAGACCAGATTTTTGCCACCTAACAGTGGAAAAACTATGGCAGTTGCGACAGCTTATGTCTCTATTTCAGGGCAAAGGGGCTCAAGCATTTTTACTCAACCCTGCCACGTTGAAGGTCACATATAATGAGCATACTCTATTTTTCACCTCGGAAGTGCAGGCCAGAGAGTATCTACAGTCTATTAAATAGGGCTTTAGTATATAGGCACACTCTCTGTCTTATACATCTCAGTCTGGTCTCCCTGCCCATTTTGATTTCCCATTTATTTCTCTTCACTTCCCTCTGAATATGGGGATGTGGTTTATTATGTTTGTTGATATTTAAAAATATTTGTGTGAGGGGGCCACCCCGGGTAACGCGAGCTACCCATCACAGGAACCACTGGTCCTAATGCCTCATTGCATTGTGGGGGGTTGGTCAGGGGTAGTCTCGGAAGCCCCGCAATGGTGGGGTGGGGAGGATGGTTGGGTTGGGGGCGAGAGGGGGCTGTGGGAACACGGGGTGGTAGGAGGGGTAGGGGCTGGGGGATGGGAAAAATGCAATCCATAATAAGTGGAATATAGAGGTGCATAGGTGTGTGAAATGATGTGGAAGGGTCAGCAATTGGAGGGAGTTGGCATTGTATGATGGGGGATAGGACGATGCCCTCATGATTGCGTATCTGCCCCTTTAAGGTTTGTGGGCTAAATAACAATGAGAAACGGCAACGGGTGACTGCTGAATTACGTGTGATCTAACCCGATCTGGTGTGTTTACAGGCAACCCACATCTCATGGTGTACACTGAAGATCTTAACTGAAGTAGGTTATTTGCTATTGACCTGCACACAACAGTCTACTACGAATCGTGGGTAGCCATTTTGGCCAAAAATGGGATCCAGGGCACGGGTAGAACACTGGTACATAAACAAGGCCGGTTGGTTATCATTGAATGTATGTTGGAGGCCGTTAAGTTTGCCCTGTGCTCAGTCTATGGTTCTAACTTGGATGAGGCATCAGTACTGAAGGGACTCAATTTGGAACTAGCATCATGGGCCCACCCCACTGAACTTGTATGGCGACTTCAATATTCACCTGGGGTGCCAGGACTTACAGGCAGGCTGGAAGAACTATAAGGGCAGAAAATGCACAGTTTGTAAGGCACTACATCCCCTTCTAGGGGACCGCAGCTTGACTGATGCAGGGGCCGCATTACGGGACCCAGACTCTGGGTTTTTGGGATCATGTTCCATTGGTGATGGATATTCCTTATTATTAATACAGTCTCCTCGCCAAGATCTTTCTCATTTGATAGGAAGCTCCTAATGGACGTAGCATTTGTTAATTACATGAATAACTGGATTAGGCGATTCTTAGAAATCAATTGCAATTCAACCTCATGTGCTTATGTGTGGGATACTCTAAAGACAGGGTTTAGGGGAGATGTCCTGAGCTTTGGACTACATAAACAGAGACAACTGAAAGTGGAGGTCCAAGACTTATACAGAAAACTTAAAACAGCTGAAGAGAACCTTATGCAGCGAATACAAGCTGGTGTTGATACCACCCCGCTACAAACCGAGGTCGCCCGTAGTAAAGCCAAAATCAAACTACATTGCAGTAAGGAAATAGCCATTAAATACAAGCCGTACAAGAAAGAGAGTTATGAGTTTGGGGAGGCTGCTGGGCGCTGTCTTGCACAAAGGCTCCGTTCTAAGGAAGTGGTGCAGAGAATTAAGGCTATAAAAGACACGTGGTAAGATAGTTGATACCCCCCTGAGATCTTGAGAGTCTTTCATACTTTCTTTGAGGCTTTACATACAGAAGACAATTGTAGGGGGCAGGCAGGTGAGGCTCTCCTTCAGGGTTTAAACAGTGAACGACTGGGCCGGAAAGAAGCAGACATTCTGGACACCCCTATTACTAGAGGAGGAGCTTGAGGAGGCAATAAATAATTTAGCCAGTGGCAAAGCAGCCGGCCCAGATAAGTTACCCCTGGAGGTTTATAGAACCTTCTTCCAGGAATTAAAAATGGATATGTTAGCTACCTTGCAGCAAGCACAACTTCGGGGTGTGCCGCTGTCTTAGGACGAGGCAAATATTGTTTAAAAAAAAAAAAAAAAAGGATAAGCCTGCAGATCTCCCTGGGTCCTATCAACCTATTTCTCTGGAGAACTGCGATGGGAAGATCTATGCCAAAATGTTGACGTCCCGTTTGGCTAGGGTTATCACTCGACTGGTACTGTTAGACGCCGAAAAAGCGTTTGACACTATCTCCTGGGATTTTTTATGGGCAGTCTTGCGACATTTGGAATTTGGTCCTGGCTTTATTAATTCGATTCAATGTATTTCTAAGACCCCAAGCCTAGAATCTGTATAATGGGGCTAGAGTCTGACAAGTGCGAATATTCGCGTTATATATAAATCCCATTTTAACTATGTTGGAGGAGAGCCCGAGGATTAAATCCGTTGTTTGTTGGCAAGAGCAGTTCCGAGTGTTTGCTTATGCAGATGATATCACGGTTGTAACATCTGACTCAGCTATAGCTATACCCTAGATAGAGCAACTTGCGCACAGGTTTGGGTCCGCGTCTGGCTACAAAATCAATACATCTAAAACAAAGATTATCTGTACAAACCAAGCCTGCAGCAGGGACCCCTGAGTGACAGATGAGGTGATATATCTGGGTGTTAGATTTGTGGGTCTCTAGTTGGCAGAGGTAGGTACCTTTGTCCAAGTAGGGGCCCTAGCGTCTAGTCAGGGTAAAGGGGTACACTCCTAAAATAACCCCTGCTCACCCCCTTGGTAGCTTGGCACGAGCAGACAGGCTTATCTCAGAGGCAGTGTGTAAAGCATTTGTGAACACATACAGTAATCAAGCGACAACACTACAGATCGACACCACACAAGTTTTATATCCAAAATAAGTATTCTTTATATAGACTTATCACAAGACCACAAATGACAAAAATCCACAATACTGTACTTAAAATGGTAGAATTGGCTTAGTTCTCTTTAGATGTTAAAATGCGACACATTGAGTTCAATGTACCTTAAGATGCGTAACGCTATACAACGAAAGTGTTGCAGAGAAGGTGATGCGTCTGTTCCTTACATGCAAGAAAGGTGATGCGTCAGGTCCCTACTGCTGCGTAGGGATGCGTCGGTTCTTCTCTGCGAGGGGAGGTGATGCGTTGGTTTCTTACTGCTCTTCCGTGGCGATGCGGCACGCAACGCCGTGATGCGATGAAGAACCGGTGCAATGAAACAAAGATGGCGTCTTTTCTTGATGCGACACAATGCGGACCGCGACAGGCCCTGCGACACGCTTCTCGGTGTTTACGGCGGCGTCTGATGTGACGTCGATCCTCTTATCCGGCGATCCGAGGCGCTTTCTTGTTGTGAAGCAACAGCGGCAGTTCGGCGACACGCTTCTTGCTTGTGAGTCGCGCTTCCAGCTCCTTGCGACATGCAGTACCTCAGAAAGCCTCGCAAAACAGCAGGCACTTCCAAAGAACTCTTGGGGAGCTGGTTGGTGAAGTCTGTTGTCCCTGAGACTTCAGCAGGAGGCAAGCTCTTTACTTCAGCCCTTGGAGATCCTTCACAAGTTGAATAAAGTACACAAAGTTTCCTTCTCCTCTCTTTGGCAGTCAGGCAAACACTGCAGGCCAATCCCTCAAGATTAGGGATAGTCTCTCCTCAGTCTCTCTGGTTCCTCTCCTCAGCAAAGGTTTCTTCTTGTTTCCCAAAGTGATCTAAAGTTCTTGGGTCTGGGTCCCAATATTCATACTCAGTTTGTCTTTGTTCTCTGAAGGCAGAGAGGCCTTTGCCTAGTCCAAACCAGTTCTGGTCAGTCCTGGAGCACTTTGTTGACAAGACTCCGTCTTTCCTTTCAGAGAGCAGGGCAGAGACATCAGACGCACCACAGGAGGTGGAGCCAGCATTGTGGAGGGAAGGCACAGCCCTATTCAGGTCCCAGGTGCAACTCCTCCCACCCATCTGCATGCAGATCTCTCTATTCAGTCCTGTGCTGACTCACCCTGTCTCCTGGAATTCCCCAGCCCCTGTCACTCAAATTCCAGACAAGGAATACACAACCTAGCAGAGGCAGGTTTGGATGGTTAGACAAGAAAATACCTACTTTCTAATAGTGGTTTTTTCAAACACAGAATGTTAAAACCAACTTCACTAAAAGATGCATTTTATCATTCTGAGTTAAGGCATACTAAACTCGAATTTCTACCTAGTTCCCTGAGTCAGGATTATAGGATGTAATAATCAAACTGTCCATTCTGGCCTATGGGGAACAGGTAGCCTTGCAATGGTGAAAAACGAAAATTACTGTAATTTACTATTAGGACAGGCCACACACACCAGGGCATGTCCTACCTTATACTTACAATGCACCCTGCCCTTGGGCCTACCATAGGGGTGACTAATATGCAGAAAAGGGAAGGTTTAGGGACTGGCAAGTGGGTGCACTTGCCCAATCAGCATGGCAGTACCAGACTGCACTCAGGCTCTGCAATGGCAAGCCTTAGACACACTTTAACAGGCTGCTTCTGTGGGTGGCACAACCAGTGCTGCAAGCCCACTAGCAGCATTTGGATTACCAGCCCTGGGCACTCCTGGTGCACTGCACTAGGGGTCCGACAAGTAAACCAAATCAGTCAATCATGGAATCACTAATCCATACATCAATTTACAATAGGGAGCACTTGCACTGTGGCACTTGATAGCAGTGGCACAGTGCCCAAAGCATCTAACACCAGCAAAAACACATGAGGCAACAGCACAATATGGAAGGGAGACCCACGCCAAGGTGCCAGGTCTAAAACGGGGCATTGGAATCAAGACATGCTTAAAGGAATTGGTGGAGTTAATTGGGGCTCTATTCTCACTAGTGTTAAACAATAATTAGAGCAAGTCGAGTGGCTTCATCTGTCACTGGTGGGGAGTTGCAACATCCTAAAGACGACTATTTTACCTAAAGTACTTTTACTTAAAGTACTTTACTATTTTAGATCAGTACCGCTATAGCTTACTCGGGGATAGCTACAGCATCTTCAGTCACACTGCTCTAGGTTTCTATGGGCCCAAAAGGAAACCGCATAGAGCAACACACTTTATTTACATTACCCCGGGAAAAAGGCGCCCCCGATTTTACATTCCATTACTATGCCTGTATATTGCAAAATATGAGATAATGTTAACAGGGGAGGAGGTCGGATATTTAGCCGAGACCCCATCTATATATCAGATGTTGTTAGGTGTGGAGGCCAAGAACTGCCTATTCATGATGCTGGAATCTAGCTATTGCAAAAAGACCTGCTTTAAGGTTTTAGCAACTGCTTATAAGGTCTGGAAGGCGGTACGGAGAAGGTTACAAATGGAGGGGGTTTGTCACTACACACCCATAGCCATATCAACTCTATTACCTGCTGTCTTTGGGGATAGGATAGTAGATAGGTGGAGAGGTAAAGGGATTTTATATATAGGTGATCTGTACAAGCATGGGGACCTTCTCTCCTTTGCAATATTGGCTAAGTACAATCTCCCTACAACAGAATTTGTTTAGTTTTTACAAATGCGTGACTTTTTATGTAAAAAGCCGAGGGTCATGGAGCCGAACCCTTTCGTTGAAGCCATAAGATGCAAAGATCGGTTTGGGGTTTTATATAACTGTCCGCTAGACAAGCAGAGGGATGACTTAGAGGTTCAAAATCTTAAATGGGATAACAGATTGGGGTGTCGAGGTGTCTATGTGGAGCAATCGATTGATATGGCTGGGAGGATTTTAGTCTCTGATAATTTAAAGGCACAGCACTTTAAAACTTTGTTTAATTTGTATCATACCCCTGCTAAAATGCTGAAATGGGGAGGAGTTCATGATGGGCAGTGTTTGCGTTGTAGTGCAGAGTTGGCTGATATTGTACATATCTTTTACACGTGTGGGCAACGGACTCAATTAGTGGGGCATATGGAGAAGTTTCTCGCGGAAATCACAGGGGTTGGAATAAGAATCACGCCGCCCACTATGTCATTGGGCATAGGGGATGGTTTGACTGAGGGGCAGCCGGAATATGAATTTCGCTATTTGATCTTTATTGCTGTGGCGCAGCTCTGAATAGCCTCTATGTGGTTACAGAAGGAAGCCCCGACCTTTGAGATGTGGAGAGCTAGGGTTTATGTTATTCTTAATTTGGAATATAGTCTCTACTCTCTCAAAGGGTCACGTAGACGGAAGCTGAGTTCATAGATATGGTGTCCCATGATTGAACACATGAAAGACTAGTACAAATATTTTTGGTAACTATGTATTATTATATTTCCCTCACTCTCTGTATTTTATCTTGTTTTGACCCTGCTGATAAAGTGCTCCTTTTCTATGACATCGGTGTATCTCGATATATGTGTCTAACGATGTGACTTTGTATTTATTCACGTTATGGATTGCAATAAAAAAAAAAAAAAATTAAAAGGATTTGTTGCAGCCAGTTTGAGATGATCATTGCGTAATTACGAGGTGTCCCTCTATATGGTAAATGGCTGCTTCACTGACAACCTAGGAGAATGGACTCCATAGGCTGTAGGGGTGTCCTGCTTATGCAGGGGCATCCTCTCACTTAGAACCAAGCACTCTGCTTTCAGGATTGCAAAGGCCTGTTATAGGGGTAACTTATAGCTTTTAACTGCAGTGATCCTAGATATAGGAAACATATATCTTTAGTAAGTGGTGCTAGCACCAGCTTACACAGGCTGCAATGGCATGCCTGTAGTTCCATTTTGAATGGTCTCCCATGGGTGGCATAATGCATGCACACAATACACACAGAGCCCTCAGGTCCGCAGAAACTAATTGACGCCAAGGAAGGTAAACAAACTGACTTAAAGATCTTTTTAAGGACGGTTTCCCTCACACACCAAAGGTGCCATGCTTCATCATGGGGAATCCTCATCGCATCATGAAGCCTAGTCATAATGCGGGCTACAACCCCCTCGCTGCGAGGGGGGAGCTAAGGGATGTTTTCAGATATGAGGGGTATTCCTAAAACCCAATGTGAGCAGATGGAGTGATAGGAAATGGGCAGTGCAAGCAAGCGGGTGAGTAAAACTGGCTACGGGGTTAGCCTGATGAGCTTTATTCTTGCTACCCTGTGCCAGGGTTAAAAACAGAAAGCAAAAAGTATGACTGCAAACATTAGATGTAGTCGTACTGAGTAGTGATTGACATGTTTGCGCCTAAGACCCAGGAAGTGTTGTGGCTTTCATCAGGATCTCTATTATAGCTACTGCTGTGTGAAAGTGAGTAAAAAGAAAGGGATAATAACAACGCATCGGTTTGTTGTATTTGAGATGCTAAACCAGTGATCCAAGCAATTCGAGCAAACAGATTCACCGGTTGGAACTGTGGATGAGACAAACAACAAGCAGCGCAGTTAAATCAGTCTGAAAATGTTCTATACATTGAACACAAACTTGACATTCCAAAGTATACACAAGTGACAATCAAAAAAATTTCATCAGCATCAATTGTTAAAGAAATAATCACAAACCTTGTATTTCACAAAGGATGTGTGGTGTATTCAGACATAATGTGCCCTTATGGCGTCACTCACCTGCAAAAGTCAGGTAGAGTGACACATCTGTCTTCGGCTGCTTGCCTAAGGTACACACGCTGCTCCAACCTGCTGAATTAAGGCTGTGGCGTTAAAAGACGTATTGCGCAATATTATTGGATTGACAAGTGTAAAAAGAGAGGTGGCGACCGAGTTAGACTCTATTGTGCAGAAGGGTTGTAATTACAATATACAGAAATGGCCCGCTTGGAAATATAGTATAGTGGGGCATTTGCTCTCAACCAAACTAGCAAAGGTATCATGATGGTATACCTAAGCTTTAGTTTGTTTGCGATTATATTAGGGGATAGCTGTTGCTGCCACCATGACGTGCTGATTTCATTAACAAACTTATATGAATCATGATGTCTGGGTGCATAGACATTCACTTGTCTAAAATGGTATAGCCACCGTTACTTAGCTCAGGAGTGCAGGTAATGCACGTATGTACGATGTGCATCTTCACCCCAGTGTAAGCGATTTCACGAAGGAATGTGACAACTAATTTTTAAAAAAAAACAATTATTGAGTTTATTGTATCCTACAAAACACAAACTTCGCATAATACAAACATTTCAGGCAAGTACAGTACAGTTCTTGGTAGTGTGGCTGGTATATAGATATAGGTATAGAGATTGCAATATATTACATAACAGCTTTGTTTCTTTTACCGAGCCGGTACAGTTACATTGTGGTCTTAGTAAGCAAGTCCAGGTTAGAACTTAAATAGTCCGTCAGATATGACCAGTATTCTCTGGGTCTGGATGCGCTCGGGAGTTCTTACTCATATGTATGTAGAGTGTCTACAGTATGCCATATCTATCAGCCACTGTTTGCTAGGTGAGAGCTTACTGTCCCAATATATAGAGAAACGACGTTTTGCTAGTAGCAATGCTATTACACACAATTTACGTTTTCTAGCTCGCAATTGTGGCACTATGCCCAGGAGACAGACTGACAGTGAACATTCTATGTGCGTTTCCAGCATGTGGCTTAGTGTTATTATCTCTTCCCAGTATTTGCTAATCTTAGTACATCTCCATGGAGGTGTATGAAGTCGGCATCATCATCCCCACATCGTCTGCAGTGCGCACTATCTCCGAGCCTGCATTTGTACAGCTTGAGTAGAGTGTGATAAGTTTGGCGTATATATTTATAGTGGATGATGCGCAGGTTGCCATTAGGGGTAAGCATCGCAGTCAAGGCGCAGCAGCTATGCCAGTCTTCTTCGCTGAGAGTTGTGTCTAAGTGAGCGTTCCAGCTTGCTGTTTAGAGTTTGGATACCATATGTGTGTTGCTTGGGTTTGTGATAATCATTTGCAGCGCTATTAGGGACAGTGGTTCATCGGGGAATGTGGGATACAATGTGTGCATTGCACTTCTGAGTCTATGGTATGCAAATCTGAATAGAAGCGTTTGGTTACTGACATATTTAAGGTCTGTTTGATCTATACATTTCCCATCAATGAATAGATCCCCCATAGTGTCAATTCCAATTTGTTGCAGCAGCGATATGCTATCCCCAATATGTGTCAAAGATAGCGCAGGGTGATGTTGCAGTGGCAGCGCCGGTGCATATAGCGGGACTCTTCGTGCCAGCGCACCCAAACGCTGCCACGCCGAGGTTGTAGTTTTGATGGTATTGATTTCATGCTTGGTTACGTGTGTGCACTGATGTGGCAGTATGCAGCGTAGGGGAATTGGATGCGCATCTGACTTCTACAGCGAGATGCGTAATATAACGTATCGGGTGATACCAAAAATGCGCATATTGGGCCTGTGCGCAGAGATATTAGAGCAGGAGGTTCGGCACTGTAAATCCTCCTCTGTGGTATGGCAGATGTCAATGTATGTAGCCCAATTCGTGCCTGTTTCCCTGCCCAGATAAGTCTGGTTACATTGGAATTTATTCTCTTAAACACTGGTGTCGGGGGTAGTATTGGGATGTTGTTAAATAAATAAAGGAGCTTTGGTAAAACAACCATTTTAAAAATGGCTATTCTATCCGCCAGGGTCAGCGGTAGTCGGATCCATCGCTCAATCTGGGTTTCCAGAGTAGCAATTACCTTACCATATTTTTCCCTTATTACCGTCTCTGGGTCTCTGTGATACCAGATGCCCAAGTATTTTACAGGGTCAGTTTGACATTCCAATGGGTATTCCACTGGGTGCGCTGATGTCAGTCAGTGGTACGATCGTGGACTTACTCCAATTAATTTGGAGTCCAGACTGTCTGCCAAATTTAATATATTCCCGAAATAATGGGGATAGGTTTTCGACTGGATCGCGAACATATAGCATCATATCGTCCGCATATAGTGATATGATAATTTGACGCTGGTAAAAACGCAATGCTGTAGCTGCGAGACATTGGCTTATTTTACACGCTAGTGGTTCCAGCGCTATGGCGTATAACAAGGGTGATATTGAGCACCCTTGTCGTGTACCACGTTGTATTGAGATTGAGTCTGAAACATGCTGGTTCACTTTTATTCTCGCCACTGGTTTAGTATATAGAAGTTTTATCCACGCCAACAAGCCGGGTGGAAGCCCCATTTTCTGCATCACTGTGAAAAGATACATCCACTCCACGGAGTCGAATGATTTTGCCGCATCCAGCATTATTGCTGCCACCTTTACCTCCGGTTTAGTTGATGGGATAGTGCGAATAGGGTGCGAATATTGTGTGCTGTCGACCTATTCGGTATAAAGTCCGATTGGTCCAGTAGAATTATACTCTGCATCAATGGTGGAGTCTAGTTGCTATAATTTTGGCTATTTTAACATCCGTATTAATTAGGGATAGGGTACGGTAAGATTCACAAGCAAGAGGATCTTTATCTGGTTTTAAGAGGGCTATTATTAATGCTTCCCGTAAGGTGGGCAGCAGGATTTGTTTCTCATACGCGTCCCCATACATTTCTACCAAATATGGGCTCAGCAGCTGAATCCATCCGGACCTGGGGCTTTTCCATTGGGGAGTGTTTTTATAATTTCTGTCACTTCTACGGTCATTGGTTGTGTTAAATATTCCTGTTGATTGTCAGAGAGCCAGGCTATGGCTATATCTTCGAAATAGTCAAGTATTTCGGTGGCTGGGGCTGTGTGACATGTTGCATATAAATCTGCATACGTTTCCATGAAGGACTTTAGTATGTTCGCCGTGTCGTAGTGGCGGGAACCGTGGGCATCTTTGATATGGGTAACTATGTATGTTTTGCTCTTGTAAGATATTTTGTGTGCCAATATCCGAACAACCTACCTCCCTCCCCATATGTTCGTGCTATCTGGCGTTTTGAGAGATATTTAATCTCGATTTCAGCGAATTCCAGATATTCGGTCTTTATTTCAGTTAGTGTTGTAGCGCTGTGTGTTGTTTCAAAGTTTGCCTCCAGTTGTCGGAGTTTGTCTTCGCATCTATGCAGTTGGGTACGTATATCACGTAAAATTCCGCTGTTCATACATATACATACGCCATGTATGGTGGCTTTAAAAGCCTCCCACAGTATACTGGCGTCTTGAACAGTGTTCACATTTAATTGAAAGTATTCCTCTATTGCTGCACGTATCGTGGAGTTATAGATTGGATCTAGCAGGGCCTTAGCATTGAAGCGCCACATAAACGGAGGCGGTATGTAATGTGGTAGATTCATGGAGAGCAGCACTGGCTTATGATCAGATAATGTTTTCGTTAGGTGGGAGATGTTATGCACCCATGTACTAGCCATTTCCGTTGCTAACCAACAGTCTATATGTGACCAACTATTATAGACTGCTGAAGTGTGTGTGCCCTTCAATGTATGTGGATTGTGCAATCGCCAGACGTCTACCATTCCACATTCAGCCATGCCATCTAGTACAGTTTTTACAGCGCGTTTGTGGGGTTCTGTCTGATCTATCTAATGTGTTATTAAGGGAGAGATTAAAGTCGCCGACCCACAATATTTCCATAGCCGGCAGGTCTTGCAGTTTACTCCATATAGTTTGAAAGAACTGTGGGTCATCTATATTCAGACCGTAAGTGTTCACCAATCCTATCTTGGTACCCTGCACGCAGCCTGTCAATATGATAAATCTGCTGTGTTCATCTAAAATAGTTTGGTCTATGGTAAATTGCGTTCCTTTCTTAATAAGAATCATAACACCTCTAGAGTATGATGAATACGTTGCTGACAACACAGTGTCTGTCCATTTACTCCCCACCATGCATTTTGCAGTTTTTACCAAATGGGTCTCCTGCAATAGGATTATGTCAATGCGGTGCCTATTCAAGTACGCTAAGACCGGTCTTATTTTCCGTGGGTTATTGAGGCCACAAATGTTCCATGTCAGCAGGCGAATCTGTGATGTATCCTTTTTAGTACTCAAACCCACATGGAAAATATCGGATTGGCAACTGTGCCATACGTCTGCTACTAAGCAGAACTTGTCCCATGTGATGACATCTTGTATTCCACCGTGTAGTGCATTTCAACTGTTCATACAACCTTTTATATACGTCTTATGTACCTGAGAAAACAAACGACCCCATTAACCCCCCACCCACTTCGGCATCCCAATTATGCCAAAGACATACCCAGTATAAAAACAATAGTAACATCTCAACTGTTATGGGGAATACGCACTGGGGGCCACTAGGTGCCCGCATTTCACATCCGCAGATCAGATGCGGCCGGACGTTACAGAATGTACTCAGCTGCCATAGTTCGTATACTTTTACTCCTTTTATGGAGTTTAGTGCACCGTTTAGTACCTGCACCACCTATAAATTCTGAATTTAGCGTCAGTGGGCTGACAGTTCCAGTGTCTGTCCACCATCGTTCCATACCTAGACCTTCATGACAATATGTCCTAACACATTGAACAACAGTTAATTACAGTACCAATGTTGCCATTATACAGGAGGAATCTAACTCAATACAACACAGCGTAGTTCTTGCATTACGGTACTTATCATGTCCCAATAGTCTGGCATTGTTCTTAGTACTGCCCACGTAGTGGGGAAGGAGGATACGTCCTACCTTGATGAGCCTTAAACCAGGCGAATATTCGTCTACGAACAGTTCATTGAAGTAGACTCAGTTTTATCGTGCAGTGCAATATAAGAGACAGATATTCACCACTTCAGTCGCTCCAAGACGATGGGGGCACTTGCACCGGAGGTTTCTTTCTGGTGGATGCATGTTTTATGAACTCCTGCACAGCTTTCGACGTGGTCAGTATATTCGAGTGTCCCTCGTAGGTGACGCGAAGTTGTGCCGGGTATAACACCGCATATGTGGCTCCCATGTCTCTAATTTTCTTTTTTACAGTTGCAAATTCCTTTCTTGCTGTCTGTACTGATAATGTAAAATCAGCGTAAAACAAGGTGTTATTTTGGTACATGATCTGCTGCTTGTCGCGTGCCAGTCTCAGTATTGTGTCTCTGTCCATGTAATTCAAAATTTGGGCAATAATCGGCCAGGATGGGGCGCCTGGCAGTGGCCTCGGCGCCAGCGAGCAATGTGCTTGCTCCACAATGAGGAGTGAGGGTTTTTAGGCGCCCCGGTGTTTGTGCTTTCTGGTACGCCCATTATACGTACATTGTTCCGGCACAATCTCGCTTCCAAATCTTCATTTTGCTTTTAATACTGTCCAGGAGCTTTTCCATTGTGCTGCATTTTTTGGCCGTGTCACTGTATTCATCCTCCACCGCCGAGATGCGTTCCTCTGCTACATCCAGTCGTTCTCCATGTTTGTCAAGTTTTGCGGCCATGTTGTCGACTCTCCTCATGAGGTTGTCAATCTTGCCATCAATGGTTTGCAAACTCTGCTGAATGGCGTTCAGTACCGCTTCCTTGTTTGATTCCTTGGCGCGGTCAGCGTCCAGCTCCGTATCAGAGTGCGCCGAGGTCGACCTTGGTGTGTGGCATGCATAGAAGGATAGCTTAGGTTGGTACTTGTCTGTCTTGCCCATGATGTAGATAAAGCGTTGCTGCGTAGATACTGCAGGCCGTCACTGCACCACTCCGCCGTTATACAGGTTGAATTCAGTTAGGGTGAGGGGAGTTGCCCCAGAGGTCTGCACATCGGTGTCTTGCCGCTCAGTGCGCCATGTGCGAGGTGTACACAACTGTAGAACGCAATTATGAACGAATGCGCCAGGCAGCAGTGCGGTGTACTGGTGGGAACACTGCACAATCCCCCCAGAGATCCACCGCGTGGCATGTGCCTACTTCAGTGGAGCAATAAACTGTCCAGGCATCAGCACAGCAGCAAATTGGCGAGCTGGTTATCCCAGCAGGGAGATACAGGTGATGGTATGGACTAGGTGGCAGCACAGCAGCAAGCGCGCAAAACTGGAGCTGGTCCCATCCCCAGATGTTCACAGAGCGAGGCACCTCGGCTACAGCATAATTTACGGCACCATAGTACCTTCTTTAGGCAGGACTGTGTCTTCACTACTTCACGCCGCTGCCCCCCCGGTGCCCAATCCTGCGCTCAAATATTCGGATCGCAGCTCACCCCTCGCAGAGCAGCGCCAAATCGCCAGTTAATGGGTGGCAGGGCAGGCCTTCATGTTGCATCGCCTGACAGTTGCTGCCGCCATCTTACGTCGGGCACAGCTCCGGCGCCTGCTAATGTCTTCTACACATGCTGCGGTATTGTGCATAAGATCAGGCATGTCCCGCTAGGATTCAGCAAAATGCCACACCTCAGATCCGTTAGATCACTCACCATTGAGAAATGTGCGGTGCAGGCGGCTGGAGACGGGAGTCACTTACTTACTGTAAATCAGAATCGGCAGCCGGCATTTTGTTACGAGTGCTCATCCTGTTTCATGCCTGTTTTGAATGCAGTTTACCGCCGATATAGGGCACCCAGCCGACATCCAGACATTCAGACAGGTAGCGCTGAAATTCCGGCAGGCTATTTCAGGCACTTACCACGTTTTGCAGTGCTGACTGTGCGTATATATTCCGGCTAATTCCACCGGCCAGCAGAGCTGCACTATCGCGCAGCCATCTAGCAGCGCACCCTCTAGCGCCCCCCCCCGTGACAACTGATTAATTGAAACAAGCGTGTCTCTGATGAGTAATCTATGATCTGTGTCCCAAGTAAATTGCTGCTGCCATATGATGGTAATCTAGTATGGCTGAATGCTAACCATAACGTTACCCGGCACCCAAACTCGCAAACTATCTACACCCCACCGCATCTCTATAGTCAGAGGGGGAGTTACCCATTAATATACAGGACGCTGTCTATCGAAGAAGGTCCCTCAACTTACCACTTATGTTGGCGGGACGCCGATGTATGATCTATGACCTGTGTCACAAGTAAATACTGCTGCCTTGTGATGGCGATCTAGTGTGGCTGAAATGCTAACCACAGTGTTCTCAGACACCCAGACATTCGAGAACGATCTAAAAACCCACAGCATCTCTATGGTAAAAAGGGAGGTGCCCCATTAGTGCACAGGATGGTGTCTATCAAAGGAGGGTCCCTCTACTTACTGCTGACATTAGCGTTGGCGCTGTTGTGTGTCATCAGACAGTCAACCTCGGCAAATGCAAGCCCGATCGTGTATGTTGATATGGGGGGCAGAGACTGTGTGCCTCGCAACTGCTTCCTGGAAGCAGTCTGGGGCATGTCGGGAGATGAAGTTTGACCTGGCTCCGATTACGGGAGACGGGGAAGGTCGCGATTAAAGTTCCTGGTGATAGTGGGACTAGTAATTCAGAAATTTGTGTATATGGCCTGTTCTCTGGGTGCAATGGATACAAAGGCCTTAGCGCTGTCTGCACACTCCAAAAGATCTTCAATAGAAAATAGTAAGCCCTGCCACACATATGGTGCGTCTCGATAGTTAAGTTATATATTGCTTGATTATAACTTGTGTGCCAGCATGGCTGGGAGTGGGAGAGAGGAACCAAGGGGAATGAGGGGACTAGCAGGCAGGAGCCTGCAGCCTAGGGTACTCCTCTATGATGTTACATTGTCTAAATGTGTGGAGTCCCATGCTTGAAATAAGGCTGAACATTGTTAAGAGTGATGGGATTGGTGCATGGTGGTTACTAGTCCCAGACATACAGAGTGGTCTAGGGCCGGTACCGTTCAGTATGGGGTTACTATGGGTATCTGAGTCGGGGCTAACCATGGATTATCATCATAAGGCCCCTTTGCTGAGGTGATGAGGCTGGGCATTGTCATGCGAGCGGTGTTCAGTGCATGGTAGTGGTTGAACTGGGACATTAATGAAGGTGTGGGCTGGTACCCTTTTGTGCGTAGATGAACCACCAGTCAGATACCATGAGATGTACAGTTTTAGACAAACCTAATGTGCCCCCCACAACACCCAATAGCACCAAGAGACTACTGAGGATTGAACAGAAATGGATATTTAGGCTGGGCACCTCAGAAAGTGGACCTAATGATTACATACCATGGCTAGCTCTGACATAGATACTTATACTAACCTCGCACAAAAACGTACAAGCCCTAGACCTTAATTAATGTCCCGGTCTAGCCACTACCATGCACTGAACATCGTTCGCATGATAAGGCCCAGCCTCATCACCTCAGCAAAAGGGCCTTATGATGATAATCCATGGCTAGCCCCGACTCAGATACCCATAATAATCCCATACTGAACGGTACCAGCCCTACACCCCTCTGAATGTTCCACTCTCCCACTCCCAGCAATGCCGGCACACAAGTTATAATCAAGCAATATATAATTTAACTATCGAGGCACACCATATGTGTGGCAGGGCTTCTTATTTTCTATTGAAGATCTTTTGGGAGTTTGCGGACAGCGTTAAGGCCTTTGTATCCATTTCTGAATTACCAGTCCCACTATCACCTGGGACTCTAATCGTGACCTTATAAAAAACAACAAGGAGTACGGTTTTTAGGCTTACCGCTGCATTCTATCAGCATAAAACAGAGAGAGGAGGTGGAGTATTTGGAATTCCCCCGGCCCGTTAAAGAAAGAGAAATTCGGGACTGGTTTGTGAGCTCCGCGCATACAAGTATCGCGGAAGCAAGGTGCTAACTAGTGGTAGCTCTGTGGACGTGCCGAGTTTTAAAGTATCAACTCAAACAATCGAGCCAACGAGCCTGTGTGGGACCCACACAGATAACACTTACGAAGCAAGTGATAAACTGTGGGTAAAAATAAGAAATAGATTCGGAAGAACTAATGTATCGGACATTATAAAAGTTGAAGGCTCCCCTCTCAAAACAAAGGACAATAACAGAGAAAAATTAATCTACGGTCTTAACAAAGATGGAATAACAAGTTAAACCATCGAAACGCATTGAGGCACATTGATTTACATAATCCTAGGGTTAATCCGATCCTGTATTTGCAAAATTAGGTAGGTAGGTAGTAAAGCTTTAGTTCGATATAGAAACATATCATAAAAGCAAAACATGACAGCATAAAAACAATGGTCGAAACAAAGGAATTTACAATTCATATTACCATTAAAAACATTTCATATTTACACGGGATAATCTTAAAATTTATGAAAAAATGAAAAAGGGACACTTTACTGTATCGTCAGTTGTTTAGCAGATCTTATGCGCCAAGCCCAGCCTAGGAAATTAGCCAAACAAATGGCAAAAAAGGGTCTTGTATCTGAGAGCAGTATTCTTATAGCTTCCAGATGTGAGCGAGTTCCCAGGCTCCTACAAAGAGGCTTCAACCACCTCCGTCTAGGGGCCATATAGACTCGACACTCAAATAGAAAGTGTGTGACAGATTCGATTTTTAGCTCGCAGAATGGGCAATAGGGTACAGTTTGCAGTGGTGGTTTCCAGGTAGAGGTAAACTGACATAAAGGTAAGACCCCAACCCTGAATTTAAAATATAATGCCCTATCATGTGGACTATGAATCAAGTCCAAATATGGTTCTCTGGAGGGGATATCTTTAACCATCAAGAAGTTGGCAACAGATCTTGGGTGATTTGATTTACCAAGTCTCTCGTTATCCACCCAAGACCAGTAAGCCTTCTTCAGTTCTTGTTTAGGAGGTGCTGTTTTATTTTCCCACGCAGCTCCCAGACCGAGCTTGTATAATGCCCTCTTGACCTCTCTGAGCCAGGCGATCTTATGCCAGCCAGGTAAGGACAGTACATCTTTTAGGGCGTCTGCATAGCTGTGGAGTTCGGGGACGTTCCAAATTCTAGACCATAATAGTAAGGGGCGTAATTTAGCTTGCTCGCAGATTGGACGGGTACCTGCGTCCAGCAAGAGGGGGATTGTGGGGGTGCTCTGGGGTAGCCTCATCAGATCTTTGTGAAATTTATTTTCTAGGTGGGCCAAAGTATCCACTCTCTGGGTACCCCAAAGTTCTGCGCCATACAGTGCTGCACTCACAACCCTACCCCTATAAATATCAAGAAGTGCCCCAATAGGTTTTATGAAGGAAGCACGCTGCTCTTTAAGTAACGCACCAACAACCCTCTTATGGGTTAGAAACACTTTTTGGTGATGGGCCTTCCAGCTCATACTATCACAAAGACGTATGCCTAGATAGTCAAATTCTTTGACCCGTTCTAATGTGACAGAGTCTAGAGTGGGGGGTTTAACAGATTTCTTAGGGGGGTTGAGGACAAGAAATTTGGTCTTGCCAATATTTATGGCCAGTCCCTTGGTGTCACAGAAGGCCTTGAAGCTGGAAAGTAGTGACTGTATGCCTACAGGTGATTTCGAAATCAGGAGGGTGTCGTCCGCAAACAGGAGCGTCGGGATTTTCCTTCCAGCCAGGGATGGTGCATCTGCAGGATGTTGAAGAAGGTGCTCCACCACTCCATTGACGTAAAGCGAAAACAGAGTGGGGGCAAGCACACACCCCTGGCGGACGCCCCTGTCTACTGGAATACACGGGGTTTTTTCTCCCTGGGCACCCCATCTGATTTGGGCAAAGTTGTTTTCATGGAATTTTATCAGCAAGGCCAACAAATAGGGAGGTAGACCTAACTCGTCAAGGACCTTCCACAATAATGCTCTTGGAACCAGGTCGAAGGCTGTTTTTAAGTCTATGAAGACTAAGTATAAGCTGCCCCCTCCTAGCACCACTACCTTCCAATAGAGCATTAAAAGGCGGAATGTCTGCTCGACGGTGCCTGTCCCTGATCTAAAACCCGCTTGGAAATCAGACAATATCTGGTTTTCATCCACCCACTCCAGAATCCTGCCCAATACCACTTTCCCCACTACCTTTTGCGTCGAATCCAGCAAACTGATGGGGCGGTAATTGGCTGGGTCTTCCCTGCTACCCTTCTTGAAAATGGGGACTACTTCAGCGCCCATCCAAGAGTCAGGGAAAGACCCCCCCAACATGACCTCATTAAGAAGAGCAGCAATTAATCTGCTCCAAAATGGGGGATTATTTTTTATCAAGTCGCCCGGGATCCCATCAGGTCCTGCCGCTTTGTTAGAAACAATACACCTGATTGCCTTCTCTACTTCCAAGGTGGTAAATAGGACTTCATTTGGTGGGAGATCTGTGGAACTGAGCCTTGGGAGCGGGTCTGGTTGCGGAGGCCCTGTCTGAGCCGAATACAATTTCGAAAAGTGGGCAAACCAGGCAACACCAGGGATATTACAAGTCAGTTGTTGATCAATGGGCTTGTCTCTTGATCTTAGCAAGTCCCAGAACCCCTTAGCATCTTTCCTTGTGCTCGCCTCCGTTAGGTCACGCCAAAAGTTGAAATCATATGTCCGCTTGGCCTCAGTCACAGCTTTCCTATAAAGTTTCCTTGCAGACCTGATGGTAGCTTGGTCTTTTCCTTTTACTGCAGCAGCAAGATCACCCTTAGCAAGTCGACACTTGGCTGTGAACCACTTTTCACTTGTTCTCAGGGCCCCCTTTGAAGCAGTTCTGGAGCTGGGTTTGGGAATGATGAACAGCCCACTTAGTGCCGTTACAGTCTCCGTAAATAACGATAAAAACATCTTGCTATCGCTATTCGTGCTATCAAGCCTAGATTCAGCCTCTAGTAAGATGGTTTCAGCTTGTGACATCCTAGCCTCATCCGCTGAGACTCTTGCCCATTTAAGACGTCTGCCACAGTTTGAGGGAAGAATCTCATGTGACGCTTTCCATAACTGATTAGTAGCTTCTTGAGACCCAGTTTGCCAGGGGACAGAAATGGTTAAAGCGAGAGGGTTGTGGTCGCTGTCACAGGTCTCTATAACCTCCATGTCTTGATGATATGGCCAGAGGTTATAGTTGAGCATAACAAAGTCAATTCTGGATGAGTGGCCCGTCCTATTGTATGTATGGGCACCCATGGGATCTGATTTAGAACGCCCATTCGTTGCTCTCAAGTTATGCTCCATGCAAAGACCATTTAGGGATCGGTTCGAGGTTCAAAATAGGGATGCCCCTCCTGTTATCCTCCTCGTTGGTATCCAGAATATCTTCTTTGGCTAAAGGCTCAAAACAGCAATTAAAATCGCCTGCCAGCAGGACGAGAGAGTCGGCGTCACAGGCAGACAGGTAATTACTTAAGCCTAAAGAGTTTAGAGATCCTCCGTTCCTATTGCCCCTTAAGTAGAGATTAAATAGTTCTAGTTTCCTTCCCCCTTTGTAGTGCACTGTTAGCCATTGAAGGTCAGGTGTTTCGGTGGTCCTTTGAGAAACACTGAGGTCTAGTGCTATGTTGATCCAGATGAGAAGACCACCGGATGGGCGTCCTTTAGAACCTTGGTGACATACAGCCGGAACATAGAAGGTCGAAAACCCCACTCTATGTCTAGGTTCCTGGCACCATGTTTCCTGTAGCAAGCAAATGTCATAGGGTGCCAGGAAGGTGTTCCATTCCGGGTTATCAAAGTTACGTGCAAGGCCAGCCACATTCCAGCTTAAGACCCTCAGTGAGGAATCGCTTGGGGAGGCAACTCTATCAGGCAGGTCGATCTCCATTGGATTAGATTGTACTGGAGGAGGGGGGATCGAACAGGGGCTATCTGGCCTCGTTTCCACTCTTTTGCAATCTAAAATGGCCATTTTGATCGGTTCCATGGCCCGGGGCAAGAGAGTCAGAAGCCCGGCTTGGCTAGTTGGAGGGCCGTTGGTTGGATTTCCAATTATGTCTATAACATGTGGAGACAATGCTTTTTCTACTTGTGGGCATGCTGGGAACATAGAAAGTCAATCGACCTCCTCCAGGCCTCCAAATCTATTGTAGGTTGAAAGGCCATTCCAGTGTAAAAGAGTATTCTTTTGCCTCATGGGATGGGTGTTCCATGGGTGGTGCTGCACCAAGGACCAGTTATCCGCTTGGGTATGCAATTGGCGTGGGGGGTAAAAATAGGATAGCGGCCTTGGTATGACTAAAGAATCTTCACTAGTTGGCCAGGAACAGATATGGTGCGCCGTATGTGGGTCTTCAAAAGTTACAACTACACAGTCCCTTTGCTTAGATTTCTTGGTTGGGCCCACCCAGGGTATTCTACGGACCATCATTACTCGGCTTCTTTTGCCATTGGGAATCGGTCTGTTGACGTTAAGCCAGTGCATAGTTTTATTTTTCAATGACCAGTGGTTTTCGTGTTGGTCAGTGCCAATCACAGGGACGCCTGTCAACACGACCACATAGTCATTGGCCTCTGGTGGAAGGTCTATATAGCCTCCTCTAAAATTTTCTTTTGGACGAGGACCCTGGGTTTCGGCAGGCTGGGGTCTGGCGGATGCTACCAGGTTTGGATTTACTTTTCCGGGCTTAGAGTTCCGTGTGGGAATCTGCGGTTTGGTAGCCTGAGGTTTAGCGGTTATGGAAACTTGATCCACAGCCACAGTCCTCGACTTAGGAACAGGCCTTACAGCAACAGGTACTGGTGGGGGGTACTGCTCAGCTTGCAAAACAGGGGCTGGCGAAAGTGGGTCAGATAAGGACACGCCCTGGTTTTCGAGACTTCTTAGGCCGAGAGTGGCCAGAGCAATAATGCTCTTCTCCATCTCGAGTAGATTGTTTTCTATCCTAGACAATCTTAAGTCGAGTGGTGTGAGAGAAGTTTTTTTAATGTTTCCCAGACTTGATCTATAAATTCCTTATCATTCCTTCCCTGGTCTTGTACCTGCGCCCCCTCGTCTACTGGGGTGGTGTTGGCTGGACCCTCTCCCATACTTTGGCATACTGACTGTGTGCTCAAGGAACCCTCAGGTAAAGCATTACGTGCCTGAGTGTTGGTCATTGTGAGCTGGTGGGAGACTGCGACCTTTGCCTTTTTACGAAAGTAGGCTGAGCGTAATTGGCGTTTTCTTTTGGGTTGTGCACCACTAACACGGGAAGTAGTTGGGAATGCTTGGGAAAGGGGATTAAGGGTGGGGGTCTGGGCGAGAGAAGGTGCAGCGAAACTTAGCTCTTCTGTAATGCGTGATTGTTCTAAGGGCGGAGTGAGGGTGGAAGTAATCGGGGGCTGGTGTAAATCAACCTGGGTGGTAATACTATTTGGGCGGGCAGGGCGTGCTGGAGTGACAGCAGAGGCTATATGTCCTAGGGATGATTTTTTCGAGAGGGCAATTACCTCAGACAGCCTACGTGCAGCTACCAATTCTAGGGATACCCGGGTTTGAAGTTTAGATATTTCTTCATCGATGGCTATATTTGTGCGGGTGATGAAGTCGTCCATAGGGCCACAGATTTGTGAACCACCTTTGGAGGCTTTGCTACGTGTCATCCTAGTACTCATGGTGCTTACGATGAGATCAGGGTCGTCATTCGACTTACTAACTAGGGAGCTTCAGTTTAAGCTAACCTGTCTCAGCACGATGATACAATAACAAGCAGGTTAGGAGCAATAAGGGGGGTGGGCCTGGGCCGTCCTCTGCCGTCCTCGAACGGCCTCAAACGGCCCGCTCTTAGCCCGGTCTTCGCCCCGGCCGTTGCCCCGCGCACGTCCCGCGTGCGCGTTGACCACACAAGCTATAAAGGAAAAACAAGAGGAAGGGGCGGGAAGAGGACCAGCTGCGGCCGATCCACGCCGCTAGGAATGCTGGTCCTCGCAGTCCCGCCTCTACCCCTGTTGACCAGATGACAGCTTGCAAGGGGCGCGTTGGTGCTCAAGCACGTGAAGGGAGGCAAAAAGGATGTTCCCCAGAGAGAGTCTAAGCCTACGAGCGGCTCCCGCGAAGCGGGGGCCGCGAGGCGTGGCGAAGTGGCCAGACAGCAACAACACAGGAGCAGCGCTTCTTTGCAGGAAGGGTCCCAAGGCTCACTCACTCCACACAGATTTTAAAGAGGAGGAGGAGGGGGCGGGAAGAGGACCAGCTGCGGCCGATCCACGCCGCTAGGAATGCTGGTCCTCGCAGTCCCGCCTCTACCCCTGTTGACCAGATGACAGCTTGCAAGGGGCGCGTTGGTGCTCAAGCACGTGAAGGGAGGCAAAAAGGATGTTCCCCAGAGAGAGTCTAAGCCTACGAGCGGCCCCCGCGAAGCGGGGGCCGCGAGGCGTGGCGAAGTGGCCAGACAGCAACAACACAGGAGCAGCGCTTCTTTGCAGGAAGGGTCCCAAGGCTCACTCACTCCACACAGATTTTAAAGAGGAGGAGGAGGGGGCGGGAAGAGGACCAGCTGCGGCCGATCCACGCCGCTAGGAATGCTGGTCCTCGCAGTCCCGCCTCTACCCCTGTTGACCAGATGACAGCTTGCAAGGGGCGCGTTGGTGCTCAAGCACGTGAAGGGAGGCAAAAAGGATGTTCCCCAGAGAGAGTCTAAGCCTACGAGCGGCCCCCGCGAAGCGGGGGCCGCGAGGCGTGGCGAAGTGGCCAGACAGCAACAACACAGGAGCAGCGCTTCTTTGCAGGAAGGGTCCCAAGGCTCACTCACTCCACACAGATTTTAAAGAGGAGGAGGAGGGGGCGGGAAGAGGACCAGCTGCGGCCGATCCACGCCGCTAGGAATGCTGGTCCTCGCAGTCCCGCCTCTACCCCTGTTGACCAGATGACAGCTTGCAAGGGGCGCGTTGGTGCTCAAGCACGTGAAGGGAGGCAAAAAGGATGTTCCCCAGAGAGAGTCTAAGCCTACAAGCGTCACCCGCGAAGCGGGGGCCGCGAGGCGTGGCGAAGTGGCCAGACAGCAACAACACAGGAGCAGCGCTTCTTTGCAGGAAGGGTCCCAAGGCTCACTCACTCCACACAGATTTTAAAGAGGAGGAGGAGGGGGCGGGAAGAGGACCAGCTGCGGCCGATCCACGCCGCTAGGAATGCTGGTCCTCGCAGTCCCGCCTCTACCCCTGTTGACCAGATGACAGCTTGCAAGGGGCGCGTTGGTGCTCAAGCACGTGAAGGGAGGCAAAAAGGATGTTCCCCAGAGAGAGTCTAAGCCTACGAGCGGCACCCGCGAAGCGGGGGCTGCGAGGCGTGGCGAAGTGGCCAGACAGCAACAACACAGGAGCAGCGCTTCTTTGCAGGAAGGGTCCCAAGGCTCACTCACTCCACACAGATTTTAAAGAGGAGGAGGAGGGGGCGGGAAGAGGACCAGCTGCGGCCGATCCACGCCGCTAGGAATGCTGGTCCTTGCAGTCCCGCCTCTACCCCTGTTGACCAGATGACAGCTTGCAAGGGGCGCGTTGGTGCTCAAGCACGTGAAGGGAGGCAAAAAGGATGTTCCCCAGAGAGAGTCTAAGCCTACGAGCGGCGCCTGCGAAGCGGGGGCCGCGAGGCGTGGCGAAGTGGCCAGACAGCAACAACACAGGAGCAGCGCTTCTTTGCAGGAAGGGTCCCGAGGCTCACTCACTCCACACAGATTTTAAAGAGGAGGAGGAGGGGGCGGGAAGAGGACCAGCTGCGGCCGATCCACGCCGCTAGGAATGCTGGTCCTCGCAGTCCCGCCTCTACCCCTGTTGACCAGATGACAGCTTGCAAGGGGCGCGTTGGTGCTCAAGCACGTGAAGGGAGGCAAAAAGGATGTTCCCCAGAGAGAGTCTAAGCCTACGAGCGGCTCCCGCGAAGCGGGGGCCGCGAGGCGTGTCGAAGTGGCCAGACAGCAACAACACAGGAGCAGCGCTTCTTTGCAGGAAGGGTCCCAAGGCTCACTCACTCCACACAGATTTTAAAGAGGAGGAGGAGGGGGCGGGAAGAGGACCAGCTGCGGCCGATCCACGCCGCTAGGAATGCTGGTCGTCGCAGTCCCGCCTCTACCCCTGTTGACCAGATGACAGCTTGCAAGGGGCGCGTTGGTGCTCAAGCACGTGAAGGGAGGCAAAAAGGATGTTCCCCAGAGAGAGTCTAAGCCTACGAGCGGCTCCCGCGAAGCGGGGGCCGCGTGGCGTGGCGAAGTGGCCAGACAGCAACAACACAGGAGCAGCGCTTCTTTGCAGCAAAATTAGGTGTGCGACCAGGCCGGGTTTTTAATCAGTTTTCCCATAGGATATGTTATGTCTAATGACAGAGTGTATTGTCTAGAAATGTATTTTTCTCTTGAATTCATGTTGGTTCGTATTGTGATTTACGACCTGTATAAAAACTGTGATTTTTTTTTTAATGAATTGTTTATATGAATTGTGTGATATATGTTTAAGAGATTTTATCATTTTTTAACCAGAATGTTTTTATATTGTGATATCAATGATTGAATAAAACATGTTTTGTAATTTTTCTAATTGAATGAGTTAGCTGATGATTTTATATTTTGAATGGGCTGTTAATGACAATAGTGTGGGTGGTAATAGTTATATCCCAACCTAGTAGTGGGCTAGGTGGTATTATACATACTGGTGTCCAAGGGATTGTCTATCCAAAACTTGCTAAGAGTACTCTACTCCCTTGGTCCAAACAAGGGGCCTCTCTCTGTTCAATATACACGGGAACAATTGTAACAACAGCAGGGCAACCTATGACCTGGTTGAGCCCATCCACTGAGTAAGGCCAGGAGATGGTGTAAAAGGTTTAATTTAAACCTGGGCAGTAGAAATCTATCTCGCCTATTGGGAACCTGCTCTAAATAATACTTTATGCCCTGAACCATCTTGAAAAGCATATGTCTCCTCATCGAGGGTTTCATCAATTCAACCTGTTCTCTGGTTAACGAAGCCTTCTCAATAAACAACACCTTTACTCTTTTTAATTCTAGGGGCAACAATGAGTGGGGGTCAGAAAATGTGTCCCTTCTCCCCGTAGAGATAAAGGCAGTATTCAGGTATGCTATCCATGGAATTCTGTGCACGTGGTCGTGGAACTAACAAACCGAGAGAATCAGTCCGTTAAGCTTCAAGTCCTCCCTGGTCCAGATCTTAATCCATCACAACAGTTGGCCAAAGGCAACTATGTCCGCTAGATGACTTATTCCAAGGCATTTTACGGAGCTGAGCTATGGGTATGGACAGATGGGTCTTTGCTTAGTGTTGCCGGACATTGATCAAGTCCCTTTTTAACCTTCCAAAGCACTCCTTTAACCCTTGATTTAGCTTTAACCCCTTCGCTGCTAGGCCTTTTACCCTCCTGTGCTAAGCCTTTTTTGGGCTATTTGGGGTAGTGCGCGCTTAGGCCCCTGTAACTTTTTGACCACAGTAGGTATCCACGCCAAATTTGCGTCCTTTTCTTCCAACATCATGGGGATTCTAAAGGTAGCCAGGGTTTGTGGATTCTCCTAGAGGGTTCCCAGAAATTAGTCAAAATACAGCAAAATTTTGTTTTTTTTGTGAAAAATGGGGAAAAGTGGCTGCAAATAAAAGCGTCTGGGTTTTTCTCTGCAAATGATATCAAAAAAGGGTTTGTGGGGCTGAAATCACCATTTCTCCAGCTTTTAGGGAATGACAGATTTTTGTCAGAAATCCAACATTTTTTACACAGTTTTGACCTTTTTCTGGGACATACCCTATTTTTGCTATTTTTTGTGCTTTCAACCTCCTTCCAGATAATGGTAGAAATAGGTAGAAAAGCAATAATGGATCCTGGAAAGCTATACATTCTGGAAAAGTAGACAAAATTCTGAATTCAGCAAGGGGTCATTTGTGTAGATCCATCAAGGTTTCTTTATAGAAACTAACAGTTAAATATAGGAAAAATTTAAAATTTGTTGAAAAAAGAAGCCTTTTGAGTCAACGTTTTCACCTGTAACTTCTTCTAATTATGACATCTCTTTGAAAGCAATGTACCGTTACATCCGGTGGACCTTCCTGGTTGTGGGGATATATAGGACTTGTAGGTTCACCAAGAGCCCAACAAACCCAGAATAAAAAACTGAGCAGCATTTTGTAATGTTTTTTTTTTTTGTTCCGGGTATATAGCAATTATTGTGGGAAAATGTATACATGGAAAAATCGGTATGAAAGACACCTATGTATTTCTGAAATGGGAACAAATTACAGAGTTTAGAAACAGTGAATATTTGCACATTTTCGAAATTGGGAATACTCATACTTGCATGACAATTATTGGTCATTTTTCAAAATGACTTTTTTTTTACACAATGTCTTTCATTTGGAAGGGAGAAATGCATCAAAAATCAATAGGTAATAACAGTTGCTTTACAAATCTGAACTACCCTAAGTCTCCCGATAAAAATGGTACCTCACTTGTGTGGGTAAGCATAGTGCCCACGACAGGAAGTGGCTCAAAACCGAAGGTGAACACACCACATTTTCACACTGAAAATGTACACTTTTTTTGCGAAGAGTCTAGCTGTAGTTTTTGAACCCTAGCCCTGCCGGCACCTAGGGAAACCTAGCAAACCTATACATTTTTGAAAACTAGACACCCAGGGGAATCCAGGATGGGGTGACTTGACTGCCTCCCACCATGGTCTGTTACCCAGAATCGCTTGCAAACGTAAAAAATTGACAAAAAAAACACATTTCTGTGATGGAAAGTTCTGGAATCTGCGTGGATCCACAAATTTCCACCCACCCCGCGTTCCCCAAAGTCCTACGAGAAAAATGGTACCTCACTTGTGCGGGTCGGCCTAGTGCCCGCGACAGGAAACGGCCCAAAACGCAACGTGGTCACACCTCAATTTTGCAGTGAAAAATGACCCTTTTTTGGCAAAGTGACTAGCTGTAGTTTTTGAACCCTAGCTCTGCCGGCACCTAGGGAAACCTACCAAACCCACGCATTTCTGAAAACTAGACACCCGGCGGCTTCCAGGGAGGTATGGCTTGTGTGGATCCCCCAACGTTTCCTTACCCAGAATCCCCTGCAAACCTCAATTTTAGCTGAAAAAAAATCACTTTTTTCACACATTTTGGGGTGGGAAAGTTGTGGCATCACCGGGCTCACACAAATTTACCACCACCCAGCGTTCCCCCAGGTCTCCCGGTAAAAATGGTGCCTCACTTGTGTGGGAGGCCCAAGTACCCGCGGCAGGCAAGGGCCCAAAACGTAGTGAGGCGACATCAAAATGGCCTATCGCAAAACCACCTGGTTTTGCAAGGGGGGTCACTTGGGTGGGAGGCCCAAGTACCCGCGGCAGGCAAGGACCCAAAACGTAGTGATGCGACATTTGGGATAGGCAATGTTGATGTCGCATCACTACGTTTTGGGCCCTTGCCTGCCACAGGTACTTGGGCCTCCCACACAAGTGAGGCACCATTTATACCGGGGGACCTGGGGGAACGCTGGGTGGTGGTAAATTTGTGTGAGCCCGGTGATGCCACAACTTTCCCCACACCAAATTGTGTGAAAAAAGTGATTTTTTTCAGCTAAAATTGAGGTTTGCAGGGGATTCTGGGTAAGGAAACGTTGGGGGATCCACGCAAGCCATACCTCCCTGGAAGCCGCCGGGTGTCTAGTTTTCAGAAATGTGTGGGTTTGGTAGGTTTCGCTAGATGGCCGCCGAGCACCGGGTCAAAAACCAAAGTGACCCCCCTTGCAAAACCAGGTGGTTTTGCGATAGGCCATTTTGATGTCGCCTCACTACATTTTGGGCCCTTGCCTGCCGCGGGTACTTGGGCCTCCCACACAAGTGAGGCACCATTTTTACCGGGAGACCTGGGGGAACGCTGGGTGGTGGTAAATTTGTGTGAGCCCGGTGATGCCACAACTTTCCCACACCAAATTGTGTGAAAAAAGTGATTTTTTTCAGCTAAAATTGAGGTTTGCAGGGGATTCTGGGTAAGGAAACGTTGGGGGATCCACGCAAGCCATACCTCCCTGGAAGCCGCCGGGTGTCTAGTTTTCAGAAATGTGTGGGTTTGGTAGGTTTCGCTAGATGGCCGCCGAGCACCGGGTCAAAAACCAAAGTGACCCCCCTTGCAAAACCAGGTGGTTTTGCGATAGGCCATTTTGATGTCGCCTCACTACATTTTGGGCCCTTGCCTGCCGCGGGGACTTGGGCCTCCCACACAAGTGAGGCACCATTTTTACCGGGAGACCTGGGGAAACGCTGGGTGGTGGTAAATTTGTGTGAGCCCGGTGATGCCACAACTTTCCCACCCCAAAATGTGTGAAAAAAGTGATTTTTTCAGCTAAAATTGAGGTTTGCAGGGGATTCTGGGTAAGGAAACGTTGGGGGATCCACACAAGCCATACCTCCCTGGAAGCCGCCGGGTGTCTAGTTTTCAGAAATGTGTGGGTTTGGTAGGTTTCCCTAGATGGCCGCTGAGCACCGGTCCAAAAACCAAAGTGACCCCCCTTGCAAAACCAGATTAACTATTGTTCCTACAGCGTGAGAATTTTGGTATAATATTGCAAAGAAAATGTCGCAGACATTTTGAGGTTTGCAGGACATTGGGGATAAAAAAAACTTTTTGAATTCACAAGAGAGACATCACCATGAACTCCCATGGGTTTTCGACAATATCTACAGTTGGTGGGTTATTCTTACATGGAAAGTGTACCTTGGCAGAGAAACTAAAGACAAAGATTCCTGCACAACCATCTATTCCTCAAACACACACACATACTGGTTGGATTTGGCACGAGGGCGAGTCATGATTCAGTGTATTAAATTTTATTAACAAGAGATTTCACAAAAATGAAATGCACTGTCAATAATTAAATTCACAAAAAACCAAACCAATGACTCGCAGCTCGTGAGCTGTAAAGCCACGTCAAGGCACCAACCACTTTACAGGCCATTCACACACCTTTCATACGTGATACAAACAAGACCATTCGCACCACCAGGCACAAAAGCAACACATTACAAAATTCACCAAAAAGGGACAAGGTACACCCTGCTTCAGAAAGACAAATATTACTGCACAGCCATCTAATCCGCAAGCACACACACATACTGGTTGGATTTGGCACGAGGGTGAGTGATGGTTCAGTAGATACAATTGTATTAGCAAGTGATTTCACAAAAATGAAATGCACTGGTAATAATTGAAAGGGCGAGAAACTGAACCATTGACTCACAGCTCGTGAGCTGTAAAGCCACGACAAGGCACCAACCTCTTTACAGGCCATTCATACACCTTTCATACGTGTGAGACATACAAAACCATTCACACCGCCAGCCGCGGGCCCATCACATAACAAAACTCACACCAGCACACAGCGCCATTCAAGGGCCCATCACTTTCACACGCCCACAATCCAGACACAGCAACTACACAGGCTGATGGATTGCGAGGAGTGGCACTCAGCTAGCAGTGTGTGTAGTGACCAGCAGAAAGTCACTACTCACACACAGCCAGCTGAGCGCCAGTCCACACACCGCTAGCAGAGCGCCAGTCCAGGCACACCGCTAGCCAAACACCAGTCCACGCACACCGCTAGCCAAGCGCCAGTCCAGGCACACCGCCAGCCAATCGCCAGTCCAGGCACACCGGCAGCCAATCGCCAATCCACGCACACCGCCAGCCAAGCTCCAGTCCGCACACACCACCAGCCAAGCACCAGTCCGCACACACCACCAGTCCACGCACCAGTCCGCACACACCACCAGTACACGCACACCGCCAGCCAAGTACCAGTCCACGCACACCGCCAGACAAGCACCATTCCACGCACACCAGCAGCCACGCACCAGTCCACGCACACCGCCAGTCCATGCACACCGCCAGCCAAGCACCATTCCACGCACACCACCAACTAAGTGCCAGTCCACACACACCAACAGCCAAGCGCAAGCCTACACACACCGCCATCACATTTAGGATTTTTTTAGAAAAAAATAAAAACACAAACAAATCGCAAATAGATACAAATCTTCAAACACAAAATCAGCAACTAAATATATTGCACTAACACCAACCTTGAAACAGAATCAAATTATCCAAAGAATACAGACCAGGCAGTTCACTTTACCACTCATGAATGCTCCCAAAAATTCTTTCGCGTGTGGTACGCTCTGAAACAAGCAGGGACACACAGTGCAGGTTGAGAAGGACAGTCAGGGCAGTACATACGACTCGCCTTCCGCGTACCTCTTTACCAACAGACTCTACATCTCCTACTGGGAAAATCTTTTGAGGGTGTGGGAGGAATGTGATCTGGAAAGTGGCGATCTTTCAATCTAGCAACATCCTCCACCACTCCAACTCTAGGAACACTTGCCTGTTCCACTACAACAAGGCTGCCTATTACAGACTCCTGAAACTTAGCAAAAGTCATCTTTGACTCAGGGCAAGAATCCTGGAACACGACAAAAGCATTAAACATTGCCAAGTGGAAAAGATGGATAGCCAACTTCTTGTACCAAATGTAAGCCTTACGAAGAGCAGTGTAAGGTTCCAACCTCTGATCTACTCTGTCAACACCACCCATGTGCCTATTATAGTCTAAAATGCACACAGGTTTGCGCGCTTCAGCGACCTGACCCCAAACAGTCACAGGTGCAGTGCTTTCATCATGGATGGAAGTCAGCATGTAGACATCTCTCCTGTCTGAAAACTTCACAGCAAGAAGCTCCTGGCAACACAACGCACTGCACTGTCCCCGCACAAGCTTTTGACAAACAAGTTCTTTCGGGAAACCTTTACGGTTAGAGCGGATTGTGCCACAAGCAACAGTGTCCACTTTGGCCAATTCCCTGAACAACCGCACACCAGTGTAGAAGTTATCTACATATAAATGGTGGCCTTTGTTAAAAAATCCTCTACCAAGTTCCCAAACAATTTTCTCAGTCACTCCAAAAGTGGACGGACAACCAGGGAGGTTAATCCTGGATTCCTTACCGGTGTACACCCTGAAATTAGAGACATATCCAGTCCTACTGTCACACAGCATATACAGCTTTATTCCATAGCGTGCCTTCTTACTAGGAATGTATTGACTAAAAACCAAGCGGCCCTTGAACAACACCAAAGACTCAGCCACTGCAATTTCTTTCCCAGGGGCATAAATCTCAGAAAATCGATCAACTAAGTGATCAAGGACAGGCCTAATCTGAAAAAGACGGTCACACTCAGGGTGATCTCGTGGCAACGCTAAACCATTATCAACAAAATGCATCATCCGAAGCAGAAGCAAATACCTGTCACGACTCATGACTTCCGGAAAAATAGACGTTGCCATCAAGGGACTGCTAGACCAATATGAAGACATTGATGGCTTCCTTAGCAAGCCCATCAAAAAAGTTAAACCCAAGAACTTCTTCATCTCTTCAACATTTGTGGGAGTCCACCGGGAAGCTCTAGAGTGTGGCTTAAGACTGGCACTGTTGTCCCTCAAAAACTGTTCGGCATACAAATTAGTCTGCTCAACAATCTCTGCCAAAAACACATCGTCCATAAACAACTGAAAAAAATTTACCGGCAAAAAGTTTTCAGTATTCACTCTAGACCCTGGAACACCAGTAAACTCTGGCAATGCCGGCTGCACCATGCCAGGGGCAACCCAGAGGTAATCACTTTCAAAGGGAAGCCTTGCAGCCCCAGCCTACAGCCCAGATGCCTCTTGCCGCACTACACCAACGGGAAGCCTTGCAGCCGCAGGCTGCAGCCCAGAAGCCTCTTGCCGCACTACACCAACGGGAAGCCTTGCAGCCCCAGGCTGCAGCCCAGATGCCTCTTGCCGCACTATCGGCACATCAGTCTCCTCCTCTAACACAGGCACTTCATCCGCACTAAGAGTATCTTCATCATCCGATGACTCCATACGGAGAGAAAACTCACTGCCAGAATCGTCCCCTGCCTCCTCTCCCTCAGATGCAGAGTCAGTCTCTGAACCATGGTCAGAGGAAGACTCAAACAGCAAACTAACAACCTGCTGAGCAGTAATCCTGCGGCTAGCCATTATACTTACTAAGATAGAAGACTGCACAAACAAGTCAACAACAACCAACAATGTGCAAACCAAGTAAGTAAAGAAATGTGTACCTTTATCACAATCAATCAATCATGAAATTTATATCGCGCACTACTCACCCGGAAGGGTCTCAAGGCGCTTGGGGGAGGGGGGCTGCTACTGCTCGAACAGCCAGGTCTTGAGCTGTCTCCTGAAGGCGAGGTGGTCCTGGGTCAGTCGTATGTGGACGGGCAGGGAGTTCCATGTCTTAGCCGCCAGGTAGGAGAAGGATCTTCCTCTGGCGGTGGTCCTCTGGATGCGGGGGACGACGGCGAGGGCGAGGTTCGCGGATCGTAGCTGGCGGGTGGGCGTGTAGAAGGTCAGTCGGTCGTTGAGGTATCTTGGGCCCAGGTCGTGGAGGGATTTGTGTGTGTGGGTGAGGAGTCTGAACGTGATCCTCTTGTTGACAGGGAGCCAGTGCAGGTCTCTTAGGTGAATCGAGATGTGGCTGCGTCGGGGGACGTCCAGGATGAGTCGGGCGGAGGCGTTCTGGATACGTTGAAGTCTTTTCTGAAGCTTGGCTGTTGTACCGGCGTAGAGGGTGTTTCCGTAGTCAAGTCTGCTGGTGACGAGGGCCTGGGTGACCGTCTTCCTGGTCTTGGTCGGGATCCATCGGAAGATCTTGCGGAGCATGCAAAGGTTGTGGAAGCAAGCTGAGGAGATGGCGTTGACTTGTCTGGTCATCGATAGGGAGGAGTCCAGGATGATGCCCAAGTTGCCTGCGTGGTCCGTTGGTTTGGGTGCGGTGCCTAGTGCCGGGGGCCAACAGGAGTCATCCCATGCGGAGGGCGACGGTCCCAGGATGAGGACTTCTGTCTTGTCCATGTTCAACTTCAGGCGGCTGATGTTCATCCATTCGGCGACGTCTTTCATCCCTTCGTGCTTTGGCGGTGTCGGGGTCTCTGGTGAGGGAGAGGATCAGCTGGGTGTCATCGGCGTAGGAAATGATGTTGAGGTTGTGTTGGCGTGCGATGGCAGCGAGGGGTTTCATGTAGATGTTGAAGAGAGTGGGGCTGAGCGATGATCCTTGCGGGACGCCGCAGATGACTTCGGTGGCCTCAGAGCGGAACGGAGGGAGGCGTACTCTCTGTGTTCTGCCGGAGAGGTAGGAGATGATCCATTCCAGGGCCTTCCCTTGGATGCCTGTGTTGTTGAGGCGTTGGACTAGGGTGCGGTGGCAGACAGTGTCAAATGCTGCAGAGAGGTCTAGGAGGATGAGTGCCGCTGTTTCGCCGTTGTCGAGCAGGGCTCGGATGTCGTCGGTGGCTGCGATGAGGGCGGTCTCGGTGCTGTGGTTGGCTCTGAATCCGGACAAAGATCAATGTACTCAAAAACTATACAATTCAATTACAAGAGACAGCTGCACTCACCAGAAACCAACTCTGCAGTGACACAGCAAAAACCAACGATATCCAACTAGAAAGAAGAAAAAAAAACAAATTACTCACAAGACAACAAAATACACATCGAGCACCAATGCAAAACGTTTTTGACACTCAAAAAACAAACATACTGGTATTATTACACTATTTGCAAAAAAAATTCATGCAGAGAAATCAAGCACATTTACATTGTACAAAAAAAACTCTTACCAAACTACACAAACAGCAGAACCACCAGTAACAACACGGCAAACTGAAAAGAGCAAAAGCCTTCACCTAGAACAAAAAAGTAAAAAAAAAAACCATTACTATTGCAATTCACAAAAAATATAACAATAAACATTATAACATGCTATGTTACTACCCAAATGGTCAATCGGGTTGTGTGCCAGGTGGGGCAGAAAACAGCAGGAAAAAAAAAGGCTACTCTGTCCCGGGGCGGGTGGGCCAAATACATATTATAAAAATTGCACCCTGGAAGCGACACTTGCCAAAGGGGTCACTTCCATTTTTATTTACACTAATTCGTGTCTAGTGGGATTTTCTGCCCCCTCCCTGGGGCCAGAAACGGCTACACAAAAAACCGATCTGCCCCTAGGGGGGGCAGAAAAGTCTTGAAAAATATTTGGGCCCCCAGGAAGCGACTGTTGCCCAAGGGGCCGCTTCCTTTACTCAAAAAAACACATCCCTGGTGTCTAGTGGGCTTTTCTGCCCCCCCTGGGAGCAGAAACGGACCGAAAGACGACCGATCTGCCCCCAGGGGGGGCAGAAAAGTCTTCCCATAATTTATGAAACCAAGGAAGCGACCCTTGCCCAAGGGGACGCTTCCTAACTTCTAAAAACACACATCCCTGGTGTCTAGTGGGCTTTTCTACCCCCCCTGGGAGCAGAAACGGACAGAAAGACGACCGATCTGCCCCCAGGGGGGCAGAAAAGTCTTCCCATAATTTATGCCCCAAGGGAATCGACCCTTGCCCAAGGGGTCGCTTCCTTATGCAAAAAAATGCATCCCTGGTGTCTAGTGGGCTTTTCTGCCCCCCTGGGGGCAGAAACGGACCGAAAGTCGACCGATCTGCCCCCAGGGGGGGCAGAAAAGTCTTCCAGTAAATTATGCCACCAAGGAAGCGACCCTTGCCCAAGGGGTCGCTTCCTAAATGAAGATAAAGACATCCCTGGTGTCTAGTGGGCTTTTCTGCCCCCCCCCTGGGGGCAGAAACGGACCGAAAGTCGACCGATCTGCCCCCAGGGGGGGGCAGAAAAGTCTTCCAGTAAATTATGCCCCCAAGGAAACGACCCTTGCCCAAGGGGTCGCTTCCTAAATGAAGAACAAGACATCCCTGGTGTCTAGTGGGCTTTTCTGCTCCACGATCGCGACGCTGTGCGCAATCGTGGGAGAGGAATGCCCAGCATTGAGACACCAGGGGAGAGGAAACACTCTTTCCTCTCCCCCGATGCCTCAAGGCCTCCCAATTCCGCCCCCCGCCACACCGGAGCCAAACACCTACCTGCTCCGTTGGACGCGCTGGAAGAAATGAATTCCAGCGCGTCCAACGCTTCCTGATGACGTCGGCGCGCGCTGTGCGCGCTGACGTCATCAGGAAGCGTGAGGGGGCTCGGGGGTAGCAGCGGAAACTCTTCCGCTGCCAACCCCCCAATTGGTGCGAAAATCGAGCCCCCGGGGGGGGGGGAGCGCCAGCGCTTCCCCCAGGGGCTGTGCTCGTGACGGAGCGGTTCCGTCATGAGCACAGCCCAACCGATGCTCATGACGGAACCGCTCCGTCATGAGCATCGAAGGGGTTAAAAAGAATTGATCACGTGGTTTCACTAAACATTCGAATGTACTTGGTCTCCTCCAGAGCTCGAGAGATATAGGTAAACCCTAGAGGAGATCCATGGTTTGGATAAGAGGTCACATATTCCCTGGCTCAAGAAAATCAAGCCATTATGTGAGCTAATCAAAATGGGAAAGGTCTGGGTCTCACCTGATAAAATGGTTAAGGGTGTTTCTGTTACTTTGAAAGAAGCTTATTGGAACTGTATGCTGGAACAAACCTGGAACGACCATAAAGTGGGGAGTTTACCTGAGTAGTTCTTTTATCACAAGAGTGGACTGTTTTTTTTAGCCTTTCTTGGACAGAAAATGGCTAGCACAGGCAAAAACATTGTGTATAAAGTTTAGAATTGGTACCCTGCCATTATATTCTGTGACCTCTAAATGGGACAAAAACAACCCTTTAACATGCTGTCTCTTTTGTGCTCAGCTTGTGGAATCCTTGGACCATTTTTAGTTGTGTTGCCCAGCTTAGGTTACACCTCGCAGGAAATGGATTATCCCAGCTTTCAAGTTGCTGGGCATTACACATTACAGGGAAGGATAGAGGATTCTAAGATGTGATACGAAAGAACAAATTGTGTTTAGCGTATCCAGATTTTTGTCATGGGCATGGAGAATAAGAACAGTTAAACTAAAGGGGACTCCTTAGAAGAAGGGCTTATACTATGCGGAATACCTATAATATGCACTTGCATTTACAATGATGAAGATCATATTTTAGTTTATGGCCATTTTGGGAGGGTGGCAGTGGGGTAATTGAGTTAGACTATTGTGTAGGTCATTAAAAAAAGATATGGGCAAGACTGATAGTGTCACGCACTGAAAGTATGATATTAAGTGGGTTAAAGCATTCTAGAAGGAACAAATTGTTTTAATGAGCCAGCAATGCCTCTTTTTATGTCAAGTTGATGATTTAATATATTGTTTTAACATCTACTGAACAAGGTTTGCAATAATTGATATAATCCCAGGGAGTTGCTGAGTTGCCCCTATCCTAAATAATACAGATAATCCAGGTGTCATAGCGGAACCTCTAGGAGCACTCTCTCAAGGTACCTACCTCTTCTGGAGGTATTTGTCCCTTTGTTTTGATCTTAGTTTTGGGGCAGCACTTTGTCAACTGATGAATAATGACAGTTTTTTAAAAATGTATGTACACTGTTATTGGGATGTGACTTTCATAGATGATCTTTTTAAGTATTTATAATGGCTTTGCACTGTAAACTTTTATGGTTCGTCGAACTGAAATAAAGTTAATATGATGATAATGACTTATTCCAAGCTACTCATGAAATGAAAAGGCCGGGGTAAATTGCAGGACCTGCACAAGGCATCTTAAGAATTAATTTTCTGCTGTAGGTCAGCTTAAAGAGCCACTATGTTCGGGTCCACCCCTAATGCAAGGAGCAGGGCCCTCAACTTTGCATGGTTAACCCTGTCAAAGATAGACGTAAGGTCCATAAATGCCAAGTGGAGGGATTTAGGACGGGCGTTGGTGTACTTATTAATATTTAGATGGAGGTATCAAACATTGGTCAGATGTTGACCTACCTGACGTGAAGCCATATTGGACCTCAGAAAGGATGTCGTTGGCGTTGGACCACGCCAACAGCCTGCTGAGGATTATCCTCCCAAGGACCTCCTTCATACTATCAATGAGATGGGGCGGTAACACTGGGGGTTATCTTTATCCCCTTTCTTAAACACTGGCATAGTCACCACCCTTGACCACGAGGGCAACCCCCCTGCCCGGGCCGCCGCATTCAACACCTGAGTCAGAAGGGGGCCCCAAAACTCAAATCAGCCAAAAAAAAGGCAGGAGGAATACCATAAGGGTCTGGAGCCTTGTTTTGTGTTAACACGCGGATGCCCCGGGTAACTTCATCTGAAGCAAAAACCACAGTGGTACTTCTCAACCCTGCTTTTGCCGTGACCCCCACCTCCCCAAAGCTAAAGACCCCTTCAAAATAGTCAACCCAGTTTTGCTCTGAGATGTGGTGGCAGATTGCTGATCCAGTTCCCTCCACAAAGCAGGGCTTATTAACCACTGTTGGACTTGGCCCTTTTTGCAGGGTCATCCCCAAACTTTTTGCCTTCCTCCTAGCATTTTTTCTGACATGGTGTTGGTGGTTTTAGGACTCTGGGCACTTTCACTGCTGCTTAGTGTAAATTGTGTGTGCTCTCTGTGATAATCATGGTAAGATTGGTCTACACCTGTTTAGCCTATTTCATTTACCTGTGAGTCCCTTGTAAAGGGGTATCTCATATACCCGGGGCTGGTAAATTAAGTGCTACTAGTGGGAGTGCAGCGCTGATTGTGCCACCCACCAAAGTAGCCTTTCAAATCTGTCTCAGGCCTCTACCATTGCAGGGCCTGTGCGCGCAGTGTTACTACCGCTGTGATGTGGCACCTAAAGTGTGTGTCATGTCTGTGACCCCCCCCTTTAACTACCTGTCAGTCGCCCCTAAGGTAGGCCCTAGCTAGCCCTATGGGCAGGGTGCATTGTAGGTAAAAGGTAGGACATGTACCTTAAGTGTGTGACATGTCCTGGTAGTGACAAACAGCCATTTTGGTTTCTCACTACTGTGAGGCTGCCCTCCCATAGGAATGCATTAGGGATTACCTGATAAGTGTTTGAGTGGTAGCTGTGCTAGTCTCTACAGGCCCCTCTTGCTACTCTTCTGGTGGCCTGGCAAGACCTGCACAGGCGAGACGATCGTTTTACCCTACCTCATCGGTTTCTAGTCAGTGGCGTAGCGCGCACGCTCGTCACTTGCAATGGGTAAACCTGACAAGCACCAACCACGGCTCACTTTTGAGCTGCGCAAATCTGGCAAATCCCAGCAAACCGCAGCCTCGGACTCAGAATTAGACAGCGCCACTCCGGCCCCGACAGCTCTGTAGAAATCCCTCGCCGCCATTCAAATGAGTCTACAAGCCATAAATGACAATACGGAAGCCCTCAATGGTTGAATTGATAACATCTCAACTAAACTTGATAAGCAGGGTGCACGTCTCGGCGAAGCAGAGCAACGCATATCGAATGGGGAGGATGGCCTATAGAAGGTCGAGTCGAAAACATCGGATATGGAGAAACTTCTGGCGGTCATCCAAGCCAGGAACGAATATCTTGAAGCCGCAATAATGTTCGTATGCTGGGACTTCCCGAATCAACCAATGTTGGGCGTCTGGAAACTTATGTAGAAACCCTGTTTCGAGAACTCTGTGCGGTTGACACTCTGTCCAGTATGTTTATCGTGGAGAGGGCTCATCGCTCGTTGGCTGCAAGACCACCCCCTGGAGCGCCACCCAGACCGGTCATTGCCAGATTGCTCAATTATAAGGACAGAGACGCGGTGCTCCGTGCTTCCAGACAAAAGGGCACTATCAACTACCAGGGTAACACCCTTTCCTTTTACCCTGATTTTACGGTGGCAGTGCAAGCAGCGCGGAAGGAATTTCAATCGACCAAGAAGATTCTGATGGCTGAAAATGTCCCTTACGCCAGGCTTTACCCAGTGCGTCTCCATATAGGGTCTGCAGATAAGGCTCAGATCTTTACTAATCCCAAACAGGCCTTCGATTTCGCCAAATCTCTGCATCGCAAAAAGAAACAAGCCCCCCTGCATTGGACGTTGAGGACTAAATTGCATTCTCCTGCACTCCGAGGTCAACATCTCTTGAAGGCAATGTTAGGGGGGCCGACCCCCGGCGCTCTTCCATGCGCTTGTGATTGCGGACTCCGCACTGTTGGGACTCCCCGCCCAGGCTGCTGTCCCAAGATGGCAGCGCTACGACGGACTGCAATACCTATATCCTTTTTTGACTGCTGTTGTTGTGTTCTATGCCACCATTTCTCTGCACACAACAAGGGCACGATGACTATATGTTCTTATACCATTGTTGGGTGTGGTGGCTTGGGAATTATACCTGCGCAATCAGTGGCCACCTCCTTTGTCCACTGGAGGGTTGACTGTGTCATGATGCCCCCCAAATGGGTAAACCCCATATTACCGCACTAATGTTTCCTTTTTTGTTGGGGTCTTTTGTGGGTATTGGGTATGGCTTTGGCAATGTTGGGGTGCTGAAGTGGGAGGGGGTGGGGGGGGGGGTTCTGTAATGTTGTTCTAGAGTTAGTTTGATGTGATCGTACGGATACACAAGATGAGGTCGCCTTTGCCATGGCATACATAGGGCTAATTTTTACACTGGGATTTGTTGCATTTTTGGACTGTGGTCTTGATGACTGGGAATTGCTGAAATGGGTGGAGGTGTGGGGCCTCGCTGTTCCTAATGAGGACTTGTTCCACAGGATGGTACCTGTAAGTTGGTCATGTAGTACATCTATTGTTACAGTCATGCATGTTTTGAGGCGGTACTCGCTTCAGCCTAATCTTGTCACTGTGGATTATGTCTGACAATTACACCTGTCTGACCTGGAATATAAGAGGGCTCAACACCCCCAAAAAAATTCATCAGGTGTTGGCATATTTGGACAGACATACGGTTCAGATAGCTCTCTTACAGGAGACGCATCTTACCAAATCTTCAGAGACTAGAATTGCAGTTAAATGGGCCGGTATAGGTTGGTGTCTTCCTACTCTACATATGCAAGGGGGGTTCTTGTTCTGATTAAAAGAGGAGTGCAGTTCACACCGCTTAAAACATACATTGATGATGAAGGGCGCTGTGCTATGGTCCATGGGAAGCTGGGGCAATCAATGATCACGATCATTAATATTTATGGCCCCATTCTGGATGAACCACAGGTATATCTTCGAATGCTTAATACGCTGCGTACATGACCAGATGGGGCTATTCTGTAGGGGGGTGACTTCAACACACATTTGGACCCAGCTAGGAAGAGATCGAACCCGCAGGGAGCACGCACCATAAAAGTCACGCAATATATCCGAGATGTCCTGCTGGAGATGGGACTGGTAGATGCTTGCCGTATACGCAATGATGATGTAAGGAGAGACACACATGTCACACCCGCACATAATACCTGGTCCAGAATGGATTATTAGCTTTTAAGTGAAGAATCCAACAATTGGGTCACAGACATCGCTCCGCTCTCACGCACCTTATCAGATCACAATCCGGTGAAATTGTGTCTTAGTATTCCCACCGCTATACACCGGCCGTTCACATGGCGCTTCAGAGCTGAAGCGCTGTTAGACCCGATCTACAATGACACTGTAAGGCAGGCCATAGCACAATTCTTTGACATAAATGTGGGTACGTTCGACAGTGCTGCCACCCTATGGGAAGCTTTTAAAGTTACTCTGAGAGGGGTCTGTATTAGCACAACAGCAGGCATATTGCGGGACTTACGAAGCCAACTGTCCAGAATAGAGGCTACATTATCAGGCTTGGAACAGGAATACACAGTAGATCCAAACACCACCACATTGGCACGTATTCAGGAACAGATCCTGGAATATAACGTGATGGCGGAAACAGAAACCCGTTACCTATCGCGCCGTCATGTGGCACAAACATATGGCAAGGGGGGCCGACTGGGTCGTCAGTTAGCCAACATACTCAAATTCAGAACTGACCACTGTCACATCACAAAAATAGTGGATACACATGGCGAGGAACACTTCACGCCCCAAGGGATAGTCGAACAGTTCAGATCCTGTTACTCAGAGAGGTATACCTCACGAGGGAGCGTAGACGAAGACGCTCTTGATGATTATTTTTCCGACATTGCTTGCGGCTGGCTGGCGGATGGCCACCGTGAGTACCTTAGCCTACCAATTGGTGAATCTGATATCAAAGCAGCGATCCAATCTCTGCCAAACAAAAAAGCCCCTGGTTCGGATGGACTCACAGCAGAGTTTTACAAGGAGTACGCTGATCTTTTGACGCCTCACCTTTTGGAGGTGTATGCGGAGGCCCATGAAACTGGCATACTACCACCATCCCTACGGCAAGCCCTAATTATCACTTTACTTAAACAGGATAAACCCCCCTTCCAATGTGACTCCTATCGACCTTTGTCACTAATCAATTTAGATGCAAAAATACTAGCCAAAATACTAGCCACTAAACTCCAACTTCTGATGTCCTATCTAGTGCTGCCTGAACAGTCCGGATTTATACCGGAGCGCTCCACGTCCTACAATCTAAGAACACTTTTTGTCATGTATCTGTTTTAACCCCAGATCTCCCAGCTGCTGCAGTGATGTTGGAAGCAGGTAAAGCGTTCAACTCTATCGAATGGCGCTATATGTTTTATAACTTGAGATGGATGGGGTTCCCGCACATTTTTTTTTAAGATGGGTGCACTTTCTGTACACTGATCCCTCGGTGCGGGTCCGAGTAGGGGGTCTTACCTCCGAACCCTTCCCCATTAACAGAGGCACCCGACAGGGCTGTACTCTTTCGCCGCTTTTATTTGCCCTTATGCTTGAGCCACTGGCTTGTGTGATTCGTCAGCATCACAGAGAATCAGCATTGAACTTCAATCTTCGCCCCGTCGGCATATCTCTAGATGCTGACAACATGGTGCTTTTTATTCGCGAGCCACAAAAATATTTATCCCCTATCTTGTGGGAATATATTCACTTTGGTGTGTTTTCGGGGCTCTTCATAAACTGGGATAAGTCGGGGATTTCCACTTGAAGACGATCACTACACCCCCACAGTTGGAATACCCGTTGCTCTGGTCTACAGATCCTGTTAAATATTTTGGGGTGTGGCTGCATCGAGACCCGGAAATTTTCATACAGGAGAATTATGGCAAAGCTTCTTATTTGCCTCTTTCCCTGGCCGACCGCATTGCCATTATTAAAATGATCGTGTTGCCCCGGTTTCTCTATCTTTTCAATAATATCCCGATTAAATTACCAAAGCAGCTCTTTCACACTATACGAACCCATTTACAAGCTAGGTTAAGCTGGCATACACTCACTCTGGACTATACGGAGGGTGGATTCTGCGCACCAGATCTATATTTGTATTATCTCTGTGCACAGGCACAGTATGCCTACTACTGGCACAACCCGCATGCCTTTACACCCCACGTTGCAGTGGAGGACGGGGATGCACACCCCATTCCACTGACTGGGATACTCACACATACACGCAGAGGCACTCCCCAGATGGAAATAAATACTGTAGACACTACTATTGCCACCTGGCAAACTATTGGTAAGCTGGCAGCCAAGCTCCCACTTTATGCCCCGGCGATGCCGATTGCACATCACGCCTCCCTCTCAGTTACACGAGAAGCGGGTATGATCAGTTCATTGCAAGCAGTGGGTATTCAACATATGCAGGATCTCTTTATAGATAGGCATTTTCTCACTTCTGAGGATCTTCAATACATCAGCAACCAGTCATTGTTATTTCAGTTCTCTATTCATCGCCTGAAACTAGCGATCAAAGCACATTATGAATCATTCCCCGTGGAGCCACCCCCCATTACAATCTCTGCCGCTTTTATTGGTGGCGCCCTCAAAGCAAAAATTGGCAACTAAATTATACAGGGCGGTGCGTGCTGAACTGGAGAGGGGGGAGGACTGTAGCCTGGCTCGGTGGAATAGCAGATTGGATCCACCGCTGACTTCCTCAGAGTGGGAGCACATATGCACACTAACTGGTAAACTGACCCCCAATGGCAACCTCAGAATTATTCATTTCAAATATAATCCCCAGTTATACCACACGCCGCTTAGACTGTGTAAAATTGGTCTCTGAGATACAAGTGCTTGTAAAAGATGTCATCAACCTGATGCAGACTTTTGGCATTTGGTATGGCACTGTGCTCCTGTAGCAAAGTTCTGGGTAGAAGTGACACACTGTTTACAGGTCATGTCCAATCAACAATTGCAGTGTGCACCTGCAGTCTGCTTGTTACGTTTTGTGCCTCAGGTAAAAGGCGCTCTGGGGAAGTTTTTGCGAATTGCGTTGTTGCTAGCGAAGCGACATAGCGTTGACCTGGGAGAGTTCCCTGGCCCTGCGCACTGACCACTGGTTGAAAGATATGGTGTATTGCAAGGATACCCTAGAGTTGTATGCGGAAGAACTTCCATCATCTTCCAAGCCCAAAGACATTTGGGAACCATTGCGGCAATACCTGCTGACGAATAGTCAAAATGCTTCCACATCTACTGACTAGGTGACATTTAATGTACCATGTATTCCCTGTCCTGTGAATTGTAAACAATGGGTGGTATCTTATCTTCTGTATGTGAATGTACAAGGGTATCACTCACACTCGGTTGATTGTTTGTTTTATTGTGGTTGATTGTATGCCGCCCTGCGTGGCGGCTTTATGAAGTGCCTTTTCTTGAAACTCAAACAGAATTTTAAAAAAAAAATGTTTCAGTGGTAATTCCTGATATGAGAGGAGCAGCGTGGTCAAGTTTGGTATATTTGGAATAGTGATAATGAATGCTACGCAATGGGGTGTACAGATTTATTATAACTATTTTAGAAATGCCACTTTTAGAAGTTGGCATTTTTGTGTGCTATGTGTCTGCCTGCCTGATGTGAATTGCATGTCTGGCTTTTGAGTGACAGGGGCTGGTCAGGTGTTTGTAGCTCCAGGAGGGGCAGGGTGAGTCAGCGATAGGCTGAATAGGGCATCTGCATTTGGAGTAGTGGGAGGAGTAGTCCCCCTGAACCTGAACAGGTCTGTGCCTGCCTATGTGAATGCTGACTCCGCCCCCTTGTGGTTGTCTGATGACTAAGCCCCCTTCCCACAAAGGAGGGTGTGAGCACTATACGCAAAGTGCTTCAACACCCCCCAGAACCAGTTGGAACTGGTTCCCCCAAGCCCTGTGCCAGCGCAGACAAAGGAGAAATGTAATATAAATATAGGGGCTGTGACCCCATGAAATGTTGTGCTGTTCCTGTGCTTAATGAGGGGCCTTGCTGCTGCTGGGCTCCAGGACGAACCGCCACGAGGGACTGCCTCCCTGCTGGAGGGCCCTGTGTGCTGGCCTACCTGGGCCCAGCTGTGTTCCCTGACCTTTAAGGACTCGCAGCGCCTCATGAACGCTGTATCTTTAATTTCCTTGCACAAGAGGAGCATTTTGTCTTTAACTTGCAGCCCTGGGCTGCGTCGCATTTGGGAGGGAATCCCAACGTGGGGATTCCCCCGCATTGTGGGGGCTTCTGCAGCCGAGCGGGAGCCCACCCCACATTTGAGATATTCCAGGCGGGAGCCCACCCCACATTTTGCAACTCTCAGCGGGAGCCCACCCCATATTGGTGATTCAGAGGAGCGGGAGCCCACCCCGCTCTTATGCCACATCAAGCGGGAGCCCACCCCGTGTTTTGCCTACAGAAGCAAGAGCTGACTCCACGTTTGTGTTTTGGAAGAGCGAGAGGCTACCCTGCATTGCCGACGCCCCGAGGATCAACTGGGAACCCCCGCGGACCGAGCCAGAAGTCAGGCCAATTGCCTGGACGTGGGCAGGGCCTTGCCCAAGAGAGCCGGAAGTGAGGCAGAGGTGTTGCCGTGGTGAGCGGTGCTCCCATGTCAGTGAGAGCCCCGCGTGTGCTAATAACAGACAAGCGTAGGTGGAGGTGGGAGCATACCCCGCCTTGGTGTGACCCAACAGAGAAGCCGCCAGGTGAGAGGAGTGAGGAGAGGGCCAGGAGCCGGACCGGTCAAGGCACATTGGCGGTGCCACCTCCCTGCACCAGGAAAGGAGCGGAGTCCCCAAAGGAGCCCCGGTGAGTGGGGCTATGATGTGAGCTTGTTGGGGGGGTGGTTGGTCGAGGCACATTGTGCCTTCCCCTGGTGGTGCGCAGAGTCCCAGCGGGGCTCAGGAGGCACTGTGGTGCCTGTGCCTATTTTCCTTTGGGGGCAATTGTGTTTAAGAGTCCCAGAGTGGGGCTCCCAAGGCACGGTTAGTGCCAGGGCTCATTTTGCCAGAGCTAGCCCACCAGCAGTGGGCAGCTGCTATGTGGGGGCAATTTTGTTCAGAGTCCCAGAGAGGCCTAAGGAGCACAGTTGCGCCAGGCCTCATTTCACAGCTGCCCGCCGGACAGTGGGCAGCTGCAACGTCTGGGGGCATTTTGTTGGTGAGGAGACAGGAGGTGAGTTGCACCCCACGACCCAGCACATTTGTGCAGTAGTTTCGCTGCATTGGCAGCTACACCCTGACTTTCTGGACAAAGGGCATTGGGGCCCCTCCGATTTTAGAGGCCAGTTGGCCTGGGGCCCTACTATGTTTTAGGCTAATGTGATTTATGCCTACTGTTATTGCCTAATGTGATACCTATTGCGTAATGAGTTTATGCTTATGAGGTTATTGCATACTGTGTTTATGCTGGTGAGGCCTAATGCACAATGTTTATGCTAATGAGGTTTGGGCCTAATGTGTTTATGTCTAATGTCATGCTATGATATTGTAGGATGGTGTCTATTGCTAATTTGAGAATGCGGATGTCATAACGGTACCAGTAGTTACTGGTTGTGTTTTATATTTACTACCTGCGTTCTGATGGTTCTGACCATGGCCCGATTGGCCTGGTCCTGTATATAATCCCCTGTGAATATTGCCTAGTGCCAGTTGGCACAGTGTACATTCTGTGGTTATGATCTAATGTGTTTATGATAATACAAAGGCTATTTTTTATATAACCTTGTGTAGAGTTTCTTTTGTGGTGCGCCTAGTGTGTTGCTGCTGTGTGTGTGTTGCGCAAACGCTTTACACATTGCCTCTGGCCTAAGCCTGACTGCTCGTGCCAAGCTACCAAGGGGGTGAACAGGGGTTATCTTCAGCGTGCAACTCCCTTGCCCTGACTAGAGTGGTGGTTTCTGACCGGCTTTGGCGCAAGCCTTAGCCAACCAGAAATCCTATTTCTAACAACCGCCCTCCAAACACGAAAGCTATCTCCACACTCACTTGCCTGGCCTAGCTCCTCCCAGGCGATTTCCCACAATGTGGTTTTTCAGCTTGCTAGAGCCTGCGTGTATGCCTGCATGCAGGCTACAAAAGGGTTCCTGCTTGAACCACTTGGGTTCTTAAAAACCCGAATTGATAGTCGGAGCTGACCATAAATCAAAAACGTTTTGAGCAATGCCTGCAAATGCTTGCAAAATGTCCCATTCGTGGGCATCTGTGTCCAGACATGTAGACATCTCCTGTATGCAACCCGTAAAAAGGGAGGCTTGAAAGTGCTTTGGGTCCACCTGAGTCCATTTAAGTCTTCTGCCTTGATCAGCGAAGGAAAGTCCCCTATAAGCCCCTGCCCATGCACTAACAACTGTTATTTTGTCAAAAACTAGAGACAAGGGATTGTAATCACTAAACAGGCTGTAGATAATATTGAAATTGAGGTGTACAAAAACGGGGGTTCAGAAACAAAAATGAGGTCAATGATTGACCCGCTTGCCTTGAATGTCAGCAGGATAAGGGAATCAGGGGAATGAAGTAATTTCTCCAGGGCATACAAAAGATTATGGGAATCTAAAAAAGTGCCTAACTCTAGGCTGTCCTTAGTATAGGTAGGGTGGAGTCCCTTCGAAAACATGCATTGGGTTTGGATACGTCAGGCGCTAAAGAGCTTTCACATAGATGGCAGTTAAAATCCCCTGCCAACATTAGCATCTCCCTCCGAATGCCAGACTCTGACAAGAAGTTCAAGGCCATGTTTAATTGATAGAAGCTAGAAACCCCATCAAGCCCATCTCCTGGCATTGTAGATGTTGACCACTGGGATGGTGGCCAGCACGGACATCATTAGCCCATGTAACGTCTGCGCTTCCCAGCAGAGATCCAGCACATGCCCACTCAGTTACACAGCTACGAAGGTGACTAAACCCCCAATGGCCCTCCGTGCCATCAAGGGCATTGCGGGCAAAAAATAGGTCTTATAATCCTTCAGGAAGAAGGTATTCTTCACCTCCCAAGATTCCTGAAGGCAGATGATCTGATACAATTTAATCAACAGCAATCAGTTGGGATCAGTAAATTTGGCTGATAACCTCACAATATTCCATGTCTGCAGCTTTTATGACTGCATATTCCATGACTGCAGCTTGAAGCCCTGAGGGTCTCAGCCGGAAAAAACATTGAGGGAGTAGTGGGCTCAGGGGGTAACACGGGTGGGTGGATCAGTGGTGCCCAGTCAATCGCACAACCCAAGACTACTCAGGGGGGCAAATCTGTTCGACAGGCTCAGGGATGGAGGCTGCAGAGGGGCTGAACGAATACTGGTGTGAGAAACCTGCCTCTGCCGTGCCTGGTTCCTAAGAGTGCGACAGACCTTCCCAGGCTTGTAAAAGAACCCCAAGGGAAGTACTATGATACTGGATGGAAGCCAAGTGGCTAGGACATGTGTTGCGATGGAAGGGTTTGCTCCAGCGGAAAGGGCAATTTTACATATCCTCCCTGCATCACAGACCGGTCGTCACGCTCATTCATTCATACACTCATTCATTGGTGGGGCCTATAACACCAACACTCGTACGTCTCACTCCGAATCTGCACACAGGAGGAAAGAAGCGCTGGACATGTGGGGGTACCTTATTACCTATAGGAAAGGAAATGTATTACAGTATATACATTTTTACCTCAGCACCTTTAGAATCCTAACCTTAATCACAAAGGCACTCCACCACTTGGTCAACGGACCAATTAGTTGGACTGGTTGATGGTGATTTAGAACCAGCTAAAACACATTTAAAGCTTTGGAACCTTTTAATCAATACCTTATTTAAAGAATCACAAATTTATTTCTGTTAATCAATGTTTAGTTTATCTAATTAATTTGCTTTCATTTGCATAATCAGTATTATAGTCAAGACAGAATTCAAATTTGATTATTCGTCACACATTATCATGACAATTATATTTACCTAAATCTTGATATTGGTGAGCATTTCTCAAACCCTGTTAGCCCTGCATAAATCAAATCCCTTCGGGTGAAATCGTCCAATCGAATGCAGGCTAATACCCCAATAAGTCCGGGAAAAGTTATTTTGCGCTCGGCACGACGCAGTCCCAAAGATATCCACAGGATCAGGCAATCGTGTAAGCAAATCGATCTACAGCCACCAACGCAAATTCGGGACACCCTTCTGGAACACAGTAGTCTATACCCTCTTCTACAGTTCCCCTTTTATAGTAATTTCTAAAACAATCGGCAACAATTTCTAACATCTAAACACTCGGATTGGCTAAGCCTCTCAATTTTGTAATACTGGACACGATTCCCAGAGTTTTCTTGGTTCACATGGACACGGATATGTCATCCTTTAGATTGTACAGTTCTCATGCGAAAGGGTCCGAAGTATCAATATGCAGACCTCTAAGGACAGGTTTCCATTGTCTTTCTGTCATTCACACTAGTGGAGTTTTGGCAGTCCTCCACGTTCCTCTCCTTGACAAGGAACACTGTGCCCTGATCGGGGGGACGCCTGGAGATCTTCAGAGCCATCCGAATCTGCGCAGTAGACACCGCGCTCACACGACGGTGGCCACTTCCGAACTCCATTTTGAATATCATGGCCTAGTAGGCCCGAAAGCCAACTTAAGCAAAACAAACATAAAAAGTAATTAATATACGGAAATGAAGATTCTAATGTTTAAACCCACACTAACCCCAAAATATATTAGTATTTTCCTAGCTCATAGAAACATTTAAAGCAATAATACTCACCATTTCCGCCATACCAGGAACACAAACCATCACAAAGGCAACATAAATCATGCAACTATCTATTTCAATATAGATGCAACAATATCTCAGCTGGATTCATTGAAACTGTTTAAATTTTGTATATATAAAATATTACAACGAGGAAAGGAAACGAGAGGCTTCAAAACATTTTCTGAATGTGCCCTTGAGCATCATATATTTCAGAAGACTAAAAAATATTATTATATATACACAACAGTTGTAACAGCACTGTTTAGGCATAAATGCCAAGGCTACCCAAAAAAACAGTGTACATAGTGCTCGTGATAAAAAAGTGACAGCGCATGTGACAACGTGAAAGGAAACAACAGCTTGTGGCGCAGAGAACAATACACAATATATATACACAAGATAAAAAGGTTCATACAAGAATTACTTTCAATGCATCAATTGTTATTTACAATGTTTTTGAACCAAGATTCAAAAAGCGCCTAAAGCGTATGTAAGCTGATGGGTAAAGGTCGACGGCGTTTCGATCCTATTAATTTCGGATCATCTTCAGGACCAGGGTGGCCTAGTTGAAAAGAGTGATGTGTGAATAAAAAGAAAGTATGAGGGCGGCGACAGAGATTTGGAAAAAGGGCCAGGGGATAGGGGGGAACAGGGGTTGGGTAGTTGTGGGAAGGGCCGAGGGGGGCGGGGGGAGGGGAAGGGGAGAGGTACAAATAAACAAGTAAGAAGGGGGAGCTATATACCTGTGTTGCACGATGATAGAAAAAAGCGCAGGACGTCTGGGAAACCAATTTTGTAGTAAAGGTAATGATTAGTTAAGCGCTAAAGTTTAGCAGCCAGATCAATCTGCAACAAGGTAAAAAATTGCTGTCACTAAATGCGGACAAAACCGGAAAGCCGGAGAGGGGAAGAAAAAGACGGGGAAGGGCGAGGGGGGGTGGTGAGGGACCGTGGTGCGAGACAAGAAGATAATAGAAAGGAATGGAAACCTCATGTCAATCAATATCCTCCCAGTGTAAGGGGTGCAGGGAAGGGAAAAACCAAACAAGTCAACTCACCGGCCAACGGCCGTGCGAGGGGATGGATAGGTAACAAGGATTCAATCCCGAGTAGTTATCAGGAGCCAAGCGATATCTGTTCGGGGCAAAAGAATGTCGGAAAAAGGGGCTTGAAAAAACTTTCACATGGAGGCAACATGTAACGAATAAAGCAGTGAGGCTGAGAGCGATGCTTACCGAATAACGCTGGAAGAATATTCAAAGCTGGAATGAATCCAGGATTAACGGAGGACCAAGAAGCCGCCCCCATGTACAGGATATAGCCGGTGTCTGGGCACGGAAACCCGGAAGGAGCTGCCTAAAAGGAAGTGCAGCCGTCGGGGGGTGTAAGCGAAGGGCACAGATTGGTTCGACAAGGGAAGGGTGGGGCGTAACTAAGGACGCTGTGGACCTATACAGAGCAGGGAAATGGAAGAGGTATGAAGTACTGGGTATTTTAAGCCCAGCGGTGCAGGGGAACACACCCTATGACTTCGGGGTTCTTCCTGTTTCAGACCTACAGAAACACAGTCTTCTGGGTGAAGTCAAAGATCAGTTTATTGGCTGCAGACCAATTACAGGCGTCCTAGAAGTACAACAGCGTGTATGTTCTCAGGAGACTGCTAAAAATCACAGAAACGAGCTTCTTCTTAAATACAGATTTTCCTGCCTCAGGCGTACATTCTTGGGTTTATGGCATGGTCATTCAGAGTGTACATTACAAATGAAAAAGCAGAGTCATGATGACCATCCCACATTCCAGTGAAGCCAGCCCGCAATTATTTACACAGTAAAGCTCAGATCCCACCTCAGATATCGATAGGCCCCAATAAACATGAGCATCTCCTGTTTTGGGAAACAAACCATAAAGCAGGAATCAGCAATGTGTGAAAGAGATTAGCTGGGGGCTTGTGTAGGATGAAAGGACTTTATGGTGTGTCAAGCCCTGATGCTAATCACAGGTGGCCAGAGGACGGGGAACTCGTGAGACCAGTTTGACCTGGGGCAGCGGAGCCAAGCTGCCCAGGTCACAGAAAAGTCAAAGAAAGCCACATGTGCTCTAAAAGACCAGTCTTAGCTTCATACTATATAGCCTATGTTAGGGCAACCATAAGATGGCCACCAATACAAAATGGAACCCACGTAGTGATGTAAAATAGCGTGTACACAGTGCATTCATAGCTAAAACGTTACAGAAAGCACTCGTACATACCGCATTAACCATTCGCGGTTCACTATTACCGAGATAGACAGGGGTAGGGCCCTATCTCCTATGCGGTCCCAAATTCTAAAGTACGACAGACCCTCCTTTTGCCCTTACATAGGCAATGACTATACTCATTTCAATCCGAGTCTAGGTCAATATTCACGAAGTCATGGAGATGTTGCTGTAGCATCATCCTATTACTTAGCTCGTCCCTCTATACAGGTTTCCTTACACATAATGTAGCACAGAGGCCACATATCGCAGGAGCACACTGTATGCACAAACAGAACAGGAAAAGGATGGCTAAGATCATTCCAATGACCATCAGAACTTTCCAACCCCAAGCAGATATCAGTTCCCAGAACCACCCCACCAGTGACCAATCTCCTTTAGCCACGTGTATGGACTCAGATATTTTATGCAGTTTGGAGATGGCTTGATAAACTGTTGGAGCGTTATCTGGTATGAAAATGCAACAGCTGGATTGGATAACCTTACATACCCCACCACGGTCTGCAAGTATGACGTCTAGAACCATGCGGTTCTGCAAAGTCATGAGGCGATCCGCTTGGAGCTCAGCTGTCAAATTACCAAGGGCACCAGCCGTAACATTAACAGTGGATTCAACCACACGAGTCAGTTGTCTCAGGTTCCTACTATTGACCATAGGTACCTAAAACGGCAGGAAACCCAAAAAGAAGTCTCCCGCTTCCTGACCGGCAGTATCCTCCTTACTAATCACGCCTCTCACAACTCTGGTCTTGTGATAGTCGGAGGCGGCAGTAAATGTTGGCGGTAGCAGATTTGCAATATAACATGTGCCCGAGAAATCAGGGGGCAACCATGTATATGCTCGGTCATCGCAGATAAAATATGTACCCTTGGCAGCCAAAAACGCAGGGGAAAACTGCGACGGAAAAGTGTACGTTTCAGTACAGTCACTTCTTCCCAGTTGAGCTCTAGGATTCTGACCATTACCTTGCAAACAGAACCGACCTATGTGGGGTACGACCCAGATTGGGGATGAGATTTTCCGCTGTCTTTCACCTAGACTAATACTATACCCTGTCGCGTTCCACCCTACATAAGCTCTCAGCTCTTCTTTGGGAATGGATGAGTATGCATCGATATCTCTACTCATATCGGCAATTCCTTTCACTAAAGCTTTGTTATTGGTGCTAGGTCTGATGGAACGCGGTTGTCGCGGGGAGTATACTTCTAGTGCATAGAGAAACATGGTCTGGAATGCCCATGACGATCCATTGTAACTATACGGCAGCACTAGATAGGGAATACCCTTATTAATGGTATGTGGCATTAAACCACACACCCAACAATTGGTTGTATTCATAACTAGTTGGTGCTGGTGCAGTAGCTGTATAAACGAGTTGTTCACAAATTCTGACCGTCTGGCTTGTTCATGTTCAGGCAGAGGGTGAAAAGAGTGTGAGGAGATAGTAGGAGGAGGCATAGGCTGTACAGTGGGTGCGATAGGCTCTTGAGAGGAGAAGAATACAAATCCTACAGTAAACATTATCATATTACACAATACAAACCGGCATAATAATACAAAACGTTTAGTTTTCACTGTTTTACATATTCTTGCTTTAAAGTTAATTTCCTCAGTGAGTCTCTCCATCTTACAAAACTCCATCCTCTAATCGTGCCGCTCGCGGCGGGTGAGTTTCTTCTGCTAAGGAGTACACCTGTCAGTCCAGGGAACGCCCTAGACCAACCAGAACCGTCGACCTAACGTCTTCGGCCTGTACCCCAAAGTCTTGGCACCGCGACCCTGCGGCTGAACCCGGATGGTGGTTCGAAAAACAAAAATCAAGAAAGTCCTTCAGATGGGAGAGCTCTGGTTATCAAAAAAATAAAAAGGTAAAAGGAAAAGAATATTTATTTGTCCATAGGCCTTGGTCTCAGATTGTAGTGGAGACGGCCAGGTACTGTTTGATCTTGAAACAAGAGTTCAGGCTCTGCAGTGTCCAATCGAGCTGACGGTGGCACAGCTTCTTGCAAAATATCGTCACTTTACTGCGCTGAAGCTGTGCCTTTTATGCGTGCATCACTGAACGGCACAAAACGTGGTACAGTGTCTGTTTCAGAGTCAGCGATACCCTCCTGGACCCACTGGTCATACGGCAGAGGCAAAGGAATCCTTTTCACGTGGGCGCCGTGGATCCAGTTTTTCTTCCCCTTTACTCGAACCGCTGATCTTGTCGACAGCAGCACGAGGTGAGGGCCAATCCAGCGGGGCTCCTCATTGGTTTTCCTCTGAAAATTCTTCACGAGGATCCACGTGCCTGGTTCGATAGGTTGTCCAGGAGCTTCAGAAGCCGGGGGGAGTGTATCATGCACCTGTTGGTGTAAAACACGCAGTTTAACTGTCAATTCGTGCAAGTAATCAAACAGTACTGGATGCTCGATTTCACTGAATTTCATCGGTCTTGGCACACCCCATACATTGGCCGGGCGGCCAAAAACGACCTCGTAAGGACTAAGTCCCACTCGTGAGTGTACGGTCATTCTGGTGGACAGGAGTGCTAGAGGCAGAGCGTCAGGCCATTTAAGACCTGAGCTCGCTTGGATCTTGGCCAGTTTAAGTTTTAGAGCGCCGTTGTAGCGCTCTACTAATCCAGCTGATTGGGGGTGATTTGCAGCGTCAAACTTCTGCCTTATACCTAGTCCCTCACACACATTCTTCATCACTTTACCCACAAACTCACTTCCATTATCACTCCACACCATTCTTGGCATTCCAAACCTAGGGAAAAATTCCTTCACAAGGGCTTTGGCTGTGGATAGAGCAGTATTATCCTTTAGGGGATAGGCCTCTATCCATTTTGAGAAAGCGCAAACAACCACCAATACATATTTTAGGTTGTTGCATCTTTCCATGTGGATAAAATCCAGCTGCAAAACTTCAAATGGATATGATGGAGGCGCAAAATGACCAGCTGGAGTTGGGGTTCCCCTACCAGGGTTGTACTTCAAGCATACCATACAATTCTTGACCACATTCTCTGCACTTAGGAATTCCAGCATTCTGCCATACTGGAGCCAACAACTTACAGATTCCTTTCGTACTGATGTGTGCCATTCCATGTGCCATAGTAACTACTGGAAGCACATATGCATCAGGTAACAACCATCGCCTATGTTCTGACAAATCAATCCAACAACCATTCTCATCCAACTTACCCATACTTTCTCTCCACTTGCTTAACTCTTTCTCTGTGGCTTCAGCTTGAAGGGACTTTACACTCTCTATTGTGTTTTCACACATTTCAACATCACCAACCCATCTGGCAGGGCCTGCAACATACATTCGAGTCTTCACATCTCTTGCTGTTTCTTTCGCGACTTCATCAGCAAACGCATTACCACGACCAACATCATCAGTGATTTTCTTGTGCGCACTGCATTTCATAATCGCAACTTGCAACGGTAGGGTCAGCGACTCAAGGAGATCATTCACCAACTTGCCATTCTGAATCTTAGCTCCATGCGAAGTCAGGAACCCACGTTCCTTCCACAATCGCCCAAAACTATGAGCCACGCCAAAGGCGTATTGGCTATCTGTGTATATATTCACTCTCATTCCTTCAGACAACACGCATGCTCTCGCAGTTTCCACAATCGTGTGCAAAGTCGTGATAGCATATGCAGCAGTCGTATCACCATTCGGAAGCTTGAAACACGAACCATCCACCCATAAGGTACCATCACACTCAGTCAGGGGAGTATCTTTGAGATCTACTCTCCCTTTCGTCTCTTCTTCTGTTCTGAACAGACAATCATGTTGCTCAATCTCATCTAGGTCTGCTGGAATTGGTAATAGTGTAGCTGGATTCAACGTGTTGCATCTCTTTATGTGTATGTGATTTGCTAACAGTGCCAGCTCATAGCCAGATAATCGCGCACTAGTTAAGTGTTGTGTCTTGGTCCTGTTTAACAATGTGTCCACAGCATGTGGAACCATAACAATCAATGTATTATCCATTACTAGTCCAGCAGACTGTCGAATAGACATAGCTGCAGCGGCTGTGGCTCTCAGACAACTTGGCAATGCCCTCGCTACAGGGTCCAAGGTTGAGGAAAAATACGCGCATGGACGCGGTCTGTCGCCAAAAGGCTGTGTTAACACTGATAATGCACAATCATCTTTCTCATGAACATACAATGTAAAAGGCTTGCTGTAGTCAGGGGTACCCAACACAGGAGCTGAACACAATGCATTACGCAATTCCAAAAAACTCTTCTGACACGCTTCAGACCATGGGATAGGATTCCGTGTGTCTTTGCATGTCAATGCTAACAAAGCTTTTGCCAACAAGGAAAAATTAGGAATCCAATGCCTACAGTATGAGGTAATGCCCAAGAAAGCACGCACTTCTCTCTGTGTTCTTGGCACACTCAACTGTGCAATGGCTTGAATTCTTTCTGGGGTCAGTCTCCTTCCCTCCTTCGATAAGAGATGACCTAAGTAGGTCACCTCTTGTCGACAATATTGCAGCTTTGAGAGAGACACTTTGTGATGGAAGGCAGACAAATGACGCAACAATGACAAGGTAGCATTTTTGCAAATCTTTTCTGTATCCGCGGCGATTAGTAAATCGTCGACGTACTGAATGAGGATAGCTCCACTGGGTAAAACCAGTGCATCAAGCTGCGCTTTCAAAGCCTGACTGTATATCGATGGACTTTCACAGTAGCCCTGGGGAGCGCGTTTAAAGCGGAAGCTTCGGCCTCCTAAACTAAAGCCAAAAATGTCTCTGCTCTCCTCTGCAATTGGGATGCTAAAGAAAGCATTCTTTAGATCGATCACTGAGAACCATGCAGCGGAGGCTGGAATCAGTTATCAAGGCAGTTATATCAGGGACAACTGGAAACTGTGGTACAACAATCTTATTAACCTCTCTAAGATCAATCACAAATCTGTAAACAGGTGGCTGTGAAGGGTCCGTTCGTTTTAAGACAGGTAAAACAGGACTATTGCAAACGTTGCCTCTTGTCTCTTCAATTACACCCTTCTTAATCAAATCACTGACAATTTCTAGCAACGCTTTCTGACCCTCATTGGAGATCTTATACTGGGGAATACGTGGCAATCTGACATTGGCTTTTAAAGTGATCACATATGGCGGTATTTCCAAAAGGCCCACATCATTGGGACCAGTAGCCCAAAGGACATCCGGAAGGGATGACAATTCAGGTGGCATTGCATTCTTAGACAAATACATTGGGGAAATCACTTTCTTACCTAATGTAAGTTGTACTCCTGAGGGAGAACAATATAGCGTGGCATGCAATCTTTTTAGCAAATCTAAGCCTAGCAAATTTTCACCACAACCTGTTGTTAGGATGAGGGGTGCTTTTAGCTCACAAGGTCCAACAGAAAGAGACATAGGACTAGAAATCGGGTTCCGAACTGGGGGGCCAGAAAAACCTACTGAGACATTCATTTCGCCAGACAAAGGCGCGCCAGGGAGTTTCGAATGCATGATTGAACTCTTTGCAGCACCAGTATTCAGCAGAAAGGGCTCCGTTACATTTGCTGTAGTTACTTTAACATAAGGTCCGCTCTGATCCACTGGCACTGAAACAACTCCCTCTCTCTGTCTACGGCTGTCCTAGTAATCATCATCTCCTACATTGTCATCTTCCGCATAATAATCATTATTGTAGTACTGAGCTGTATTACCAGTCGCGTTGGCTTGCTGATCAAAGCTATTTATGGTATTTTGAGGCGGAAGAGGACGCGCGTTCTGGGTAATATTTCCACGCCCTCTGCCTCTAGGAGCTTGCTGACCACCTCTACCTCTTGCGCCATACGCATTACTGTTACGCTGCATTAATTTAGGGCAACTATATTTAAAATGACCTTCCTCTTTGCAATATGAACATTGGTTGGGACCCACAGGGATTCGTGGTTGATAATACCCATTCATTTGCTGATTATTCTGAAACTGTTGGGGCTGCTGATAGATACCTTGTGTTTGCTTATAATTATTCTGTCCTCCACGTGGCGGATAGGCCTGCTGCAAGAGGACCTTTGTCTTTAGTTCTTTCGTTTTCTTATCTGTTCTATCCTTCTCATCTTTGTCTCTATTCTCATAATACTGTGCAGTAGCCAGTATTTGCGCTGAAGAGGAAACAGCCCAAGAACTTTCTGAATCTTTTAATTTTTTACACAACTCGGGGAGTAGATTCTGCACAAATTTATCGACAAATAACCGTTGGCCACCTTCAGTGCTCATGTCTTGACCACTGTGGTCGATAAACGTTTCTTCAAACCTGGTAAAGAAATCTGACACTGTTTCATCTTTCTTCTGCTTGCATGCGGATAGTTTGTCCCAATTTACGCGCATTGCGGGCATTATGGTCTTCATGTATGTGATAATTCTACCAGGGAGCGCTGCTATGAGGGGCTCAGGTTTTGCACCACCAACTTGTCTAGTGTCTGCGGCAATGATATTAGCCCATGTGTCACCTAGTTCTGCAGCGTGATCTACATTACGAATGGATCCCCATAAAGGCTGCGGGACCACATTCCCAAACAACATGTCTATGTCGGCTAGATTCATTACACATGATTCTGCAGTTTGTGACAACTCCTTATAATATCCTGCAGGGTTTTTACGGGGATCAGGCAATGTCTGCTTAAGTGCTAACACCTCAGATCGCTTCCATGGGACATGTACCCAAACACGCTGAAAATATGGCTGAACAGGTGGGTTAGCAGCTGGATCACCAGGTCTCCAGACTGGAGGAACCTCGTGCATCGGATATTGGCGCGCTTTTACTTCCTTCCCTACAGGGAAATCCTGGACAAACAATGATTGCTGACAATCGCCATTTCTAAGGGACAGTAAAGTCGCAACTGCTTTATCTACATTGGGGCCCACAAGTACACCTGTTCCGAAATCAAATCGTACTCAACACAATTCCTGTGGGTTTGGGTTTGCACCCTTATCCTCCAATTCCTCACAGAGGAATTCACACATTTTATCAAACACATACCTCTGTTTTGGGGCATCCCATTGATGAAAGACATTAACAACCGATTCCACATCATAGCATGAAGGGAAACCAATCCACCTACGCGCCAGGTGATCCAACACCTCTTTCTCTTCGGGACCAGGAAGCGGACTGCGCAATTGCTTACGCTGTAAACCAGGAGTCGCACCAGATGACCCAAAGAGAGGCGACATTAAACTAGTAACTACATTAGCCAGTCGTTGTCGTGCTGAAGGAGAAGTTGAGGCGAAAACAGGGGGATAGACAGAGGGAAGAAAAACAGATTCAGATACAGGTACCGGGGTAGTGTAAGAAGGAGCGCCAGGGGAAGCTGCTGGCGCGCTAGGCAAAGTCGCAGGAAGCGCGGGGGTAACAGGTGGCAAAACTGGCGGCCCTTGAGAGGGCTGCAATGCAGGGATAGGAGCCAGCTGAGGAGGAGCTGGCGGCTGCGGGAAGGCTTGCGACATATTTACTAGAGGCTGCGCATTTACAAGCTGTGGAGGTGCGGTGGCATTTTGCGCATATGGGGGTGGCGAACTTAACAAATGGGACATTAGGGAATCTTTATCTTTCTCTTTTGTCTCATCTTGCACAAGGGGTGACAAAACAGGGTAACATTTATCAATCCCTAGTTTGCGCTGTCTGTGCAACTGTTCCTTCATTTGTTCTTCCTCATTATCTTTAAATTGCACAGCTGCTTGCATCACTGACATACCTCTCTCTCTCTTATCTCTTTTCGCTAGCTTTATTTCCTTCTGTTTGGCTTCCTTTCGCCATAGGCGGAAAGAATCAAACATCGCCGGCCGGGCTTTCTTTTTAAACAATTTAACTTCCAAATTATCTAAGATATCTGTATCGAAACTACCATTTTGGGGCCATTTTAAAACACCGTCCTTTCTGGTGTATCAGATCCATATTTCATTATATGCAATGGGGCCCACGCCATGTTTTACATAAAGCTCATAAGTAGGAGTTCCAATTGGAGGAACCGGACATGAATCCTCTAACTGGAAATCCCTTCCACAACCCAAACAAAACAATCTACAAAATACACTAGAACCAGGCATCTTCGCTCACTAGTCTAGTTTCAAACGTCAAAGGATTATCGAATACGATAGTCTCGTGAATACACGAGTCCTCTGGCTTTGGGACTTGCAAGCACCAAATCAAAATGATCCCGAAGGATACCAAATTCAAACTGGGAGACGCTCCACTTATACTTAACTGAATATTGATGATCGATGGCGTCACCAGAAGACTCTCTCAATTGTTTCGCTCTACCAAAATCGTCAAGGGTCCAAAACAGGGCGATTAATCAGGGCAGCAGTCCTTCGTAGCCGTCGAGACGCGGAGAACCTCGCAGAAAAGACTTTCGGACCACGTCGATATGCAGGGGTCGATGAAGTGGCGGCCTTCCTCCAGAATTTCCACACGAAGCTCCTCACGAACCTCTGGCTTGGACCGGTACCGCTGAAATCGCGCCGAGTTGGGCGCCAAACTGAAGTACTGGGTATTTTAAGCCCAGCGGTGCAGGGGAACACACCCTATGACTTCGGGGTTCTTCCTGTTTCAGACCTACAGAAACACAGAGTCTTCTGGGTGAAGTCAAAGATCAGTTTATTGGCTGCAGACCAATTACAGGCATCCTAGAAGTACAACAGCGTGTATGTTCTCAGGAGACTGCTAAAAATCACAGAAACGAGCTTCTTCTTAAATACAGATTTTCCTGCCTCAGGCGTACATTCTTGGGTTTATGGCATGGTCATTCAGAGTGTACATTACAAATGAAAAAGCAGAGTCATGATGACCATCCCACATTCCAGTGAAGCCAGCCCGCAATTATTTACACAGTAAAGCTCAGATCCCACCTCAGATATCGATAGGCCCCAATAAACAGGAGCATCTCCTGTTTTGGGAAATAAAGCAGGAATCAGCAATGTGTGAAAGAGATTAGCTGGGGGCTTGTGTAGGATGAAAGGACTTTATGGTGTGTCAAGCCCTGATGCTAATCACAGGTGGCCAGAGGACGGGGAACTCGTGAGACCAGTTTGACCTGGGGCAGCGGAGCCAAGCTGCCCAGGTCACAGAAAAGTCAAAGAAAGCCACATGTGCTCTAAAAGACCCGTCTTAGCTTCATACTATATAACCTATGTTAGGGCAACCATAAGATGGCCACCAATACAAAATGGAACCCACGTAGTGATGTAAAATAGCGTGTACACAGTGCATTCATAGCTAAAACGTTACAGAAAGCACTCGTACATACCGCATTAACCATTCACGGTTTACTATTACCGAGATAGACAGGGGTAGGGCCCTATCTCCTACGCGGTCCCAAATTCTAAAGTACGACAGGTATTCGGAGGGGTTAAGGAAAAAGAAAGTACGGAGGACCGGTACGGGCGATCCGTGTTAGTTACAAAATCAAAGGGGAAAAGAGGGGGGAAGCCAAATTAAAAATACCAACAGTCCGTAAATGTCAATAATCAGTTACAAGTCATTCTGAAACTATGGAAAAAACAGCAAAATTTTAATTTTTTAATTTGCAAGATAAATGCACAATATTAAAAATCATTTCAAATTACAGGAAAATGCAATGTATAAAGTATGTCACATAACATTATATTGACAACTACATGAATTGTCTATTTGGAAGCTGTGAAAGAGATATACCTCTTGGCAATGCAAAAATGTCAGGAGTAATAGGATATCAAGTGTAGAGATGAATGGTACTATTCCACTCGTCAATTGTATTTAATCCCTGATTTACGTAATTACAAAGTGTTATCCATTTACATTCACTTTTATTCAGTAGGGATTGGAGATTGCCGCCACGAAGTGGAAGGCGGGGTTGGTCAATTACTTGCCATTTTATGTCAAGTTCATCATGATTCATCTCCAGGTAGTGGGTAACCAAGGGAGCTGTCAAAACTTTGCAATGTATTTTACTTTTATATTGAATGATTCTTTGCTTGATCATCTGTGTTGTTTGACCAATATAGATAAGATTACACGGGCATACAATTGCATAAATCACATTCTGTGAACGACCGTTGGTAAAAGTATTTAGAGTATGTGATTTATCATTGTATCTGAATTCCTTGGTGTTAAAGGTAAGATCACAGACACTACATGTCTGGCATTTGTGATGTCCCAGTATTGGTGGCAAACCCCAAGCTGTAGTAATGGTATTGGGTTTGGTAGAGTTAGTAGGCCAAGTAATAGCATGCACCAAATGGTTAGACAAATTGTTCCCACGTAGAAAGGAGAAGAGTGGTGGCTCTTTGAAGGATTTGTTGGTTCTCAATAGTGTCCAATTTTGTACTATCTATTTCAACACATTCTACGGCTAATTTGCGTACCACAGTTAATCATTAGAGTTATTTGCCAGGAAATTTAGCATTTAGTCCCGCGTGTAATTCATGTTTATTAAGGAGTAATGTTGATTAGTACCAACACTCCATACAATTAGTACAGGTTAGTATTTAGAATGATTACATAATTAAGATTTTCATGCAAAATAGAGAAGGTATACACATGTTCCGTTTTACCTGCTCCACCAATCCACCCTTTGGTGATTTTTAATATCACCACAAATCCCACTAAATTTTAGTTTAAATTTTTACGGAAATTAATTCTCAGTTCTCTTACATTTGGTTACGTCACATCATTGTTTCCCCCATCTCATCCTCTCTTGTTTTCTTATATATATTCTCTTTCCATTCTTCCAGTTCTATATCTTCCATTTCTCTTTCCTTTGTTTCTTTTTTTTTCTTAGCTACTTCTCTTTTTATTTTACATTGTAACTTTCTTCTTTTTATACATACACACCCTAATCTAAATATTAATACTAATATTACCACACAAGTCACTGGTATTAGAATCTTACCTACAAATGAACTACCCAATTTTATTAAGGAGCTTTTGATAGTAGAAAACCCTTTACCAATCTTTTCCCAAACACTTTCAAACTCCAATGGAACAATTTCCTCATGCAAATCTGTTATATTCTTAATATATTTCTTTAAATCTTGACTCTCGTCAGGAATATAAGTACAACAATGTTGCACTTTCAGCATTCCACAGACTCCTCCCTCTTTTGCCAAAATAATATCAAGGGCAAGTCTATTTTGCATCACCATGGATCTCATGGCAACCATTTCGGTATTTACCAGTACGGATCCTCCAGCAGTGCTTGTCCATAAGCGATCCACTACTGTAGTCAATTTTCTAATTTTATGTGCATTCAGAGATATTCCAACGGCTGGTATCAGTGCTCCAAAAATATCCCCTACAATTTCCGACCAACTTTCCCTCCTCCTACGTGTTAGTTGTCTACCTATCTCATGCGCACCATCCTTTCCCCTTCCCACATGAAATATCTTTGGGAAGACCAGGCCTAGGTAACGTGCCATACCAATGGTCCGGCAACCGATAACAAGCTTTGTTCCCGCAGATAAAATATAATCCAGGGAATACCGGATCGTTCCCTCCTTTAAATCCCCATCCTCCCATGATTCTATACGTATCATGGCATTCACTCGCACCTATAAAATAATTATCATACACAGTTTCATTTCTTCTGATACACAATTTTCCTTTCTGAGGCCAATCTAAAGCCATTGCGTGACTTGTTTCTCCCTTCAAGTGTTTTTTCTTTTCTACGTCCCAAACGGTCTTCTCTCATTTTCCCTCAGGTATCTTTCTTTGCATTGATTCTCCTCTCTTCCACTATGTCCAAGAATTTCTTCTCTTCCTTCTTTAGACTACAAGTAAGATTATTCTTTAACACTGCTTCTAATGTCAATTCTCTAGTTTCTAAAAAATATTCACCTAAAGTCTTACCAGGTTTTATCTTATTCAATTCAGGAACTACAGGTACTTGTGAGAAAATGTTATCTACGTCAGAGAAATAGTATTCTAATTTCTCTGTTTTATAAAACAAACTTGCCAACACACTACAGGTTATTCCATATGTCACAGGAAGGTAGTGATATGTAACACCTTCAGACACCGATGCAGGTAATTGCATGCAAACAATCTCTAATGTCCATAGTTTTTACATATTCATACAATAATTTTGAAAAAACATTATTAGAAAAATCTGTTATAGACCTATCCTTATGCAGATCAGTTCTGTCTATCAATCTAGTTACATGAGTATCATGAATCTTTTCTGTATTAGTCTTATTCACCGGATGACCCTCTACCGTTTCAAACGTTACTTTAAATGAAATTATAAAAGCCAATACACTCCACAGAAGCATTAGTAATCCTGTACAACAACACACTTTGCACCATCTTCGAAGAACACACACGTAGATTTTCTACCTTCTGTGTTTGCCATTTCGGAAATGATCAGTGTCTTTTGACTTAGCCTCTTTTATTCACAACTAACTTTGTCTAAACCCAAGGCTCTATGCGCCTACTTGGTTCTTTTCGGTGATAGGCCTTATCCGGTAATTCAATCTCTCTGTATCTCCTTTGTCATTTCAGTCTGGCATTTGATCGACTTTGTTCTTGGTTTCACAATCTTGATTCAGAATTTCCTGAACATCCGTTTCTTCTCCGATATCAGACAAAATAACTCTCAGGATTTCAACCACTTCCGGTACAGTCACACCTAGACTTTCTTGGCTGTCTGCTTCCTCTTGTACTTCAGGAAGTGCCACATACATCCACTCTGGTGACTTATACTTCTGGTTGGGTCTCTTAATTCGTTTTTCTTTCTTCAATTGTGTCGGATCAAGGTCTTCTGATTTTTCTTGACTAGACACCTCATTCACTTGTTCTGCTTTGGCTGATTTCACTCTAGTTAATCGATACCTTAGCCTTTTTATTTTGTTTGGCCAAATTTCCTCTTTTGCTGGCCTTTTCAACTTATTTCCCTTTTCACCTCGCTCGGTTTTTCAAGCTCTCTTCCTCAAGATTCGTCCTTCTTGTACTTCTCCTTCGCTTTCCTCAGATTCGGTCTCAGTGTGACCCTTTCCTTCTTTCGAATTTTCCTTCACAACCTCCTGCGCCCTGTCTACAGTTGTCCCTCCTCGTGTTTCTTCCACGCAATCTTCCTGCTGACTAACTGTCCCTTCTTCTACCTGGATGTGTGTTTTCCCTACGCCTCCTCGGGGGTCTTCCGCAACAATCTTACCCTCACTCTCTGTATCTAATTCCTCACCTTCTACTTCTGTGACCTCAGGTGGAATCTCTCTCGTATTTGCATGTGGAGCTTCTTTATCGAGGATCTCTTTGACAGTTTCTTCAATATTTTCCTTTACCTTTTCCTGTACTCTGACCTGTTTAGTATCTGACTCGGAGCTTGTATCAGAAATCTCCAAATTGTCTTCTCAATGGCAAATTCTCTGGTTCTGTAACTTGGCTTGGTTCCAACTCTCCTCTTCTTGGAGTTGGTCTGGTTCTGGTTTCTTCGGATTCTGACTCAGAACTGGTATCTGACTCCCCCAGATATTCTTTTTCAGGTCTACCTGCAGGACTCTGGATTCGGAGAGTATGACTCGCATGAATCCAATTCTTTACTCTGGCACATTTCACAGCCGTCGTCGTGGTCAAAATTACTTGACGTGGGTTACCCCAACGTGGGACCAGACAATTTCTTCTCCTATGCACTTTGATTCTTACCCAGTCTCCTGGAATTAAATCATGAGCGGGCTTCTTTTCAAGGGTGGTTGCATCCGATCCAACCTGATGAAACACAGAATGAACGGAATCAGCCAACCCCTTGCAATAATCCAACAGAAAGTCATCAGATATAGGCAGTAGTTTGTTGACAGGAATGAAAACATGTCTCATCGCTCTACCCATAACAATTTCATGGGGACTCAGTCCAGTATTTCTATAAGGAATAGATCTAATAGTCATGAGCACTAGAGGCAAGACATCAGGCCATTTTAAACCTGTGGCCAAACACATCTTTCCCAATCTGTTTTTAATGGTGCCATTCATTTGTTCCACTACTCCAGAAGCCTCTCGACGGTAGGCACAATGCAGTTTCTGTTGTACATTCAATGCTTCACAAATCAACTTTATGATTTCATTCTCAAAATGCTTTCCTCTGACTCTATCAAAACTGGGAACCCAAATCTAGGAATAAACTCTCTCAATAGGAGTTTTGCTACTGTAACCCCATCACTCCTTCTGGTTGGGTACGCTTCTACCCATCGTGAAAACAGACAAACACTAGGACATACCTTAGCCGATTACATGGGGGCATTTCAATGAAATCAATCTGCATTCTGGTGAAAGGACCTCCCTCATGTCCTATTGTTCCCAAGCTCACCACTGTTTTTCTTCCTGGATTGTATTGCTGACATATGAGACATCTTTGACAAATGCTCTCAGCTACAAGCCGAAACTTGGCATTATACCATGTCTGTTTGAAAAGTCTGATCATAGCATCCCTTCCTACATGTGCCTGGCCATGGTAGATACCATGCTATCAGGCATGACTGGTCTTCCATCCCGATAAACCCAAACTCGGTCTGCCTCTCCGGGTGCGCATTCTGATTTTATCCACTGTTTCTTTTCCTCATCTCCTGTCTCTTCCTGTAACTGCCTCACCTCTTCCCACGTATTCACAGTGTTAGTAAAAAGTAAGGCACATGAGTTCATTTCCTTTTCCCTGTTTCGATTGACTGAGTTCTGGTTGCACGCATAATATTGCGCTGTCATTTGCAAATTCATTCCCAGCCGATACGTAATCAGCACTCTTCGAATGGGCAGCACATTTTACTACTGCCAATTGTTTAGGCAGCTGTATCGTACCAAGCAGCTTCCCAACCACTTCAGCATTCCTTATAGGGGTTCCACTCGATGTCAAGAACCCTCTTTGAGACCAGATTTGCCCAAAGTTGTGCACAACTTCGAATCCATACTGACTATCAGTAATGATAGTGACTCTCAGACTCCTTGCCAATTTGCATGCTCTCGTTAACGCAAACAGTTCAGCAACCTGAGCTGATCTCACTCCTCTCAGACAAGACACCTCAAACACAGCAGCTACAGTACACACTGCGTATGCTGCACTCAAAATTCCTTCTTCGGTTCTCAAACATTACCCATACACAAACATCACATAGTCACTTTCTTTCAGAGGCACATCTTTTATGTCAGGACGTGGCTTGGTGCAATAGTCAAGCACTTCCAAACAATCATGATCCACGTTATCCTTCACTTCCACATTTACAGCATCAGGCAACAACGTTGAGGGGTTTACATTGAGACACCTCACAAGGCTCACATTCGTTTCACCCAAAATGACTTTCTCATACTTAGACGACTATGAGTCATAAATTGGGTGCGGCTCCTTGTTAAAAGGATCGCCACATCATGAGGTACAAACACTCTCACAGGATATCCCATCACAATTCCTTCACTCTGCTCAAAGCTTTTACAGGTAGCAGCCACTGCTTTCAAACAACCAGGCAATGCCACAGCTACAGGATCTAGTACAGCCGTGAAATATGCAATTGGTCGTCTCAATTTTCCATGTTTCTGTACTAACACAGAAAGTGCACATCCATCCCTCTCACTGCAATAGAGCTCAAACTCTTTTTCATAGTCAGGCATTCCAAGAGCCGGGGCTTCACACAAGCTGTCTCTTAATTGTTTAAAAGCCTTCAATTCTTCCTTGTTCAAATCAAGGGGGTCTTTCACATCACTCTTCGTCAATCGCACCAAAGGTTTTGCAATCAGTGAAAAGTTGCTGATCCACTGACGGCAGTATTCAACCATTCCAAGACACATTTTCACTTCTCTTTGAGTCATTGGTGCTCTCATTCCCTTTATTATTCTGATCCTGTCTGCAGTCACTTTTCCCAGCCCTTTCTCAATTTTATGGCCTAAATATTGTACTTGCTTTTTGCAAAATTGTAATTTTGATGGGGATACTTTAAGTCCTCCATCCGCCAAATGATTCAGTAACGCAACGGTATCTACCAGACAGGCTTCTTGGGTTCTCAATGCCACCAGTAAGTCATTGATGTATTGAACTAGTACTGAGCTTTCGGGCAGTTTTAAATATTCCAGGGATTTCTTTAGAATCGGATTAAATATCGATGGACTTTCTGTATACCCCTGTGGGATTTGGCACCATGCCAAAGTACGTTCGCCGAACTGGAACGCAAAAATCTGTTGGCTGTCAAGGTGCAATGGAATGGAAAAGAAAAGAATGGAAATGGAAAAGAAAGCATGACACAGGTCAATGACTGTGTACCATTCTGCATCATGAGGAATCTGGTATAGGATCACTGAAGGGTTTGGTACATTATCTCTCTCAAAATACCTTGTTTAATCATTTTGTATATTATAGGAGTCACTCCTGCAATTATTTCGGGTGTCAATTTATATTGGGGGATATTTGGGTAATTTATTCCTTCCTTTACAGTTATCTTTACAGGATCTACATTTCTCATCAATCCCATGTCTTCTCCTGTGAAATCCCATACCTCGGGTTTTACTGTTTTCTTCAATTCCTGAGGCAATTCTTCTGTACAACAAATTCCTCAGTAACTTCGGGTTCCATATTGGCCATGGTCATTTTATACAGTACATCCTCATCAGGAGTTTCAAAAGCTATGCCATCCGGAGTACAGAAAATCGTGCAATTTATTTTACACAACAAATCCCTACCTAATAAATTTACAGGGCTGATATCGCACACGACAAAGCGGTGCATTGCAGAATATTTCCCTATTTTAACTTTAACTGGTTCAGTAAGATATGTTTTTATCTGTCTGTTTGACACTCCAACTACTTGGATTGTGTCATCCGAGAGAGGAAGATTTTTGACGTCAGCTGATCTAACAGTTGAGCGAGTAGCACCAGTATCTACTAGGAAAGTAATATTTTCATCATTTACCTTTCCGTCCACAAAAGGGCCTGTCTGGTCTACCTCTAGAGTTGTGCCAAGTACGCACTCTTATTCCTCTCCTCGACACCGTCAATAACTCTCTTCTGACTCACTCTCATCGCATTGCAGCCAATACTGCGAACCAGCACTAGCGTGCGGTAGCTTTACCTGTTCCTCGGTGTAGAATCCGGTCTCATTACTGTATCGCTGAGGGTTGACGCTCTGTGGAAAAGGTGGCTTTGGCACCTGACACTGTTGGGCAACAACCTGCTGCTGTCGTTGTAGTTGACAACTCACCTCATTCTGCACCTGTAGATTCAATGATGCATTATCGCCATTAGCACTTGGGGGCAATTTACACTCTGATTTCCGATGCCCTACCTTCCCACAGTTATGACATGGCCACTTCTTTTTGGCTTCGTCTAGACTAATCTGTCCCTTTCCTTTTCCAATATTAGGTTTTTGTCTCACATGGCCCATGCCATTTGCTTATTCAATCAGTTGGGCTTCCTGCCTTTCCGCTACCTTAACCTGAGCCCACACGGCCTTCTCCTTTAGCTTGCGTTGCTTTGCTTCAATTTCGTCACTAAAATATTTTGCATGTCTCAGTACTTCATCTATCTTTTTATTTTGCCAATCCACTGTATGCTGTTTAATCATTTCGCTTACCTCAGGTCTCAACGCATACACAAATCGATATACAAAATGACTTCGATCCTGCTCACTCAATTTCTCATCACCACTGTATTGCTTAAAAGCCAATAGCAATCTCTCATAATAGGCATGTACAGATTCTCTTATTTCCTGGTGAGTTCTATAAATTTTTACCCAATCAGTTTCTTTCGGAGGTACTTTATTTCTCAAAAAAGTAATTACCTGCTCATACTTTCTCATTAATTCTGGGTCAGGGACACCTGTTTTAGGATCTCTAGGATAACCGACTGTAATTTTACATTCCGCCCATAGATCTGTGGGCACAATTATATCGAACAGACCATTCAAATCTATCCACAGTACTTTTGATAATTTGACAAATCTTTCGCATTGTCGATACCACTCCACAGGCTTCTCCCGGAGCCTGGGGAAGTCATTTGTAAATGACAAAATATCCTGTCTAGTCCAGGGAACATGCACATAACCTCCTCCTGGAACCTCCCTCATAGGGCATTCCGTGACTACAACCTCCTTTTCTCTTACTGGAAAAGCTGAAAAATTCTTATCTGTTGCATCGTCTCTTTTCCGAAACCACCTACTTTTCCATCTATCTACATCACCCCATTTCCTTAGCAATGCAATCAGTTCTTTAATTTGAGTTAATCTTCCTGCAGTATTCAAGTTCTCAATATCTTTTTCAGAGAAGTCTACTCTATATGGTTTCTGTAATGATTTTATTTTCTCAAAATCAATACCCATTTTGCTTGCGGTCTCTTCCAGTTTCTCATGCAAACTTCTCGCTCTCCAAGTTATACTTTTACAAAGAAACATTAATTCCTCGTCCTGATATGCTTTTAATTTTTCAGTTGGAATAGTCCCTAAAATTAATTCCTCCAACGTTATTTTTAATTTTGCCACATCTAAAGGTTGAGGTTCTGTATCTTTTCGCTGTAAACTCCTTAACCAATCGCTTAATTCATCTGAAGTGGGACCTACAGGCATTGTTTCATTTCTTAATCACTCTATACTTCTTTCTGGGGACTCTGGTGCCGATTCTGTTGTCATCAGCGTTTTACTTGCTGGACTTTGATTCACTGTCAGATTTTTAGGAGTACTTAACCCTGAGGTTCCTTCTAATTTTCCCCATGGATTTTCTCCTGAATCTCTTTTTCCCGCCTCCATTTGCTTATTACTATTGTAAGGAATCGTTAAACAATGCTCACTATCTTTCTGTTTGTCAAAGACAGGCATCACTGGTCCTATCGTTACAGGAACAGTTACGGCTTCCATATTTTTGGTCAATTCCCTAATTTTCTCAGTTAATTCCAGAGTAGTTCTAGCCAACTCAGCTGAATTCTCATTTACCATCCTAACAGGTTGTGCTGTTTCAGAGTCTCTAAATGGATTATTATTCCCCTATATCAGGTGGCGTTTGCTCAAAGGTTTTATTTTGTGAGGTTTCTTTTACTGGCGCACTCGGCGTCAGCAACGTGGAGTCTGGTTGATATGGGGAGGATTTTTATAAAACATGTCCTTGAGCACATCATCCTCCGACTCATTCACACCATACTTGTAACCTTCTGACCCTGTATTGTTTCTCTTCTCTGTACACTTTCTACCACTAGTTTCTTCAGCGTTTCGCAAAGGGAACATCTCATCAGCCATGTTTGCACTCCGCCATTTCCTCATCCTGTCATCATGACTTTCCTGTCCACACGGTCTACCAAACATGTAATTATACCTTCCGCCACTCCGCTGTTGTTCTCTTTCATACATCTCATCTTCCCATTCCGTTAAAGCTTCAAACTGAGTAGGTCTAGGTCTTGGTTCTAATCTCATCATCCTTTCTCTTAAGTTCCTTAATACAGCTAAAGTAAATGAACCACTTTCTGGAAATGCTAGAACTCCATCTTGTTTAGTATACTTTGCTCAATTATCTAGCCAAATACATGTATGGTACCCATTTTTCGCCACCATAAAAGATGCTGCCAATTTCGGTGGGGAAGTAGCTGTCCTTCCCTAGTCACAATTGGCTTATCTTTTTTAAATAGTTTCTTGATTTTCCCAAACCAGGACTTTTTCTCTTTCTCTGGTGGATCGCAATACATCATCTTTAACCACTTTCTTCAATCTCGAATCACTAAATTTCCTGAATCGCTTCTCTATGACTATTCTGTTTACTATTCAATCGTAGCGCGACTCACACTAACGCACCAATCAGGAGCGTCTACATTACACTGAAATTCTCCAATCCCAGCGCGACTCACACTAACGCAACAATCCTGGGCGTCTACGTCACACTGGCAATTCTCCACTCCTAGAGCGGCATACCCCAGCGCACCAATCTGTGAGACTTCGTCTCTCAATGGCTGGCCAATCCCAGCGCGGTCTTTCTGACGTCAGCTTTTCTTGCTACTCCTGCTTCTGCTGACTCCTCCTTTACAAAAGTTATCAGCAAACTTTTCTTGCGTTTTCTTCACTCAAAATCTGTTAGTAACGACTTAAAAACACCACTGTTAGACCTGGCACCTTGGCGTGAGTCTCCCTTCCTCTTTTTGTCGCTGTGCCTCATGTGCTTTCATGGTGTTGGCCGCTCAGCGCGCTGTGCCACTGCCAACCAGTGTCGCGGTGCGAGTGCTCCCTATGTAAATTATATATGTTGGTTGGATTCCATGATTGGATTGTTTGGTTCACTGTCAGACCCCAGTAAAGTGCACCAGGAGCGCCAGGGCATGTAAATGCAAACACCGCTAGTGGGCTTGCAGCACTGGTTGTGCCACCCACAGAAGCGGCCGGTAAAATATGTCTAAGGTCTGCCATCGCAGAACCTGCGTGCAGTCTGGTACTGACATGCTGACTGGCAAGTGCCCACACTTGCCGGTCCCTAAACCTTCCCTTAACTTCATGTTAGTCACCCCTCTGGTAGGCCCACAGGCAGGGTGCGTTGTAAGCATAAAGTAGGACAAGCCTGGATGCGTGGCATGTCCCAGTAGTGAATTACCGCCATCTTGTTGTTCACTACTGTAAGGCTACCCTGTTCTCATAGGCCAGTATGGGCGGCTAGGATTGTTACATCCTATGATCCTAACCGACCCAGGGAACATGGTAGAAGATCGAGTTTAGTATGCCTGAACTCGGAATATTAAGGTACATTTTTTCCCAAGGTTTATTTTAATATTCCGCGTTTGCAAATGCCGCATTTAGAAAGCTGGCCTTTGCTTGCTTAAACATTTCAGCCCGCCTCTGCGTGATGTGTATCTGATGTCTGGCTGGTGTGAGTGACAGGGCTGGGGGAACCCAGATGGGCAGGGCTAGGTAGCCTGGTGGTGAATAGGACGATCGACAGGTAGATGGGTGGGAGGAGTACTCCTAGGCTCTGAATAGGACAGTGCTCTGCCACCACAATGCCGGCTCCGCCCCCTGTGGAGCGTCTGATGACTCTGCCCTGCACTCTGAAAGAAGAAGCCTGCATCGCGTAAACAAAGTGCTCAGAAACCGAACTGGACTAGGCAAGGGCCCCCCTGGCCTGGGAGAACAAAAGATTTGCTGTATAAATGTAGGAGTCCTGCTCCTAAGAAACTAGATCCGCTTTTGACCAAGACGAATCTCTGCCTGAGGAGGAGGCACCGGGAAAGCTGTAAGGAGGAAGACTGTCCCTATCCTGGGGAACTGGCCTGCAGTGGCGACCTTGCTGCCAAAGGAGAGAAGAGAAACTTTTGCTGAAGACTTTGCTTTACTTTTACTTTCAAGACTTGTGCTTTTCAAAACGATCTCCAAGGGCCTGAAACAAGCTTGCCCCCTGAACTGAGCCCCAGGACCATTGGGCTCTACCTGATCTTCACTCGCCTGCCGCTGGACTGTGGTGTCCTTTCCCTCGCCGGAGCTGTGACCCTCGTGCCCCAGTCCCTCCCTGAGCCGTGACCAGGACTGCTTAGCCGCCCCCGCCTTGGGAAGAGCCTCGCTCGATCAGAGCCGCTCCCCCTAAGCTGTGCTGGGCTGCCCCTGTCACCTCGCTCGCTGGAGGCTCGCTGTGCACCTTCACCCTCCCGCCGGAATCGGCGTTGTGAGCATCTCCAAGCCTCGGACGGCCCGGACGTAACCTGCGTGCCGTGCCCGGCTGCCCCGCTTTGTTCACCCGCCACCTGCAACACCCCGCTCTTGTCGTGAGCCTGAAGATCAGACCCCCATCGTGAAGTGTGGGAGCCCCGGACGCCGCCTCGCCCTTCTGTCGAAGAGCCGCTGAAATCCCGCACCCGCCTTTGCGTCAAGAAACAAGGTACTGTACTTACGAACTCGACCGTGAGCTCGCATCGGATCCAGGGTCCGCAACGTTCTGATTTCCCTGTCATCTGCCGTGTGCTTTCCTGTCGCCGCCTCAGCACGGAGTGCGCTGAGGCCCACAGTTACCTTGTGCCCGCCTAAGAACTTTCCGCAACAAAGAGAACTTTACCGTATTCCTAAGAGTTGTGGCCCCATCAGTTTAACGTTACTGGGCCTTGTATTGAATCTGCTGAATCTACATAAAAGCTTATTTTTATATACTTCCTGATTGGTGTCCGTTTGTGGTGCATGCAAGGGGTTTACTGTATGTATAGTTGCACTTGCTTAACCGTGTACGCCTGAGACTTAGCCTAGACTGCTCGCGCCATGCACCTAGAGGGTGAGCAGGGGTTATTCTGGGGAGTCATCCTTCGCCCTGACAAGAAGTAAAGGGTCCCTGCTTGTTGTGGGTACACACCTGCGCCAACCAGAGCCCCCTCATTTCTGGAAATGCTAGAACTCCATCTTCTTTAGTATACTTTGCTCAATTATCTAGCCAAATACATGTATGGTACCCATTTTTCGCCACCATAAAAGATGCTGGCAATTTCGGTGGGGAAGTAGCTGTCCTTCCCTAGTCACAATTGGCTTATCCTTTTAAAATAGTTTCTTGATTTTCCCAAACCAGGACTTTTTCTCTTTCTCTGGTAGATCGGAATACATCATCTTTAACCACTTTCTTCAATCTAGAATCACTAAATTTCCTGAATCGCTTCACTATGACTATTCTGTTTACTATCCAATCCCAGCGCGACTCACACTAACGCAACAATCCTGGGCGTCTACGTCACACTGGCAATTCTCCACTCCTAGAGCGGCATACCCCAGCGCACCAATCTGTGAGACTTCGTCTCTCAATGGCTGGCCAATCCCAGCGCGGTCTTTCTGACGTCAGCTTTTCTCGCTACTCCTGCTTCTGCTGACCCCTCCTTTACAAAAGTTATCGGCAAACTTTTCTTGCGTTTTCTTCACTCAAAATCTGTTAGTAACGACTTAAAAACACCACCATTGCCAGTTTCGCTAAACCAAAGAGATAGCTTTGTCCAATTACACAAGAATTCTGTATTTCTCGAGAGCAGCGCGTACCTCTGCCCTTCCACAGAATTATTCAGTTTCGCTGATAAAGTAGCACTTCCCTCTAGCCTACCCTTCTAACAAGCAAAAAGGCTAACCGTTTCTCTGGGGATAAAACACATGTGGAGATTACACTGCTCCTGAGAATTAAGGCCAGAGTTTCACAAGAGAACCTGTTCCTATTGCACTCACGCACTTTCACACAGAAATGTCCCTAACGATAACACACAACGATGTTACCAAATCGAACCCAGACAATGCGTCGTGCGACTCCAATCGCCACACATTTTCCCTGTGTACCTACAGGGCAACAAGACAATACACCATGCGACTTCACTTGCCACACATTTTCCCCGTGTACCTACAGGGCATCCAGCTTCCTACATCCCGGAAGTCTTCAAAAACAACATACAACGCGACACGACTCAACATAGAATGTTAGTACATAACTCAATAATCAATCATCAATAATCAATGATCATTTCTCAAACCCTGTTAGCCCCGCATAAATCAAATCCCTTCGGGTGAAATCGTCCAATCGAATGCAGGCTAATACCCCAATAAGTCCGGGAAAAGTTATTTTTCGCTCGGCACGACGCAGTCCCAAAGATATCCAAAGGATCAGGCAATCGTGCAAGCAAATCGATCTACAGCCACCAACGCAAATTTGGGACACCCTTCTGGAACATACTAGTCTACACCCTCTTCTACAGTTCCCCTTTTATAGTAATTTCGAAAACAATTGGCAACAATTTCTAAAATCTAAACACTCGGATTGGCTAAGCCCCTCAATTTTGTAATACTGGAATGCCAACTTAAGCAAAACAAACAAAAAGTAATTAATATACGGAAATGAAGATTCTAATGTTTAAACCCACACTAACCCCAATATATATTAGCATTTTCCTAGCTCATAGCAACATTTAAAGCAATAATACTTACCATTTCCGCCATACCAGGAGCACAAACCATCACAAAAGCAACATAAATCATGCAACTATCTATTTCAGCACATTCTACGGTTAATTTGCGTACCACAGTTAGTCATTAGTTATTTGCCATGCAATTTTGCATTTAGTCCCGCGTGTAATTCGTGTTTATTAAGGTGTAATGTTGATTAGTACCAACACTCCATACAATTAGTACAGGTTAGTATTTAGAATGATTACGTAATTAAGATTTTCATGCAAAATAGAGAAGGTATACAAATTTTCCGTTTTACCTGCTCCACCAGGTTATTAAAATTTACCACCACGCAGCCCCATCCAACTCCTACTGTCCACCCCACCCAGCTGACTCTGCGGAGCATGATAATTGCATCAGAAATCCCGAAAACCAGCATTGGAGTGAGAGTTGAACCAATGCACCACTTTATTTTTTAACTCCTGAAAAGGTTCAGGTGGGAACTGGCCCAGGATGGGACATTCCGCAGAGCTACCACATATTGGGTCATCTCTGGAGGCAGGTTTAGCACAGTCCACCTTTGCACATGTGGCGATGAAGCCATGGCACAAGAACTGACCACCTCTCTGGGAACATCCTTAGTCTGTGAGGTCAGTGGGCATTCTTATAGCCCCTCAGAGGCTTCAAGACACTACCTACATCCTCATGGGCATGCTGGAGGAATATACTGGGGTATGGACAGCGGTGGTGGAATATTCCACCTCAGGTGGAATAAACTGCCACAGCTTCTGAGCGCTCCTGGGAACTGACCAGGTCTTTGCTGTCTTGGTCTGCTAGAGATATGGACGGCCTCTTCCATTAGCCATGATGCCACCGACACTAGCAAATGCTTAAGCGCATAGCATCTTCCACAAAAAGCCCCTGTTTGGAGAAATAAAAGTACTTGGTGAAAAACATCTAAAACCAGGTACTGCATGTGAGGCAGCTGGAATACAGGCAGTTTGTGGCTTCAGGAGCAGGATGCAACTAACGGAATAGCAGGCAGGAATCAGGACCCAGGACAATATCATGAAGCGTAGAAACGTCAACAGGACTGACGAAGCGTTGTGACGCAAGGGCAAGGCACTTCTGATCTACTTTTATACACAAAGGCCAGGAAATTACATCAGGGGAAAAAAGAAACCATGATGGATTGGAAAAAAGATAATAGGCGAACTAAGGGTGGCCACCATATTGGCTAGGGTGAATATAATTCCTTCCTGAGGAATTCTGGGAGGAAGAAACACTAAGAATGTGGAGGTACGCAAGGTACCTCCTTGCAGTCAACCCCCCAGGATCAGTATGAAGGCGCTGAGAAAAACTCCGGTGGGCCGGCCACTATTAGCTAAGCAGACAGGATGAGCGCTGCGGCCTGCCGGAGCTCCCCTCACAGCGAGAGAACCCGCCCAAGCCTGTATTAGAAGGCGTCGGGTCGACTGCAGTCCTACAGTATGCCCTCCCTCCCCCAAAGCCCCAGGCTCACCAGGAATGGAGGGTAAAAAACCACAAACAAGGAGCGGGGCATGAACCGAGGATGCATTTTCCCCATGATCTTTTAATTGAATTATAGCCTTTCCAATTATGAACTGGAGTTTATTCTTACAGAAACAAGAGTCACAAATCTCTTGTACCTCGAAATCAGGAACATCATTCACTACCACCGGAGGAGGCCCGGGAAGAAGGGAAAACCCTAGTATGCAACCCATGTAGACATAAAAATGGAGAAGTCTTATTGGCACTATGGACAGAGTTGTTATTTGAGAATTCAGCCAGGGATAAAAAGGATGAGCAGTCATTCTGTGTTAAAGTACAAAACATTGGCGATATTGCTCTAACCCCTGGCTTATGCGTTCAGTCTGGTCATTGGTCTGGGGATGATAGCTAGATGACAGGGCTACTTCAGCTTGAAGGGATTTACACAATGACTTCCAGAAATGGGAAACAAATCGGGAACCTTGATCGTAAATAATAACCTGGGGAATCCCATGTAAAATAAATATTTCCTGCAAGAATAGGTGTCCCATGTCGCTGGCACTGGGCAGCTTCTTCAAATTGTACCATTCTGGAGTAGGAATTGAATGTCACCATACTGACTTGATTTCTGCCAAATAGAGCTACAATAGTCAGTTGAGATGGTATGCCATGGCCCTGGTGGAATAGGTAACAGATGAAGAAACCCTGCAGAGCAAGAATGGGATGCTTTGTGTTGGGTACAGGTGGGAAACGATTTGACATAAATCTCAGGGAACATTGTATTAGTTCTAAAGTAGCCTAAACACTCTTGTATCCTGCGACTAGTGAATCATGACACATTTTAAAAACCTCACACTCAAGGCTTTGGTTGGTACAAAGAAAGACTTCCCTTTGTATAGCACCTTGCCAACTTTATTGACTAAACCTTGAAATGTGTTCCAGTCTTGTCTTGTAATTGTGGAGTAAGCCGCTTGTACCTTCTGAAGAAAGGACTGGGTAGTCCCGATTATTTGTTGTAAAGCAAGAAGATTATGACCTAAAATAGATGAAGACTTAGGACACCTTTGAGACAGCGCATCTGCAAGTGTATTTTTTGCGCTCGGAATTTGAGTAATGTAAAAATCGTATTGATTCAAGAAGTAGGCCCAGCGTGCTTGACGATTATTCTTACCTACATTCCAAGCCTGATCCCAAGGTCCTTTGAAAATAGAGATTCATTATTATATAAAACTATTCATGGGATTCGTCGTGTGTAATTGTAGATCAATAATAAGGGTAGATATTGTGACTGCGAGATGCTACACAAACAAGTATAGCAATAGGGACCACATTGGAGTACGATTCGTTTATAATAAAATAAATGAAGGCCTATTTGCTTTGGAACAAAGAGTAACATTAAACAACGGTTCAAATATCCGCTTGAAAATGAATGCATCCCAGAACGCATTTCGAGACCAGTAACGGTTTTGTATTGTAACATAAGGAGGTGCGGGGACCGCGAGTGGGCATCTCATGCTCTACAGCTACCTCACATTTTCATTAATGCTACTCCCACTCGTGCAGGGAGAGCGTTAGAGGGCTTACTAACTCGGCTAACAAGCAATGGCATAGCCAATAGGTCTCGCCTTTGGGACCTTATAAGTGTTTAAGCCATGCAACAGTTAATGATGTTGTACCGAGAATATTGTGCTGGGTAACTAAACACTTATAAGTTCCCAAAGGCGATACCTATTGGCTATGCCAATGCTTGTTATCGAGTGAAATTGTGGTTGTTGCTGTGCAGAGCAGTACCAAGCTGCGAGGGTGCAATTTCCCCCGATTGCAGATTAAGTTCCGGCTAGGACCAGCCATGAGTCTTCTGTTTACAAGCTGCACATCCTTGGAGCCAGTCAGATGTGCTATGCGGTGAGTCAGCAGAAAAAGAGAAAAAACAAGCATTGGCATAGCCAATAGGTCTCGCCTTTGGGACCTTATAAGTGTTTAGCAATGCAACACTTGATGTTGTTGCACCAAGGATATTGTGCTGGATAACTAAACACTTATAAGGTCCCAAATACGAGACCTATTGGCTATGCCAATGCTTGTTTCAGATGGCATAGGTGCATGGCACAGCCTGGCACAATGCATAGGTTTCTGAAAGTTGTTTGTGCTACTAGTGGCCATAAGCTAAACTTGAATCGATGCATATCAGAACGCTCTCCATCCCTCTGCTCACCTTCAACAAAAAATGTGCACTGTTTCTGGAACAAAAAGCATGTGTTAGATTAGATAAAAATTGGTCCTTTTTTGACAAAATATTAGGTAGCTTAAAAAGATTACTTAAAATAGAATTGGAGTATTGCCTGAACCTCTAAGTGTATACTTTGATGTCTTCAAGTACGAATATGGATCAAGAAAGTAAGAATTTTGGCAGCACTCAACTTGTAGAAACACTAGGGTTATTGGTAGTGCACTTCCAAAAATTTTATTTCCTTCGGATAGGTGATTAGCCCGCAGTATTTATAGCACTGTCCAGTGACGGTGTGTGAAAGGGAGGGGTCGGTGGGCTGCTCTGTGAGAGCTGAAAATGGTGGAAGGGCTTATTCCATCATGGTGCCGACCGCTGTAGGAGCACATTATATTTTACAGCCACTCAAGAAAGAGAAGGGAGAAAAAGATCAACAAAAAGAAAATGGGAAGAAAGACCTGGAAGAGGAGAAGACAGAACAGAACAAGTGGAAAGAGAGAATGAGACAGAAGAGGGCAAAACTGAAAACAGCGATAGAGAGAACTACATAGAGAGGGAACAGTGGTACAATATTGAGGAAGAAGCACAATAAAACTGCATGGACGATAGAAAGATGCAGAAGAGAGGCAGCAACCAACTTTGTAAAATGAACGAGAGGACCAGATGAAAGAGGGGAAGAGTGAAGTCTGGAAAGAGTGACATAGAAGCGGGGTAGGCCAAAGACAAAAAGAAACACCGGCTAGAAGAGAGAATAAATTGAGTAAGATAGACAGGAAACAGCAATAAAGAGGTGGAGCAAGGAGTAAATTGTAGAGGAAGACAGAATATCACAAAGAAGGGGGAAGACTAGATGCAGTACTTTGTAAACAAAAAACAAAAAACTAAAGTGCAGGAGTGCAAAGCTTTTCTTAAGAGCGCCAGGGCAGTCGAGTACAAATCCTTCCTGGTTGTTTCCAATTCAGTCAATTTTCATTTACCCCCAACAATTCCTGTGTCTTTGTTTCATATCTGCAAGTTGTTTTTCTTCCGAATGTTCTCCCTTTATCACCGTTTTCCTATTTTTCTATTCCTCCTTGGTCCATTTCTACGTTCCTCTTTCACTTGGTCCGCGGCAAAGTCTCCAAAAATAAGTCCATATGCTCACTGTGGTGTTCTAACTCCCTGACCTCTGCCTAGGAAGGGTAGGGCCCTGGGTCAGCCCCCTTGTGGTCTGGGGAGTCAGGGGGGCCTAGCGTGCGCGCAGCGCAATGAACACACTACACTTCGTTATTCAGTTGGGCGCGAACTAACTCGCTCGTCCGCCCGTTTATTATTTATATACGCGCTCATGTCTCCGACGTGAGCGCAACCTACGCGTATCCTGCAGCGCTCTAGCTGAAACGCTAGAGCGCTAACTGTAACATCCCTTCTCAACTCAGTCCTTGACAACAGTTCACTTGTTACTTCGCCGCATCACTTACTTGGCACGCAAAGTCTCTCAGCCGACTGCTGGGCCTGGGGTTCTCCCTCAGCTCATACCTGGTGGCCCTTCGTGCGCCCGGGGCCGATGTTTCAGGTGGCACCTCTTGCCTTGGCCCACCACCTGTGCCGTCGGCGCCGCCTGGCTCAGACTCTGTGTTGCTCCGTGGGTCGGACCGGGATGTATCCCCTGGGGCGTCCCCAGAATCGTGGTCTACTTTGAGATCTGCCATCTCTTGGTCATCCGCGGGTCTCCTCACCACCTTGAACCACGATATGTTCCGGGTGACCAGGTCTCTCACTCGACGCGCGGTCACCATGGTTCCTCGGCGGTCGACCACTCTCCAGTACTCTCTTTCATATCGAGTCTTAAACTTTCCTCCTGGTCGGCGCTCTTTTAGGACCACCGTATCTCCGGCTTGAACTTCACGGGTCACAGCCCTCCGTGCCTCACTGACTCTGTTGTTTCGCCTTTGGCGCCTTCGGAAAGCTTCTTCCTCACTGAAGGGCGGCGCTACCCCGCCTGGGGCTACTGGCAGCCCATCCCTGCGAGCTCCTTGGAACATCAGTGCCCAGGGGGCTTGTCGGGTGGAGCAGTGGGGAGTGCTGCGATATTCCCCTAGGAATCGCTGTAGCTCTTGTTCTGGGTCTAGTTGTTCGGACACGGCGATTCGCAGTATCTTATTGATGGTGCGCATGAACCGCTCCACCTCCCCGTTGGCTTGGAGCCATTGCAGGGTGATGCACCTGTGTCTGATGCCGTGTGACTTCAGGAGTTCTTCGAACTCGTGTCCTTGGAATGGGGGTCCATTGTCACTCCGCAGTTCCTCGGGGTATCCGAACATCCCAAATATCTTCTCCAGGGCAGGCTTCACATGTACTAAGGCGGTGGACGGTAGGGCCTCTGCAATGGGATATTTCGAGTAACTGTCAACGACGACTAGGGTGACTCGCCCGTCGGGCAAGCTCCCAAAGTCCACGCTGATCTTTTCCCAGGGGGTATGCCCATGCTCTTCAGTTATGATGGGTGCCGGTGGTTGGGCCTCCCCTGTTAGCTGGCACGACTGGCAGCTGCGGACAGTGTCGGTGACATAGTCGTCCATGCCCGGGAACCAAACCTTCTCCCTCATCCGGGCTTTCATCTTCTCTGTACCCTGGTGTCCCTTGTGGGCTAACTGTGTCGCTCTTGTCCGGAGTGCCCCTGGGACGACGATTCGGGAACCTCTTAGAAGGAGTCCCCCTCTGGTCACGCTCAGCTCGTGGCGTACCCTCCACATGTGTTGAAGGTCCTCTCGGTCTCCACTGGCCCACGAGTTCGCCGTTTGCAGAAACGACTGCCAGGTTCCTTCAAGGATGGTGTTCTTGACCTTGCCCATCACGGGGTCTTGGTCGGCTACTTCTCGGAGCTCTTCAAGCGTGATGGCCCGGGGACACGTCAGCGCCGCCACCATGTCAAGGTGCTCCTCGGCTTCGTCCTCAGCGTCTTTGTGCTCGGGTTCACTGCCGTGTCCTGGGTGGCGGGACAGGAAGTCTGCTGGGTTTTTGGCCCCTGGCCGGTATACTACACTTAGGTGATACTGTTGCAAACCGATGGCCCACCGCTCTATGCGTGGGGGCGGGTGTGGTGCTGTTCCCCGGAATAGCGGCACCAGCGGCTGATGGTCGGTCACCACTGTGAACGGGTGTCCACATACGTACAGATGGAAATGACGTCAGCCCTACCGGATCGCCAGCGCTTCCCGCTCGATTTGGGAGTATCGCTTCTCCGTGTCGGTGAGGGCCTTGCTAGCATACGCCAGAGTTGCCCATTGCCCCGGTTCCTGTTCTTGCGTTAGGACTGCCCCTAGCCCTACGGGGCTGGCATCCACCAAGATCTCGGTTTTCTTGGTCGGGTCAAAATAGACCAGTGTTGTCTGGTCTAGAAGCGCTTCCTTGATCGCCTCAAAAGCCTGTTCTTCGGCGTCAGTCCACTGCCACGCCACGTCGGTCTTGGTAAGGCGTCTCAGGGGCTCAGCCAGGGTGGCCAGATTTGGGAAGAACCTTCCGCAGTATGTGGCCATCCCTAGAAAGCTGTGCACTTCCGCCACTGACGCGGGGGCCGCGGCCGTTTTGATGGCTTGCGACTTTCGAGGGTCTACTTGGATGCCTTCCTTGGTAAAGATGTAGCCAAAGAATTCAATCTTTTGTTGGAACAGTTGGCACTTTTCCTGGTGTAGGGTGACTCCGTACTCTTGGAGGCGCGCGAGGGTGGCCCGTACGTGTCGGTAGTGCTCCTCCACTGTTTTGGAGTAGATGAGGATATCATCACTCACGTTCAGGACGCCAGGCAGTCCGACCAGGATGTCTCTAATCGTGTTCTGAAAGATTTCGGCAGCTGATGAGATCCCGAAATTCAGGCGTCTGTACCGCCGTAACCCCAAGTGCGTGCTGAAGGTGGTAATATACCGGCTCTCCTTAGCTAGGGTGAGTTGGTGGTACCCCGCATTTAAGTCTAGTTTCGAGAACCATCGGGCGCCGTTCAGATCGGAGACAATGTCGTCCATGGTTGGTGTGATGTGTCTCTCCCTTGTGATGGCCTTGTTTGGGAGGCGCATGTCGATGCATAGCCGGATCTTCCCGGGTTGTCGTTGCTTCTCAGCTATCACCATCGGTGACACCCATGGTGTGGGTCCCGTGACCTTCTCTATAACGCCCTGTTCTTCGAGTCGTCGGAGCTTCTCTTCTACTAACGGGCGTAAGTGAAACGGGATGCGCCGGTGCCGGAGGGCTGTCGGTTGCACAGCGGGGTCTATGTGAAGTCGTACGGGCGGCCTTTTGATCTTCCCTAGTCCTGAGAACAGGCCTTGAAATGCTTCCAACAGGTCTTCGACTTGCCGGTCTTGGACAACTCTGAGGAATGTGATCAGTCCTAGATCCTCTGCCGCGTGGCCGCTGAGGAGTGTGTCTACTTCCTGGTTGATGACATGAACGTCGATGACTATTTCCGCCTTCTCTGACTGTACTGCTACCGTCATCTTTCCCTTCAGCGGAAGCGGCGTGTCACTTCCATAAGCGAAGATCTTGGCCTTCGACGGTCGGAGCTCCGGCCTTGGTCTGAGGCAGTTGTACTGTTGCACACCCATCACCGTCACCGACGCACCGGTGTCTATCACAGCGTTCACCTCCGATCCAGCTATCAATATGTCACAGCGTGGCTGAGGTCGCCGGGTGCTTTTGAGGGCTCTGGTGAATGACACAAGGTACGTTTCTTCCTCATCGTCGGACTCAGTGTCTGAGTCTGGGTACTCCCTGGCTTGTTCTTTCCTGGGCCGTGGCTGCGACGATAGTGACGTGTGTGACAGTTGCCGTACCAGCTTCCTCACTGGCTTGTCTCGCTTGTGGCTGCTCCGCTGCGTCTTCCTGCGACAGACCGACGCGGAATGGTTGTCGATGCCACAGTTGGTGCGTGTTTTCTCTCGAGCCGGGCATGCTTTGAGGGGGTGTTCGTCGTATCCGCAGTACCCACATTGCTTGGCTTGATCGGGGGCCCGCCGGTCACGGGGCTTTGGCGGCCGTTCTTTTCTTCGGACTGCGTCCGCTTTCTCCACTTTCACCTCCACGGTACTGGCAGCTCCTTTCACTAGGGCCAGATCCATTTCCTCTGCCCGTGCCTCTGACAGGTCGTGAGTCCTGGCCAGGACGAGGATGTCGTTCATCGCGATGTTGGGCTTGCGAAGTATCATGCCTCGTAGCGTCTTACTCCTGATCCCCAAGATCAGTTGCGCCCTAATTTCCTCTTTAGCCCGGTCTCCGACCAGGTGCGTGTCTGCGAGAACCCTCAGCCTCGCGTGGAACGCGTCAACCGACTCTCCTTCGTGCTGTTTCGCTTGGCGAAGTTTGAAGTGCTCGTAATCAGGGTTGACTTGGGGGTCAAAATGTGCGTTCAAGGCCGCAACCGCCGCTGCATAGTCCGTCGGGGGACCCGTGTCGGGCAGGTGCTTGAACAGAAGGAAATCTCTTCTCCTGCGTAGTGAAGTAGTAGGGAGCGTTTCACCGCTCCGTCCGTCTCTCTGGACCCAACGAAGTAGTTTTCCAGCCGCCGCAGCCATGTCTGCCACCGCGGAGCCGCGGTCGTGGGGTCTGCGGCTTCGCTAAAAGGAGGCAGCACTTCTGAAGCGGGGTGATGGGGCATCGCCCCCGCAGGGCCGGGCGTCTCATCATCACCCATGGCGGTGTCTAAACCACCGACGTGCGAGCAGGGGTCGCCGTGCACTCACTTGATCAGTCGGTCGCCGCACGTGGGCAGGTGCAGCACGCTGCGCCGTCAGGCGAGGCCTCCTTGGCTGTGCAGCCGGTAACAGGAGTTCCTGGGGTTCAGTAGTCACCCCTCGTCGCCAGTGTGGTGTTCTAACTCCCTGACCTCTGCCTAGGAAGGGTAGGGCCCTGGGTCAGCCCCCTTGTGGTCTGGGGAGTCAGGGGGGCCTAGCGTGCGCGCAGCGCAATGAACACACTACACTTCGTTATTCAGTTGGGCGCAAACTAACTCGTTCGCCCGCCCGTTTATTATTTATATACGCGCTCACGTCTCCGACGTGAGCGCAACCTACGCGTGTCCTGCAGCGCTCTAGCTGAAACGCTAGAGCGCTAACTGTAACACTCACCACCTGCACAAATTAAGCACTGATTACATACTCCAATGGGCAGTGCTTTAAATGGTCAACTGCGGTCAAGTTCTGAGTACCTGCACTTATTTATCTTGAGAGGGAGAGTACCGGCAGAGATGAAACAAGGAGCGACCTACTAACCGAAAGCAAGAAGTGAAAGACAATATGAGAGCAGGGAAGAAGAACGAAATGAAAGACTTAAAAGGAGAATGACAGGGAAAAAGAAGAGAGTTAAAGAAAGAGAGGGAAAGCGTGACCAAATTGAAAGAGGGGAGGAAGAACTAAACAAGAGAAGAAGTGAGAGCAAAAAGCAAGAGAGTGATCTAGACCAGAAGAGGAGACGAGTTGAGAAGAACTGAAGGGAGAAAGCAGGAAGAAAAGAGTAAGAGGAAGTAAAGAGTAGGGAATGAGGCGGATCTGGGAGGGAGGAGGGGAGAATGGTGGGAAGTGGAGTAATGAGTTGAAGAAAGGGCCGGATACGAGAGGGAGTCAGATAGGGCGCGAGGCCCGCGGCGAGCAGGCAGCTATCCGCTTAAGCATGCTCCCGCCCCGGGCTCTAATCCGCCCCGCGCGCTCTAATCCGCCTCCTCCCAGTTGATAAAACACAACTAAAATTGTTTCCCTATCAGAAGTACCTGTTTCCTTCTGTACCGTGAGTGACGCTCCTGTGCCTGTCTGAGCACCAAGACAAACAGTGATCTGTAATTAAACGGGTCAGTGACTCAGGAGGGCTCGCGGGGGAAATGTGTGTGTGTGCTGGATGAAGGTTTGACTGCTATTTAAAGAGTGTAGTTAAGTAGGAATGAAATTAATTATGTAGCACTGGAAACAGATGCTCGTGGGGGGCGGATCGGAGCAAAAGGAAAGAACGAGGGAATGAGAGCGCGAGGGAGAGAGGAAAACGAGGCGAGGTGAGGGAGGGGGGGAAGAGGGTGTCAAGGAGTGGGAGGGTAGGAACGGGCTGGTGGAGGGGGGCTGGGTGAGTAAAGAAAATCAAGAAGTAGATCCCGAGAAAGGGAAATGCGCATGGGGGCAGAAAAGAAAGAGTGAGTGAGAAAGAGGGACAGATAAGAAAAGATAAAGTGCTGAGTGGTGCAGGAAGGAAACCAAAGAGGGGCAGTAAAGACAAGGTGATTGATGAATAGTGGGGAGGAAGGAATGAATTTGAGAAAGAACCGGAGGAGCGAACGAGATGGGGAAGCCAGAGAAAAGAGGCCGGTGGGTGACAGAGAAAGGGGGGCATGATAGGACAAGTTTGTGGAGTGCTTTACTGCACAACCTTAAGTTTAGCAATGTCTCTCTTTAAATAGACACATCAATAACACCAATGCTAATCAAAATTCAGATGTATGGCAAGAAAAAATATAATGTAATCCGTGTAAAAAAAAAAAAAAAGTACAGTAACGTTTTAATAAAGTTGCTTTAGGCCCTTTTCTAAAATTCAAAGACAGCTCGTTTAAGCACGTGGCCTTCAACTTACTGATGCTGCACCTCTTTATGAAACCATGCATGGGCACGTAGCTGCTGCAGGTTTTTTGTGTTTTCATGTTCAGATGTAATTATCAAACCTCTTGCAATTAGTGAGACCAGACGAGCTGCAGGTCAGAAGCACAATTACAGATGCTCTCTTGGCCCGAATGTGGCTGAGGGACACAAAGGTGGTCATGTATGGAGAAGCGCAAGTCAAATAGGAAATGTAAAGTGTTATTCAGACCAGTTCCACACACAGCACTTCCAACACATTCCAGAAAGCAGTCACAACAAAAATAATTGAGAATTGGTGGCAACTTACGGAGGGGCTGATGGAAAGAAGCATCAAAACAGGCTCTTGGAAAGGAAATTATGAGTTACGAGCTGAAAGCAGGGACATTGTGTTCAGAATTTATAGGCCTCAGACCATATTCGATGACTCCCTCCATTCTAAGCATCGTGTAATGAGAAAACAACACTATTGTTTCGTTCCCGAGCCACTGTTAATGGGATAAGACTGCAAGGTTAAGCGTGAAACACGAGTAAACAGGCGTGGGATTTTTAAGGCGTCAACGTGACAATTAGGGCCTGGGGTTATTTGCAATATCACAAACAGCGCCGGTCAAGTTCCAATGCAGCTTTAAAAAAAAATCGCTGGGCAGAAAGGTAGGAAAAGCAAGAGCTTCTGAAGGAAATAGAGATACAGGGACTAACGAGGGTAAAGAGAATGTCTCCGTGTGCCTTGTGCTCGGCTGGCGCCTCGGGCATGTTTACTGCGGGAACACATGGGAATGCAAAGCCATTAATCAAGCAGGATGGCTCTGTCTCCCTTCATGCCCAGGGAGGAGGGAGATGCGATCAGAGCATCAAAGGGCTGGATGAGAAGGGAGGGGGGAATGCAAGGAGCAGAGAGCAGCTGTGCACGTGCACGCCATCGTGCACTCAAGCTCTAGGCCAGCAAAACCATGTGGGTAGCACTTTTGAAAACCCACTTACAAAATGTCTCAAAGAGACAGCTTTCGCTGTCTCAGCGAGACCTAAAAACGAGGTCCAAACAATAAGTCTGTGTGTTCTACAGAAAATAGAATTCCCCTGTGGAAGATGACGCAGTTTAAAAAAATATATATGAAGCCACAAAGCAGTATACAGTTTTCAGCCTTTGGCTTTAAAAAATAAAACCGAGTGAAGGGTTACAGCCTGGTCGTGGCAGAAGAGGGTGTAAGGGAGATAGATGGATTCACGCAGCCCCTTACCTTGTTTATGGCGGATTGTTTCTTGATATACGTGCGCTTTGTCGAATATTCAAATGTTTTGAAATAATTGCCCGTTTTACCTGCTGCCTTGGGGTGTGCACTGTCCGGATGGCACACATTGTTAATGAAAGAGTTGCTGGCAGTGCCCCCACCTGCCAGTCCCAAGACGCACTGACGGTTAGACCTGTAGGTGCAATCATGTTTTTTCAAATTATGAAATAGACACAAACAAAAGCTTGCTGTTGCTTATGTAATATTGATTTTTTCATGTGACAATCTCAATAAATTAGTAGTTTCCCGATGAAGGGTTTTCAACCCGAAATGCTTTGGGTCATTTAAATTAATGGATCGAATCATTGAATTCCATTGGCGAATATGAATTGTCGTCTCAGGGGTCATTTAGAACTTTTGCACAACAATTTATGTAGCAAATCATCATGTGGTGAAATCAATAAATATTAAGACGGCTACAACAGGCTTTTGTTTTTGTACATCATGTCATAATTTGAAAAACCTTTTGCTTGTACCCACGGGTCTAACCGTCAGTGCGTCTAGAGACTCTGAAGTGGAGTGTTTCCAGGTCACCGCTTGGTGATGCTGTACTCACAAGCTAGAAACCGCCTCTAGCTGGAGGCAATGGTACTGTGTGTCTTAAACCCATTGGTGCATATGCCAAAATATACAATTAATTGGAAAAAATAAAGCTACGATCTGTAGTGGGTGGTGAAATTTTTAAGTGGCCGGACGTAAACATCTGCTCAATTACACAGAGCAAAGCTTGAATGCATAAAGTTTTCTGGAAGTTTGCATAGAAAGATGCATTTTAGATCACATTTTGATAAACAAAAATGATGAAAAGGTCTAGTTTAAAGGAAAGTTTTGAAGGGGTAATCTTGAAATATTCAAAATCTCTGTGCAATCTAATTATTTTTTTTTGCAGCATTGTTTTCCTAGATTCCGTTTGTATTAAGATGTGACAAGTGACTGACAGACCTGTCGTGTTAATGTCAGCCAGCTCATTGGTGATTCTTTTGATAGACAACCCTGAAGTGTTGTTTACTCCTCATAGTACTCGCTTTGAGGCCTGTAACTTCTCGTTACTGAGACCCCATTTGGAATATCGAGTGCAGTCATCCGTGAGGCCTCCGAAAACCCGCGGGAGCCATCCCCGCCGAGAATTCACCTGGTATTTTGTGTCACATCCTTTAGAAAACTCTCCTCATATGTCCTCATTATTGAGACTCCACATGCGCATTGTGTTTATACTCAAAAGATCCCCGAAAGTCGCGTAACCACTTGTTTACAACATTGCTTCACCATAATACTGTGCACTCCACACAGTACAGTGATACTGCACAGGTGTCTTCCCTCTGTGATGACGCCACAAACTTGGCTGAGTGTCCTGCAGTGAAAAAACGTGTGCCGACCTTTACACAAACCTTCCTCTCAATCCACCATTAGACAGGGAAGCTGTTGCCTGATTGACAGAAATGTTTCACTGGTGATTTAAAGCATGCACTGCCAAAGTTGAGTAAAACCATCACATTAGTGGATATAATAGACAAATTAAATCACTATAGAAATAACAGAAAAGTGTATAAGGCCAGTTTGAGCCAAATCCAGGATCAATAGCTAAGAGTAAGAAAAGTACTTAAAGCCAAAGGCTGAAGGCAACTGGTACAGAGCGCACTCTCTCAGTGTACGTCTTAATGCACTGTTTCATACTACAGCTGTAGTAGTATAGTTGACATTGGCTCATGTTCAATTTCACTCATTTCTAGTCATGTGACATGAAACTGGAGTAGTTTTGTATAAATTTAAGTATCTCATATTTAAAGCCCACTACCCACAGTATGATTTTCATAGCAAATGCATCAAATCACTAGAGGCTCTGGCACATCACAGATATATACTGAAAGCAATCTCTGTGTTGAAACTGACAAGTGCATGCCGTCTTCCCCTGCTCCCTTAGCTTACCATTCTCAAACGTGAACTTATTGATGACAGGCAGGTTGCTGTCCACACTTATTTGTGGCATGTTTGACTTGATATCTTGCTTGTAGATATACTGCTCCCTAATGCTGTGTGTGGGTGTGAAGTACCGTGCAGCCACACGTCAATCACTCTCCCTCCACCTTCCACTGACATAGTATGTTTGCATGACGTTGGTACCATTAGGCATTGCGTGCGAGGTATTTCACCCAAGTAAACCTAAACAATCTGCATTAAAGCATATCTTTAAAGCAGACCGGTTTTGGAATATTGAACCTGCACCCCGAATGTACTCTCATCATACATTGTAATCATGGCTGTCAAGAAAGTGAACAAGCACGTTCCTCGCGCTAAAAGGAGGCAGCATGGGGAGGGGCGAGAGGAGGGGGCGAGTGAAAGCGTTTTACTTGCAAGAGCGAGCAGCGCCAGGAGCGATAATTGCTACAATATGGCGTCGCACGCTCCCGCAAGTGAATCTCCACACGTGCACGCGTTGCCATTGAAGGCAATGGAACGCGTGCACGTTTTTGGCTGAAAAGCCAAAGTGATTGCAAAAGGTCTTTTTGCCTATGCAGCAGCGCATGCGCGCTGCGTAGGCGAGACCTAAAAACCGCACAAATACATGTATAGTAAAAGTCTTAGACTCTAGCTCTAAGGATGGATTGAGGATAGAGTTGCCACTAGACAGTGCTGCTCAGATTAAACCTTGTAGTGTTTAATATATGCATACAATCAGTCTAGGATAATATTGACTCTTCCACCGTACACGCCTTATGTTCCCGGCTAAACTCTTGTATATACACTATACCTGGCCTGGTATTATAGCAGGTGACTGCAAAACGAAGTTTGAACCTATGGAACCTTTTTCTCCTCTGATAGAGGAGGATGAGGAGCAGCAAATGAGCATACTAGATCTGACCACTATCCACAGCCTAGCTTTAAAAGAGGAAGATACACTAATCATATAGATTATATACTGCTTGATTTAAGGATTTGGCACTATATGATCGATATGAAAATCGTTGTACATTCGGACAGAGATCATACTGCTCTTAATGCAGAATTAAATGCGGATTTGTTTTGAAAGTCCCAGGAATATACTTATGATAATACTTCCGCAGCATCGCTAATTCTTACAAATAATTGTAGGAATATAAAATAGGCGAACATTAATGAAAATGAATACGCTAAGGCCGCGATCTATCAGCTATTGCTGGCACGCTGTGAGCCCTATGAACAAGCCAAATCTGGCACTATTAGTTTTGTTTCATTACATTCTGGCTTCTATGAAGCCTTAAAGCTTGTCTTTAGTCAGCATGGTAGGAAGTCACAAGTTAAGAATACTTTGTGTCCTTTGTATACTAAAGATTGCAGAGGGACAAAGGGGTGCTTGATTGATGCCACAGGAAAGGGCTTTAAATTGGGTATAACAAGAGCTAGGAAAGTCTATAAGACAACTTTAATTAACTCTAAAAAGAAATTAACCTATTAGAGGCATTGCAAAATAAGGACTCGAGTTTTCTAGAGAATGTCGATTCTCATAAGTTAACTGCATGGAGAATGGTGATTTTATTAAAGACTAGGAGGCTAGAATTATGCATAATACTTTTATTTACCACTTCTGAACAGCAAACACTTCAAAGATAAAACTTCAGAATGGAACTTTGAACACTCAACAATAGGAATAGAACACTAACGTCCCATATAATTTTGCCATCCGCCATCTTCTTCCTTTTTTGTTGTCAACTCCTTCTAACCTCTCCTTGTGATATCCCAAAACCTCATCCAATTTGTTGAACTGAATGGAAGTTACAACTACGGATGGATCCAAATTCTCTGCAAAAAAAACCCAAAATATTCAATATAATGAGAAAAATTATATTTTGCAAAAAATTCCTCACATTCCTTATACACATACTTCAACAAAATATACAGAACTGATAGCCAAACACTTATATTAAACTTAAATTCTTACACAACCCAATCCCACAACTAGGGTGGCATAATGCCAGCCTCCTAGTCTTTAATAAAATTCATGATTCTCTATGCAGTTAACCTATGAGAATCGACACATGAAAAATAAACTTTATTTGGTTTCACATAGATAAAACCATAAATGTTGCAGAGCATCCAAAGTACATTAAAAACATAAGTCCCGGAATTAACAGACCGAGTAAAACATAATTAAAATGCATAGTACCACCTTCCAAAATAAAATCTGACAGTAAAGTGCAAAATACAGAATCAAGCAGTGTCCCCCTTAGATCAGCACAACCTTGCAATGTTATCCTTATCCTCGTTTTATTTTATTTATTTTCGGAGTTTTATATAGCGCTTACAAGACCCGGGGGTATTAGAGCGCTTTACAACATACATGAATAGAAAACATAAGCAATATTGTACAGTGAGTATCATCTGGGATATTGGGGGCCAAAAAGATAGAGGTCATTGGCCAGATGCCTAGAGATGGCGGTTGAGGAGAAGTTCTTTTAGTTGTCTCTTGTAAGCATTTTCCTCCTCGGTGGGGACTAAAATCATTAATCTAGGTAGTCATTTATCAAGACAAGCCCTGGTCTTCACCGTGGATTTCAGGTAGCCAACAATAAGGAAAATACAATCATCCTTCAGGAGTTGGAGGTACAGGAGAGCTGGACGAGCCTGGTTAAAGTTAATCTTTTTCAAAGTGGGAATTAAAAAATTATTCCGGGGCACCACATAAAATTTGCAGAAAAGCATAAAATGTAGCAGATCCTGAGGAGACTCTCCGTCGCAGCCACAGGGTGCTAACAGCTGACCGCTACTGCACCCTCTTGGAATAGCAAGCATAAGGTGAAAAAGATCCAGGCGAAACCTGGACAATAAAAACCGCACTTAAGTAGATAAAAACCCAGAAGATAAGGCTCAGCAGATGGAGTGGTGTTTAACATTAAAAATTTGCAGACGCTAGGTTTCCGCAATTCCTGCTCATCCCTTTCCATTTTCCTTAAACTAGTGAAAGATTCCCTAAGTATCCCCAGGTCCTTTTTTGCAATTGATTCGGGATTGGTAAATAAATCAGCGTGCCCTAACTCTTCGAAGCTTCTCTTCACATATCTAAGCCAAGGTATTCGGAGCGCGTTGTCAAGGGTCATGCACTATTTTAGAATCAAATGGCTAAGAGTTAATTCTTTGTTCAGCCAACAATTTAGCCAGAACACAAGGGGGCGCAGTGCCAAGATGTCACTTATATAGGGCACCCCCAATTCCTCGTGGACCACCAAGTTTGACAAACCACACAGAACACCCAACAGGCGCTTAAAAAAATTATTCTCCACCACCTGAAGTGCATCTGTGGCAGTATGCCACCAAATTTCACTTCCGTAACAGGCTATGGCTACACTTTTTGCTTGGTAAACTTTCAGCATAGCAGCAATAGGTCTCTTACCTAATTTAGAGGCAAAATTAAAAAAGGCCACATTCACCCGAACCAAATCCCCCCCCCCCCCCTTTTCCTGTGTTAAAGTGGCCCCCATTTTATTTGATCATCCAGTAAGACCCCCAGGTATGAAAAAACATCTGTACGTGGGACTTTGGCAGGGCCTACTCTAAATTGGAATTTTTTTTAGGGCGAGTCCCCACCTGCTTTATGTAGGATTTCGAGTTATTAATGGATAAATCTTCTTCCGACAAAGTTTGAAAAGACTTCTAGCAGAGATTGAAGACCCCTAGCAGTCCTAGATATAAGAACTGCATTGTCCGCGTATAGTAGGACGGGGAGACCAAGTAGTCCTACATACAGGTAATCTACCCCCATAGCTATAAAAGCTCTATCTAGGTGTTTAATGTAGAGGTTAAACAGAAATGGGGCTAGGATGCAACCTTGGCGTTCACCCCTCTTTATATCAAAGGTCCTGGGAGAATTTAACATTGGCCTTAATTGCCCTATGAAGGTCCTTGAGGAAATTAACAATGTTACTGTCTACCCCCATGTCCCTCATGGACTGCCACAGTTTTGCCCTGTTCACGCAATCAAATGCGGAAGACAAGTCCATGAAGGCTAGGTAGACAGTACCAGAACCTGCAACCGTATACTTGCTGAGTAACATGGTTAAGTTAAGGCACTGGGCCACGGTTGACCAACCCAGGCGAAATCCAAATTGGACATCGGAGATTATATTGTGATCCTCAGCTCAAGTGGACAATCGTTCCAGTAATACGCGGCCCACAACCTTAACCACTGAGTCCAAGAGTGAGATCGGTCTATAGCAGTGCGTGCTGTTACGATCACCCTTCTTGAAGACGGGTACTATAGTTGAGGTGGCCCAGGACTCAGGGCAACCATTCCTGGCCGCTGCATTAAACACAGCCACAAGCACCGGAGCCCAGAAGAGTGGATCAGACTTAAAAAGATCCGGGGGATACCGTCTGGACCCGGTGCTTTATTACAAGTTAACCCGGCAATACCAACCGCAACCTCCCCCTGCTCAAAAACCACTTCGGGCGTCCCTATCACGGCCAGTCTGAGAAATTTGCTCCAACAGGGTTTCAAACATGGTTTTAAAATGGAGCACCCATTCATCCTCAATGATGTGCAAACCTAATCCGCTCCCTGCTTCCTCCTCTAAAAACGGTCTGTTAACAATGCTCCAAAACCTGGAGCTGTTCCTCAGGGTACTTGATTCAATCAACTCCCTCCAAGCCTCCTCCTTCAGGGCACACTTGTGTTTTGCCAAAGCCTGTGTGTACTCTTTACGGGAAGCTCTAACCATGGTTTGATTTCTCGGGATAACATTCAGGGCTTCCCTCAGCTTTCTCGCCGCCTAAGAGCATGACGAGTCAAACCATCTAAGTGTAGAAGTAACTATTCTGTGTGCCAGCATGCTTAAAAGTTCACCTACTTTAGTGGAGATTAGGTTATAAGCGCTAATGACCTCCCCCAGGGATATAACTGAAGAGGTACACAGCGCTAATTCAGTAGCACAGGATTCTCTTCCTGCAAAATTAAAAGCATCTGGTGAGATCTGTGTCCATTTAAGCCGTTGTCTGCCATCTGTTGGTATTAGCATCCCCTTGTTCTCCACACTTAGGTTTTATAAACAATAGTGGGCCACTCATTTGGACCCAGAGTGGATTATGGTCACTGTAGAGGCTTTCCAAAATTATAAAACCACAAAATAAAGACTGTAGAAAAGATGAGATTAAAATATAATATATAAAAGTGCCACTACCTCTCCCAGTAAAGGAGGGGACAGGTGCTTTGCTGAGCGGGTCAGATAATGACATGAGGGACATAAGGTCAAATTCATTTAATAGATTATTCAAAACTTCCCCCTGAGCAGAATGTTCAAAATGAATCCCCCTCACCCGAGGGCAGCCTAAGTCAGCAGTGCTGATGGTCCTTGGGTCTCCACATGGGTGTATATTAAAATCACCCACGACCATGAGGTTTTGTAGTTTGGAAATACAAGGCTGCCTTATAAAAGAACCCAGCAATGTAATATTACAAACACCTAGGGGGCATGCCACAGAATTATATAAATTGTTGACCCCCCGAACTTAAAACCAGGGCCTGGTGACATGGGCTCGGAGACGACAAAACCTGCAACTGGCAGTCTACTGCCAGAGATCTATAGAAAACAAGGCCTCCCTTGCGTCTGCCAGCCACAGAAGGAGACGCTGGAACAAAAAAAACCTTATAACCTTCCAGGAATAAGTAACAATCCACCAACCACATTTCTTGCAAGCAGATCACACTGTATTGTTTCACAAATTGCAACCAGTTGGGATCATGAAACTTGTTGGCCAAACCAGCAATATTCCACGATAATATATTAACAGTTACACGAGGGCCCCCCCTGTCTTGCAAAAGGGGATCCTGCTGTTTTGGCTCTAACTCAATGGCGGACAGTGTGAAGCTTCTAAGTCAATCACACTCCTCCATCATAGCTAATGGAGAGAATCTGTTAAATTACTCCAAAGAGGGAGGAACGCTATACTGACGACCTGGGGCCCACTGTATTGAGTGAGCTGTGGATGGGGGCAATTATGGGTGAACAAGAGGAAATCTCTGTGACCGGCCGTCTAGGGGGGCCTCAATGTTGGTGTTCCTATGGGTATACCCTGTTGTATCAGGTTTATAAAAAAAAAAAAAAACAGTGGCAAGGCCCTAACAGATGACCTGGAACTTAGAGGAGCGGAGTATGGGCTCCTAAACAGGATCTTTTTGGCTAGATGTGGTCTAATAAAATTTATAATGACAATCATCCATACCTGTTTTACGCAAGCTACCTATTCAGCTAACTCTGCGCACCATGATGATATTTTGTTTTCACCATTGATCCCAGAATCGACACATTAGGGCAAGACAGGAGGCTAGCATCATACATGTTCAAAGCCTTCTAAAACTTTATTTGAAACATGCTCTCTAGGTTTGAAATAAAACTTTAAAAAAGTCTCCGTATTAGACCAATCTGCAGCCTTTAAAATCTCCCTCAGGCTACCACCATTGATAAAAGCCTTAGTAGCCATTGCACCCCGGACAGAATGCACTGTAAAAAGATTCAAATCCCCCTGGCTTCCCCTAACCACCATGGGGTTGGTGCAGCGCACCTTGCATAAACTTGGTCTTCACTCCTTTGGAGACTTATTACCGGAGATGTGACACGTTAAGATGCAATTTGACACGACCCACAAGACTGTGCTACCCTACATGGACAAATTATCCTAGCTCGACTACATGGAACACTACCCACGGTAAGGTCATCTTATCCTCTAGCACCCACGGAATTCCCTCCACTTACTTTGCTTATAGCTGCCCCAGACGGCTCTCACCTGACCGCACAACTATACCGATCACGCATTGCCTTTAAAGCGTACACACGACGGGGTGGGGGGGGGGTTGTCGCCGTCGATGGGAGGAAGATCTGGGACACCCTCTATCAGACAAAGACTGGCCGCACAGCTGCGCGCAAATTAAACGAGTCTCCTCTAACCATCGCCACAAGCTTTTACATCTCCGTTTCCTCCACAGGTCATATATTACATCCCGGGATATGGCCAAGTATGAAGTTTCGAGATCATCGCATTGCCCTAAATGCCACACGCCAGATGCAGATTTCACACACATGACCAGGTTCTGCCCCTGGATCAGCGCATACTGAACTGCGGTGTTCAAGGCGCTAACCCTCATGATATCCACGACCATAGAGCCATCCCCCATGCTCGCCCTGCTGGGCAACGTCGCAGACATGCCGGTCAGCCACCGCAGATTTAGAACTATTGTCCTATTGTTGGCCAAGAGGGAAATCGCACTTCGTTGGGCCTCCGGGCCCGCCCCACTAAGGAAGCATGGCTCCACAACATGACATACTGTGACATGCATAGTGAGATATATTCCACACTCCAACCACCCACCTCACACCCGAAGGATATCTGCAACCCCTTTGCACCTACCTTCTCTCCTTGCAACCCAACTCATAGACGGCCTCTCCCCACAGCGCTACCGCCGGAGTAGCGGCGAGCCTCTGGTATCGGCCCCTCCCCAACTTTTGGTAGTTGAACTACTGCTGGCGTGCAATACAGCTCCTCCGACGGCCCACTCTCTACTGCAGGTACCTGTGGATATTCCTTGGCTACTCTCCCTAAACAAAATCTTTACCATCTCACAAGACTTTGTACCCTCTTGAAACTGCCCCCCCAAAAACCTTTTTTGTTTTATGATCTTCCTTATTAGGCGTTTCTACTAAGAAATTGTCATTTACTTCTCGAGCATTGCATACAGCCCTGCATACAGCAGATCACCAGACAGCTGCATACGGCATTGGCACACATGAAGCCTACAAAAGATGCAATGTTACCTACGGCCTGTTTAAATGTTGGGATTTGCAATAATAGCGAAATGTTGGGCTATGTCAATTGCATGTTTACGATTTATCTTCTAATAAAAATTGATAATAAAAAATAAAAATAAAAGATTCAAATCCACACCTACATCTTTCATAACAGATCCTACCCATCTTGCTATACTAACTGCTTTAAGCGGTTTTACATACATGATCAATAACTGATCTACCCCATGATTCCTGAACTCTATTACTCTACTCTCATATTCTTTCAAACACCTGACAATACATAATTTCAGACTTGCATCAAACTTAGGATAAAACACAAATCCGAAATCATATTTGTCCTTTTCCAGATTTTTAAAAGAACTCCATGAGGTTGATAAAACCTAGAAGTAATATCCGAGGCCCTAACATCTGATACACTTTTAAAAGAAAACACGCAAAACAAAGTCGCCAACTTCCCAGTCAATTCTATCAGACCCAAATATTTATTTGCAGGTCAACTCTCAAACAATTAGAAAATCAAATCAACGTCCCATACAGTGTTGTATCTAGCTTTAGGAGGTATGTTTATTCCTTTCATAACCTTGCCCACAACAGTACTTCTTTCTATAAACATATTCTGCACTAAAGCATGACCTGCCGATACTGCAGATCTATAACAGTTCACTGTTCTATAAGATAAACCCTTCTCAAATAACTCAGCCAAAAATGTAGCCACCATCATCTCATCAGCCTCCACCGGATCCAAATCCCTTGCACGCACCAACGTAGCCAAACTGACCATGCACTCATATCTCTTTCGAGTTCTAGATGCCCATTACTCATTGAGCAATTCAGAAGCCATCTGCAAAAGCGTTGAGAATCTACCGGATCCACCGATATTCTCCAAACTTGAGCAAACCTGCCTCAACTAAAGGATGTTCGATCCCTTCCTCTCTCACCAACATTTCTCTATACGCATTGATTAAAAAGGACACATCCATCATCGTCTCCATCACAGAAGGAAACCATGCCTGCGAACTCCAAAAAGGAGTCACTAACACAATCCGACTGACCTGCTTCTGCACCTATATCAACACCCTCTAAATCATACCAAATGGAGGGAAGGCATACCCCTTTACATTCTTCCAAGTCAGAGTCAATGCATCCACAGTCAGAGCCCCCAGGTCCGGCCTCCACCTGAAATAATCTCTCAACCGGTGCGTAAATCTTGTGGCACACAGATCTACCTTCGAGGGCCCTATATGAGTTTGCATCTCCCGAAAAAGAACCCTGTCCAGCTTGCGGAGTCTGTAATCCATCAAGTTCCTTGAATTCCAATCTGCTGCAAAATTCTGCACCCCTGGCAGACACGGAGACTGCAAAGCAATCTTGTGTTCTAGACAAAATTTCCATATGCCTTTTGCCTTGTCTGTCAATTTCCTGGATCTGTTTCCTCCTAGCCTGTTTATGTAATTTACCGCAGTTATATTGTCCATTTTGAGAAGTACTGAGCCATCCACGAAGAAAGATTTGAAACTTCACGATGCAAAACTCACTGCTTTCATCTCTAAATAATTTATATGCTCAGTCTGTTCCATCTTTCTCCAAACTCCCCATCTCCTGTGTCAAGCACAAAGTTTCCCAACCAGACTTGTTCGCATCGGTTTCCAACACAAAATCTGGTCTTGTTCCAAATATCGCTCTCCCATTCTAGGCCTCCAAATGTTCCAGCCACCAGCCTATTTCCTTCCTTGCTTCCTCTGTTAGTGTTACATAATACCCGTACCATAAACCATCTGCCAAACCAGCTGTCTTTATCATTGCAAAGCCCTGTAGAGCAAAGGACTTGGAAACACTGCCTGTATCTAAGAGGATAAAAGACCAAACACCCTTGTCAAATCTCTCAACTTCACCACCTGTTTCCTCAATACAGTTCTCACTTTTTGCGTTATTTTTCCTATCTTCTTTTATGGTAATAACAGTTGAGCTTTCACAGTCTCCACCTCAAATTCTAAATATTCCAGAGACTGAGTTGACTCCAACACTGACTTTTCTAAATTTATGAGAAATCCAAAGGACTCCAACAGGGATTTCACTATTTTCAACTGTAACTTCAACAATGAAACATCCCGATTCATGATCAATAAATTGTCTAGATAAATGATCATTCGTACCCCTCCTTCCCATAAATAACCCACTGTTGATCTCCTTACCTTCGGGAAACACCAAGGGGCTGAAGATAATCCGAATGGTAGACTTACGAATTGGTACAACTGACCTTCCCACTTGAACTGAAGATACTTTGGCATTTCCTTCGACATAGGAATTGTAAAGTAAGCATCCTTCAGATCCAACTTTACCAAACAATCTGAATCCTGTGAGACATCTCTCAACAGACGGATGCCTTCCATCTTGAAGAGTGTAAGTCACATAATAGTTTAGATCCCTCTAATTGATTACTGGTTTCCATCCCTTGTCCTTTTTCTCCACCAAAAATAATGTGCTCACAAAACCTGTATCTGCCTTTTTGTATCTCTATGATTGCCTCCTTCTGTAACATACTCTCTATCTCTTCCTTGGCTATGCTTTCTTGCATTTTGTTGGAACAAAGTTCCCTTGGTTCTTAACCTTGTTCTGGCACCGAATTGAACTCTATTGTATACCCCACAATCGTTCTCCAAGTATCCCCAAAAGTCTTTATCTTCCACTGTTCCACTGACCGGTTTCTGGATAAAACCAGAGCAAATCGTTGTACTCACTTGGATTTGTTACAGATGTATGTTGTCTGCCCCTTACAGCCTTTGATCTGAACCCCCTTCCTCTTTGAGGGTAAAATCCATATTGATTCTGGGAACGTCGGACGAATACCCCTACTTGGCCCCTGGGACTTATAGAAGCTACGGCTGGGAGGTTGCCCTCTTCTCCCAGTCCTGCCAGAAAAACTATTCTGACCTCCAAACACCCTAAGGCATATTAAACTGCACCTTACCCACCTTATCCAATGCACTTAACTAGACCGCCTCCAAAAAGCATTCCTTTGGGATACTCAATTGATTTCTTACGTGCAAAATCTCCCAAATTGGGATTAATGCGAAGCACCACAGCCTTACGTCTCTCAGCGATTAGCCCTGCTCAGAAAACAGAGTGCCCTCTGGCACCATCCTCTCAATAGATTAATATCCAGATCTGAACCTTTCAAGTATGCCTCCTCTACCATGTCAAACATCCTAGCCAGAGGCCCTAGTGTGCCCAATAGTTTATCCTCGCACTGTTTGAGAGATTTCTCAAGACCCTTTCTCAGATCTCTACCCAATTTAAACATGTAGGTGATCAACTCAGGATCCAGATTTGGAGTCATGAAATCCTTTTCCCCATCACAGGGCAGGAACACTTTACTCTCATAACATTAAATTCCCCTTTTTCTAAGGTTCGTTGAGTCCAATGCCTGCTATAATCTGACATGTAACTCATAGGCCATCAATCAGACCCTCTAGATGACGAATCCCCTTAGGGTCAAAAAGCTTCCGTCCAAGTGGATCCACCACCCTTTTTTTTTTCCTTTGCTTCTACCTTTCTTGTCCATCTTTCAGGCAGGTTTTAGCAAGAAAACAAGTACCATTGATCAGATGTACTCCTTCATGACTATTTGTTAGAAGTATATTAGCATTAAGAAATATCATTTGTAGGTTGCCTTCATGTCATAGTTAGATTACGTTTAGAGACTTACACACAGGTTAGGTGGAATGCCCTAGGGGAGTTGATCACTAGGATCCCTATTAAGCGGGGGTGAGACAAGGGTGTGTCTTGGCTCCCACACTGTTCTCCTCGTATATGTACGATGTGGTAAAATCACAGCATGACTCAGCGAAATAAGCCGGCACCAGCACTCCGGTACTGCTGTTTGCCAACAATACTTTGCTTCTGTCACACAGACCAGTGGGCTTGCAGAAGTGGTTAAACTACTTTGTGTAATTTAGTAAGCTTAGGGGCTTTGAGATCAATGCCGGCATGTGTAAATTCATGGGCTTAAACTCACATTGTACATTTAGAAATAAAATGCTTGTGGATGGAGCCACCATTAAGCAGGTCAGGAATTTCGATTACTTAGGGTTTAGGCTTATGGATATGCTTTCTTGGGACCTTCAGCTGTCAAAAAGTAACTCTACTCTCCAGCAAAGATCGGCAGCCATGGTGAAAAAACTGAAGTCAACTTCTAGTAGGGCACTTTTGCCAGCCCTAGAGGTATACAGAGCTGTGGCCCTCAGAGGAGTTCTGTATGAGGCAGACATTTGGGGCTTCGGGAGACGTACTCAATTGATTCGCTCAGAAAACAAATTTGTGAGATCTCTCCTCAACGTTCCAGTAGGCACACCTCTCATACTCCTGAGGTGGGACTTGGATTTAAAGAGGATTGATCACATAGCACAACTTAAAATCTTGATTTACTGGGTTAAAATCTGAATAACGCCCGCTTTGGCCCCATACAGAGCTGCTCCTAAGGAGCTAATTATCTTAGACACGCAATGTATCACACCATGGCTAGAAGCCGTGAAAGCTTTGTGTAGCCTGCTAAAAATAGAGGAAGTTTGGGAAGAGCCCAGTAAAATATGAAAAGACTCAGATATTTAGAATTAGAGAGTTTACTGGGACTACATCCTTCAGGAAATATGGTGCAAGCCTAGGTCTGCTGGCTTGATTGAGACGTTTTTAATTCTTAAATGCATCCCAAATTATTTCTTGACAGAATTACTTCTTCGGAGGCTAAGACATTGTACATTCACCTTAGACTTGGCACATTGCCACTCAAGGCCTTTTCAGCCAAATGGTACATGTTGGGAGGGACAGGAGGGGGATGCCCCTTCTGTTACAATACTCTGGAAACAGAGGCGCACTTTTTAAAACAAATTCGCCATAGGTATACATATCCGAGGTCAAAATGGATCCTTCCGCTATGCTGTAATCTATGTGCTAGACGGCTTATGAGGCTGTTAGACCGGTCATCCTTAGGGTGGTCTTCCTCCAACTTTTTGACATTTGCCTCCCCTTTTTGCTGTATCTTTTTATTGGCCATAGGACTCTGAGCACTTTACCACTGACATTCAGTGCTGTGTGTGCTCTTCCTAAACAGGCTATTGATTGGTGTATACCTGATTGGTTTATGTTGAATTACCTGTAAGTCCCTTGTACAGTGGTATAATATACCCAGGGCCTCTACTTCAAATGCTAGTAGTGGGCATGCAGCACAGGTTGTGCCACCCACATAAGTCGCCTTTCAAACCTGTCTCAGGCCTGCCAATGCAGGACCTGATCTCACTGTCCTGTCACTTGGCATTTAAATATTCTTGCCAAGGCCTGTGCTTCTCTCATAGGTTAACATGGGGGATTGGCTGAAATTACTTTAAGCTGCAGTAGTGGCTTACAGTGGAGGGGCCTCATACTGTTTACAATTATTGGATACTTAATGACAAAACCTCCCTCGTGGTAAAGGTGGATTTGTCATTAATAGCTTAGAAATACCACTTTTAGAAAGTGGGCATTTATCTGCTGTCAACTCTTTATGTGCCTTTAGTTTGACTCCAGTCCACACTGGAGGTTGGTGTAGCATATCTGTGCATTCTCAGGGAGACGGCCATAAACTAGGGGCTCAAGGGAAACTGCAGCGTTCTACTCCATCAGTATTCCGCCTTGTGAGAATGTGCTGGGTGAGAGTGGGCGCTGCTAAACAGTGAGCATGGGGAGTTATTCGCTGGGGCCTCTGCACACTAACACCCCATTATTAGCAACTGTGACTAAACTCGCCGGCACTAAGCACCGAGGCCTCCCTGGCCATGGCCGTCCTGTTTCAACACCGCACCTCCAAAGCCTCCTTCAGCACAGCCCTTGTGTGGCCGATCTCAGCGGACCTAACTCTTCATTCTCACTCCAGGCTGAGGGCTTGGGGACCCACACCATGTTCCGGGGGCCCAGAAACACCACACCTGTGAGCCGTCTCGCCGCCCTCACGACTAAAGAGGTACTGTGAGCGTACTCCACCTTGCCGCTTCCCATTGTCTCATTTTGCGGACCGGAGCCATCCTAGGAACCGTGTTGTGCCACAACTGTGCTTTCCGTGTGACCCAAGCAGTCTAAAAGATTTCGCTGCTCCCCTCGCAGCAGAGTGTTATCTTGTATTGCTTTGATTCACAATGGACCAGGGCAGTCCTGATATTGTTTTACTGCACTCCTCGCAATCTCAGGACACATACTCTTCATAAGAGTCAAGAAGAACTACTGTTAAAGCTCTAAAACGAGCCCAGTTGATTCTTTTAAAAAGCACTGCTTGATTTTCTAATTACATATGAAAGTAATACCTCGTGATGTACAGTTTGGATTTTTATCCTTGTGGTCTTTTTGATTTGATAGAAAAATTTACTATTTTCCTAATCTTATGAGAAGTCTTTTTGTAGCGTGTCAACGATTTACTGTGTGGGTGTTGCACAAATACTTTACACATTGCCTCTTTAGTTAAGCCTGACTGCCCATGATGCAATCAGGCATCTTTGGAAAATATCAGGATGTTGTCGAGGTAAACTACAACAACTTGTTTAATCATGTCTGAAAATACATGATCCATAAATTGTTGGAAAATTACTGGGGTGTTGCTTAACCAAAGTGGCATAACCCAATACTCATAATGACCTAGGGGGGGTTCTAAAGGCTTTCTTACTCTCATCTCCTTCCTTGAATCTTAAGAGATGATAAGTTCCATGGAGGTCTAGCTTGACCAACTCTAAAATATCCTTGATCAAGGGCAGTGTATATCTATCCTTGATAGTGATTTTGTTTAGGCCTCTAAAATCTAAACAGGGTCTCAATTAATTTGACTTCTTTGGAACAAAAAACATACAAGCTTCTGTCGGGGATGATGAGCGGTTAATCAATCAATTCTGTAAGTTCTCTTCCAAGTATTGTTTCAGGGCTTCCTTCTTAGCTTATGAAAGGGAATAAATCCTGCCTAAGGGAACAATAGCTCCAGGCTCAATGGGAATTGCACAAATATACTCTCTATGGAGAGGTAAGGATAACTCCTTAGGTTTCTCAAAAACATCAGAGGATTGATATTAAACTTGTACCACTTGAAGGAGATTGATGTTTCCTGAATCTATTGGTGTCGTATGAGCCAATTCTTTAGGAGTCCATTAATTTTCAGAGGGATAACAAAATTTGAGACCGAATTGGAAGGATAAGGATATTGTTCTAGTCTCCAAATTGATGTAAGGATTATGGTGCAGCAGCCAAGGAACTCCTAGAATTATGATATGGCTGGGTGAAGCTATGAGATCGAAAGATGTGGTCTCTTTTAGTGGAACTGTCATCTCTTTGACAGGTCCTGAAACCAAAGATGTTCCATTCACGTGTGAACTTGCTCTGGAACTTTCTTTGGAACATGAGGAATGGCATTCGTTCATGCCCAGTTTTCATCCAGGTAGAGGCCACTAGCCCGCTGTCCAAAAGGGCAAGCCTTCTCGTTCTTGCCAGTAGGGAGTTCCAATAGAATGGGGAAAAAGGAACAAAGAGGCTGATGAATCCCTAGATACTCTGATGAAAGGGAATGAAAAAATGTAAAAAATGTAAATTGATACTTGTATAGCGCACTACTCACCCGCAAGGGTCTCAAGGCGCTTGTACGAATACCGCTGTGGAACCCATCCTTGCTTTCCCTGTGAGGCGTCCACTCCTGGGCACCCCCAAGGTGGAGGCCAGTAATCCTTAGCGTTGTGGGGGCCGTTGTGGAGATTAAGCAAGCTATTGCCCAGAGTTGCAGAGTGGGACTCCATGATTGGAATGGCACCGAGGCGAGAATTATCAGGTCCGTGGAATTTTTTTTGAGCCCAAGACCCGCCGAGGCAGGGAATTGAACCCTGGTCCCGGGCTAGACCTCTGCATCAGGGTCTGCCGCTCTAATCATTGAGCCACACTTCCCAAACTTTTTCCTTTCAAAAGGGACGGGAGCTGGTGTTTCCCAAAGGCTTTAATGGCCGAACAGGGCAACCACAAACTAGGTGTTCAGCGGACCCAAAGGTTGCGTTACACGTATGGCAGGGGACCTTCTGTGGCTACTTACAGTGTTGCCTAAGCTAAAGCTGACCCAGACAAGGCACTAATAAGGTAACCAATATTTACTGTATCCTTAGCAAATTGTGCCGGGCGGAAGTTGAAAAAGACTGTCAGGAAGTTTATGAATTCTTTTAGCTAGTCAGTATCTCCAGAAAAATGTGGGGTTGACAAAGAAACCGATGGTTCACCAGAAGCCCTTGTGACTAAGGTTTGGCGTAAGGCTAGATTTTCATCACATAATTGTTGCAGTTCTTGTGCTTGTTGCTGTTGCTGTACAGTCTGCAGCAGGGCTTGATCCACTGGTGCACACTGTACAGTAACTCGGGCTGGATCCATTGTCTCTGGAACTCGACTAATTTGTAGACTTCGCAATCTGTCAGGCTCAGAACCACACCAGGCTATAAATGTTCGAGGTTGAGGAGAGCAGACTGCCCAGGTCCTCACGGTCTTGATCTGCCAGAGGTATGGGCAACCCCTTCCGGAAGCCACAATGCTGTCAACACTTGCAAACACCTAAGCAGATAGTGCCTTTCAGAAAAAGCCCCTGCTTAGAGGAAATACTTGGCAAAAAAAACATCAGATGCTGGAACCGCAGGCGAAGCAGCTGGAATACAGGCAGTTTGAGGACAAGGGAGAAAGATGGAACTAACTGAATAGCAGGACAGGAATCAGGACCCAGGAAAACATAAGGAAGTATAGAGCCATTGACAAGACTGGATAAGCATTGCAGGCAGTTCTGATCTCCTTTTATACACAAAACCCAAGAATTTACATCATGGAAAAAAGGAAACCATGATGGATTGGGAAAAGCACTATAGGAGAACTAAGGATGGCCGCCATATTGGATAGGGTGAATAAGTGAATATAATTCCCTTCCAAGGAATTCTGGGAGGAAGAAACACCAGGAACATGGAGGTACGCAAGGTACCTCCTTGCAGTAAACCCCCAGGATCAGTATGGAGATGCAGAGAACAACTCAAGTCTTGGAATGTGCGTGGGCTAGGGGACCCCAGGAAGCGTAGACAGATAATTACATACCTAGAGCGCCATAAAATCAGTATAGCATTCATACAGGAAACACACTTTAGCCCACAACATCCTATTTCATTTGCGGGTAAATGGCAGTTCACAGACTGTTCTCCTCATACTCTTCCTATGCACGGGGTACAGCGATACTCATCAAAAGACACACGCCGTTCACACCCCAGGGAGAGATCATAGACCCACAAGGGAGATATGTTATTGTATGGGGACGCCTGGGGGCGGACATGGTCACGTTGGTGAGCTGTTATGGCCCAAATATTGACACGCCTGAATTCATTACTATCCTGTGGGGGAAAATCGTGGATATAGGCACCAACCACGTGATCTGGGGTGGGGACTTTAATGTGGCCTTCAACCCAATATATGATAGGTCTAATGCGGCACCACATCACTATACCAGATCGCAAGCAACGTTGCAGGGAATCCTGGCAGAGGGGTGCCTCATTGATACCTGGTGCCACATTCACCCCACTGCTAAAGAGGTCACACGTTTTAAGTCTAGGGCTGCATCTTGGGCCCGTATAGATTACTGCCTCGTATCGAGAGGTCTGGGGCCGTCCATCGTTGGAGTGACCCACCTCCCTAGAACTTATTCTGATCACTCACCCGTGCAGCTACTGATTGCACTTCCGGGTTGGGAGCTACCCAGGTATAATTGGAGGTTGCAGCCAACTGCCCTGCTGGACACGTTGTTCCACGCTGAATTGTCAGAGGAGATCCAGGAGTTCTTCCAGATGAATAGGGGGTCTGGTGACTCGGCAGAAATAATATGGGAGGCCTTCAAGGTCACGATCAGGGGAGTTTGCATTTCCAAGAGTTTTGGCGTGCTTCGAGATATCCGTGGTACGCTCCAAAAATTGGAGAAGGACCTTAAATTACTAGAGACGCGGATGGCCAGGGGGGAGGTAGGGCAAACACAACTAGAACTACACGGACACTGCGATCTGTGAGTCCAAATTTTTAGGAAAATACTGGAAGGCCCGGAGATTGGGGGAGCGATCGGGGAAGGCCTTGGCTGACATCATACAGAAACCCTGTTTCTCCAGTTACATATTGGAAGTAATGGACCCTAATGGGGAGACGCACAGGGACACGGAAGGTATACTAGCTACATTCACTACGCACTACTCCACACTATATACATCGCAACGCAGGGATCACTTCGAGCTCGACACTTTTAGGAGACGTTGGGTTGGCTGGAGGACCATCACAGGGGAAAGTTCCTCTGTGCTCCGTTTGAGCTGGATGAAGTTCGCGAAGAAATAATGCAACAAAAATCTGGCAAGGCGCCGGGACTAGACGGCATCCCCGCCGAATTTTACAAAACCTATATAGATCCTAGCCCCCATACTGAAGGAACTATATAAGGAATCTTTAGAATGCGGCACACTTCCCCCATCAATGAGAGAGGCCTTGATAACCTCCCTCCTGAAACCAGGCAAAGCGTCCATCTCCTGCGATTCCTATGGACCATTGTCACTCCTTAATTGTGACACCAAAATATTAGCTAAGATCATTGCGAATTGGGTACTCCTCCTGATGGGGAAACTGGTGTTACCAGACCAGGCGGGCTTCATTCCCGTATGTGCCACCACGCATAATCTTTGCACATTGTTCTCGATTGTGCAAAACGTGTCGCCCGAACTCCCATTGGCTGCTATCTTTTTAGATGCCACTAAGGCGTTTGATTAAGTTGAGTGGGACTATCTCTTTGGCATACTGCTCCGTATGGGTTTTCCCCCTCTTTTTGTGTCCTGGATACAGCTGTTGTATCACCGGCCCACTGCCAAGGTGCTTATAAATGGCCACTTGTCGTCCTCATTTCACATCACCAGGGGCACTAGGCAAGGATGTCCGCTATCCCCCCTTTTATTTGCCCTCGTGATTGAGCCCCTGGCATGCAAACTGCACCAGCACCATAAGGACAGAGCGCTCCGATGTCCCTTGCGCCAAATCTTGATCTCACTATATGCGGATGACTTGACACTATATGTTCGCTACCCCCAAAATAACCTTAATCCTTTATTACGTGAGTTCATTGTCTTTGGAAAACTTTCCGGTGTCCACATTAATTGGGAAAAATCGCAACTACTCCCCCTGACATCGGCGGTTGCCAAATTCCCTCTGGACTACCCGCTCGAATGGTGTGATACAAATTTGAGGTACTTGGGGATTCAAGTCTCGGGGGACAGAGACGAAATACTCTGCCTCAATTATGGAACCGCTATAGAACATCTTACAACTAACGTCACGTGTTGGATATCTCTCCCCCTGTCTATGGCCGGGAGGGCTTCTCTGATTAAGATGGTGGTACTCCCTCAATTTTTATACCTCTTCTTGAATCTTCCCTATAACCCGGGACGGTACTTCTTCAAAACACTTCGATCTGGACTCATACAATTGTACTGGGGTGGCAAACAACCACGGGTGCAATGGGCGATACTTAGAAGGCCTTATGCGCAAGGCGGGCTCGATATTCCAGACTTCGAACTGTACTTTGCCTGTGCTCAGGCCCATTATGCATATTTCTGGACCCACCCGCCGCCATGCATGCCACAGGTCGCGGCGGAACATTGGATAGTGGACCCCATCCCGCTCGAAGGGATGATACACGCACTCCCTCTCACACGGGACACTGCGCCAACCACCATCACGAGCACGGTAGACGCCTGGCATTATACTATGCACACCCTAGAAGAAGCGACACTCTACTCCTCGGTTTTACCCCTGTCATACCACCCGCGGCTCTCTCTACTGCAGGAAACGAGCTTCCGACAACTATGCAATCGTGTACACATTACGACCTGGGGAGATCTACTCTGCAACGGTATTTTCTGCACATCAGAGCAGTTTTTCGGGGACATACGTCCCACCTCTTCGGATCTCTTCTTATGTGGGTCTGTGACAGGGCATGCGTGCTATTCTTCCGAACTTCCCCCCCAGGAGCCCGCAAACCTTAAGCCACTTCATCAGTTGTTGCAAACTGCAAGCCCCAGATATCTGGTGTCCAACTTGTATCGGACGATTCGTGCGGAGCGCGAGGAGCCCCACAGCGCTGCCCGTGCACATTGGACTGCAGATCCGGGCAATGAAATAACGGATGAACAATGTCAGTAGTTGTTCACAAACTGCACACATATCTGCTAGTTGCAGGCTACGTATAATCCACTACAAGTTCCTACAGCGAGTATACTGTACCCCAGCCAAGATGTGTCGCTTTGGGTTACGGGACACAGACCCCTGTGATAGATGCAGCAGTCCGGGGGCCAGGTTCCTGCACTTGTCCTGGGAGTGCCCGTGGGTGATGGAATACTGGGTGCAAATATTTGAAGCTCTAACTGACATGACGTCTCTAGCGTTAGAATGTGATTCCCTGACTGCGCTCCTAGGCTACACTAAACAAATCCCTAAAATATACCGCCGCTACATCACACTCTCCTTATTGTTAGCAAAACGTAGAGTAGCCTGTAGGTGGGGTAGAGGACGAGCCCATAAATTTAAGGAATGGTTGGATGACATGGTATATTGTCAGGAGCAACTTGCAATACACGCGGAGACGCTCCCCCGCACTTCGAGGCCTAGAAATATTTGGGGTCCTCTCACGCACTATTTGTTGGCACACACTGCGGACCCTCCCCCGGACAAATCTGACACCACTGATATATATAGCAGTTCCCCTACCACAGAGCAGTCCTAGAAGGTAGGGGACGGAAGGAGTCCCTAATCCATGTTGTTCTAGGATTGATGTGTTCGCGTTTATGGTTCGCTATGGTAGACGCAATTTAAGGTGGACGTCTGCTATAAATGCTGTTGAGCAACGTAGCCTCCTGTGAGATATTGGAATGCATCGCAATGCCCTTAACTAATACTGGCAGGGAACAGATCTGTAAGGTGATAGTAGCCCATTGGGCGAGACTCAAAACAGTATTGGGCAAACGTGGGATGAAGTACACCAAAGAGAACAATATGTACTTGATGCATTTTTCTATATGTATTTTTTTAAACAATGCCCAGGTGTGGGAGGGATCTCTACCAGTGCCTTTGCCTCACACTATTATTTTTGGAGCATGGAGGCTTTGTTCACTTCAGGCTTAGATGCAATACAAGCTCTTTAGAGGGTTTCACATAACAAGGATGAGGAGCAGGCAGGCAATGTATTACCACCCAACCACACGGAGGCTGGCTTGTACTTAGACCTTCGAAATACTACAGGCATTTCTACCTCACCGGAGACTAAATTGGACTCCCAACTGGGGCCTTTGTGCTGGTGGTCTGTAAAGCCTCACAGGTGTTGGAACAATAGTTGCCTTACAGAAATCTTGCAACCTCTCCCTTGGCCTCAGAGATTTGCTACTTTTCAATGATGCCCTAACAGCAATGTAGTCGAAACCATATTTAGCACTGCCCTATCGCTAGGCACCATAGGCCTGCTCCAGGTAATCTGACCTCTATGACACACCACACCACATCAGAAAATCTTGTGGTTCAGACTTCAGCCAACAAAGTGAACTTGAATGCCTTTCCTGTGGCGATACCGGACAATCAAAGCACATTTATGGGATTGGCAAGAGGGTGTTCTCCTTGGCCAGTTTAACATTGCAGTCTAAGAATGCAGTCTGCTTATGGCCTCTGGGATATTGCAACCAAACTCTTGTCTATTCTCCTTCCAAAATTCCTTCACCCAGGCCGTTCACACCAGACAGGATGTGGCCAAGTACAGTTTATGTCTGTTTAGACACTACAGATTGTGTGGGCATTAATTTGCAGTTGCGCCTGGATGCATACCTCAAGTTAATCCGATGATGTGCAAGCATCTTTTAGGGATATGTATTTTGATAGCTCCTGGCTGTACAAAGGTTTTGAACGGTTTAAATATAGCTGTGGTACCACCTGTTGCTTAGGCCAGCTCTCCTAGGCCCGTCAGTTCCATCAACAATACCAAACTTTTCAGGGGTTACTCACGGGCCTTACTTCTAGAGGTACCCATTTCAGTCCATTCAGCAGCCTGTTAAGCCCTTTGGAAGCTTCGGGAGGCATAGTGATGTCACAGGTTAGGGGCACTGGTAACACAGCCACTCCTCATCTTCCGCTTTCACTGCTGCTGCTGTTAATCGGATCTGATTCCCCTCTTCAGAAGACACCTGTGGTCCGTAGGGGCTGGAATACATTTTACCTACCCATCTGCAGTGCATTTACCTTGGTCCAGTGCGCCCAGTTATTCGTCTGGATTATGCTCTTCCCTTTCAGTCAAACCCAGTCCAATTCTTACTTTAACTCGTACATCATCCAAGCATACCTCCATCCTTCCCAGTGGCGTAACTAAACTTCAGGGGGCCCCCCTTCAAAGTACATGGAGGGCCACCCCCCTCTGACTCATTCGGGAGCTCTCCGGCCAGGTTACTGTGCTGAGGGGCCCCCCTGGAACTCGCCCCCCTCCCACTGTGCTGAGTGGGCCCCCTGGAGTTCAGCCCCCCACACCCCCTGCAATGCAGGGCCTGTGGGCCTTTTTTACGCCACTGATCCTTCCCCAAGAGGTTCACTTCAGTTCAGCTCAAAAGCTTTATTCGGTTTGTAATAACAACCATATAAGCGACAAAAGGAAAATCATTATACAACAGCCTCTGCAACATTCACAAAGTAAAATACATAGTAAAATATCTACAGAATTTACGAAAAGTGACATGTGCTAACAATGAACATTATGCGCAAATTACGCTATAAAGTGTCATATGCCAACTATATTCCTATTTTGGCTACTATAAAATGGCGCTTGTCAACTGTATTCAGTTCTGTGCAAATTACTTAACCGCTGTATTCCATGCACCAGTTCATTTTATATAAAAACTTAAGGAATTATGGATTTCCTAGCAGCAATACTTTTTAAGATATACAACGCTACGTAAAAGCAAACCTCCGGGCTGTCCAGGGTAGAAACTAGCCTCATAGCATTTTTAATGGTCCGGACATTATATTTTAAAAACAGGGGTATCAAATAAAATTTCCTTAATGGGAGATAAAATTTACAAAACATTAAAAAGTGACAACAACTTTGCTTAGACATATTATCGCAAGGACACACAGAACTAGTGCTTTTTTTCATAATCGGGAAAGCCACAAGATGATGAACGATCCCTAGCCTTAAGCGTGTCAGGACAAAACGGTGAGTGGATTTCGTTACATCAGTCAGATATGCCTGACAACCAGCTTTAAGATTTAATTGTTGGTAATATATCAAAGTGGGTTGTTTCCCAATTAGTCTCTCTCGTACCACCTTTTTATAATCTAAAGGTTTCTTTAATCTCCCTTTTTGCAATTAAGGTCACATTCTCTGGTTCTGAGTAGATATTACAATTAAACAAAAGTCTATACCAATAGCTAATAAAACTCAACCAGGGGATACGGGAACAATAGTCCAACTTCAGACAGTCTTTAATAATACGTTGTGTAAATAACATTTCCTCTTTCGACCAAATAGAGCGCCATAATAGAAGAGGACGTAAGGCGGCTAAATCTGAATTATAGTTAAGTCCCACTTCCTGATGTATCATATCTGTAGAGGCCGAAGGGGGAACACTCAGCAAGCGTTTGAGGAAAGTGTTTTCGTCTTGCTGTAGTGACTTCTCAGAATGGTGCCCCCAGATGCCTGCTCCATAAAGAGCAGAAGATACACACCTGGCATTATAAATAGCAACCATATCTTTAATTCTTCTGGCTCCCACTTTGGTTGAAAATACTATTGGTATTTGTACTCATTTTATATCGTATGTTATCGAATTCGCATAACCATTTCCCATCTCCTGTAAAGGTTACGCCAAGATAACAAAAAGATTTAACCGAGTACATTTTTGTGCCCTCCAGAAAAAAGGCCTTCCTTGACTTAGATGTTTTTTTCCCACATGTCATTACAAATGTCTTAGATTTGTTAATTACAAGTTTTCTGTCCTTAATAAACAATATAAAATTATTAATCAGTCGCTGGAGGCCAATTGGGGTACGTGACAATAAAACCGCATCGTCTGCATATAATAAAATTGGGACAGCCTGGCCATCTATCAGGGGGGGCATCTGCGGGTAAATGTTTTAAGGTTGCATTCACTTGGTTAATAAACAATGAAAACAAGAGTGGGGCCAGAACGCATCCCTGACGGATGCCCCTTTTAACGTTAAAAAACGGGGTACATTCCCCTGCGGTACCATAGCGCACTCTACTGGATAGACGTTCATAAAATCTTGCCAAGAAATAAACAATTTCTTTAGGGGCACCAATATCCAGTAGTATGCGCCACAGTATAGAGTGATCCACAAGATCAAACGCGCTACTTAAGTCGGCAAAACATAAGAACAGGTTACCCCCTTTCACTAAAGTGTACTTTCTAATAAGCAGATCAAGGTTGACACACTGTTCCAGTGTACCTAAACCCTTCCTAAACCCATATTGGGCTTGTGACAGGATTTTGTTGTCTAAGGCCCAGAATTCGAGCCTTTTCAACAGAATCCTGCTCATTACCTTAATGGAAGAGTCTAATAACGATATTGGCCGGTAATTGCAGGCTTCTGATTTAGAACCTTTTTTAAAAAGGGGGATAATTAATGAATGTCCCCAAGACGACGGGAAATGGTCTTCTACAGCGACATTAAAAATCCTAATGTCGGGGCCCATAGATTAATTTCATTCTTATACAAATCAATAGGAACCCCATCCGGCCCTGGAGCTTTACCTCCTTTGCTATCCGCAAGTCCTTCATATACTTGTTCAATATTTATCGATAGGGGTAAAACGGGTCAGGTAGAGTCAATGGAGGAACTAATGTCAATCCTATCTGGGTTAAAAATGTTAGTAAAATATTCAATCCAGGCATTACAATTTACATAAGAGGTTAATTCTGGTTGGCAATCATCTTTTAAAAAAGGGCAATTTTCTGTCTCCCAGAATAGTTTACTATTATTAGTTGCTGCAGCTAAACTAAGTTTATCCCATGCTTCACCTTGCATTTCTCTTTTACGGGCTTCAATAGTCCGTTTATAATTAGAACGTAATTCTTGTATATGTATTTTATTACGTGGCTTAATTCCTAGTGCTAGCTTCAAGCTATGTAAAGCCTGGGTACAATTCCTATCGAACCATCCTACGTGTAATTTTATTGTTGCACTGTAGTTCTTGGTAAACAGTCCCTCTATAATCTTGGTTATTTTAAGGAAGCTAGGGATCAGAAGCGTTGGATTTAACTCTTCACTAAGACAGTGATCTATTTCCCGTCTACATTTAACAATCACTTCCATTTGTATTTTTTGGGTGTCAACACCTGTCCATTTGATCCTCGTACCATTTGCTCTTGTGGGGGTAATATTAGTAATACTCTTAGTGTTTTTTGGTTGTCTTTTCCCCCAGCATAATAATGTTAACAAAATGCTGTTATGATCACTAACAGCCTGTTCTGTAATCCATAAATTGGCATAATCAGTATTACACGAAATCAAAACATGGTCAATACTAGTAGCGGCATTCCTGACTGTAAATGTTGGGCATTTAATGTTATCCCTGGTCATGGTACAACTCAAAAGTTCGAGATCGAACTTAGCTATTAAAGAATTTAGTGCTGTACCATATTCACCATGTGGGAAATGCGCATGGTCAGCACTATCCTCCATGTTATGACCTTTCATGAACCCACATATTTTAGTTTGGGCCAGCGGACACACTTGGGTATTAAAATCACCAACCCAAAGGATAATAGCTTGTTTATTTGGTTCTAACAATGCCCTCTCAATTTCCATTTCCAGTTTATAGATTACACTCCCCCTGTCACCATTAAAAATGTTATTATAGTAATTAACTAAGAGCAAGTCTTTACCCTTATGGAATTGAAGCCTCATAAGCTGGCAATGATAATCTATTGTTATACAACTTTTAATTTTACATTCCACAAGTTTATTGGAAACGAGAATCAACAGGCCACCCTTAGCCCTTCCTGACCTGGAGTCAATAGCATTAATCCAGTTTGATGTGTATCCCTCTACAAAAATTGGATCTCTATGCCAGGTCTCTTGTAAACAGATTATATCATAATTAGAAGTAATAAAATCTTTCCAAAACGGCGCATCTAGTTTCCTTTTAAGACCTGCTACGTTCCATGTCACAATTGTGTATCCTTCATTTACACCTGCTGTAACAGGCCTACTCCTCAAGTGTAAATTATTTGAGCTCTCCTCAAGTAAAGGCTCTAATATTACAGCACTTGCTGTCATCTCAGTTTCTGACTGCCCCTCCCAAGTTGTTTCTTGCAGTTCACCGCCTATATTTACAACCATATTACAATAAGGCTTATTATAAACTTCCTGTACTATGGGCAGAGAGAATGACAGCCCAGCCTCTAATGCTGCTCCTTGTACTATGGCATCGTCGATCCCTATTGAATTTGATATCTGCCCTGTTCCATCAACTAACACAAGTCAGTCGTTATCTTCCAAATAATTAAGTGCCTGATATCTGTTATGTAAAGGGACATTTATACAGAATGATGGTTGCGCTAATGATAATGCTTGGTTAGAAAAAGAGGGGTTGTGGGTTAAATTACCCCGATTCCTACTCAGCATTAGGTGCCTATAAAAATATCCCAATGGCAAGAGAGTCATATTGTACTCTCGAGGGGACGGTGGTGGAGCATTCCCTAAGGTATTCTTCGCCCACACGGGGGACTTAAAATTAATAATGATACAATCTCCTTCAAATTTTTTATTAAGAGGGCCTATCCATCCTACCCGTTGCGTTAACAATATCTGGTTAACCCCTGACAACGGGAAACCGTAGTTGTTGGACAACCAATGCAAGGTTTTATTTTTGAGTGCATCATGATTTTCCCGCTGGTCCTTCCTTAACTTGGGTACATTCACTAAGACTGCCACATATGCCCCACCTTCAGGGGGCAGATCAATAGATAAAGGTGCTTTTTTTGTTTCAGAGAGTAAAAAATCCATGTTGTCTATTCTATTGATATCTGTTGCGGGGGGAGGGGGGGTACTAACCCCTGCAGGTAATTTCTCCCTTTGATCTTTACCACAACTTTAAAAAGTAGCATGTTTAGTATTGCTCTGCATTAGATTTTCCTTCAACACTTGGCTATAAGTTTGGTTCCCTACAGGAAGTCGCTCTGTCTGATTAGTTACATTAGCTGTTCGGGGGTGGCTACTACTATCAATGGCCAGGATTAGATGCTCCCTACAGATATCTGCCCTCAAGCTGCCCTTCTCCATACTTCCATATATTTTCTCAATACTACCATGTAATTTGTGAACTTCCTTAGCTATATTATCGATTCTATCATGGAGTGGCCTAAGTAGTTCAAATAATTTATCAAAAATAACATCAGCAGATATTACATTCGACACATTTTCAGGGGCTAAATCTTTAATTGCATTAGCTGGGACCCCCCCCCCCCCGTGTAGGGTATCTCTTATCTTTCTTTATCTTAGAGTTCCCCATACCAGTTATTTTCTTTTTCTGTGCGATAGTTTTTGGCAGAGAAGGTGGAGAAACATTAGGAGAGGCAATCAGTACAATGGGTGTGTTAGAAATACGAGAGTGCTCGTCTACAGTATCATTCACATCCTCAACTTAATCAGACCCATTTCTTACAATTGGATGTAACTCAGAGGTAGTTAGTCTTTCTTCATTGGTCAAAATTAATTCATCACTGGACTGGTCACCGAGCATTGTACTAAACCCTGTGGACAAGCGTCTCTCCGTACGATTGATCTCTTCTATCTATGGTGTTACATGTTTTGTCCATCAGGGGTTTGTTCTCCCGTCTCCTTGCCATTTTACAATGAAGCCAATACTCTGTCCTTCACTCTAAATTAAAAGATTAATGTGAATAGCACAGTTTATACACTTTAAACACGTTAACCAAGTCAATACCTTTCGGCAGTGTTACGTTGTCATGTCCAATTGAGTGCGGGCATCAGAGAGGTGGCCCAGCCCAGCCTTTTCCGGCCTAAGACGGCCCTGCCCTTGTCTCGGGCTTCTCCCGGCGCCTCCCGTGCGCGTCCCGCGAAGCGGTAGCTCTTCCGCACTTTTAAACGCCACAGTGCGCCAAGTGAGCGTAGGCGAAGTCCGTCCGCAGGGATCTCTGGGGGTTGTAGTCTCCCCCTTCCGAGTCTGCGCGGTCAAGGCAGGTAGCGCAACAGGGGAAACCGGCAGCAGATGCACCCAGACCTCAGTCCTGGATCCGGTGGGTGCCGCAAAGGTCAGGAAAGACGATGTCACCAGGCACACCCAGCACAATTAGCCCCACGCTGTGGCAGAGCACCACTCTATTTCTGGCCCTTTACCGTAGTTTACCGTCAGGGGATGCAGCTTTTAGGGTGTGGACACAGCTGCCGGAGTCACACACCTCCGATGGCATCTGTTATGTTGTGGGTCTGGTGCTGCAGCACGATGTTCCGTTGCTCCCCGCACCGTCTCCCGGGGAAAAGCGGGTAGTCTGCCCTCCGGTTCCCTTCAGATGGGATTCCCGGCTCATGTGTCTCCGAAGTAGAGGTTCAATTGTTGTTGGCCAAAGGGGGAGGATTTGGGGTTGTGGTGGCTCATGTCGATTTTTTACCTTTGGTTCTTGAACAGCTTCCTGGGCAGGACAAATTGAAGATGCTCACTCTTGCCTAGGTTGTCTCTGCATAGACTCTGGGGTTTGGATGATGTCCTTGGACTTGCATAACACGTACTTTCCTACACCCATGCAGCAGTCCCACTGGCGTTTCTTCCACTTTATTATATCATCATCCTGCCCTTTGGCCTCACCTGAGTGTTTATAAAGGGTGAGGACATTTGATTTTCGATCTCGCTTGTATTCAGCCACCATTTTGTGTTCCACCGCCATTTTGTGTTGCCCTCACTCAGGCAGCACAATGAACGAAGTTTTTCTGCTGATCTTACTGTGACATGTCAAAATTACCTCCTGCCTCTGTTTACAAAACTAATGTCAGGGACTGGCTGAGTCCACTAATCCTCGTCTGGTTTGACTAAACCCTGTCTCGACAGTCTGTTGGTTCGCACCATTCTTTCCTGACTTTATCTTATCTTCTGGCCTTCGCTATTCTCTACTTGTATTCTCTCATTTCACAACTGTCCTACAAAGCATACAAATATGTCCTGCCACCTGCAAGTTGAGTTGTAGACACTACTACTGATTAACTTGTGGGGAGGGGTGACAAAAACAGTTGGAAAAGAGGTTTTATTTAGGTTACTTGATATCTTGTTTTCAAACTTTTCTTATTGGTTAATCATGTATGCATTGGGAGCGTTCTTGGTGAATCTATGTGCTATAAAAGATTGTGCGCCATGGAGTAAAGTGGCAGTCTCCTAAGAACATACTGAATGTACTTCTGTGACAACTGTACTTAGCTGCAGCTAATAAACCTGATCTTCTACGCTCAACAGAATGTCATGTGTCTCTGTTCAACAAAGCAGGTGAACTCAGGAGACTAAGGCGTACCCTGCGCCGCCAGGCCCATAAGGCCCTGGTTCTTCAATTGGTGCCCTCTATGAGGCGGCTTCAGAGGTAGCAGTTTTTGCCTGAGGGTCGTGAGGAACCCCGCAAGAAAATTCTGGAGGAAGCGCGAACCACGTCAAGCGATCCCTGTATGTCAAAGTGGTCCGAAGGTCTTTTTCAGCGCGGTTTCTCCTTCCGGACGGCTGCAGACGACTGCTGCCCTGACTGCCGCCTTGTTTTGGCCCCCTTTTTGGTGATGTATGGTATCGCGAGACGTTAGACGGGCCTCGGTTGGCGTAAGAAGACACTTAGTTAAGTATTGGTGGGTAGCTCCCACAATTTTGTTTGATTTGGGTCTTTGATTCGGCTATTGCAAAAGCCGAAGCCGAGGGGTGAGTACATTTGTGCTATATTATTTGATTTAACCCCTTGATGTTTGTGAATTGTCCAGTGAAATAAAGATGCCTGGTCTGAGTAAGTTTAGAAAGTTTTGTTGTTTTGGTTGTGATAGGGATTCCCGGCTGGAGGACTCTTGTCCAATTTCTCCGGTTGGAACTATGTGAATTAAATTAGCCGGCTCCCTTGAGGGAATACCTAAATAGGTTTAGGTATAAAAACATATTTATTCCTTGGTGATTCTGTATCCCCAGGGAATTAAAATATGGACATAATACATACAAGGATCCTTTGTTCTGCGCAATCTTATGAATTGAGTGTATTTTGGCTTCTTGGACATATAGCAGTCTGTTGGGCTGTTTTTTTTGCAGTCTTTTGGAACACTATTAAGAAGCGTTTCTTGTAAATATGACTTGCAACTAGTATTTACAAATGGTTTGGTTTAAGTACAGTCTGTGGGCTGTCCTTTGTTTCTGTCTTAAGTGTTGATCAGTGGGTTAAAATGTGTGTTTCTGTGGGTTAAATGTATGTGTCCTGAGTGTTTGACCCCTTGCTGTTTATGTCTGAAATGAGCTCAATGTGTGTATGTGGTTTTTCTTGATGTTTTCAGTCTGTTAAGCAAAATGTCAGCTAATTAATATTAAGTAGAAATTAAATAAAAATCCAGAAATGAACCATGTGATATGCTAAATAGCTATATAATTTATAGAGTAAGCAACTATGCAGATGTTCAAACTGTTAAATGCTTAAAAAAAAAAATGAAAATTCACATTCATTAGAAATACAATGGCCTCAAAAACGAAATTGTGCGTTTTGTAGAAAAATAAACTTATAGTATTTTTTTTACTTACATACATTGTATTAGATATTAACAGGCAAACACTTCAGCTGAAGTAAATTTTAGCTGAACTCAAACGCAACACGCATTGATATGTCTTAGTTTGAAAAAGACTGCCACCGTGCTCATGTTACAACACTGAGAGACAAGCTTTTATTGTCGCTAAGCAAGCAGCTCTAATAGACAGGAATGTTTACTCAGCCAGGACTTCGCCCTCAGTTGAACACGGGTGAAACATTGCATTTCAAAATGTTGTTTTAAAAAGGTTCCAAAACTAAGGTTCATTATTTTGTATTACAGGAAGACATTTCAATTAAGGGTTTTTTCTCTTTAAGCATTTTTATAAGAATATTCTTGGTTTTAATTTAGGTTGTGTTGTACTGCATAATGAGGACATTTGTATATGGAATTTCACTTGGCGCAGGCTTTAAAAAACTAATTTTTCTAGAGGATTTGCAAGAGATATGTCTAATATCCAATATCCAATATCTGCAAAGAACATTCTGAGGATGATTAATATGTAGGACAATTATAGGATATTTATTTTTAAGTGCCCCAAATATCAAAGTCGAAATTGGGTAAAATAGACTATTTAAGCAGCATTCTTGCCCTTTACAATAGCTTTAAAGTGCCTTAGGCTTCATTAAATGCATATATTTAGGTATAATACAAATTTGCAGGTTGTTCCCATTTGGGGTAGCTTTTAATGTCTCAGTGAGCCAATGTGCCCAGTGCAGAGGTTTGGGTTTAATATCAAGATTGAAGGTTCTAACTCTAGCTAGACCTACTGAGACGTTCATCCTTTTAAGGTTGATGAACTAAGTACCGTTGCATAGGGTAGTAACAAACATTTGTTCTAAAGCTAGTATGTTATTATGATCTGTGAGTTATTCACAGTAAATGTTTTTCATAATTTAAGAATAGAAATAAATTGTAGCCCCTAAAAGAAGTAATATATATAACATGTGTTTTTAAAAAGGGTTAATTATTGCAGGTTAGGAAGAGTTAGGAAGGTTTTTTTTGCCTGTGACAAGCTTCAGGGTGAGGAGAGAGACAGGGCTAAAGAGCGCAGAATGCAATGCAGAAATTGAAGGCAGATTTTGACCTTGAAGCCTGTAAGGTGGGGGCTAGAAATAGGAGCGAGTAAACCAGGAGGTGAAATCACTGCTTAGAAAGCTTCTCTGACATGAAAATGTGTAATGCTTGCAGCAGGAGAGCCTTGGAAAGAGGTGGGGGCCAGGAGTGCTCGCAGTGGCTGGTTCCGTGCTGAGGTGCTATTTTTAGCCTTTCTGATAAGATAGGACAGCCGAGAATCGTTACGGAGCCCTGTCTGTTCCAATATTGTTCAAGACAAAATAAAAAAAAAAGGGGTGCTGAGAAGAAAATGATACATTGGTATTTCTGCTTTTGAAAAATAATGTCCACGTAGTTGCCTTCATTTAACAAATGTGGCATTAGCCTCAGACAATAAGTAAGATGAAGCTCTTTCTTAGAATTTTGTGGGCTACATGCCTAGGTAAAAACGATCAGCAAATTAAGATTCATTTTTCACAGGAGGAATTGTGGCGCAAGGGAACACAGAGTGTCTGTGAAAATGTTTTCCTTTTAGACAGTTAAAATTAAGGTGGCTTAACATGCTTACATGTTTTAGTCATTGCAAAGTTGACAAGATGGTTACAGTTAAGTACCACTAGGTTTGTATTTTTTTGTGTTTTGTTAATGTGTGTTATGTTTTGTCTCCTGATTAAAAGTTATAGTTGATATTTTTGTGTGTTATGTGAAGTGTTTTTCTTTTGTGTGATGTGTATTTTTTTTTTGCTTCTGCCCACAGATCATTCATGGATTGTTCTGGGTGGTTCGAGGGCTGACAAGACTACAGTTGAACACGTGAGTTGGTTTGACGAAGATGTCAGTTGTGAAGGAATAATGGTGAAATGAGCGCCCTGAATGGCTATAGGCAGGAAATCAGGGTGAGAGAAGACTAGAAAGGACTGAGAATGTTACAGTAGGTGAAGAGGAGTAGTGAAAAAGCAGGGGTGAACAGCCAACGAAACAGCGATGGTCCATATCATGAGGTGGTGGAACGAGTGTTCCATATGTCCCTGTGGGACCTAATCAATGTGCAAATTGCAAAAAGGAGGGTGCTGTCAGCTGTGTGTTGAAACAGATGTGTTTTTGCATAACTTCTTTGGAAAGAAAGGTTTGTGTTTATTTTTGTGCATTTTGTCCTTCTATGAATTGTTCCTGCTGGTCCTGTGTGTCAGAAGCGGCACAGTCAGTTGTTTTGACAGCCGGTCACCAGCTGTCAAAAGAGGGGAGTAAGGAAATGGAATATTATTTTTGAGCCTGACAAATTAAGCAGGCCAGAATATTAGTTGCTGGGTTGCAGGTTCATTGTGCATAAAGTGCATGACATAGTGTTGTGCGTCACCGTTCATTTACATATGATATTGAAATTTGTCTATGCTTTCTGTGCTTGGTATACAGCAAGTATACCTGATGGCTTGGCATGTGTGTTTTTATTTTATGCACGTTTTTTTTTTTGCGTTGTGTTTACGCTTTTGCTTTTAATACTGTTACAAGCTCCCCTCTGTTGTGAGGGGATGGTCATGACGATGCCCATCGCTACGCAACAGTTGGTTGGACTTGTTCTGGTTACTAAATTTCACAGATATGATATTTCATGCTGTGAATATGACAGACAACACTTCACCAGTGCATGTCTATTTGGCTATAATGGTATTAAAAAAAAAAAAAGATATACAGGATTAAAAGTGTGTCACCTGCAGTTAGTCATGTTACTGCTCCTTTCTTTAAGAGACGAGCAGCCTAGATTGATGTTCCCTGATTAGACTCTAAGGATGAACTATAAATCTGTGGCTCTTGCTAAAGGTGACCTAAGTTTCCTTATGATATTGCACTTCTACATGTAGTCATAAGAGACACCAAGAGTTTCTTATTTGCTGTCCTGAGTAGCAGGATTGTGATTTTAAGTGGGTATAGTGCCCCCTCCGGACAGGTGACTAGGGAAAGGAAAATTGTAGATCAGACACCAGAGACCTGAGAATAATTAGACTAGGGTGACAGGTATTCTCAGTGATCATGAGGAGATATTGTTTAGCTTGTGTATTGCATGGTGCACTTGCTGCACAATTATTAAAGGGAGATATCTGCATGCCCCTGATAATTTGTATCATGCGTTTCCCCTTTTGAGGTGTTCTAGATAAGGAATGTAGGAACACACAGATGTAGTAATTTAAGAGATGTTTATCCCATTAGAAAATCATGAAATGAATATTTGTAAATCCATAAGGGACTGGCCTATCTGTAAAACTGGTGCCACTATGAACCACGTCCAGTTTTACTAATGATATCAGAATGTTTAATTGATTGGTTATTGAATTTGCCTTTTGGATTCCCCTCCTTTATATCTGTCCTACTTCATGAGCACTTTCTTTTTTCACCCCCCCCCCCCCCCTTGGAGCAACCTCTCTCTCTATTAGGAGCATTTAATATGGTGATCTGTTCTAAAAGTCTCTTAGTTTTCTCTGGTCTGTATCATACCCTGTTCTCCTCAGGTTTTGAGCTGATCATGCATCTAACTGACACATTTTCACTCTGACTCCTGCAGTCCCGCATTTTGGTGGGTCAGCACTGATTACAGCTCAGGCTACTGCTGCCATACCTTTTTGATGGTGCACTGTTCACACACACATGTTGTGACTAATAAAAGGAGAGACTGCAACATGGTCAATCTCCTTGTGGCTTAATTATATTGAGATTGGATACAGACTGTCATGTAGCAGATCCTATAGGCTGGCACACTGTGTGTTTGAGTGTTGGTATGAGTTACTGTGATACGTTTGGCTGGCTGTCACTCTTAGGGTCTTGAGATGATCAGTGCTGCCTTCTTTAATAGGCACCTACTCTGAAATTGATTCTGGGCTTAACTTCACCTCAGAGAGCTACTTTGAAGGTACTGGCAAGCTACCAGTGGCTCCCGAGCTACTCGTTGGAGACCCCTGGACTAGAAGTACTGCCTTTGCATCTTAGGAGAGTGACAGTGCATCCTAAACCAGAGTTGTCCCATGGCTTCTGGCCACTCCCTTGAAGATTGCAGGCCACCTGCCTGCAGTCCTATTGTTAAATACAATGAACTGTTTTTATACTAAACTGAAGGAAACTAACGACTGTGTCACATTCCCTACGTCACTAGATTCTGCGGGAATTAAGTCATAATAACCTGCAGAACACCGATTTAAGCCTAATTCCCATCAGTGACAAATACAGATGAAAGGCGGATGTCTTGGCCCTACAGTCCCAGCACCCAGAAAGTAGCAAGGCTGGACAGCAATCGCCAGCGCGCATCAATGGTATCTCCAAAGCATCGTACTTGCTCCATCAGACGGCGTTGGACATCACAAAACCAGAGTTTCAGTGTAAAAGAGCGAAAGAGAAGGATCCCTGTTGTTGATGGCAGGGCTGGTTTGAGGCTTCAGTTTTCTACCTGTCATGTGCTGGTAACCTCTGACAGTGTGCAGTCCCTTGAGCCCCTTGGCCTGAGTTTTGACCCCCCCCCCCCTATTTTCTTTGCTCCAACAGAAGGGCAGTGCACCGGAGGATCTAAGGCATTACATGATGAAAGGAAAATTAAATGAAAGAGCAGCCCGAACATCCTCTGACACTGAATAGCGAGTGTTGGAGCCTGAAAGTGTTGCTGAGCGTGAAAGTCTGTTGCTCTTTCCGATTAATAGTACTTGGGTCTGCACGGGATGATCTGTGCCCATGACCAACGAAGAGCACAATATCTGTAGTGCCTGCGGCAGAGGTAATATATTGGTGCACTGCCTTGAGACATTGAGACTTTCGAGTGAGCTGTGTTTGCCAGGAGGGCACTCCAACGGATACTGAGAAGCACTATTTTCATGGAAGGCCTGAATGAAGAGGCCAAATGCGGAAGAAAACAACAGAAGCAGATTTGATGGACTGTAGGAGAGTAGGGTCTGCTTTCTATGTTCACCCCCACTTTTTGCTTTTGCTTTACTGGTTTTCGACTTATATGTGGCTGTGGGCCTGCTAATCAGACCCACAGCCCTGCTGTTCTCTCTCTAAATTGATACCATGTACTTTAGGTGCATAACCCATTTGGATAGGATCACCTTATTTGCCCCTGTACAGTGTACCTTAGGTACCCAGGGCATAGGTGTACCCTAGGCCTACCAGGGGCTGCAGCATGTATTATGCCACCCCTGGCCTGGCCTTCCATTATGACAACTGGCTGATCACTCAGCTGGGGCAAGGTCGTGTAATCACTCCTTGCTTAGGTGTAGTATTCCTATACCTAACTTACATATAGACACATGTGTACCTATCAGCCACTCCTATGGCAGGCCTTAACAATCCTGGAGACAGAGGGCTTGGTAACATGTGAGATGGTGCTCTAGCATGAGCTGAGCCTGTCTGCAGCTTTCGGAACCATGTCCTTATAGCTGTTCTATGATATAGCCTACCATATACTCTTTAAGTGCCTTATAATCTTAAACGGTTATGGTAACTATGGTTTGGCTTTATCAAAACATGTCGTGTAAGGTGTCTAACACTTTGGAAAAATACCCCCATCCCTTTTCTGGGGATGTGGATATTATCCCTCCCTTGTAGAGGGAGAAGACATGTTGTAAACCTACTTACCCGGTTAAAGTTAACCAGAGCCCCAGCATCACAAAATGGATGCTGCTGCCACGACACAAGTCTGACCTCCTGCTGCTGGGAGTGATCCCGGCAAGGGAGGCTTGGACAATAGGTTTCCTGCCTTGGGAGGTGCGAGCACCACCCCAGACAGGCCTTAGTGTATTTGGGCAGGGAGGGATGAATGAAACGAGACACTGCCTGGGGCACACAAGGTGCTCCATGCATAGTCCAGTTCAAACCGGTGCTGGGGCACTCCAGAGCCAGTCCTGGCGCGAAACTGGACAAAGGGAAGGGGGTGTAACCACCCCCCTCCCAGGTCCCACCCATAAGGCGTGACCTAGCAGGCAACCCAGCCCCCCAGATTAGTATAAGAGTGGTAGCTGGGCCCCAGGAGATTAGATTATCCTGAACCTGCAACTTGAACAGAAACTCTGGACCTTCGACATTCGACGAAAGAAGAAGACTGAAGAATCTCCCTTGTGGCCAAGGAGTGGCTACCCTGTGCAAACAGGCACCATCAAGAGACTACCCTTTGCTTTGCTGTTCTACGAGGGACCGACTGCAGAGCCCGACCAGAGCCTTGACTTCCAGACTTCTCCGACCCTGATCCACATCCACAGCCGAGCTGAGATCCGTGGAGGCGACGAGAGACGTGGGACCGGCTACCTGGGAAAAGTGGCGAGTATCTTCCAGCGCAGCTTCGGAGGTACCCTCGAAGTTGTGCACCGGGGATTGAGAAGCCCCAACCCCAAGCACCATCTGCACCGAAGATCAGCCCCCCACACTCCAAGAGTCCTGCGTGGGGCCCTTCTGCATTTTCCTGCTTGCCGCGTCTGTCCGGTTGCTTGCCCGTTGGCTAGCGACCTTTGTGACGACACACCTTGAAATCTTCACTGCTGGTTTGGCTCCTCCAGACTGGCTCCCGCTTCTTTGCAAAAGAGAAGCACCCCAGACCTTCCTAGTCTGCACCAGAAGCAAGTCCTCCGTTCTTCGTGGGTTCCGCTTGCCAAGGCTTAGTGAGTCCTAGTTCGACTTCGACGCCGCCGACAGCAAGAGCCTTCGTGGGACAGCTCGCCTCCTGGTCCTGGTCGTCCTCGACGTCTCCTTGTACCCGTGGCTGCAGCAGCAAGCTTCACCTTTCACCTGCAATCTTCACGACATCGCCTGGTTCCTTCCTGGTTCCACGTGGTCACTGGCTAGTGACCTTGACTCTGTCCCTTCTGCTTGCAGGTATCCTTTCTTCTTGATCCCAGCCTTGGGATTCACCGGACACTCTTCACTGACTGCCTGTCAGCAACTTTCCTTCAGGCATCCATAGAAGTCCACGACGAAACCCGACGCAAGTTCACACGTATGCACCCGCAGCCTGTGGGCTAGGTAACTTGGGTACTTCGGTGCTCACAAGGGTAGTGACTATCCTAGGGTCTAGTTTCCGAGTCTCGACTCTCTAGCTGCTTCAGAAGTGTCCTTAAACTGTTAATTTCTAACTGCTAGTAATTCTATCGACTTTTACGCATTACGCGTGAGTGTTTCCACTCTGCACCTGAATCCCGTGGGCCTCCCACTTCCTAACTGTTGCTAGTGTAGTGTAGCCCCAGCGATTCCCTAGGCCTATCCTATTTCCGTGACAGTGGTCTTTATACCACTTCTTTAGTATATGGTTTGCGTGGCCGTTGGGCCTAACTGTATTACTTACCTGTGTGACTTAATGTATGCTTGAATAAGACTGTGTTGTACTTACCTCTAATCTCAAAGAGTGCTGAGGGTTTGACTAGAATAAATACACTTTATTTTATATATATATCTGTTGTGGTGTCCTTTCATTTGGTATTCAAGGAATTATATATGGGATCACAGCTGGCTTCACATGCCATTCAGAGTTTAGCCTAAGACTGCTCTTGTCCATGCTACCATTAGGATAGCTGGTCTATAAGGTTGACTTTACAACCAATCACCATAAGGGTTGTTTGGACTGATATAAGGTGTACACAGGAACTAGTGACATCATACATCAGGCAAACTTCTCACATGTACGATAGAAGCCTACCAGAGAGGCTTAGAACGGACTTTGGCATAGTTCTGGTTGCACAAGCGGTTCCCGTGCAATTGCATAGAATGGGTGTTAGGAGACTGATTCTTATTGTTTTGCTGGCATTGTTTTAGAGTAGTATTCTGTTTAGTAAAAGCAGAATGAAGTCTATCCTCTGTTGAAGAGTATCTCCATTTCACCTGAGAGCATTGATAAGGATCGCCACTGTTTCACCTGAGTATACAATAGTCACTGAAATGCATAAGAGCCCTGAAAAGGTTCGCTAAATAATTTTAGGATTTGCTTTTGCCTAAGGTTGTGAAAAAATGATAATCCTGTTTGTAATAATGGTCATTACTTTCTTCTGCTATCTGAATGTTAATTATGACCCGATGCGTTGTTCTCTTTGTATCCCTTTTGATAGCTTACATATACCTGCTTAAATTAAATGTGTAGAATGGAAAATGCTCACCTAGCAATGAATCTGTGTGTTTTGCCTGAGTTATGGCAAAAGGAGGGTCTGAGGAAATTCGATTTTCGATCTCGCTTGTATTCAGCCACCATTTTGTGTTCCACCGCCATTTTGTGTTGCCCTAACTCAGGCAGCACAATGAACGAAGTTTTTCTGCTGATCCTACTGCGACATGTCAAAATAACCTCCTGCCTCTGTTTACGAAACTAATGTCAGGGACTGGCTGAGTCCACTAATCCTCGTCTGGTTTGACTAAACCCTGTCTCGACAGTCTGTTGGTTTGCACCATTCTTTCCTGACTTTATCTTATCTTCTGGCCTTCGCTATTCCCTACTTGTGTACTCTCATTTCACAACTGTCCTCCAAAGCATAAAAATATGTCCTGCCACCTGCAAGTTGAGTTGTAGACACTACTACTGATTAACTTGTGGGGAGGGGTGACAAAAGCAGTTGGAAAAGAGGTTTTATTTGGGTTACTTGATATCTTGTTTTCAAACTTTTCTTATTGGTTATACCTTGTTTTCAAACACTTCTCATTGGCTAATCATGTATGCATTGGGAGTGTTCTTGGTGAATCTATGTGCTATAAAAGATTGTGCGCCATGGAGTAAAGTGGCAGTCTCCTAAGAACATACTGAATGTACTTCTGGGACAACTGTACTTAGCTGCAGCTAATAAACCTGATCTTCTACGCTCAACAGAATGTCCTGTGTCTCTGTTCAACAAAGCAGGTGAACTCAGGAGATTAAGGCGTACCCTGCGCCCTGGTTCTTCAAGAGGATGGTGGTGGTTGTGGCCCATCTTCTCAAACTGGGGATGCATGATTTCCCATACTTCAATGACGGACTGTTGAGGGGTGGGCTTGTCATTGTCCATAGCAGGCCGCCTACGGAACTCCTGCTGTCTTCCCTTGGGCACTCCTTCAAAGAATTGAAATTCCACTTTCAGACAGTGCAGAGGACTCCCTTTAGAGGGGCTGTTCTGGACATGGTGGTGCTCAAAGCTTTTCTGCTCCAACAGTGAGCTGAGCACATTCAGAAAAGGATTCTGATAGCTTATTCCTGTATACTGGTTCTACAGTTTTGAGACTTTTCAGACTCCTAGTCTTCTGAGTCCTGCTGGTGCCTCATGCATTTTGGTACAAGTGGGCTCTACAGTGTAACCTCCGCTTTCAATGGGCTCAGCACTGGGGGTGCCTCTCAGCCATCTGTGTACTGGAGGGGGCGGCCTGGGACCTTCAAAGGTGAATGAAGGATTCCAGATTGACTGCAAGTCAGTGGACAAGGTACAGATCAGTGGCAGTTTGCCACCTAGCTAGCTGTCAAGGCCTTTCTGCCTTCTGTCAAGCGCAGCCCTGAGCAGGCTATGAGGAACAGTATGACTGCCATGTGGCAAGGCAACAGACAGGGCATGGTGGGGTCACGAGCATTGTCAGAATGTGTATTGACTGTGGCACTGGCTGGACTAATAATTGATTTGCCTGTCAACCATTCCCCAAGATCACTAAATTCTAGGGCGGAGGAGCTCAGAAGATGTCATCTAGCTGACCACAAGTGGCATCTGTACTGGAAGGTAGTTCAAGTCATACTTGCCCATTAGTACATGTCTTGTGTACATCTTTCCGTTGCTTTCAAGAATGGTCATTGTTAACCCTTTTGCACTCTAGAGTTTCCACCTCCGGGTTCTTTGGGAGATGTGTTCTGCCTTCAATGAGACTCTGGTCTCCGTATACATTTCTGCCGCTGCGGCTGAAGTACGTCAGGCGGGTCAGGACTAGGCTCAGCTCATCCCGATATCCCTAGACTGGGTTCTGAGAGTCTGGTATTCGGACCTGCTAAGCTGGAGCATATTCAGCCGCTGTCCCGAGCTGCATATACCTCTTCAGAAGGACCATGTGTGGAGATTGAGCCAAACCACCTGAGTGGATTTGATTTACCTGTTGAAGGGGTGGACATGATTCTAGCCAGTGTTGACCGCCTCTTAGCACTTCTATTTTCTTTACTTACAGCTATGATTCACAGCGGCTGTGCGGCTGTGTAACATGGCCAAAAAAACATTGACCAAACCGATAGATCTCATATAGGCGGGAAGTATTGGCTTTCCCAATGCTTGTTTTAAAAGCTGGGGCTAGGAGCCATGCAGCCTGTGGGCTGCTGTCTCCCCTTCATTCTGCCCCTCCTTGGAAAACTGGAAATGGGAGATGGAGAATCAGGGGATGCTAAATCGCCTGCCTTATCTGCACTTATTGCTGCGAACACATACCCCATTACCAGGGCCCACTCTTAATATTACAGGCATGAAGAGCCTTTGCAAAAGTGGATTTATCAAATGGGAGGATGAATGGGAGAGGATGCGACATTACGGTCAGAGCTGTCACCTGTGGAACTGGGAAACCAACTTCTAATCTCGATGTCAACTCAACAACCTTGTGATTCTGGGCAAACCACTTAGTCTACCCGTGCCTTAAAAAAATGAATGCAACCTTCTGTAATGTGACTAGTGCTCATTTAAACCACTCCAATACCTGTGGGTCGAGTTTGTGTTTTATAAAACTGCAACAACAAAAAAAGAAAGTGCAATGTTAAATTGAAAATCCGCTCTTGCATGACAGCCCCACCTGACATCTCCGTTGGAAGAAAAATAATGGTGTCCGATGCATTACAGAGCAAAAACAATTTACACTTTCCGATAATGATCTGGCATTAATTATCTCCTGATAGAAACTGAATTTATAAAGTATTATTCATGGAGGATTTATCTCCTGCAGGCTGCCTCAATCAGATCAACGGACAGTTTGTCTAGAATCACACAGTCACAGGCTTTTAATGGGGTGGAGCAGTAATTCATACATTTCAGCCCTTTTTTCTAACATTATTAGCTAGAAACCGAGCAATCAATAAAAAATGTTTTACCACAATCTGAAGGGGAGCAGCTAAAGGGCACGCAACACTATTGCAAAATTTAATCAGTACTTGGTCCATGTTCCATCCTGGGGACAAAGGCAGGAAGAAGAGGAAACTGACCTATGCGAAGCAAGGAAATGAGACAGTGATGGAGCCAATCAATGATAAGTAACAAGCGGGATAAAAGCTGCTTTAGATTTATTTAGAAACAATAGATCGTTGCAAGCGACAGCGTGCATGAGCTGTCTGCAGGCGAGACCTTAAAAGAGACCAGTTGAAATTCAAGTGGAAATGTTTCAATCAATACAAGCCACTGGAATTACTGTGGGCGCTTTCCAATTGATGTTATATTATATTTAGACTTTTCTGTTTTCCGTTTCTATTTTTGGTAAATTCTGGTGGGTTTTTTCCGTGTTTTCGTGTCATTTCATTATCTAAAAAACACAGTGGTTAACAGTGGTTACACATTTTCACGCCACTGAAAACAACAGAAAGAGTATTTTTCCAGTGTTTATGGAACGTTTTGCTTTTATTATTGCTAGCTTTCTGCACTGATAGTGCATGGTACATAGACAGTGTAGGTACAGTGTATATGAGGTCCAAATGCATTTTTATAAATCAAACTTATTGTGGTACACCATACAATACTTCTTCAGTGAGTCTTTGGTCATGCACTCTCTCTCTCTTTCCTTCCCATGTAAACCTTTGTCTGTGAAAAGTCCCTCTCAACATTGGCGCTTGAGACAGTAAACGCCAAAACAGTCAGTACACAATTTGCTAACTCTGGCCACTGATATAGCTTTCCATGCAAATACTGGTGCACCTGAAGATTGCGTTTCCCTGGGACAGGTTCTGCAACAAATGCTTTGAACTGGGCACATATGCCCTCAGTTATTGAAGCGGTCAAAAATTAAACAGCACTTTTGAAAGTCAGGAGATAACTCCCCTTTACAGAAGGGATCTCGAACATGTGCAGAGTACCACAGTGAGGCTTTATTGACTTCCAATGCCATAGTTGGGACATTTCTATGCATCATTGCAAGCCATTTCTCATACATTGTAAAATAAAATGTCCTAAATTGCTCCTCAACATTTCTTTGCTTACCAAGTGTCAAGCGCTCTAACATGGAACATGTTGCAGTGCTAAAATCACAAAGTCTCACCCACCCTACTCTCAAGGAAATGTTTCACATTATGCCAATTATGTTGAACACTTGGTAGACAAGGGTGTTTTCAGACTCTAGTTTTTTATTATCATATCCACTCAGCAGTTACGTTTTCCTATAAAAATCTAAGAATGCAGTAGAGTGACCTTTTTTTCACATCACTATCAAAATGCGACCGAAGATCCTCACATTTTTTGCATTTGGCATCATCACTCAGCAAATATTTTGTAAACGGTTGCACATGTATAATATAGCATTCACAGCCTCTAGGACTGAGAAGCACTGGCTAAATGACACCGTTGGGATGACTCTCTTTGATGTCACACAAAACACAAAAATGAGAAATATTTTTGTTTTAATTCCTGTGCATAACAAAACAGTGCACCAGAATGGACTAAACAGTCAATAGCATTTTTCATTAACTCTGAAGATAGTGAAGGTGTGTTCTGCATACCATCTAGCAAGTGGCAAGGATCTCTTACAGGGAAGCACTTCAGGTCAAGTATCGATTTTGACAGGTCATCATACAACTTTTTCATATACGTACCTGAATCACTGCAAATACAAATAATATCACTTCAATCTTTGTTGAACTTGGTAAGAACTTTTTGCAGTCGAATTCCAAGTGACACCGCATTCCATGTCTGGTGTCATGTTTTCACCCCTATCCCAGATGCTTTGTGACAGCACTCTTTTCACATATACCTGTCACTACACATTGCATGAATGTTTAAAGCCTGTGGTGTTTGGCAATTTACCTACTATCAATACTGACTCGCAAGAAAAATGGACTGATGTATCAGGGGGTTTTACTCATTCTCTGTAGGTAAATGTGATGGTACATATTGGGAAAGATTCTTATGAAACCAGCGATTTTACCTATCAGTGAAAGCATCAAATGGAGCCAAAATATAAAATAGGATTGTTATTTGCTGATTCTCTACAGTTTATAAAATAATTAAACAAGGCCTAAAACATGCTTCTAAACCCTGCATCTTTAGACAAAAAGCTACAAAACTGAAGAAAGCAAACGGAAGAAACAATATTTTAGTGACACCCCTAAACAACAAAACTCAAGCAGAATAATGTTAGCCCATGGATGCCTTGGAGAAGATATAGAGGGCTGTGGGGGACAGATCAGTAACACGGTGTGGAATAACAAAGGGGCCTGCTCAGAGAATGTGTAGACTGATTTCCTGTACATGGCAACTAATGTCCTCATGATATTGTCTCTATATGATGTGGTTTCTCGAGCTTATGTTAATAAAAAGATTCACACAAAAAAAAATGTTAGCCCAGTCCTTCTTGTTGCTACCTTGTATAACAAATTTAAATTGTATTGGCCCACTCAGAAAGAAATAAAAAGGACTTTCACTCGCCTTTTCCTTTCTTTGAATGGCATTTAGTTTGTGGTTGTGCAGGTGTCTTTTCAGTGTTTATGTTTACACTGGTGAGGGCTATTTCCCTTTCGGTGGGGTTTTATCAGTTATTATAGGTTTAAACCTAAAACAGGTTAGCCTAATTATATTGATTTGTAAAGAGCACTAAGCACCTAAGAGGGTATCCCAGCACTTGGGCAGGTGTGTGGTTCCCAAGGTGCTTATATGAAGAGCCAGGTTTTCAGCTTCCTGCAGAACTCAAGAAGTGAGGAAGAGGCTCTGATGTTTTGAGAGAGGGCATCCCGTGCCTTAGGAGCAATGTAGGAGAATGAGTGACCTCCAATTTTGATTTTGTGAATGCGGGGAGTTTGTGAGTGTGAGGCAGGTTGGAGGTGTCTGGTAGGTTGGTGAAAGTATATACGGCTGTTCTAGTATTCTGCTCCTATATTGTGTAGAACATTGTATGTGTGAGTGAGAATTTTGAATTGGCTGCGTTTATGATTGGGGAACCAGTGAAGCTTCCTGAGGAGCAGTGTAATGAGAGTGCGGCGTGGCAGGTCGAATGTGAGTCTGGATGGTCTGGATTCTCTGTAGGAGTTGTTTGGAGATTCCCACATAGAGTGTGTTGCTGTAGTCCAGCTTGCTGGTGATGAGTGCTTGTGTGATGGTTTGTCTGGTGTTCTGATGCAACCATTTGAAGATCTTTCACACCATGCACAAGATGTGGATGCAGGAGGTGTACACTGTGTAATGTTGAACTCTAGTTCCAGGATGATCCCTAGATTTCTTGTGGGGTGTGTGGGTGTTGGTGTTGGTCCTACCCCAATGGCTACCATGCGGAGTTCCATGGGGAGGTCTTGTTGCCAAAGACTAGTAGTTCCTCTTGTCGCAGTTGAGTTTCAGGCAGTTGGTTCACATCCAGTCTGCTACCATGGTCAGGCAGTTGGCGAAGTTGGTTCAGGTGGTGGTTGTCTTGTCTGTCAGGGAGAGGATGAGTTGGGTGTCATTGGCATAGGGGATGGTGGTGATGTCTTGTGATCGGTTGATATTGGCGTGCGGTGTGATGTATACGTTGAAAAGAGTGGGGCTAAGGAGTGATGCCTGTGGGACTCCACATATCAGTTTGTTCTCTGATGTGAAGGATGGAAGCCCAACCCTTGGGGTTCTTCCTGTGAGGAAAGAACAGATCCATTTGAGAGAGAATCCTTGTATACCAATCTCTTGGAGTCTTCTGATGTGGGTTCTGTGTGAGAGTGTCAAAGGCTGTGAAGAGGTCAAGCAGGATGAGAGCTGTTGTTTTTACTCAATGCGGGTGGATTTGAATGTCGTCCGTGGCTGCGATAAGTGCGGTTTTGGTGCTGTGGGTCTTTCTGAATCCTAACTGAGTGCTGTCTAGAAAAATGGTTTGATGTGGGGTGTGAGTTGTGATAGCCCACTAGATGCCAGGGTCTTTTTAGGGTACCCCCTGGAGATGGGCTTGTGTTAGCCCTCTCCCTCCCATCAGGGGCGCCATTAGTCTTATTGCCTCAACCCGGAGGTTGAAATAGAGGTTATCACCCCCACGTGCCCCCTGGGGGTAGAAGCACAGTAAACAATAAAGATATAGGTTATTGTGGAAACAATATATAGTGTATTAGTGGACCACCATGGTGTTGGGTCTATCCTTCAGCCCTAAAACCCCCAACAGTTTTTCTGAACAACTGGGGCACAGAGCCCCATTCCTGGGGGCAAGCAAGAGGATATTTTAATTATTTTGGATATAGTTTTTACATGTGGACCAGCAGAGTAGGAGTAAATCCACATTTCCTCCTACTTGCCATGGTAAATGGTTGCACTATTCGATCCAGTGCTCTACTACCCAGGGAAACTAACTAACCCCACCCATTTTGCAATCTGAACAACCGGGGGGATTCCAGGGTGGTGTGCCTTGCATGGATCCCAAAACGATTTCTTACCAACAATGCCCTGCAAACCTCAAACTCTGCCTGAAATTGTGCATTTTCCTTGCATTTATGTGACAAAAACTTCCAGAATATGTAGGGATCCACATAATTCCTACCACCTAGTGCTCTCTCATTTGACCCCATTTGGCCTAGTGCCCGCAACAGAAACTGATCAAACCAGGGTCAATGGGATTCCTTGCCAGGGGACTACCATTAAGAAAGACTTTTTGCAAAATGCTTTCTGAATCACATTCTGGAATGGCTACCCACAAGTTCACAGGTGCACAAATAACCACTGTTCCTAAACTCAGCATCAAGTGTACTTTTCAAAAATATGCAGGTTTCCTTCATACCATATTTTCATCTTTATATTGCTCTATACTTGGTACACAATGAAAAACTATTGTAAGGTGCTTCTCAGTTGTTGGCTCTGAGTACCTCAATTTCTTGGAGAACCTACAAATTGTATGCATCCCTGCGACCAGAAGGGTCTAGCAAATGTTAAAGTGTATTGCTTTTGTAAATAGGCCATTGTGACAAGAAGCTACAGATGAAAACGGTGTTACAGTTGGCTGTTTTTTTCCTTCTCATTTTTATATTTTAGTACAACCGTTAGTTTCTTTGGGAAAACCATCAAGGATCAACACAAATTACACCTTGATGTTTTCAGAATCTTGCCTACTTTTCAGGAAATGTATAGCTTTTTGGCATCACCCAAGGGTTTCACACCTTTTTTCACCACAAACTGGAAGTAGGTTGAAAGCAAACAAATTTGAAAAAATTGGCTACCTCTTAGAAAAAATGACAAAACTGTGGCAAAAATATTTTTCATACAGCTCTGCATGTTCCTGAAAGCTGGGAAGATGATGATTTTAACTCCGCAAACCTTTCGTTGATGCTCTTTCTAGAGTAAAAACAGGCATTTTTTGGTGGAGCACATTTTTCCCCATTCTTTAAAAAAATGTTTGCTATATTTTGAATATTTTCTGTGTACTCTCCAGGGGAATCCACAAACCTTGGATACCTCTAGGATTTCCAGGATGTTGGGAAGAAAGGACACACATTTTGGGTGGATATCTTATGTGGAAAAAAAGTTAAGGAGGCCTAAGCGCAGAGTGACCCAGATAGTCAAAAAATGGATCAGCATGGTAGAGCATGAGACTCTTAATCTCAGGGTTATGGGTTTGTGTCCCACCTTGGGCGCCATGTAATATGGTTTCCACTTTCTCAGTAGGAACTGTTTGTTTGTTGGACAGCATAAATGTTGGGATGGTGCCAGACTGATTCCATGCAACTCCCAGGGTATGCTGGGCTATAGACCTGCTAGCTTACAGCGCCACCATATATACCCCTAACCCTAGTAAAGTAGCAAATGGTTTGGGCAACCTCATAACATGACAACCCTGACTCCTCAAGGAATCGTGGTAACAGATCTAGAACCTTTTCCCTCAGTTTCTGTGCTCACTCAGAAAGGTATACAAGAAAGACACAAAGGGGCGTTTTCAATATTTATTTATATAAAATATATGTGCTGCAATGATTATTAGACAGAAGCAGATAAAAATGATTAGCATTATTAAGAATAGTGAAAAGGATAAACGATTCCACCATTGTGCTAAAACAGTGTAGATATGCTGCCATATAGGTACAGAGTGTAATGTACTCCCACTATGCACTTCCTAACCTAGTTTTCTAGGGCAGGTCTTCTGCCAAGAATCCCCTACTGGTTGATCCAACTCCCCATTACCTGAAGGCAAGGTATGTAGCTCCCCGTCTTTGTCACAAGTTGGACATCCCTCCTCACGGAGGGTAAACAGTAATCAGCTGTACTAAGATTGTGACACAGCGACAACCTCGCAATGACAGCAGAGTGCTCCTCTAATCTGAGCACGGAAATGTGTGTGTATTTATAACAGTATCCATGCTTCCTTGTCGAGGCTTCAGCCGGGTCGACATTTTTTAATGTCTTTGCGATGGCCATGTCGCCTCATGGCTGAATAAGAAACAACAACATTTGCATGATGTGTGTTCAGGCCTTGTACTAAATGTTCAAGGTATCGTGATAGTCTACTTAAGAAGTGCAATTGTAAGCAATGTGGTTTCAGAGAAACGTATCCTACACTGTCACGTAAGCAAATGTGTGTCAAAGGTCACTGTGTAGAAAGGAAGTTAACTTAAGAAACGTGTTCTTGTAAAATAGCAGTGTTTCTTCCCGGGCCTAACCTAGCCAAGTGACAGTGGTAGAGCCTCAGCAGGTAAGGAGTTCAGCAGGTCTTACGGTAGTGGTTCTCCACGAAGCTTTTCCTGGAAAAACATTGCTAACAGTGGGCCCCACAAATCTTTCCAATATTTAATAAACATCTAGAGATAGCTTTAAAAAGCCAAGACTCTTGTTAGGAGGGTTATAAGCAACAGTATTCGATACCTCTTGTTGGTTCTGGGCAAGAGGGAACCCAATCGAAAAGGATTGATGGGGCAAGATTCCATTTTATTAGGACACCTATTGATGGTCAAGTCTGTCATAGGCGGAAAGTGGAAATAATTCTCCCCTTGTCCCCCCCCATCCCCCCCAACAAAAAGACCCTGTTATAGCATTAGACACGGTTGGACATTCTAACTGTGGAACAACAACTCTTTCAATAAATAAAAATCACAAAACATTTGTGGCAACAACGGAAACTGGTAACAGACTACACATAAATCATTAACAATCCTTTTCATTGGTGGTGCCAAATATATGGAACTCCGTTCTACCAACTATCTTCTCCCTGATACTACTCGAAGGGGAGCTAAACCGCACATCCACTCATGACTGCTGCCCCAATATGATGGAAGGAGTTTGATGAGACTCTTTTATTGAACCTACCAGTTGTGTAATTTCATCAAAGTTGTCATATTTAAACACCAGTAAAAACATAGCAAAGTGTATAATGCATTAGGACTAAGTCTCAGCTGAGAAGGAAATGCCAAACAGTGCCTGTGGACTGGGGTGGTGTACGGGCTGTATAATCATCTTGGAATATAAGCACGCAATTCTTAAAACGAGTGGATGGAACTAATAAATAGCACAGGGAGTGGCATACAACATGCCAGAACCTTAGGGCAACAGGGTACAAAAACTTTGCCAAACAACTGGAAAGATGTTTTAATATAAAGGAGGCTGATGCTCACAGGGTGTTAATTTACGCAGGGGTGCAATGCTGGAAGCAAAGAAAATACTTGAAACTAACTATGGGTATAAAATTGGAATAGTACATCGAAACAAGTCTGAAGTTGTACTAATGGCATAATTAAACATGGGGTCTGCAACCTTGCTCTTTACGTTGAAATATAAGCACAGAGGGTTGATCTGGAAAGAGTTGGCGCAAGCATATTGGAGTTGAAGGGTGGATACAGCATAAAATATGTGTAGCGAAATAGGGCGGTGTGTATTTACATAGATTTACCAATGGGGGGGGGAGGGGGGGGGGGTGTAGCCTAATAGAGGCAAATGTGCTGGTTATAGGGACTCAAGTGATACATCAGAAGAAATTCCATAGTATTTTTCGGCAATAGGGTTGCAACATTTAAACTGTATGGTCCTTGCCAGCGGAGGGACGCTTTGGGTTGGTTGGCGGCTTGGCGCTATACTCACTCACTCACCCGACTCCCTCTCAAATTGTAAAGAGATATTCTTGATACAATGGTTAACTCAGCCCAGTGTGTGTTTTTAGGTCTCGCCTGACCCAGCGCATGCGCTGGTCTGGCGAGACTTATTGAGAGGGCTCCAAAAAATGCTACCAGGCCAGCCTAGAGCTACAGTGCATGTGCGCGGGCGCAGCGCTTTCCCGCAATTACTTTCACTTTCGCGGCCCCACGGCCGCTTTGATGTTTGATCGTGATCGCGATCACTTTCGCGGCCGCACTGCATAGCCAATAGGTCTCGCTTTTGGGACCTTATAAGTATTTAGTTATGCAACTGTTGCATGGCTAAACACTTATAAGGTTCCAAAGGCGAGACCTATTGGCTATGCCAATGCTTGTTTTTGTTGCAATGCTGAATGTTCCCAAAGCTCACTAATGACGTTGCCTCTTTGCCCTTGCCCCCACCCATTCCCTTTAAAGCCAAACTGACTTTACACCACAGCACACTATTAGTGAGACATCACAAGATGATCAGCGTGGATGCTTTCTGGCACAGGCCCAGAGCCTAAAGAAGGATAAACAAGCATTTGCAATGCAATAGGTCTCGCATTATAAAAGTGTGAGCAGTTGGCATTGCTAATAATAATGCAACACTACCTATTGGCATTGTAAATGATAATGACATTTATTTATGTGTTTGTTTTATAAAATAGATAAAAAGGCATGGTCCTGAACGATGCTAATAGCTTAAACTTTTGCAAATGCAAGACCTATTGCACTTGTTTCAGTACTGAAGGTTTTTTTTAAAGTTTTAGTCACTACTCAAAATGAAATCCATTTTATCAGCGTTGCCAGTGCTCCTTTATGTTTAATGCCATAAATGAAACAAAATGTTTTAAGCAGATTGCTAAATAGCATCTCCAGCTCAATCACAATGTCTCACTTCATGCTGGACAGTGGGCACCCTGTTTACATGCAGCGCCAAGTCGGGGTGAACTAATGTACAGACTGAGGTCTGTCAGCCTCCGAGGCTCAAAGCATTCCTTGCAACAGTCCGCTGTGTCAAGGTATTGCCATGTGTACAGCACAATCTCTGCAACAGCAAGTGGTTTCAAAGTTGGGGGTGACTTCCCAAACTTTCCCGAGGTGTTCGTGTTTGGTGACAGCGCATTTATGCTGACAGCCAAAAAAACTGTTTGTTGTTGTGGTTGTGTGTGTGGTTGTGTGTGTGGTTGTGTGTGTGGTTGTGTGTGTGGTTGTGTGTGTGGGTGTGTGTGGTTGTGTGTGGTTGTGTGTGGTTGTGGTTGTGTGTGTGTGGTTGTGGTTGTTTGTGCGGGTGTGGTGGTTTGTGCGGGTGTGGTGGTTTGTGCGGGTGTGGTGGTTTGTGCGGGTGTGGTGGTTTGTGCGGGTGTGGTGGTTTGTGCGGGTGTGGTGGTTTGTGCGGGTGTGGTGGTTTGTGTGGGTGTGGTGGTTTGTGCGGGTGTGGTGGTTTGTGCGGGTGTGGTTGTGTGCATGGTTGTGCGTGTGTGGTTGCGTGTGTGTGTGTGGTTGCATGTGTGTGTGTGTGGTTGCGTGTGTGTGGTTGCGTGCATGTGTGGTTGCGTGCATGTGTGGTTGCGTGCATGTGTGGTTGCGTGCATGTGTGGTTGCGTGCATGTGTGGTTGTGTGCATGTGTGGTTGTGTGTGTGATTGTGGTTGTGTGTGTGATTGTGGTTGTGTGTGTGATTGTGGTTGTGTGTGTGATTGTGGTTGTAGGTGTGGGTGTGATTAGGTGTGGGTGTGATTGGGTGTGGGTGTGATTGGGTGTGGGTGGGTGGGTGTGTGTGGTTGGGTGTGTGTGTGTGTGTGGTTGGGTGGGTTTGTGTTACTATCCTTGTGGGGACTTGGGTGTGATAACACACTCACGCAGTGGGGACCTGAGTGCACTGTGGGGACCTGAACCCTGGTCCCCACAAGGCAATGTCTTCTAAACAATAAAAAATAGCTTCAGGAACATCTGTGTCAATTTTTACAACTTTTTAAAAAATTGCCTTGTGGGGACCTGTGTTTCATCAAGTGTGTTTATATTTGTGCTCAGCTCTGCCCCTGTAGACAGGAGGTGGTACTGCAGTCTTAAACACACTTTGCATTTAAACACACTTTGCTCACCAGAACCTCATGCTAATAGCAGAAAGGACAGATATTTCAAAGGGAATGCTGCATATTCCTGTATTTATTCAAATATTTCATGACAATTAGCATTTTTTCTATTTATTAAAATAGAATTTTTATTTACATAAAGCTATTTACTTTAAACTTTTTGTGTCGGAAAATTGTTTGTGGTTGTAAAAATATTGCTAAAAGCAATTTGGGTCAGTTTCTAAACCCAGAATACTTCACTATTGCCTTATGATCCTTATCTGCAATTAAGGAATGATGGTGCACTGCACTGAGATAGGATATAAACTGATCTGATCATTTTTGGTAAATACCCTTGCGGCATCATTGTCTATTGTTGCATTTCAATGCCTGTATAAGGAATTCAGAGTTTTATTTTGCTTTGCCTTTGTTCAGATACTATTATGCACAATGGAATAAGTTCTGTTAGGTGATGGCTAGATGAGTGAGTGAGTAGCGCTGCATTGTGCGAAGGGCTACGTTCTTGGCAGACAGTGAATGGAAGCAATGGTATGCCCGCAGCATGGGGATTTTTAACAGAAGAGGGATGTTCTAATTAAATTAGTGAACTTCTTAAAAGATAGATTCAAATATCACAATAATATTTATTCTGAATGATTTAATTAAAGAGCAGAATAATAGGCAGAGACTAGAGTGTGCACCAGAAATTTGTGACATGGGACAGTGTGGGATGCACGATTTGCCATTGTGCCAAGTTGTTTGATACCTTTTCAGTAGGTCAGCACACCCGAACATATTTTTTCTGACTATAGAGTTAAACAGAATGTTTGAATTCCTGCCTTTACATGTATATGTTAGAATTGTGAAAATGATGGGTTTCTTTTGTAGGAACTGGTTTGATTACATGCACTTAAACAAAATAGGATGAAAAGATGTTGATTGGCTGAGTACACCACATTTATGTACAGCCAGACTTGATGACATATTCATACACGGAAGCCAAGCCATAGAGAAAATGAGATTCTTACGATGCACTTTCAAATTTCACCTTGTATTAAAATAAGCAATTATTTAACTACGTTACTGTTTGCATAGCGACTGAGACTGGCGCACAATCAGGCTGCCTACAGCCATACACACACCTTTCCACCATAGTGCACAGGTGTCTGTGTCATGTCTAGCATTCATTTTTTACTGGAAGGCTACCCTTCCAGTACGAAATGCTTTGCTTAGACAAACTTTACAACTTTTCCCACTTTAGATGTGTGCTGCACTATAAAGGTTTTGAAAAAGAAAAACTTTCCTCTTTTTCACCCCTTCCTCGAAGATGCATTTTTTTATTTTGGGCAAACCCCTCCCTAATATTGATAGTAGATAGGGTTTTACATAAAAAAACATGGGTGGTTGCAAGCGAATGTCCATCTACTACTCATGGCATTCTCCCTTGATGCAAAGTGATGCAAAACACTGCATTGCATTACTTACAGGCAAATTTCCAGCGCAAATTGCAATTTGATCAGGATAGTAAATTCAAAATAAATATTTAGGGGCAGATTTATGTTTCCTGGCGCATCCCTGCAAATCAGCAGGGATGCGCCAGGAAAGATGCGTCACGAAAGTTTACCCTTGCGCCACAATAGATGCGCCGCATTTTCAATGCAGCGCATCGTGGCGCAAGGATAAACAGATGCGTGACGCATCTGATGGCGGAAGGGCAGCGCATTGCTGGAGTTGCGTCGCAAGCGCGATGCAGCTCCAGCAAGGCTTGGGGGTGCCCTATCATTACAATGCTGCCTCAATCCTTACGCCTGCTTCAAGCAGACGCAGGGTTTTGACGCAGCATTGGCTCAAAAGTGACTGAGTGAAATCTTGTAGATTTCACTCAGCAACTTTTAGGAGGCGTTCCTGCGACGGAACGCCCCCCCCCCTGCACAGGTACGCCTACTTCAGGCGCAGGGATTTACAAAGTGACGCATCTCCCAGATGCGTCACGTTGTAAATACCCCGCAGCATGGCGCAGGATTTGCGCAGCTGCTGCGTCACAAAAGTGACGCAACGGCGGTGTAAATGAGGCGCAAGGGGCTCATAAATCTGCCCCTTTGTACTGAATTGCATCACTTTTGTGAAGCAAACCCAGTGCAAAATGTTGGGACATCTGCCTGTGTCTTTAAAAAGCAGAAAAGTCGATTTATGTTTTAAAAATTCTACCCAGACTTAATATAATTAGAAGAACTAATAAGGGCAACATTTCCCTCCAGATTATATCTTTTTTCATGTTGCAAATTAGTCACAAACAGTAACTACCTATCCATGTCAGAATAAATGTAAATAGCTCTGCTTTAGAAATCGAGTTTACACAAGATCTGTAAACATTTTAAGTCACCTTTGTTGTTGGCTTCTTCCTCCTACACATTTATTGATTACCTTTCCAAATGCATTTATGTTTCATAACAACCATAACCTAAAATATCAAAATAAAAACAAATTGCAAACAAATGCGGTCTTGGTGGTGCAATCAATCAGTCATTTAAAAGATGGTTAAAACTGATCCCTGATTTCCCTAAGTAGAAGAATGCTGTTTCTTACTAATTGGAAAAAAAATATTTCTCGTCAGGCAGTAAAGTAGACAGACAGCACAGCAAAGATGTTTTCATTGAGATAAAGCACTGCAAACTCAAGTGATTTTGGAAAGTAGTAGACTACTTCGAGAATATTGGTCCTTTCCTCTAGTCAGTTTCACAAATAATAATCATTAGAATGGTATGGGAGCTCAGTGTTTGAACATGCGCTCGAGAGATTCTAATGTAATGTGTGCATTTAAAAGTTTACATGTGTGGCAGGGCGGACTCAACCTTTTCTCCTTGATACCATTGACTTAGGCCGTGCAGTCATGTTTCATAACAGTGCTGAGAGCTGGATGCACTTTGGGTAAATATCTATTTAAAAAGAGGTATTAGTATTATGTGATAAAGTTACATTTCAAAATGCATTGCTCCTTGTAAACCGAGGCAGAGACTGACCAAATTTTGAAAACCAAAAACTGGGGCACACCATAAACATAAAAGGAGAGCTAAAATTTAGCAGTGACCCTGGGCACAGAATGGATTTCTGGGTAACACTCACCAATTTAGAAAACTGATGACATAGAGGCACTAAGCATAAATGAAATGTAACTTTTACACACCATATCATATTTAATGACATCATTTCTTTTAAAGGCTACTAATTAATCTTGCTGAGGTGCACGTTAATACATGCCTTCCTGTGTGTTTAGTTGACCATCTTTGAAAATCAGGACATGTGCTGAATTCATAGATATTTGCCGGGACAGATGCTGAAAAACGAGAACCGTCTTGGCAAATGTGGGATTTCTGGGCACCATACCTTACCTGCACTGATGTTTGATACAAAATGAGTTTTGTTCCTTTTTGCATACACATTCTTATCTATAATAGATGCCAAACCCTTTACTTTCAACATTAGAAAACACATTGGACATGCATGTCCAAATGTAAAATATAACAGTTTTATTATGGTTCATAGCCTCAATGGACTGTACGTTAAATGTTGCCGTTTATCATAGATGCTGGTGTTTGCCCATTTTAGACATTGGTTTCTTACATAAGAGACAGCACCACAGGCTGCCTCCATTGCTAATCTATTACCAATGTAGAAACAGGAATTAATGACTCAGTCCACAAATGTATGGCCACTTCAGCTGGGCTCCAGGCACACAATCTTTTGTAGGAAGTTGTTGATGTTTGGAAAAGTAGAGTTGCAAAATAATGTTGAGACAGTCTGTACTAGAGAGTAGGCCTGAACAAAATATTTGTTATGTCGGAGTAATCTTTATTTCATTTTGCTTTATGCTTTTTACCGGAATGCCTGAAATTAGGCCATTATGAGACTTTGTGTTATTTTCCATTTATTAGGGGAGAAAAATCCTATTGTGGGAGTACTGGAATAACATGAACGAATAGAAAGAGAGCAGCTGCTGCTCGAGTCATGTGCAATGTGCATGTCAAAGTAGACATGAGGATGCATTTCACACTAAAAGAAAGCACTAAATACTGGTTTTGCAGCTCATGTAATTGTGCATAATTTCGCAAAATTTTCCAGAAAGTCCTCATATTTATGCAAATGGAAATTATGTGAATTTCACACACCTCTACCACAAGGGCAAGGCATCCAGCAGGAAAAATATAACTTCCTTACAATACAAGCCAGGCTGCAGCCCGATAGTTAGCTCCAGCTTCAGCCCTTATGCCCAGGTGAGACTATATCCCTGTGCTCAGCTCAAAACTGCAGTCCTATGCCTACCTGAGACTGCAGGTCTGTTTACAGCTCAGACTGCTTGTCTGTGTCCAGTTGAGGCTGCAGGCTTCTGGCCATCTTCATTATCAGTCCTGTTCCCAGCTCTGACTTGTTTCTGCGCGCAGCTGAGACTGTAGATCTATGCTCAGCTCAGACTTCATTCCCATGCCCAGCCCTGACAACAGGTCTGTGTCCAACTCTGACTGTGGCCGCGCACCAAACTCTTACTGTAGACCTGCACCCTTCGCAGACTGCAGACCTGTTAGCAAACTGAAACTGCAGGTCTGTGCCAAGAAGAAACTGCAGGCCTGTGCCCAGATCAGACTTCATGCTTGTGCCTAAGCTCTAGGTCTGTGTGTAGTTCTGACTAAGGCTCTGTGGCAAGATCAAACAGCAAGCCCAGTGCGTTTCTTTGGCTGCAGACCTGTACCCAGCTCATCCTGCAGCCCTACGTTGAACTGAGACTTTAGGCCCTTGACCAACTCAGATTGCATACTCGTGACTAGGTCAGACTGAAGATCTGTGCCCAGGTCAAATACCAGCCCAGTGTCAAATTAATAATGTAAGCCTGTGCCCGGCTGAGACAGAAACTCTTTGCTCAGCTGAGGAATCAAAAGTTACTAACACCTTTTTAACTTTTATGAATTTTAAATTCCTGGATCTGTGGGTGTGAGAAGACTAGTGAAATGCCCATGCCCAGAATACAAACTAGAAAACTAGACTGAACTGACTACTTCTATGTTTCCTGCAATAAACTGGGAGAATAATTGAGGTATTGGAGAAGTACAGCTCATTTCCAGTTAAAAAGGGCCAGTTTTCTGAATACAGACTCATATTTGCTATTCTTAATAAGCGTGCTTGTGGTGCTGGTGTGGAGAACGAGTTATTGACCTCTGTCTGCAGAAGTCACCGAAATGATTGCCTTTGCCTTCTCTAGGTCTTAGCGTCAGCCCGTAGTGATCTCGCGACTTTTAGCAAAGATTTCTGCTGAAACTGAAGTCACATATTGTGCACTATCAACCAAATTTGAAAGAATAATTGAATTTGAATTAACATAAAAAGCGCCACTCTATGTCACATTCATACAAAGGTAGAAAGAACCGGTCTTTCAAGCAAATTATTTACTAGTGCAGCCGGTGCAGTTGCACAGTATACACTAGAGTTATAGCTGCCTTTTACTCCCCAAGCAACAGATAAGTGGACACATTCTGTCCATATATCAGGGTCCATGGGACCCTTATAATGCCACTGGAATATTTGCTCAGCACCCCCAGTGCACTTTTATATTTAATTTTTCAAAGCTGTTGTAAAATGCTTGGCAGGAATGCTAGTGTTCTTGCCAGGAACTATTAAACACATCCCTTCCTGCCCCAACTCAAAAGCAGAATAATCAGAAGCTTAACTATTGTCACATTTCATGGTTTTTGATGAGACCTGCTGGGGAAATATAACAATGAATGGTATAGCATACCATATACTTCCGTTTTCCATGGGTTCCTTATATTCACAGGCTTGTAGATAAAACAACACTGGAGTATGTGTACATTTGTACAGTGCCGTACAACTTTAATTTCTTTACACAACAAAGAGAAGTGAATTTCAAAAGTAATTGCATCAAAGAGCAATACAATGAAAGCGATATTACTCCATTTTCTGGTCGACATGAAGTTTATCATAAACCACTATAGAAATACTGCAGTGAAAACTATCATGACAAACTTTTATTACTAGGGCATCAAACTGGCGGATTTAGGACGTTCGGAACTGGCACTAAAAAGTAAAAGGTTGGTGTTGCTACACAACATGGCAATATCAAGCATATACGATCATTCATCTTTTACCAAAAACACTGAGGAATTATTTTTTGTTTGAAATTTAAATTGTGGGAGCTCATCAAAAGGAAAAAAACAACTCTGCTCTACGCATTTGGGTGGAGGAAGGCCTTGTTTGAGTAGGAACAATGCAGTAACATGTCTTAATGTTACTTCCAAACGCTCTGGGTTGCACAGTGTCAAAAGCATTGTGCATCTGCGCTAGGTTTCACTTCCAAGTTTCACCCGTAGGAGATGCTGATTCGTAGGCCCAGATTTTCTAAGAGTTGACCCAACGCAAGACAGCAAGCAAAGTTGCTCACTTGCATTGCATGAACTGGAGAGAGCAGAACTGCTCCAAATCTATGAAGAAGTGGCTATCTTGACAAAACATTTGCTTGCCCTTGCCATTGATCATCACAATACCATCATATGGCCATGTTGTTTATTTGGGCAGCGGACAAAGTAGTCTTATTGATCGAATTGCTCTTCCAATGCATCACAATGATAAGGTCACTAAATTTCAAATATTAAAGAATGGCCTCAGTGACCATAATCCTATGGTAATTTCCTTGGAACTGGGAAAGGTAGCACACCACTGTCAAGCTGTTATCGCTCCAATTGTTTTAACCAAAAAAAGGATTCCTTCGTAAACTAATATTTAGTATCAATATCGATCTTTGGGCCCCACTTATCACGAACATGCCAAGAAGTGCCACTGCCATTGGTCCACCTAAATTCTGGTCAAATTTTATTATTGTTCCCATCTTTAAAAAGGGCAACGGATCAGATCTCCTTTGTTATCGCCCTATTTCCTTGATTGATTCCACATGTGAGGTGTAAATTTGAAAAAGCTGATGTCAATATGAATAACAATACATTCATGTAGAAAACCAAAATCACATCTTTATTGACAAATTCACCTGTTGTGAACTCCACGTCAACCCCGACTCAGAAATACATAGTTAGGCAGGCCCTGAGACCCTGGCCCGAGGTCACTAATTGACAGGTCACAGGTGGGGTGGCACATAACCAGCAGACAAACGTACAAACAAGAAATCACAGATCAATCCCACAGATAGGTGCAGTGGCACCACAATGATCCAAGGAGATTGGCCCCAATAAAGCACACACGGCCGGAGGGGAGCTTGCATTCCCAAAACACCATAAAGGCAGATGCCACATGAAGTTAGGAACACATGGCCAATCAGGGCACAGCACACACAAAACACACAGTGATCACATGCGCCTCATGCCAGACATCCGGACACATTACTCACTGGCCGCACTGTGTCCACGTCCACGCAAGGTCGAGGCCCACCTGGATTTCTCATCCAATTAATTTATGGCTCTAAAGACAGAGGTTCCCATTTTTTAACAACAACTAAAGATAGATTTCCTGGCCTTTTGCTTGCAGCGAAGGCAAGCCAGGGAGTTGGGGAAGCAAAGAGTGTCTATATTCCACTATTGACTACAGACCAGATGAAATCTTATCTATTTTTTCCTCTACAGCACTCACAGAGAATGTATTTAATATGGTTCAGATTTAATATAGTGCACTTACTGGTCTCATATCCTAGCAAAGTTTTTCATGAATCCAAGCTCATGTCATGTCCTTGTGACTCAAGCTCTCCCCAGAATACACTTAATTTCTTTTTCTTTTGCAAGTTATATGTTATTCCAAGTGAAAGATTTTTACTCCCACTGTTGAGGGCCCAAAATGTTAGGTTATGTTGGCTTGCTCTGCACCAACTGCAGCTGCTATCATCTCAATACACCTGTTTGATGGTGTATATACTCTGCGGCTGTTAGACTGAGTAAAGTGGTGGGGAAGTTAACTGCATATTCTTCTCCGGTTCTAAATATTAGAAGTGGCTATACTCCTTTCTACTGTATACAATTGTACTGTTTATGGACCCCTCAAACATTCTACATTGCCCTTTGGACAATGTCAGACAAAAAAAAAAGATAAATATGTGAATAAAAAATATACATAAATAAACTGATCTTAACTACAAAAATGTTATGTGCACTTACTGATATTTTTCAATATCATTGTTTTCATACAAATATATATGCACACTCTTTCTTGGGTGCCTTCTAAAAGCTGGAAATCAATTTCTTATTTATAGTGACAATTACTTTGCCTTGTGAAAACTTCATAGAACTTCGACATATAACATTGGGTTATCCATACTTTGAAATCAGAGCGGTGTTTTATGGGTAACAACCAAACAGGCATAGATAAGGAGGCGTAGAGCCTGTCTTGGCTTGGGAAGACTCTCACTGTCTGACATCTTTATGAATGGCATCCATGGTCGGTAATGAATGCACTGCAATGCAGAGACGGGCAAGCTGCCATGCCTTGAACCAGCAGCAAAGAGGAAGCTGTGTCAGACACAATACCAAGTGCTTCTTGTTTGATAACAGTAGAACAAGCTGCCATGTGGTGCATCCTGTATTTTCTCCAATACAGCAGCGCATTAAGGCACAGCCTTTTTATGTGCATGCATAAGTCGCTGCTGTTGCTTTGTTGCTTTCTGTTTACTACAGGCCGAAGCAACCCTTGACCTTGTCTGGTAGGTCGCCCCCCCCCCGCTGCAGCTCCGCCGGCACCCCCGCTGCCGCCTACTGCCACCGCTGAAGTCGAGGCCCTCCACCACCCGCAGGCTACCACCTGTGCCTCAACCCTGGTGGCCAGTGGTGGCCTTAGGTTTGTATCTGCTCTCTGTTGCCTGTAACTGCGTCTGTCCCCCGCTCGCCGCTTTACTTCTGTGCCCCCTGATTTGATTCTGCACCCCTTCACTTACTTCTGTGCCCCCTGTTTTGATTCTGTACCCCTTGCCTTGTCTCCTTCCCGCGACCGCTCCGCATCCCTGCTCCCGTCCCTGCAGCCGCTTCCCCTGCGGCATTGCCCCCGCCGCGCCCATTCGCTGCCCCTGATACACGCCTCCCGCCTCCCAGCTGCTCCTCCCTCCCCACCTCCCCATATATGGCGGCCGCTGTGCGGCCGCGCCTAAGACAAGCCCACCTGCGCCTGTCCGCGCCTGGACCACGCCCAGAGCCAGAACCCCTGCCTCCCGCACCAGCCATGAAGACCGCCTCCGCTACGACGCCAACACCCTCATCCCTCTCAACCCAGGAAGGACCCACACCTGCTGCAAGGCCGCCCCGAAGCGCACCCACGGTCCCTTCGCCTGCCGGAACTGCAGCTTCTCCTGCCCCGAAGATGCCGAGACACCCGCAACGACGGAACCCAATCAGCTCAGATGCATCCTGATCAACACCCGTTCCGCACGCAAACACGCCGTCGAGCTCTGGGATCTACTCGACACCGCATCCCCGAACGTCGCCTTCCTGACCGAGACCTGGATGAACAAAGCCTCCTCTCCAGACATCTCCATAGCCATCCCAGACGGGTACAAGATCACCCGCAGAGACCGCACCAACGGAGCCGGAGGAGGAATCGCCATCGCCCACAAGAACACCATCATGGTCTCAACAAACACCAATGACACTCTCAGCACCGCCGAACACATGCACTTCCAGATCCACACGGACCCCAAGACCACCCTAAGAGGCACCCTCGTCTACAGACCGCCAGGACCCCGGCCACGATTCTGCGACTCCATCGCCGACCTCATCAGCACGCACACGCTAACCTCCACCGTTTACATCCTCCTCGGAGACCTGAACTATCATCTGGAGAACATCAACGACAACAACTCCTCCACCCTGATCGACAACCTCGCCAACCTCAGACTAAAACAGCTCGTCACGACGCCGACCCACATCGCCCGTCACACGCTTGATGCCATCATCTCCTCTAGCCCCCACGTCGCCTTCAGCCACGCCTCTGAACTCACCCAAACAGACCAACACTGCATCCACTTCTCCTTCCAAAAACCCCTCACACACCACCGCACCCCACAGATCCCCGCCGCTGCTGGGGCAAAGTCACTGAAGAACAATTACAGACAAACCTTGCACTCAAACCTCCCACCAACCCCACCAACCCCGACGATGGTGCACTCACCCTCAGACGCTGGATGGACGACTGCGCCAACACCTTAGCCCCGCTGAAAGAGCCCACCAACAGACACCAGCAAGAGAGCCAGCTGGTTCACCCTGGAACTCCTAGCTTCAAAGCACACCTGCAGGAAATTGGAGAACAAATGGCACAGCGACAAGACGCCGGACAGCCATGCTGCCCACAAAGACGCCATCTGCAACCACCACCACCTCATCAGGACCGCCGAAAGGACCTCATTCAAAGACCACCTTGTTGACAACGCACACAACAGCCAGCAAGGAGCTTTTCAACATCGTGAAGGAACTCTAGAACCCCAGCTCCAACACCAACGACATCCCGCCATTGCAATCCCTGTGCGACTCCCTCGCTACCTTCTTTCACCGAAAGATCAACAACATCCGGACCCACCGCACACCACCGACCACGACTCCCTGACAACCTGGGACAACGTGAGCATCGAGGACACAATCAAGACCATGGGCACAATCCACTCCGGATCCCCGTCGGACCCTCTCCCACACCGCATCTTCAACAAAGCCAGCAGTTCCATTGCACCCCACCTGCGCAACATCATCAACCTCTCCTTCGAGACCGCTACCTTCCCTGAGAGCTGGAAGCACGCAGAGATCAACGCCCTTCTGAAGAAACCCAAGGCGGATCCGAGCGACCTCAAGAACTTCCGGCCCATCTCCCTGCTTCCGTTCCCAGCAAAAGTAATCGAGAAGATAGTTAACATCCAGCTCTCCCGTCACCTTGAAGACAACAGCATCCTGGACCCCTCCCAATCAGGATTCCGCAGCATCCGCAGCAACCACAGCACCGAGACCACCCTCATCGCCGCCACAGATGACATCAGGATCCTGCTAGACAACGGTGAGACGGCGGCCCACATCCTCCTGGATCTCTCCGCCGCCTTCGACACCGTCTGCCACCGCACACTATGCACGCGCCTCCACCACGCAGGGATCCGAAACAAGGCCCTGGACTGGACCACCTCCTTCCTATCCGGCAGAACTCAGAGAGTCCGCCTCCCCCCATTCCGGTCCGAAGCCTCCGAGATCATCTGCGGCGTCCCACAAGGATCCTCCCTCAGCCCGACGCTGTTTAACGTCTACATGGCACCACTAGCACGCATCGCCCGACAGCACGACCTCAACATAATCTCCTACGCCGACGACACGCAGCTGATCCTCTCCCTCACCAAGGACCCCCACACCGCCAAATCCAACCTCCACCAGGGAATGAAGGCCATCGCCGACTGGATGAGGGAAAGCCGACTTAAGCTGAACTCAGACAAGATGGAGATCCTCATCCTCGGGCCCAACCCCTCAGCATGGGATGACTCCTGGTGGCCCGCATCACTGGGGACCTCCCCGGCTCCTACCAACCACGCACGCAACCTGGGAGTCATCCTCAACTCTAAACTCACCATGACCAAACAAGTCAACGCAGTCTCCTCCATCCGCTTCAACACCCTCTGTATGCTCCGCAAGATCTACAGATGGATCCCGACAAACACGAGGAAAACAGTCACCCAGGCCCTAGGCAGCAGCAGACTCGACTACGGAAATGCCCTCTATGCCAGAGCCTCGTCCAAGCTCATCTACAGACTGCATGGAATCCAAAACGCCTTTGCACACCTAATCCTCGACGTCCCACGCCGCGACCACATCACCCCCCACCTGAGGAACCTGCACTGGCTCCTCGTCGACAGAAGAATCTCCTTCAAGCTCCTGGTCCACGCACACGAGGCACTCCACAAAACCGGCCCAGCCTATCTCAACAGCCGACTCTCCTTCTACGTACCCAACAGAAACTCCGCTCCGCTAACCACGCCCTGGCCACGGTCCCGCGCATCCGTAGAACCACATCCGGAGGCAGGTCCTTCTCCCACCGCGCCGCCAAGACCTCGAACACCCTCCCCCTCAACCTACGACAAACCGAAGACCTGCTGACCTTCAGGAGACGACTCAAGACCTGGCTTTTCGACCAGTAGCAGCAGCACCCACCCCCCACCCCCGCCCTCAGCACCTTGAAATCCTTGCGGGTAAGTAGTGCGCTTTACAAATTCACTGATTGATTGATTGATTGATTGATTGATTGAGGTGGAGCGAAGAGCTGGATAGGTTTGTTAACACTACGCTGCAGTCGTCCAGGCTACTACACTACCTTTTATCCTATGTGAATGTGTTAGCACATTAAAACTAAAACAAAAGTAGTAGTTTTGGATTGCAGCTGAAAATACTGGCCAGACCTATTGGCTTTGCCAATGCTTGTTGCATTCCAGGGCTTATTGTTATGCATTGTGTTTGGAAAAGGTAAACTACAATTTACAGAACATGAAGGATAATACTAGGGGGCAGATTTACAAGCCCCTTGCGTCACTTTTGCACCGTTGTTGCGCCACTTTTGTGACGCAGCGGCAGCGTAAAAGTTGCGGCCCATTTACAACGTGACGCATCTAGGGAGATGCGTCATGTTGTGAAGCCCTGCGCCACATTGAACCCGCTTCAGGTTTAATGTATGCAGGGTGGGCGTTCCGTCGCAGGAAACCCCGTAAAAGTGATGCAGTGAAATCTACAAGATTTCACCGAGTCACTTTTACGTCCATGCTGCGTCAAAACCCTGCGCCTGCTTGAAGCAGGCGTAAGGAGTGACGCAGCATGTTAGGCATAGGGCACCCCTGAGCATTGCTGGAGTTGCATCGTGCTTGCGACACGACTCCAGCAATGCGTGACTTTTCCGTCAAAAGATGCGTCAGAATTTGACGCATCTGTCAATCCTTGCGCCATGGTGTGCCGTATTGTAAATACGGCACATCCACGGTGAGGCAAGGATTTGGCATGTTGGCGCAGGGAAAGTGACGCATCTCTACAGATGCCTCATTTTCTTGTAAGTCTGCCCCCAGGAATTTATAGGTTACTCTATGAAAGCCCAGCATGTACCACTTAGCTTCCCGTTTCAAAGGGAGACTTGCTACAGCCATGTCCTGAGAAATCACACAGACAGCACAGAATAAAAGCCAAACATTATCAGAGAGAAAATTCAAACAATGGAAAAATTACAAGCACATCCAGAGCTTTCAAAGTGTGTTGTCACCCCTCACAGTAATGTATGTGTAGAGATTTTCTTTAAAAAAAAAAATATCTACGGATTTGAGATGAGACATTTTCTATAGTATGCTCGGAATGTACAATTTTAATAAAAAAATGGGCTGCAGTCGATGTTTAAAATAATTTTTAAGACTGTAGTGAAAATACGCTTTTCAAAGACCCGAGACTGGGGGCTTTTGTCCATCTCTGCATACAGGCGAGCATTGCACTTCCAAAGAGAAGAGCTCCGTCAGTACTTCATTCTCTGAAGCAGCCCCTTCCCCCTCCTGTTGATGTGCGAGGGCCGGGCTTCTATTGTTATGCCTATAGCTGAGGGAGAGGTGCGAATGGAATGCGCGCTCTCCCAGGCAGCTCTGAATGTCAAAAGGCCTAGACCTTGACACTCCCAGCTCCTGCTGAGTCCTGTTCACCGACCGGTGTATGTGCTTTTCCATTGAGCAGCAGCACTCAACTATCTGGAGTCACTCCGACATTAGCACAGCCCACAAGTTAAAGCAAACGTTTCTGCAGTGAATTTTGTTTTTCGAAAATGCAACCATTTATCATCCTTTAATTTATGTGAAAGTGCAAATGTCGAACATAAGAAATGTATGTTTTTATACGCTGTGAGGACTTTTCTTTCCAGAAGCAGTGGCAAAGTCCACAGTCCCGTCTTTAAGCATACATTCATACACCGACGATGCCAATCTTTGATCTCTTTCGAAGCGCAAGTATTTCAATATTTAGATCAGTTTCTATGAAGTTGTCCATGCTAAGTCCAATTGCTCTCCTAGAGGGCAAATTTTATCAAAACAAACTATTGAGGTTGGAATGTAGGGTTGTTTTAAACTACAATAAAATCAAACATTAGAAGATGAACATAATGAAGCACCATTCTCACTCATTATTTCTAGGTTCATGATGCCTTCTTAAGTAAGATTTTGAATTGCAGGAATAAAAAGTGTCTGCCCTTACTCTTGTAATTATTTTTATCAAGCGTGTAGATTCCTTTTAAACACACCGCTGTACCACTCTTGAAGTGCGCACAGAGAGTACAGATGCCAAATAATAAATAAGATTAATTTATTGCAAAATAAAATGCTATGCAACTTACTCACTTTTTAGCTGTAGTTCAAATGCGCATATGGCGAACCTTCAAATTCGGCCTTTGCAGCTCTCTGTTTTTCTTTGACTTGTTAGTAACTTTCAGATAAGGCAGAACATGACCTGTCTGTGTGCCCCTCACAGTAGGAAGTAGTCATCATAACAAAGCCAATGTCGGAGTGCTTAACCTGTCAGGAGCTGCTTTAGACTACCTTCCCCCCTGCAGTAGCCCACACAACCATAGGCTTAAATGATCCTATTAGCATATCTATACCTAGCAGGCAGACACCACCACCCTCCAAGGCAATGCACCTGTTTATCAGCTTTTGTTCGAACAGTAAGGTTTAAAGCACTGAAAGGGCCTCAGAGTTCACGATTTTGATCTGTCCTGAAGAGTAAACTGTGAGCTGCATGGAGACGTCTGGAAGACGTTTATTCAGCGAAGTAAGCCATGTCAGGATGTCCGGTAACTGCACTTTAACTTATGTTCCTGTATCTGTTTAGAGAGGACACTGAGATTTATCAACGCTTTCAATAGATTTTTGTGTGCTCCCATATCAATAATGCTATATTCACACAAGTATTGTTAGGAGGGTGTCTGATTTTGTGGAGCACCGATTTCAGGACTTTGGGTGTGTGTGGTTGGGTGTGTGGGTGTGTGTGGTTGGGTGTGTGTGTGTGTGTGTGGTTGGGTGTGTGTGTGTGGATGTGTGTGTGATTGTGTGTCTTGACATCATTCTGGAGGACCATACTATGGTTAAGTGTTTTGTGACAGCTAAAGATCTGGTAACTTACACAAACATTATGGGATGTAATACTTAAACAAATTGCACTATTTTTACCAGACCTCTGCAGAATGTAAAGTAAACAGGACTGGAAACTTGGTGTGGTGAGATGATAGCACCAGCCAAAAGGGCGTAATTGGAAATTATGCCTATTTGACTTGTCACTTATGCAGATTTTTGGGACTGGTGATATTTCAAGAGTATTTAAAGTGCTGCATGATCTTTTTCCATAGTTAATAGCAAAAATGATCAATAGGTGAGGTGTCACAGTAGATTTTAACCGCAGATGCACCCCAAATCGTGACATACATGTTTAGCCTAGATGTACCTAAAAGAATTTATAAGACTAGAAAAGAGCTTTTAAAAGCTCAGACCTACCTAGAAGGCGTGGTAAAGCCAAGTGTACTCTTCAGTGTCATGCGATTTTTCAGGTTAAATAATTTTGGGAAGATAATTGGACTGGTTCAGTCTAATTCCACAACCATTCCATAGCAAAGGTTATTGCAATATGAAACTGCATCCCATTTAACCTGGCTATCAAGTGTAAGGTATCAGCCAAGGCACAGCAGCAGCAAAGGAATCTTAAAGTCTGCAGCTAGAGAGTCAGGTGGGCCAAATTTTTGTGGTTTACCTGTTGGTAAAAATATGAACTGCTGCGGGGCAGGGAGAATGAGAAAATTGGGGGAAGGGCAAGGAAATGCTATTTTTGTTTAATTGTGACACAATTTGGATAATTCTTAATGTTTACACCAGATGGTTTCAGATATGTTTACAATTTCATAGTGTAATCAGAATTTAAATATTTTTAAGCAGCATCTGCCAAAAAAAGCAGAGAGTAACACATTGTCTGTCATTGGCTGCTGAAGCATTAGGATATTATAAGCTACAGAGTTGTTGGAAAGGAGGTCTTTGTTACAAATAAGTGCCCGGATTGGCAATACAGTGCAATAGAATTCATTGTATCACAAAACATAGATCAAATTAAGAGTACAAGCATGGACCGTTACCACCCAGCATAGTAGGTCACATATGATGAATTTATAAGCCTCCCTTTCCTCATTTCGGGAACATTCGTCTCTACCATCTACCTCAGTGGAATGGACATCTGCAATTTGCACTGCCAGGAGGAGAAGTTGTTACATCAGAGAGCTCATATTATAGCACTGGTGGCTTCAGGCAGCCAAAACTGGGGGTGCCACCTCAGAGGTATGAAGTTTTCACAACCTGAGTTATTCTGCTCTCACTCATCAGTGAGGGTTGAAAACGCGAGTTCTGTACAGTTATTATAAATGTGTCATGCTGTGAAACAGTATGTCATGGGACATTCATGCAGCCATCTATAATTGTTCTATAGAATTTATACACAGTATTTGTGGCTAGAGAGGCCGTTAAGCTTTTATTAAGATCTACAAACCCGAGAGCTAGGAGAACCAGGTTTGTAGTATCCAAAGTCAGATGGGCTCGTAACCTTGGCACTATGCATATTTCAAACCTAAACTCCACCACAATGGACAAAAATTGTCCCCATACTGAGTGCCTCAGTAGAGAGGCCAAGAACTGAATGTGCAAGCAGTCGAATGGCAAAAGTACTGGTTTTACTCTGGAGGGGATTGTGAGGGATACTGCACTGGAGTGAAGGGCTGCAACTTAACGTGCTCTCAAACCAACTCAACAAGCAATACATTCACAAGCAAAAAAACAAAAGAACCTAGAGGACATTTGGTTTTCATATTGCACAATGCAACAAACATTAGTTTTGGTGCGATTGCTGCAACGCATCATATGGTCGCAGGTGTGAAAGAAAGGCAGCCGAATGCACTAAATACCCAGACTCATGATTCCACCGGGCATGACATGTACTTGAAAACATTTTCAAACGTTGCAAACTGCTTTTCCATTTTCGCACTAACCTACCCAAGACATTGTTCACACGTGCGTTTCAGCGAGACAAAGACATGCATGGACAGTAGTCAATGCAGCTGTAAAAATGTTAATACAATGGAAGGTGAGCTATTGTTTGGTGACTGTGCAATGAGTTTGTTTTCACAACAAAGTGGTTAGTATATAGCAAATCTACAAGCACAGTTATCCCACAACAATAAGGGGCCATTATACATGGGTACAGTCAGTTCACACTTACAGGAAACCTGTTAAAGCTGTGGCCGGCGGTAGCATTTTTTCCTTTCTAATCGCGGCATCGGTGCTTTACTTTTAACATTAAAAGTAAAGCGCCGGTGCCGTGATTATAGCAAACGTAAAGAAATAGAAACAAACATCTATTTCTTTACTTTTGCTATAATCGCGGCACCCGTAAAGCACCGGTGCCGCGATTAAAATAAAAAACAAGCGGCCGTGAAAGTGATCGCGATCAAACATCAAAGCGGCCGTGAAAGTGAAAGTAATCGCGGTAAAAGCGGTGCGCGCGCACGCACACATGCACTGTAGCTCTAGGCTTGCCTGGTAGCACTTTCTGGAGCCCTCTCAATAAGTCTCGCCAGACCAGCGCATGCACTGGGTCAGGCGAGACCTAAAAATGCCTCCTTGGCACATGGTAGCGTTGAGAAGAAGATCTCCGGATTTATGTACAAACCATGAAAACAGCAGCTACTGCACAGTGTGCAAGAAATCAGTAAGCATCAATGCAATATTTGTGAAAAGCAGAAGAGAGAATAAATAGGATGTTGCAGTGTAGGCGGAGACGCCAGAAATGGGAGGTTGTTTTACATCACTGGTAGGTCCTCATGTGGAGTGCTGTTTTTTGTTGTAAAAGGCTCCTCTGGAATACTGTGCCTGGTTCTACATGCCTCACCCGAATATAGTGATGAATATGTGCTAATGTTCTGCAAGGTGTAGGCTTGTGGGAATGGTAAATGGATAAGTTAGGAGTCCTATACAGTGGAGAAACAAAGCAAATATTGGCACAGGCATGGGGTTACCTTGCTAATCGTTCACCCCTCAGCTCAACTGCACTTGTAGGCGGACCTAAGGTAGTAGTCCTTCGTTCTGCATGACTAGTGCAGAACGTTTCTAGATGCTTTGGTCCGCATCTCTAGAGCCTAGTGATTGCACAAATGCAGTCATTAGCAGCAGGACAGATTAGCTGATCTTAAGCAGGGCACATGGCCTTCTTTTAGCATTGCGGAGATGAACAGTAAACAGTTCACAGCTCCATGATGTTCTGTAGTAGAATCCACACAGATCTTGTCTGCTCGAAGGGGGCCTCCAGTGTATATGTTCAACCCTTGGCCACTGAATTTAATTTACACAGGGAGTAACCTCAAAACCACACAAATGATACCACTGGCAGGACGGTCATAAAAAGGTCAAGAGATGCTCCCCCTCTAAACAGGGTGGAGAGTACAATGTACTTTCTTACCTACTGCACCAAGGATGTTCTTAGGGAACATTAGATCTGCAGTTAGGGGGATCCCAACTCAGCCTATAAAGGAAATACACAGGAAACACCGACACGTCAATCTCTCTGAAGCTGCTCCTCTCCCTTTGTTGCTGAAACATGCTTAACAGAAGTACCTGGGAAGAGGACTCAGCCTTTCAAAAGGTCAGCTCTGCGCAGTGTCAGCCCACCAGAGAAGGCCCCTGGGACAGGAAGACACAAATTAGATTGACTTGTGCGAGGAGAGCAGCGTTTGATCCTTGTTGCCCATCAAGTCACTCTAGAATACTTTATGGTTGTTGCTTCAACACCTGTTATGTGAGCATTTCCTGACTGGCAGCATGATTTACATTATCGGCTGCGCTTGACCTATCAAATGCCCACTAGAGCTACTCTGTGAGACTGGCCTCACCCTACCCATTGTGGGGGCCATCTTCCTCTCTGGAAAGCTCGGTAGCACAAGAACGAGAGCGCCATATCTCTTATCCCCAACTGTTCAAGCACTTTCCTTTACAAAAAGTAGAACATGGCCATAGCGATTGACTTTCCACAGCACCAAGTCTCCACCTTTTGTTGTGTCCTGGCTCCGTCATCCATGAGCCTCACTAAACGGCCCCCGATTATGAAGCTCTCAACATTGTAGCAGTAATGAATATTGAAATGCAAAATTAAATGTTAATTCAAATGTGATGGCCTACAAGGTTTTATCTTCTGTAAAAGTGGAGCTGTCAGGCTGTAGGCACTTTAGTATAACAAATCCCTGGTGACTGATTGTCCTCCTGGCTTGATGCTGTTCTGTTCTCACGAGCTGATAAATATCTTTACAATGAAATCCCTTTAAAGACAATTTCCTCAGTTTCTCTAAGACAGACCACTCTACATAGACAATCCTACACACGATTTGCTATATTGCGCCTTTAGTTCCTGGATAGCCCTTGTCCACGTTCAGAAGGGCAGACTGAGACGGTTTATATGTATACAAGTAATACAGTATCCTTTTTCTTTCAAAAATATATATCTTTCTGCATCTCAAAATTATTCCCGATTATCCACAGCCTTGTCATATTGTTTAGCCACATTAAAATCTAAACTACTCCTTGAAAAGGGGTTCTTTCACTTCTGTTGACCAGTCTGTGCCTGGGAATTACACTAATGTTTCCACATAATTGTTCTGCACATGATAGAAGTTTTTTAGTGCTGCTTTCCATAGCATTGCTGGTGAGCAAATACCAAAACACTATGCTTTTGCAAATCCGTGTATCTCTGGAAAAATATGGCACGCGTTATTAGGTGCTGTTTCAGTGATGTCCTGCAAATATTTCCCTGTAGTAGCTCGTCGGTCGGTCTGGATCAAAGCGTTCCGATGGCCAAATACGTGGTTTGTGGCCACAGTTAAGTATTTTCATTTGTGCACTCTAAACCACTAACGTTTAATTATGAAAATAAGGAATAAATAAAGGAGCACCTTATATGTGATCTTTGAAGGCTGGGAATATGTTAAATGTGTGATACAGCACTGGCCTCTTTAGGTTTTATATGGTCACAAAGTCTTAGAAAGGCATTCAGGCAACACTGTCATTGAGAGATTGACAGACAGCAAAATATGGAGCTCTATTAACTTGCCTGAAAGGAATAGCTATTTCATCATTTTGCCAATTTACACTATAATGTACTATTTTTTATCTTGGCGCAAGCATAAAGAGGTTCCTCTGCCAGTAGTCCTCACTTGTATTGTTACAATAAATGTTGCTAATGTAGTGCTACCATAAAAAACCCACTGATGTGTTACTTGAGATCTAGTATCGGACTGTTTTAAACATTTTCCTCTAGTCATCATTACCATTTTGCCCTAATGAAGAAAGCACTGAAAAAGATCATTACCGTGCCCGGCATCTCCCAGTTCAAATCAATACAAGCTTCTGACAGTGCCCCTTGGTTTCCTATCACCACGATGCCAGCTATTGTCCACTCACTGCACTGTCCTTCAGTTCCAGCTTTCCGCACAATCTACAGACCCACTCCTATACGCTCCTCACGAGCTCCACACTGTTCACCAATCCCCTTTACCTCCTCATACACACCTGCCCATACACAAGAACCTATGGTCTGAACATCTAAATACCTTTACAAACTGTTGGTCAATATCCAACCTGCCCTATTGCAGCAAAAACATAGAAATTATGTTTTTCTTTTTGGAAAGAGCATAAGGGAGGATTTCGAGAAATCTGCTAAGGGTGCAAAAATGTCTCAAAGTACACGCTTTGCATTTAGCTCTTGGTCTGATAGTTAGTAACTTTAAAGCGTGTGGGGCATTAGTAAGACTGGCAAAGCTCTATTTAGTTAATTGTGAGGGTTAATTAAAGTAGAGCTGTGGGCTGATGACTATAAAAATTATACACAAGTAAAAAAAAAATTGTTGCCATTTTATAAACTAGAAATAAACGTAGGTAAACAAATGTATTAGCTTTCTCCTCAAAAGCACCTTCAAAGTTATTGAAAGAAAATAGTGAAAATGTTAAATATTACTATGCCAAGGAAGTGATCCTAGAGACGATCTGCATAAATGCAAAACCGGCGAAAATGCAGCCACATACGTTATTGATAAATGACTATAATCTTTTTTTAAACCTCATTCGCCATCAGATAATTCAGAGCTATTCAATTTACTCCTGTGGCCCCCCCCTCTCAAATGGCACCAACTGGAGAGCTCTGTATCTAGATCGATATGCTTTACACAGAGCCTCCCTACAAGCTTGTTCTGTATCACACGGGGCGCCTCACAGAATCCAGGGAGATGAAGTAAATTAGTGTAAAGGCTTAATCATTGGACTGATTTCATCCTATTGATCAAGAGTGCCCAACCATTCCTCACATGGACCCCAAAAATCTTTATTAATATTTTTATCTTTTTCTAATTTAACTCTATCCAACTTCATTGTGTATTTAATGGAGATCACCCAATCTAAGAGAGTTGGGGGAAGTATCCTTAATCCACCTTTTGCAGATTTCTCTTCGTGCAAGTAAAACCAGATATAGACATAACTTGTTTTTCCACCTGGACATAGACTCATAATCTGGAAACAGCCCAAAGAAAACTAAAGTTATGCTTACCTGAGTGCTTGCACCACAAATACCTTCCATACCACTCTTTACCTCCGCCCAAAAATGACGTCGCTTTGGACAAGTTAAAACAAGCATTGGCATAGCCAATAGGTTTTGCCTTTGGGACCTTATAAGTGTTCAGCCATGCAACAGTTGCATAACTAAATACTTATAAGGTCCCAAAAGCGAGACCTATTGGCTATGCAAAGCGGCCGTGCGTCCGCAAAAGTGATCGCGATCAAACATCAGATCGGCCGTGCTGCCTCGAAATCAAAAGTAATAGCGGTAAAGGGCGGCCTGCGCGCCCGCGCACATGCACTGTAGCTCTAGGCTGGCCTGGTAGCACTTTTTGGAGCCCACTCAATAAGTCTCGCCAGACCAGCGCATGCGCTGGGTCAGGCGAGACCTAATCATATGGACATCATCCACATCGATCTGGAGACACTCTGGGCACTTTGGCGCCGGACCTTTCGAGAACTTGAAGAGCTTGAGAGGAGACCAGTACACCCTGTGGATACAAAAGATATGGTTCCTTCTTAAATTTGCAGGTTGCACTGTAGTATACAAAATGTTGCGAGATACTTGCCATAAATCTTCGAGATGTCTGCCAGGCAAGTTCTCTCCCCACAGCTCCGTCTGTAGTTTAAAAGCTCCCTCTTCCAGGTCCATTCTCCCTCTATAATGACTATAATCTTGACATTTAATTTAAATCCAAGAACTGTTTAACATGTAAATGCACATTTGGTAAAATGGCATCACAACAGTGGTTATATACCATGCTGTGCTCACTATGTAGTTTAGCTCTGCAGGGCTTGAGTCACATATTATTTGTGCATCTAGCATTGGCTATTCAGGGACGTTGCTTTTAAAACAGGATGATCATCACAAGCAAGATTTCAAATGCTGAACAAACGTTACCTTTTTTTAAATAGTCCAAAGACTATCATATGTATATGCAGCATAGTTTTTTTCAAAGGTTTTATAGCTCAATAAGCCTCATTGAAATTGGTTTTGTATTCTCATTATATAAAAAGTTTTGTGTTCACATTGCATTGTTGTAACTTCTATCAAACCAAGAAATAAACTGAACTTGACTTGGAAACAACTGATTCCAGACACCTTCAAGAGTATGTGGGGCTGTACCATTTTCTCCTGGATCATCAGTCAGGGCTTGGGCCTGAAACAGTGCCTTCGCCAACATGAGAAAAAGAAAACAGCCTTAATACTACTCAAAGTCTGGGCTTCTTCATCCTGGCAGAGGCAGTGATTATTATTAGAAAGTTGGGAAAAACGGACTACTGCATCTAGATCTACCGTGGCATGAACTCAGTCCTTTCTATTTAATCGCAAAAAACAAGCATTGACAAAACCACTACATTTGTTAAAAGCAGCCCTATTGGCTTTGCAAATCTAAAAGTAGCACGGCGTCCAATTTTTTTTTCTATGTATTCACTTTTGTAACAATGGTGATACACCATGCAGCGCGCCGCTACAAAAGTCAATTAATAAAAGAGAAAGTAAAAAAGTGGTTTGCCCGCAGTATTACCTAGTATTACCTATCCATTTAAAAAGCCAATAGCTTTGCATTTAACTAATGTGAGACCTACTGCATAGCAAATGTTCCATTGGAAACAAGGGGAAATGAAGCCGGCAGTACTGGGTGGGAGTCTGGGAAGCCTTAAAAAGGCTTCAGGTTTACTGATGTAGAGGAGTAGTGTACCAGTGTATGTACAGTGCAGACTTGCAGGAGCATGTTCTTAGTTTTGGGGTATTAATGGGGGTATGTACGGAGGAAAGAGGGGAGTATTGTGTATATGGCGAGGAGGTGTGATGGGTGGATGTGGGGGAGTTTTATATGGATGGGGAGAGACAGGGGAATTGGGGTATGTATGTTTGGAGGAGAATCGGGAGTATTGTAAATTTTTGGAGAGGTGGGACAGATTTATTATGGGCAGGAAGTGAGGCTTTGCTGTATGGACTGTGGGTTAACATTATATAGCGCTTATTTTATCTATCCCTGTGTTGGACGCTGAAGCCAGTGCCTACATGGGAAGCATGCTACAACGTGTATGGCAATTCACTGAGGCCAAGCCATCTTTCCTGATGCTGCGGGCCTTTGACTTTATGTGGGCGCTGATTTTGCACTATTAGATGTGCAGGGGTCGCATAATTCTGGAGCAGCATTTACCCACGCAGGTCTTGCCTATGGATACATGGGCAGACTAACACCTTTGAATGTGATGGAAATCCATTCAAAGATGCCTGTATGTGTATATGTGCATTGTGGTATGAAATGCATTCACAGAGATCGTGGCTGAAGGCAGTGCATGTGCGGAATGCAACACTTTACAGGTGGCGACGAGCAGTCTACAGAAGTGACTAAGGAATTAAGGAATTTCCAAGTCCTCAACATTTAAAACAAGCATTTGCAATACAATTGGTCTCGCATTTTTGAAAGTTTGAGTTTTTGGCATTGTGAATGATCTTGTTTGTTATTTATGTTTATTTGTTTGTAATGGAATTCCTGTGGTTTGTTTTAGAATTGTTAGTTGCAGCTAAGATCTACTAGATGTGCTGGACAAAACGAAAATGCTAACAATCCTGCTTTGGGGGCTGTGCATCCTTGTGACTCGAACATAATGAAGAGACTAGAAACTATGATGACTGTTTTGTTGAATCCGGTACTGTACAAATTGTCTCAAATAGAGGAAAAATTAACAGCTCTGGAGACCTCTTATCTTACAAATCACTCCCCTCCCAATATCACTGCAATAACTGACGTAGCTAGATCTAACTCCCAGCTAAGCATAGAACCCTTTGTAAGGTCTAATGTGGTCATTGATGGGATGGGAAACACTGCCCAACAACAAACTACTGGGCTTTCTTCTGTTCCTTCTGGCTTCGTCCGTGACTCTACTTCTGCTAATAACTTGAGAGCTAATTATAGGTCCCAAATGCAGATACAGCTACAAGGTAATCCTGAGAATATTGGTCGCTCAAGGTTGTATGGCGAACAACAAATATCCACTATTTCTGCCATTACTCTCACATGCCCTATTAGACCTATGCCTGCGATTTGCCAGGAGAGTGGGCTACAGGGAGGGTTACATTCTTTAGGCTCAAATAGGGGAGTTTCTCAGTATCAAGATGAACTTAGGAAGCCTAAGTTAACATTAGATCTTCCTCGAGCTGCCTGTCCCTATGTTATGGCTTTTGTTAACGTCCCAGAACTCAACCCCAATACACTAGAAAATACGGAGCAGCTTATAAATAAATCCCATCATTGGTTATCTAAAAGGTGAAAATTCTAATGTTCATCGAAACATCATGGCGAGGAGGGTATCCTGGGTAGGGAGAGCCCCTAAAACTATCAAAGGTGATTGTCAGTAGCGGCTCGTGGAGGGAGTTCGGTGGGGCAGTGAGGCGGGGCGGGGGAGGGGCAGGGTGGGGGAATGTAAACACCGAAATATGGATGAATGGAGGTAAGTACACATTTAAATAAATAAAAACGAATTTTGTTGCACGCGCTGCATCGTAAAATGCGATGCAGCGCACGCAAAGGAATTCGGTAAAAGGCTTGCGTCAAGCCTACAAAAATGCAAGGACCACTAGGCTGAGGTTTTTAAAAGAAGAGTGGTGGGAAAACTTGCAAAAGGCTGCTATACTAAAAAGTTAACAAGCTTTCTGGTCTTTGATTAATGCCCAGTTTTTAAAGCATGAGAAGGCTAGGACTACAGATAATAATGTTGACCAAGAGGCATGGGTGACACACTTTGAAGCCCTCTTTGGAACGAATGATATGACAACTCCTCAATCTTTTCCCATGTTTTGGAGACTGATGAGTCTCCTGTCAGCTTTACACTCATTGAAACAAAACATGCTTTAAATCAATGTAAACGAGCACAGGCTCCAGACCGGATGGAGTTCCTATAGATTTATTCTTAGATAATCAAGATCTATGGGCTCCACTTTTAACAAATGTTTTTAATAAAATTGCTCAATCAAAAGCACCGCCATCTTGGAATACAACTGTAATCGTTCCCATACATAAACAAGCATTTGTAATGCAATGGGTCTCGCATTTGCGAGAGTTTGAGCTGTTGGCATTGTAAATGACAATGCCTTTTATTTACCTGTTGGTTTTTAAAACATAAATGAAAGGAATTGCCATTTACAATGACAATAGCTTAAACTCTCGCAAATGCGAGACCTATTGCATTGCAAATGCTTGTTTAGAAAGGTGATATGGTGCTGGCTGAGCTCGTAAGTGTACGAATGCTCTGACCTCAGATTGATTATTTATGTATTGTTTATTTATTTTGCAGTTTTAGCGCGAACACAACCCAAAGGTTTGAGCGCTTTACATGAGCATCAGGCACATTACAGAAGTACACATGGATTTGTGTGTGTGTGTGTGTGTGGGGGGGGGGGGGGGGGGTTAGGCATGGGGGAAAATAAGTGATTTGCTCAGAATCACAGGATATTGAGCAGAGTCGGCAGCTCTGGCCGCTTGAGGCGTGGAGCACTTTCACTGTAAACATGTCGCCATTCCATCAGTGGCGCGCACCTCGGCATCGTCATATGATAAAAGAAAATGCAGTTCAACCGAATTAAACACCATTAGTATTACCTGGACGGCTCTTTGTGTTCTCGACCCGGGGCACGCTATTATCTTGGGAAAAAAAGCTTGAGTTCCGGTTCTGCTGCAATAACTGCCAAAGCCGACCGTTCCCTCTAGTACATTAAAATACCACCACTACGGCCAGTCTGTCGGAAGCATTCCACGTGTAATCTGGATGCGCGCGTGCACAGAAAGGTTAACAGCAGAGGCACGGCCATCCACTTCACTGAAAGATCATTCCTTGATAACTCCGGCGCACCCGCTTGTAACATAACACGTCTCCGCCAAACAATTTAAAAGCCAAGAGCGGTCTAGGTCTGTTTTCCATGCAGGGAAATATAAACACCAGCTAATGAAAACGAAAGACAAGTGGTGTAAAAAAAAAATCTATCTCTGGTGTTTCAAAATAACAATTTAGGAAGCTGAATTAAACCACTTGAAAGGAGAATAAAACAAGAGGCGACGCTAGGACCGAAAGGCTCTGCGCATGCTCACATCGCACAAGCGCTCGCCATGACGTACTTGCTCGGCTTCTGCCAAAAGGTTTCTTGCCTTTATGGAGCCATGTGTTTGGACCCATAAAGATAGAAACCTTTTGCGACCAACACAAAGCAAGCGAGTCCGTCCAAATGGGACGGCTCGAAAAGCCAAGCAAAAACGTCAGACACCTCTGTTCCAATGGCTGGCCACCGTTTAGCATAAACGGTGATGCCAGCCAATGGAACAGAGGGGCGGGGCTTAAAGCCCCTTACAGAAAATACCCTGTTAACACTAAATCGCGCCAGCGAGAATGCGCATGCGCGCAGCCTACGCCAGGCGAGACCTAAACAGAGGATAGGTCGATCCAGAACAACTATAGACCTATCTCCTTAATAGACTCTACTGCAAAGCTAATGGGCAGATTGATCTTAAACAGACTAGAGGACTGGGCACTGGAAAAGAAGAATATTATCCCATGCCAATTTGGCTTTAGAAAAGGGAAAGGCACGGTAGATCAGTGTCTGAACCAGAGTCTAATTATGGCGAAATACACGGCTGCAAAAAAGGTCATCTCCATTTAGCCTTCATGGATCTGTCCGCAGCCTTTGACTGCGTGGCACAGCCTAGGCTGTGGCAGATCATGGAGGAGATGGGTATTGACCTGAAGATTATTAATATTATTTGTGACCTGTATACAGATGCTTCAGCCTGTGTTCGCTATGGGAGGAATGGTGAGTGCACAAGGCCATTTAAAATTGCAAGAGGCTTGAGGCAGGGGTGCGTTCTCGCCCCCTTCCTATTTGCACTCTATACTAATGGTGTGGAATCTGCATTGTTGGCCTCTACACCAGATATCCCTTATATTAACTCAGCACAAGTAACAATTTTATTATATGCAGACGCCGTACTCTTAGCTCGTACTAGTAATGCACTGCGTCGTCTAGTCCAGGATTATACACAGTTTATGTGTAATTTAAGCATGAAAGTGAATTACTCAAAGTCATTTATTTTAGTTGCAGGCTCCAAATATCAAAATTATCCGCAAATCACTACTGAAGAGGGAAAAATGGGGGTTGTCGATTCTTTTAATTATTTAGGGATTATGTTTGATTCTCAAACAAAATGGCAAAAGATGATCACTAATAGAGGAGCTCGGATGGAAAAAAACATTGGGGCTCTAACTAAGTTTATTTTTAAAAAAAAAACTGGTTTAAAAAAACCAATAGATCTAATAAAAACAGTGTACCAAGCCAAGACTATATCTACCACCACCTATGGGGCAGCTGTCTGGGGCATGAAAGACTGTCCAACACTGCAGATTATTGAAGATAAGTTCCTAAAAATGATTTTTCGTTACCACAGTCATGTGCCAACTACAAGTGTCGCATGGAACTAGGTGCCCCTTATATAACTGATATAATTGCAATGGCCCCTATCCTAATGTGGCACTCAATATGGCGAAAGGAGTCCCTTGCCTTGACAAGAGAGAGATTATCAAAGATGTCCTGAAACTAGATGGAGTAGGTAATATTGCTTGGCTAACTTATGGCGAAATAACATTGAAAGCGGCTGGGCTTCATTACCTCTTTTGGAACCTTCTAACTGCAGTTCTATATCCAAAATTGACAGATAAGAAGGGAGATTAAAAATATTCATCTCCCAACAGTTAAATCTTACCTGGCGTGCCCTACCATAGAATTAACGAACTCAAGTAGAACATATCTAACCTTCGTTACTAACCTGCAACATAGGTAGGTCTTGGTGAGGTTTCGAATAAATTATATTCCGTTAATGCTGGGTACTCCTCACAATGTTGATGTTGTTTCTGAACTTCCATTTTGTACCTGTGATAATCGATCTATGCAGGATGATAAACATTTTTTGTTTGTCTGTAAATTTTATTATAATGAAAGGAAACGTTTCATTATCCCCATTATGCGAAAAATGAATTTTAAACAAAGTCGCGTAGCGCTTTATTATCTTCAGCTACTACCTGATCCTTTTATCTGTTTCTCTTTAGCATTTTTTTTATTATTGGCACTAAAAAACAAGAGATCAATAACCACCAGAAATTATATTCCTACAAAATGAAATGATTGTTATTGTGTAAATGATCATGAATTTGTATCTGTATTTTTAAAGTAATGATCTTTTCCATGTGTGTTGTAAAGTTGTGAATTGTTTTTTTATACGTAGTATACTTTTTATGCCTACATTGTGTTGGCGAAATAAAGTTTTCTGACTGACTGACTGTTAGTGGTGGAATTGTGTGCATTAGGTTTTGCCTATGTGATTATTAATACTTTTTTGTGTAAGTTTTAGCTTGGTGAGGGTGGGTGTACTTGATCCCAGGTCCACAGGGCAGCATGGACAGCAGAAGCAGAGCATGAATTGAAAGCAGAGGATGTGCTGGCAAAGGAGCTGCAAGTAAATTAGAGCGATGTTGGAATCAGTTAATGGCGAGTTCAGGTAAGTAAGGGGCAGGTTCACATCGCGTTTTTTCATTTAAAGGTAGATGCAACTGAAGCAATGGCTCAGTGAGTTGAACTCCTGCTACTCGAATCTGAGCCTAACTTGTTTGCATCTCAAGTGGACCTACTCAGCTATTCGTCCTTCTAGGGTTGACAAACTGAACGACCTTCTATTTAGAACTCACATAAACTGCAACAACAGCAAAACCAAGCTTTAAAGAAAACCGTTATTTATTTTGGAAAGTGTGACCAATCAGTAACAAATGAATTTCTGCAATAGAATCATGTGTACAGAAAGCCTCCCTATTATACACTACTGTTGCCCTTTTTAGTATTAAATAATAAACACATGCAGCTCTGTTCGTGTTCATTATAAATTTTCACACAAATGTTTATATATTTTTGTGCCTTGTGTAAAGTACTGCCCCCAGCCGTAGGCCGTTAATTATTAAGGCTGCACTTTTTATTTCAATATCTTTTTATTGAATTTTTGTAACAATTCAAGCATAGAGAAACAACAACATGACACATACATCCAATAGGCTGCACTTTTTATGCAGTTTTTAGGGATATTTAGTAATGTGCCGTGAGCACATGGCTCCTGTATCGACAAAATTGTCACAGTTTACACTGGGACCTTTAAATGATATCACCTACCTCCGTGTGAAGAAGCTGGTGCTCGGTTTCTAATTTTAAAAATTAAAGTGGATGGGAAGACTTGTGGAAGACACAGGTTTTACATTTGTGCATTGAGTGGGAGCGAACATTTTTAGAGTGTGAGGCATTGCGTGTGGGGTTTTGAACATTTTTCAGAGTGTGATGTGAGTGGTTCTTTTTGTAGCCATGGAGGGGATTTATGGCGATTATCAATTATGATAATTTATTTTAGTTTTTGCCCTCACATGCCTTGGGGTGCTGAGTGAAGACTGGACACCTTACCCAGGCAAAGAATGCTGATTTCCGCATTACAATTCTCAACCATCCCTTCCACCTGTTTAATGATGGTGGTGGGCTGTTATCAAGTGGCAAAATGTTAAGGCAGTTCTACATTTCTGTCAAAAATTACATTACCTTTTAAAGTACTGAAAATGAAACAAACCACAATAAAATGAAGGTAAATAAATATTTTGTAACAAATAAACAAGAGGGCTTAGAATTGCAGGTTGAAAACGTTGCACTTTTTAAACACCACTAGCCCGTAGTTATATAACAAATGTGTAAATTACATCCAATTCCGAGTTGCACCTTCCTGAAATGATAATTATGTTATGTGCAATTTACACATGGGAATGCACACACACCTCAATTTACACCTGTGATTTGTGGCACGTTTATCATCCACAAACTGCGGGGCTGACCTACTGCATTAGGCTCAAGTTGTACTTTGTTCTTTTAAAACAAATACCGTAGGAAGACGTCTACGAGTTAAACGATCTCCGCTGACATCTGTGAATGTTTAGATCACGAGTTTGAATTGTGCTTCGAGGTAGAGAACTTCTTAAGAGTACACATTCTGCGCAACAGAGTGCTGCCCTACATAAAGCTTTTTTTCAAACTGCGTTTTAGGGGTTGTTGGTGCAATTTAAAATCAAGGATGCCACTACGTGAAATGTCACTTTTTTTTTTTTAACATTATTATTATTAAGTTTTATTGTTCAATTACTCAAAATCATTACAATATACTGTCATTATTAAAAGGACAAAGTTAAAAATCCTGCACATGTTATTACAAACTGATGGAACATAAAACCTTAAAGTTAATGTCGACACTGGCTATAAAGTGCAAATGCATTAGACTTAAAGGAACATTTTGCCAAGGTCTCTCTTGCTTGATAGCCAACAGGTTTCTTTTTGTAACTCTATATTCTATAAATGTCACCTCTTCAAAGAACATATTACATTACCAGAGAGCATTCATTGCTTTAGCATGGGGGAGAAAAACCAATGCAGCTCACATCTCGAATGAAATTGTGGCATTCTTAGGGAAAATGTACGCACTGGGCGCCTAGTCTAAAACCAAATAAATGCCGTCGGAAGAAGTCCACGAGTTAAGCTGTCCTGCTTTTAGACTAGGCACCCAGTGCGTACATCTTCCCTAAGAATGCCACAATGATGCGTGTGCTTCTGCATATCAAGCCAGACATTTTCAAATTTAAATCTGTGTGTTTGTGATGGTCGTGGTGGGGCACTCAAACAATGTCATATCAGTTCTATATTTCACATATTCCCCAGAAAATGAAACACTTCCAAACTTAACTGAAAGAGAAACTCGCACAACTAATTTCTGTGGACGGCGGCTGAAAATAATAAAAGCATTTCTCCCTGATGTCGATAAATTGTATTATGTGCCATCCAGGGTTACGGAGAAGGCGGGAGCAGAAAGGACAGCAGGGGAGCAGAAAGGAAAGCCGGGGAGCAACAATAGATAGGGGGTGTGTGAGGGTGCACCAACAAGTGGGTGCGGGAGTAGGGTGGGGTAAGTAAAACAGTGCAAGGGCACCAAAGGAGGGCAGAGCAAGTGCAATTAAAACTAAAGAGAGGGATTTACGGGGGGTAAAGAAAGAGTGGGCAGTGTACGGCAAGGATTGCGGGAGGGTGGGAATAAATAAAAAACACGTTGTCTGGAAAGTGAATGCATCCCAGAGGCTGGGCTTGCTCTGGAGCAGGGGGGTGTCCTCAAAGCACGCATTCCGATGACGTAGTGTGAAAGTAACGAGGTGAGTTTAGTCTGAGACACAGGCTGCACGTATCTTCCCTGATCCCCCATTGTCTGTAGGCTGATGCCCCTGCTTGCCCACGGTAAAACGCACCGCAGGAAGCGCATTAGCATTACAGTCGCCAAGCTGCCGACATTGACCCTTCTCACAGCCACGGTTCCGCTTCCGGGTAACGGAGCCGTGTCACGACACAAACGAGAGACTGGACAGGTCAGGCAAAATAGAATGCGAAGTCACTCAGCCAATCACAGGAGAAAACAGGCATTTACAAATGCAAAATTACTCGTATTTACGTGAGACCTATTGCATTTTAAATGGAAGTGTGGGCATGAAAGAAGGCACGAATGGGAGGTTGTGGTCCAAGAAGTTACGGACTGCCGGAGGAAATGGGGAGAGGCAGGAAAACAAAACTGATTTTCAAGTAAAGGGGCTGATAGCCTCGGAAGAACAAAAATGATGACATGGCTGTCGGAGGCGGGTCTAACAAGCCAAAAACCAATCACAATGCAGAATTTATCATTAAAGTCAATCAAAATTATGGCCGGAAAGTGGGCGGAGCTTCCCTCCGCTATAGTGTATACTACATGCCTCGCAAAGCGAGCAGCGCGTTGCGCTGCAACAATATACAAGACCTAAAAATGCTGTGGTGGCATCATGGTGGCCAGTAGCACGCTCTTACCTCGTGAGGCTGTCTACGGGCAGCTGCGTTGAACTGAAGAGCTCCGCTATATTGTTGATTCCTGTGGTGGTGGTCCCTCTGCCCGCCCTGTCCCTGTAGCGCCGCCCCAAACAGCCGGCACGCAAAATGAAAATGACGTGCGGCGCTGGCTAATAAAATATATATATAAAAAACAAAATAGTTTGTTGAACTGTGCAAAGTAAAGCGTGCCGAAGCCACTGCTTAAAAAAAACATACAATATTTTTTTTAACCCGTTCGACGCTTGTGACGGAGCGGTTCCGTCACGTGCGTCGGTTGCGCTGTGCGCATGACGGAACCGCTCCGTCATGGCCCCGCCCGCGCACGGAATCTTCAGCGCGGCGCGGAAATCCGCGCCGCGCTGAAGGGGTTAAAGGAGTTTGGTGAGCCGTGCATACCAAAAAAGGGGTGCGGCCGCCACTGTCAAAGATGAAGTTGATCATTTAAAAAAAACACGATAACGTGTACACGTCGTGGAGCGGGAGGGTCTTTATAACAAAGTGTGGCGACCATGCTCGGGCGCCATGCTGAGAGAGGAAAACACATTGACTCTGCTTTGTGGAAGCGGGGAGACTGTATTGTGCCTGCAACAGGCAGCAGCTAGGACAAAGTCATTATGAAAATAGTGCTGACAAAGTGTAATGAAAACGTACCGAGTAACAACACATGTAACAGGGGGTGTCCTCATGGGAGGTTACAAGAAGAGAAAAGGCGGTACAAACGAGGGACTACTAAGCCTATGGACCAATGAAAAGCCACCATTTACAAAGGACTGGTAGGAGCGAATTAAAATGGTCAGAAAGTGGGTCGAGCTTCATGCCAATATCCTGAATACAGCAGGTCTCGAAGAGACAGCGCAAGCGCTGCCTAGACACGACCTGAAAACAGCCTACTGTTAAAAAACTGCTTTGTGTATACAATGCATGAATGACGTAAAGAAATATGTGCTAACAGAATGTACTTTTCAGATGTAAAATAGTCCCATGTGCATCCCAAGTGAGGCAGAAGGATACATCTAAACCGCCAATAGAAATAAGGTAAGACTTAAATATTTGTGAGGGCTGGTCCGAGATATGATGGATAATGTCTGGAAGAATGGTCCCAATCCAAAGAAGTCAATTGATGAAGGAGCATGAATCATAGCATATGTGTAAATTACAATATGTTCACCTTGAATAAAGAGAGTACCATCAGAAGTCAAAACTAAAAAAAGCCAGGCAAATATAACCGTTCACATGCCAAGTATTGTTTACTCATGCCTGCTGTTCAACATTTGTATGCCCATATAAGCCTTTACAGCAGTACCAGGTTAAAAATCAAAATGTAAACTGATAACCGAACCTATTTCTGGATGTGAAAACATACAAGAGGGCACATCCAACTTGATCTCTTGCCTAGACTGTGTTTCACTTTATCAAGGAGAGCTTCCACTCCATTAACAGAGCCAAAAGCAAAATTCTGGTAGTAGTAGGAAAAGAGACAAATTCACACCCCTTCGACTGGGCTTCAGGTCTACTCCATTAACCTCGTTGTGAAAAGCTGGGTGTACTCTGACTCAGACTGACCATAGGATGAACCTTAGGAGTGCCCTTGTCTGGCACAACCTAACTACTGTAAAACCATCTGCAAATTTTTCTAAAAAACGTATTCCTATCCTCACAGCCGGCAAAACTAGACACACAAGATGGCCTTGAACTTTTAAAAGTGTGAACATAGCAAACATTCCATTAACACACTCACTTGCTCCTGGATAGAAATAAGGATCTAGTTCCTGTGCACCATTCACAAAGCTTACTGGAGATATAAACCCGGATTACCTGCAGAATGCATTACATTAATTCAATAACTGAACACTTGATCAACCAAGGATGCATCATTGGTCTTAAACAGGGCAGCAGATCCTTGAGAAATCAAAGTGAAAAACTGTGGAATTCCCTAAATTAAAACATGAGAGCGGATCCAAAACAATAACTGTTTCAGAGATATTCTGACAACTGAATTTCATACAGAGAAGGGCCATAAATGGAGACTATCAGACATAGTGCTCATCTTATCTAAATGGACTATATTTTCTCCTTTCACTTCATAAAAGCTTTTTGTGAAATAATGCAAATGAGAAGTGATGCATACAGCTATGTAAATCTATTAACTCTTTACACTGTCCACCAGTGCCAGCACCTCACTAAAGGCTCTCAGTATGCAACAAAAATACAGTCTTAATGTGTGCTTAAAGCCTTTACCAGGAAATATACAGATTATCAGACCCGTTAATGCTTAGCCTTTCTTCTGTACTGTCCTCCAGTATGTAATTGGTTTCTTTTTAAGCAAAACATTGCCTGCATTTCTTTCTTAGACCCCCCTTCTCCTTTCTTTTTATAACAGCCTTCTTGCTCCTCCTTCCACTAATAAGCCTCTCTTGCTCATACCCTCTACCATCCCTTTTTCTCTTCCTCCATCATCCCACCTTACACTCCTGATCACTCAATCTGTCTTGTGGTCTCCAGCCTTCATTTACCTCTTTGTTTTTGTTCATCTCTTCTGCTATTCCATCATATCTTCTTCCAGGAACAGCACCCTTTTCAGTTCAGTGCTCTGCCTGACTCCCAAATTCCACAAGTCATGAAGCTTCTCGCGCTACAGGTTATCAGCCAGAGAAGTAGCCAAAGGATGTGGTGATAGGGCATCACATGCCACGGCACAAACACCTACATGCCTACTTCATTTCCCTGTGCAAAATTCTCTTAACACTATGGACTCATCTTTCATAGCCTTCAAGTGACCCGCATGGCCGCATTCATGTTCCTGCATCATTTCCCCACATTTTTTATTTTGGAAAATTACTACTTGGTTACTAAACGTTACTTCAGATAGACCAATGCATTTTAACAGAAAATATAAACCATTCTAGCATTTCGCTGCCACTGGATCGCACAACTTTGACAGGTTGAGAGCTGAGGTCTCTGATCAAGGAGCTGGATGTAGAACCAATTTGCTTAGTCAGTGCTTGTTTAAATAAAATGCAACATGGGTGTGCCACATAAATTTGAGGGTGCACTATTCGAGATGTGACCACTCCCTCCCTATTGATCTTTTGTACAAAAAACTATACACTCATCAGAAACAAAAGCAGACTGCATAAATTATTCACCCCTTGTTAGAAATGAGATTTTTGGCAGGCTAGGGCATGCGCCACAGCCAGGCAGAATCCACCACTCTAGTCAGGATAAGTGAGTTACACTCCTAAAATAACCCCTGCTCACCCCCTTGGTAGCTTGGCACGAGCAGTCAGGCTTATCTTAGAGGCAGTGTGTAAAGCATTTGCACATAACGAACAGTAATACAGTGTAAGCACTACAAAAGGACACCACACCAGTTTAGAAAAAGATCCAATATTTGTATATACAAGACCAAAAACGATAAAAATCCACAATACAGTACTTAAAAATCTACAGTTATCAAAATATGCTTTAAAAACAGTACCTTGAGGTCGATAGATCCGTCCGGGGCTATCACGGCGTCGTGAGCAAACAAATCCAAACAGTTCTGGCTGACCGCAGTGTTGCGGGCCAGCTACGGTGTCGGGAAGACCCGCAAACAGTACCTTTTAGAAATGCAGGGCGTCGGCGACCTCTCTTTGAGTTTCCAAAAACACGGCGTCCGAAGGCGTCGGTTCCAGAGGGCGGTGCAGGAGTCGTCGGGGCCCTCGAAGTCACACGCTTTGCAGGTCGATCTCCTCTCTGTTGGAGTCAGGAGCGCTGGCGTCAGCAGGCGTCGTGTGCTGCGGTGCGAAGTGCAGCGTGCGATGCCCTCAGGCCGCGGTGCGAGCAGCGGCTCGGTGGCAGCGTCAGATGGCGTAGTCGGTAAGACCAGGGTCGCGGTGCGAAATGAAGGCAGTGCTCGTTACGGTGCTGGCGGGTAAAGGTGTTGGATTTCGATTTAGATGCCTGTACATAGGTTTACCTGAATCATGCCCTTATATAGGCACAATTCGCATTGCCCTTATTTAGGCATTGAATCCCAGTCCTGAATTAGGCATTAGCCATGCTATCCAAATATAGGCATGGTCACCTACATCCGTCCATCCCCACGTCACGAGTTCTTAGAAACCAGACCCTTAAGCCATCGGGACTTTCCCTAGCTAGGATTATTGATTTCTCCAAGAACTCATCTATTATGCATTAACTACTATTCCTTAGGGGTTCATTCATGATGTCTTCCTCTGCCCGACTTTACGTCATTGCTAGCATTCCTAAGCACCGTCCAGGTATTAATATACCTTCCCTTACCATGGCAAGTACGGCACGACTCCGCTCGATATGGCTTGCCACGGCAAGTTCGGAAGAATTAGAGTTCCTGCCCAACACACTGACAAGACGCTGTCATCCCTGCTCGCAGAGAATCTAGCTTCCAGTGTTCTGACTCCCTTCGCGGGGTGTTGGAGTTTGAGATTCGGAAAGACCTTCCCACCTCTCTCATTCTAAGGTATGGAGCCAACTAGAACCTAGCGGGACTCTTGGCATATAAACTTAGTATATACTATACAATAGAAAACAGCACCTACTTCTTACTTTGTACTACACTTAAGTTAGGTACAATGGAGTAGAACTATTTAGTAGAATCAGACGAGTATTCACTTTTTAGGATGTGTTATTTATGTATGTATATATGAATACAAGTCATAGCTAAAAGACAATGCTATTGCAGTATTATTTCTTCTTACTGCTTACGCTGTGCGTATTATATCTTGCTTACTGTCTAATGATTGTAACAACTCATATCTCTTACACGAGAAACAAGACTGTTCAATAAATCCTTTTATTGAAACGCCCGTCTATCTATTTCTATGTAACTCTGAAGAAACGAAGCATGCACGATTGACTGAGTGAAACGGTTATCTATTGTTTCCATGATTCTGAGACACGTTCCGATTCTAGGGGAAACAAAGTTGTCATGTTTATGCGGTTGTCAGAAACTACTCCCTTCTGGTTTATTAGAGAAGTTTCTAGTGACCTCTAGGTTAGCTGGTACACAAGTAATTAAGTTTAATGTACTTGATAGAGGCATACTGACCTTAGTCCTATGCAATAACTATAGTGTATATTATTCCAATGCGCAGAGCCTATAAGGGAAATAGGAACTACACTACATGGCGCCCAACGTTTGGTAAGGCACTAATTTAACGCGAGATACTGAAGTAACTCAGTCGTGCTTTTCTCAGAGACCCCTACTCATAATTCTCCATAAGACGTCTGGAGTGGGTAGGGTTAATATCCGCCATAGCGGAGTAGGACGAGAATCCTATGTATTAGCCGTTTGGTTTGTTCAACGTTGAAGGATACAGTGTTCCAAAATATTGTGCACCTTATTTTGTTTCCTTGAAACTTGTTCTACATTTTTCAAAAACAATGTCCCAAAATGGGGATAATAATACCGTGACCGGTGAAGCTGCGGCTGACCAAGTCGTAACAGCTTTTAATCTTACAGGTTTAAATGAAACCGATGAGGGTGTTATAAACATCCATCCAAATTTAAGGAGACCCATCACTCTAAAACTTATAAAACATGGCCTAAAACCAAGAGGTGGTAGAGCAGTTTGTGATAGAGGCACATGAATCTTTTCAGACTGAGGTATTCTATTCATAGATAGTATTCCCAGAATCAAATCCAGTAACAAAAGTGTTTCACTTCTATAAAGAAAATGAACCACCTGAGAAACACATTCCCTTCGAGGATCTTGAAATGCCACTCACATACCAGGAGCATCAGCTCTGGTTTAAAGGTGCCCTAAAACATTACAATCAAATTACCAGGCTCAGTCCACTAGGTAGACCAGGAGCAACATGGCCGATTTTAGCTAGCTACACACCTCATCCTGACATCGAAGAGATGTCAGACGATGAATTACTCACGCAACTCAAAGAGTTAATAAAAATGTACAGACAGTTAGTCCAATATGTCATGCGGACTTTCACAGTCCAGCCACCATTAACCATTCCAAATCAAACCCCTCATCAGGAGAATACACTAAAAATTACTCCACAGACTTTACACGCAGTCATGGGTAAAATGCCCACAAAACGTGAACAAATTCCTGGATAGCTTAAAAAATTACTCAAATCGAAGTAGTATTTCCTAATACTAGCCCTTATGAGAAACACAGAATCCTAACAATCTGTTTACCAATGGGGATCACACCACATCTGGAAGACTGCACCACTTGGGGCACAGTCTTTGCTGCCATCGATACTAAAACACATGGCGTTCCGTCTATTGCGGTAATACCTGATGTCCTGAAACAAATTCAAAATGAATACGGGGCAGAGCCTGCTCTGAATTTAGGTATGAAATTACTAAAAAACGTCGACCAGGTTTCAACAATAATATTAAAGGGGAGGCAGCATCAGTGGCGATCCGCCAACGTTTAAGGGAATTTGATGTAACAGAACATCAACAAGAACTACCCAGAATAATAGAAAAATCCTATGAAGAATTAGGCAGAGACAGTTGGGTGGAAAACCAGTTAAACCACAACTGTCTGGAGGTCCTGAGAAGGACTCAATTAAACACAATCCTACATCTTCTAAAAAGAAGTGGGAAAATAAAAAACAACATTCAAAAGATAAACGTTCTCAATCCCGAGGAAGGTCTCCTAAAAAGGAGACCTCTGAAAGGAGGTATAACCTCAGGAATAGGGATAATTTGAAAAAAAACCTGACAGGTATCAAGATACTGATACACGTTCCTCTCGTACCGTTTAGACATCTTCACAGACATCTGAAAGAAGAGGACGGTCATATCACAAAGAAGAACGCGTGAAGTCCAAAGATTATCAACATGTTCAAAAAAACAAACCAAAACCTCAATTCAGTGAGAAAAAGGTAGCAGGTCTGACGATCAGACATGCCGAAAATTCTGAAAACACAACTCAAGAACAGAGAATGGGCTCAGACAATGCTGGACAGTGCAGCAGAAGTAACAATAGCTCGCCAGAACCTGAAGGGACTTCTGGAGATAGTGGACTTGAATGAGTACATCACAGTTGAGAATGTAGACACTAGGGTTAGTTCTCCACAACATTTATATGAAATAACACTCCGGATGGAGGGAGACATAGCAAGAAAAGTGAAAGCACTCTTTTGGGAAATCCTTTCAAGGGGTTATGACATACTTCTAGCAGAACGGGACTGGCCACCAAAATGTGTCAGGGAGTGCCCACATGGTGAAGCCATCGTTATGCCATCCTTCTCCAACCATGTTCCAATACATTTAAAACAGACATATGGAAGGAAATGGGCAGTAGCCCAGGCCCCAGCATTATACAAAAATCATGTAGGATGGATGAGGACTCACCTCACCATAAAATCCAATTAAAATGTCAACCTACTACACAAAGACAGTACCCAATTAAGCAAGAAGCTAAAAAACAGGTCAGGAAGATCTTAGATCAACTTGAATATCAAGGGGTGACTGAAACATGAAAACAGACAGAACAGGGTTAGCGCACTCTTGTTTGATCAGTTGTGGTAGTTGAAGTTCAGTTAGGTCATAGGTGCAATTGGGTGTATCCCCCTGAGTAGGGATGTGAATGAAGGTAAATGCACGTTCCTAGGTCAGGTGCGTGTCTCCCATTATGCACTCACTGTTGGAAATACATCCATTGCTTAAATGAATCAGTAATCCTTAGGGTTATTCCAAAATTACTTCAGTTTATTAAACATTCAAATACTTCTCAAATCAACTTATTGACTAATGTAGATTCCAATGATAGCTTGAAATTACAAATTTGATCCAGAAAGGTCTGGTTGCCCAATGCATTTCGGGCTATCAAAGCCCTTCATCAGGGGCGAAACTGAAAATAAGAGGAGACAATGAATCAGCCTGTCACTAATCTTATAGTATGTGTCGAAGTTCAACCACTATTATAATAGTGTAGTTGTGACTGTGAATCAAAGTGCTCGCATATGAAAAAATAGGATTAGTGGAGGTCGTACCCAAGTGAGAGTTTATCGCTTCGGCACCGTGAATCATAAAAAATTAAAATAACAGATAAGCGGATGGTGTGCGACAAAACGTTCGTGAATCTGTATAAAGGACGTGATATAGAAAACACTGTATCTGTAAACAACGTGTTGGTGAACAGCGTGGCTCCATTTAATATACGTAAGGCACTACTCACATACTGAGGTATCCAGGTGTCTGGTATCTGTGGAGAATAACCAGAAACCTTCGTGACTACGCCGAGTACGAGTGTTGTTAGTCAACTGGATATAAAGCTAAACAAAGATTTGTAAAAAACAAAAAAAGTGCGAGTGTACACTTACAGTTTTAAGATTCTTTCGTCAGCGAACACTACGTTCGGAGCGTTGGCAGTGTATCCGGAAATGTAACCGCTAGCTGACGCGTAGCCGTATAAGCTGGAAGCAGGCACATGACCGTGTGACGAAACTATTAAGTGTTAAACGCTAATGAAGAAAGACTCATGGTTCTGTGTTGTGAGACCGCGACCGAACAAGAAGAAAGAGTAAAAAAGTGGTTGGTGCAAAAAAATATTCATAATTAAAACCAACATGTGTAAATTCTCAGTGACTTAAAAAACATAGTCTAGTATAACCACGGGGTACATGGTGAAAAATCAAATGGTGTATACTATTTTGGCATAAAAATAAGACATGAATAAGTACAGAAAAATTGAATCAGTAAATCAATAAAAGAATTAAATCAGTGAATAAACAATTGTACACAGACATGAAAAACATATACAGACAGATATACTTGAACTATAAGCAGTTAGATCAAGTGTCATATATGTGTTTAAAAGTCAGGTGTCACAAAGTTCGGGTTCCGAGGGGAGAGCTATAATCAGGGTGAGTGTGTGGAACGGTGGCCAATTACAAGAAACAACCTAGGTCATAACGTTCATTTAAACCTTTGGGGTTAATCGAATACAGTTTGTTGATCCAAAATATTTCTCTTTGTAACAGAAATTGAGTATTATTACGTCCTTTCATGATTGGTACCTGTTCCAAAATTAAGAAACATACTTGACAAATGTTATGTTAAAACAGTTGAAAATGAGTAGCGATGGGGGATTTGGCTTGTCTGGTTCGAATGTTACTTTTGTGCTCATTAAGTCTTACACAAATTTTTCTTTCCGTTTTGCCCACATAGACTAAGCCACAGGGACATTTCAACAAATAAATCACATTCTGGCTGTTGCATGTAGCTGATACTTTGAGTTTGATCGAGTAACCTCTGTGGGGATGTTGGATGAGGTTTCCTTTTATGATGGAATTACAGTTGCCGCAATTTTAACAAGGTGTTGTGCCCTTAAAGGCAGTGTTTTCAGGGATACTGGGGGTAGATAAGATTTGTTTGAGATTCCGTGATCTCTGATAGGCGAATCTGGGCGGTGTGTCAAAAACATGTTTAAAATCTGCTTCAGTGCTCAACATCGGCCAGTACCTTAAAATGTTTTTTTTTATGTGATAACTTTGTGTTGAAAATTTGGAAACAAATACACTTCGAGATTCTGTCTGTTGTGTGCGTTTATGTTGAAGAAGCATCTGACGTGTAGATTTTTCAGCTTTCAAAACAGCGTTTTCCAAAATGTGTGTGGGATATCGGTGTTGTTTAAATTTGTCTATACACGATTGTTTACTTTTTTCATATAGATCGTCAGTACTTGATATTCTTTTCAATCTGAGTAGTTGAGAATATGGTAGATGCTTTTTAAGCGAAGGTTGGTGGAAACTGTGGAAATGTAATAGGTTGTTGCGATCAGTTGGTTTAGTGTATACTTGTGTGATTAAATGTCCTTCGTCTTTTGTTATGAGAATATCCAAAAATGTTATGGAATCCTTACTTGTGGCTAAACTCAATGCGATGATCGACTGTGTTCAGTTTTCTGATGAGAGATTCTAAACTGTGAGTTGGACCTTTCCACAGGATAAAAATATCGTCAATGTATCTCTTATACAGAAGAAGACTCTCAATCCATTCATGTGTGTTTAAGATGTTGTCCAATTCAAATCGGTACATGTATAGATTTGCATATGTGGGGGCGGCGCAATTGCCCATAGAAGTACCAGAGCATTGAATGTAGTATTTCCCAGACCACTCAAAGTAGCTGTGATATAGTGTAAAATGGATGAGTTCCATAATGAAAACCTTTAGGTCATTGGGTTTGTCCGTAGTCAGAAGAAATTATTCTATGGCCTCCATTCCTTTGTCATGAGGTATTGACGTATATAGAGATTTGACGTCTATGGTACAAAGCAGTGTATTTGGGGTTATTTGATCTTGTATGGATTCTATGATGGTAAGAAAATCAGTGGTGTCCTTAATATATGTAGTCATGGATTGCACTAGTGGCTGTAAATGCTTGTCCAGGTATCTTCCAACAGGTTCATGTAGTGAGTTGATGGTAGAAACAATAGTTTTCGCATTTTCAACAGTTGAAAACGGAACTATCAATGAGGAGGATAAAAAATACCTTACCAAAGACAATCTGTCAATACCTTATATCTACATGTTACCGAAAATTCATAAACATGCCACCAAACCACCATTCAGATCTATTGTTCTTCGCATTTATGTAATCATGACATGAAATGGCCCTGAACTATTTTTTGCTTTCTGTATAAATGGACCATTTCATTATATATGTGTATATTTCTGTGCATTCATTTAGCATCCATTGTACACATATGCTTCGGATGAAACATTACTTTAAATATATACAGCACCTTTGCATTCCATGTTTAGCTGACAGTTTTTAACATGAACGTATTTTTAAATATGCTTTTAGGAAAGTTTTTAGCGAACATGTGATACTCAATTTTGTGTGTTTAGCATTTAGTAATATCGATTATGCGTCAATGGAGTGGGTGTTGTGTTTCGATTTAGATGCCCGTACATAGGCTTCCCTGAATCATGACCTTATATAGGCACAATTCGCATTGTCCTTATTTAGGCATAGAATCTACAAGCTCTACCTCAAGTTCAGTGGTCTGGGCCCCAATATTTATATCCCAAGATCCTTTGATCTCTTAGGCAGAGTGTGTCTGGGCCCAGCCAGAACCAGTTCTGCCTTTTCTGGTGTGATTTCCTGGCAGGAGGTGGAGACGGTATTGTCAGAGGCAGACCAGGCCCTTTGAGGTGCAAGGAAATCTCCTCCCCTTTCCTGACCCACCTAGACTATCTAGAGCCACTCCTGCTCCCCCAGCCTTCTGTCATCCAAAACCCAGACAGGCAATCCTTTCTGTTCTCGGATTTTTATGGGGCAGCTGATGACCCCAAGGGGGTCTCTAGGCGCTTATCCTAGGCACGGGGTGATTACGTGATTTGCCTAGAATCACAGGATGTTGAGCCGACGCCGAGACTCAAGCCTGGATCGCCAACTTAGGCTCTGGCCGTTATGCCACACGTTAAATTCTCAGCCCTTGCCCCATCCCGAGTTCTCAATCTGCTTTTCTGAGCACAATATGTGGGTGGCTAATATTATGATACCACCAAGTTGCCTACATTGAGGCACTCCCCCCAACCCCACCATATCAAAGTAGAAGTCTCACATGCAGGTTGGATGTATTATTTGTGTACAGAAGAGTTAATTACTATTTTACATGCATCTCGCTATTAGATTACGTTTTTATTTTTAATCGCATAATAACTTTTGCAATATCATTTGTGAATTCAGTTGCAATGCTTTGTGGGAGATGTTATGTTGTTGCCTCGGCCCCAATGATCAAAATCAGTAAAAAAGAGCCTAGTCAAAACTGGAATCGAGCAACGTAATATTTAGAATAGTTCACATATGCGATACAGTTTTAACCTAAATCCAACGAGTAGGGGTGTTTATAAAGAACATTTGATGGTAGAAAGAGCTTCTCGGACATTAGTTGGTGTGTATGAACAATATGGTGTATGTACAGCCCGATTGTGACCGGATTATAGAAACCAGGGTGAATTAAAGGGGACCATAGCTGAAATAGTATTAGGCCACAATAAATACTATTTCCCTTCACATTTACAGATTACGTAAGTACAATTTAAAAAGGCGAAGGAGCATACAGTTGACCCCCAAAATGGGGATTAGTATCCTGGTTCCTTTATTAAAAATTCAGCCACATCCCCACCCTTCAGTTAAGACTCGTACAGCTCCGAACACATACAATTGCATTTACAAAATTTCCAAATTTCTGAGCAACTATTTCTTTAAGACTGCACTCGTTTTGTTTTGCTTCAGTATCCGCCATGTTCCCCATACGAGGGGATGTTGTATGAGAAGATTAATCGTATGCTTTGGCCTAGCATTTCAATTTGTTTACACTCAACCCCATCGCCGATTTCGGCTTTTTTCGCGTAACGCTTTTTCGTTCAAATTAAAAAGTAGCTGGAGATAATCGTGCCTCCCCTTTACTAGCGCCGAGTCAATTGGTTTGGATTATTTTCCTAATTACGAATTTTCCATCAGAAGACGACGACAGAAAGCAATGAGCGCTAACTTAAATACAATTAGTTTATTTTGAAAAGAAATCCACAAAATGCATCTTAAATCTCCCGTTTCTGATGCTCCTTCCACGCATTCGACGCGTACTCATCATCGATCCTCTCAAAAACAGATAAAATGGAGTACTCTCCTTGAAACGCATCAAGCGTTGCTATGATTGGCCATCAGCACTTGATTGACTTGCCCCCTCACATGCGGGCCTTCACGTTCTACCCATTGATTGGTTGACTAACAGACCGCGGGGTATCTCTATCGGGATTTGTAGTGCGTCAGGTTTGCCATAGTGCGACGAACCGGGAGAAATGGGACTACAACTCCCAGAAAGTCATACGTAGACGCCTGCGCAGGGTGAACACGGATTCCGCTATATAATGAGCCACCAAGCGCTGTAACCGACAGCAGTTACGATTCAGCAAGCGAAGAACTAGGGTAGTGGGAGCAGCAAGAAGGGTGAGACGTGGGCGGGGATAAGTTTGACAGCTGTACTAGGAGCACTGAAGGAGAAGCAAACTTCAACGAAAGGGGAAGATTGTGTATATAGCTCACCTGACGGAACAGTACTAGGAGTGGTCCCCAAGGATACTGAGAATGCCCTGGGAGCCACTACAGCAGGCGTGGCAAACTGAAGGAGGGACCTGAAGAGTTACCAGCTCAAGACCCTGCTGAATCAACAGACGCCGGGATTTGTCGCTGCAGAACATCTTCCGTTAAGCAAGAGATGGAAGAACACGAGCTGTCAGACCACTGCCAAACTTCCCCTTTGAGTGTAGGTGGGGGGGACAATGCGCATGCGTCTGAAATAGAGGTGGACAGGTGGCGCTGCAGCGATGAGCAAGTGCAGGACTGCTATAGAGAAGAGTGTCTTGATGCAAACTGCCATAGAGAAGAAATGGCACAGGAAAAGAACTGCCATAGAGAAGAGCCGAAGGAACAGCTGCAAGTATGCCATAGAGCGCAGCAGCTAGACGAGAACTGCCATAGAGTTCAGAGTGCAAGGCAAGAGCGAGACTGCAATAGAGGGGTTGGTGTACAGGCAGAGCCTTTTCAGCCAATCTCAACATGGCGGGGTGTGGGCATGCTTGAGGTGGCCCGGGGACTGGAGAAGCAATCAAAGCCGCCTAATGGCGACGAGAGGCATAGTGGTCTCGCAGCGCTGTCTACTAGCGGGGCATGCGAGGGTAAGGGTGCGAACCCTTTCAGCGGCGTTTGCGATGTCAGCGTGCCTGCTGCACTTCGTGGCGGCGAAGAGTGGCGGAAAAAAAAGCATCGGCGCCGGCCTTCGAAGAAGAAGCGCCGCTGGAAGCCCTATTTCAAGCTCTCATGGGAGGAGAAGCAACAGCTGGAGGAACGTGAGAGCCAGCGGGCTGCTCGCCTCCGTGCGGAGATGTTCGCCAAGGGCCAGCCACTGGCTCCTTACAATACCACCCAATTTCTTATGGACGACCATGCCCAAGCCGAGCCCGATCTGCGGAGCGGAGGCGGCACGGAGAGTAGCGATGAGGAGCCACCCGAGGAGGAGGTCGAGGGCCCGGGCAGCGATGGCCCCGGGGGCTTTCTCCTCAAAGATTTCTCTGAAACGTACGAGCGCTATCACAGCGAGAGCCTGCAGAACATGAGCAAACAGCAGCTGGTGCGCGAGTACCTGGAGCTAGAGAAGTGTCTATCTCGTATGGAGGACGAGAACAATCGGCTGCGGAAGCAGGGTTCCCGGCGATCTCACCTACACCCTTATAAGGACTCTCTTAACCATGGCACTGCTCACTGGCATGCAGGGGCTGGGCACCAGTATCATCCACCAGAGAAAGAAGACACCCTACTGGACCCCTACCCAGATAGAGAACCTTGTTCTGAAGAAGATCCACAGCAGCTCTTAAAGGAAGACCCCAACACTCATGCCTTACCCAGCGGGCCCCCTATTCCGCTTCACAAGGAGGATCCTCACCCAGAGATTAAGTCCCCTGAGCGTCCCTATACCCGTATCCGAGAGCTGGAGAAAGAGTTGGACAGACTGAGAGCTCAAAACACTCAGTTACTGCAGGAGAAGGAGAGCAGCCTCCTTAATATCTGTGGTGACTGATAATGCCAGAAGGCATAGGAAGGACTTTGAACAAGAAGTATAAACGTTATATAGATATGTATATATTTCACGAAACCAACATTTTCATTATGCTTTTCTGGTTTTCCAATTGCACTTACTTAAAAGAAAATGAAGTTACAGTGTTTGTTCCCTTTACGTCCGATGCCTGTACTTAAGTCTCATTTTTATTTTAAAATGTCTGTACCCATTAGAACTTCTCCAGTCCTTACCAAAGTTAGATGTCTCTCTCCCAGTAATAAGAACTTTCTCCCTTGGTGTACCTATTGTGGATTGTGTTGTATTTCCAGCACCCACACAATCTGCACTCCTTGGGGTTCTTACGCCCTAGCCAGCATTGATTATCCCACTTGGAAGATGGATCAACCTTGATTGGCTTGGCACTTACAGTGACAAGCCTGGCTCAAATTTTAATAAAGTTCTGCTTACTTCAGCCATATTTGTGTTGTCCTGAGCCCACCTGGATTATCACCGTGGTAAAAATTGTTAGAAACATTGTCCTTGTATGGACAATTGTTCAGTGTATTGCGTTGATATGAAAGACTGTTTTTTTAGTCTCTTATGAAATAATTGACTTTCTTGTATGAAAGCTGGCCCTGAAGGGTTGGTTGAATTGTCTTTGTGCACCGGTCTTGTGAAATCGAATTCTCACGGTACTTGCAAAGATTAAACTGGGGGAAAATTATAAAGAATTAACTAAAATTAATTGGGCTGATTTTACTCCAGAAAATGAGCATGTTTCCTATCTTCATCATTTAGTATGCTGTTGCATCATGCAAGTACCAGGGTATGCCATACATGATCATTGTAAAAAGATACGACGATCCCCCTTCCAAACCAACTTTATTTTTTGTTTATTTTTTTCACTTTGTGTCTACCCTTGTGGGTATTTTAATTATGTTCAACCAACTTTTGTGCCTCAAAATAAAAGGGGGGCTTCACTTGTTTTGTACAAGTGTGTATGTATGTGTGTATTTATAGCTCTATATATATATATATATATATATATATATATATCTCATTTTGAAATTGATTTGAAATACCAACCACTCAAGGGAAAACAAAATATATGATTTTGCGGCGTGGTAAAAATAAATGGCCAAATTGTTATCTTAATTTGTTGGATTTGCAATAAATCTTATAAATAATTCTATCTGTAATATAATTTGTTTCCCGGAGATATAAAAATGGCTTAGTTTTGTGTGGGAGTATTTTCAAGTGCGTATTCAAGCCCAATGCGTTTTTTCATATTTTTAAGTTTATGGATAATAAAATAAAAAATAAATCTCGTGATGTTTTTTTTTCTGAATTTAAAATTGCATTTGTGATATAAAACAGCAGTATGTATGGTGCACACAAAATGGAGGTTCTCGTTTGATATGTCCAGAACACCCGTGCTATCTTTAACAGTAGTTTATGCTCAAAGTAACAATCTCAAATGTCTGGAATAAATATGGAGGAACCAGATATGAAAATCCTTAAATATTACCTTTAAAAAAGGCAAAGAAAGTGACACTGGATGTGTGAGTTCCATAGAATTCTTCCTGTGGGCCAATTCAAGTGATGTGACAGTTTGATACGTTTGTATTAATCCGCTGTTTTAGAAAGTAGCAGTGTGACGTGCAGTCGTACGCCTTTCTGAAACAAAGAAATAGAACTCATTTGACTAGAAAGCATACATATCATAGTGTGACATCATACTACTTTCCTTAAAGGAGCGTTTTAACCAAAATCTCGAAATGTCGCATCATTAGAATTTGACCCAAGGATGCAGAATTATCTGCGACATACATGGCTGCTATTTTCTCTTAATTTCTTGAAGATAATACATTTGGGCATTTGTAATTGGTGGCCTCTGCTTTTAGGGCAGTAAGTAGTATAGGTGGTACGTTTGCATCCTAGATCAAGATCCTGGCCAAGATATGGCCAGGTACTACCTACACCCCCTCCTCCCTTAACCAGACCCAGATAATAACATGAGAGGAATTTTGGATGTGGGGGGCGTAAAACCCCCCGGCTGTATTTATTAAACAAAATGAATCAACATTATTAATATATACAATATTTACAAAATTACGCAGAAATTGTGCATTACATTGATGACAATTGATAAGTACAGATGGCTAACCTTAACATAAATCTTATACAAAGGTTGCCTATCCAAATCTAACATATCTTTAATAATCATCACAGCATTTACTTTTCTGCGTATCCTATTGGGCCTACGGCAAGGTCACTAACTGGTGTCAGATCCTTATCAATTTTACCACGCCCTCCTGCCGGAGGGCGCATGCGCAGAGGGCCCGTTTACCGCGAGGGTACACCCCCCCCCCCGGTGACCCCTGTACGCTCTATATTATCTCCATAAGAGGGGCCCTTGCAGTTCTGCGCCGTTTACTGGCACCATTGTGCACGTGCGGGGTGGTCAACCAGCCTAGAGAAAGCGCGACTCCCCCCTACCCCGCACCCAACTGCCCCTGGAGTTCTAGGAGAGACCACTTGTCCCTTCCACTTGGGCAACCCAATTCAAGAATGGCGCCGCCCTCTAAGGACCTTAAATTTACTGCTCACCAATCAAGACCTTACTGCCACAGGCCAGCATAGTTAACCGACTATCTGGCCCCCCCTGCGCTCACTAGGAGGTCATGCCCTACTTCTGAAGCCACCAAACCAAGCTAGCAGATTCTCTAGGAACACTTCATTGCCTACCCTTGACAAGTGGACACCGTCTTTTAAGAAGCACGGCTCTCCCCTGATGCACCCGTGAGCAATGGTCTGCAGATGAGGACCCGCCTCTCTAATTTATTATTCTCCTCACAGAGTGATTCAGTGCTCTTACAGATTCCCCTCTCCTCCATTGGAATCATGGTATCATCTGAGACCACACAATAGTACACCCCTGGCGTGTCTTGGCTAACCAACCTACTTCTGAGATTATGGTTTCCACTAACCCCCGTCTACCCAGACTTGCCAGATCGTTCCCTCCCAGGTGCGGAATAATAATACTGGGAAGGGCCCCACCCCTATTCAATAGGTCTAGTATGAAACCCCTAAACTGACTAAAACGGAGGCCCCTCTTCCCATAAAATAATACCTTAAAACCTGCTTGCCGTGCCCTAGATTTATAATTTCCTGTAAGAAACAAGTTAGACAAACATCTTTACATACGAATGGCCAATAATCCATACGACATGTGATTCTTTATTTGGCGATGACAGTCCTTGAGTTGCCTGATGTCGTCGTGGCGTTTCCAGTTTCCCCCTTGCGTGACAGGTTTGAGAAACTAAATGAAAGCAGAGAAGGACACATGCATCAGCATCTGGCAAATATCCCACTCACAACATATGTAGCGGCACATAGCGCTTATAACAATTGGAGGACCACCTCCCAATCCTTTAGACGTTGTTGCTAGGTAAACCCCTAGCCATTGCTTCAGTGGCAGCCCCTATCCTAAAAGAGTGAGTACCAAAACAGCTTGGGTTCAAACCTGCCCTCTGAATTGCCATGCCCAGGACCCTCTTTCCATGCTTTCTTGGGTGCTAGGCTAGCTGCCACGAGGTCCGGTAGTTGGGGGCACCAATCTGCCAAAGTCGTTCTGGGAAAGGGGTGGCATATGCTGCCGCAGCCGGGAGGTGTGCCCTGAAAACCTGCATCTTAAAGCGAGACAGTGCATCAGCAGCATGATTTAAAACACCTGGCACATGTTTAGCTCTAAATTACATATTTAGCTTCATGCATAAAATGACAATTTCTTTCAATAGACGGAGAATCATTTTACACTGTGCAGCTTGTTGATTGATGCATTCAACCCCAGTCATGGTGTCTGACCAGAACACCACTGATTGATTTCGCAGTTGTTCTGGCCAAACCGTCAATGCTACCCAGATGGGGAACAGTTTGAGGAAACCGATGTTACCCGTCAAGCCAGTCTCCACCCACCATGCTGGCCACCGCTGTGCCACCCACTCGGTACCGAGTATGGCACCAAATCCCTCACTACCCGCAGCGTCCGTCATTAAGCCTAACTCCGCGGAAGTAGTGGGCGGACCAGGCCACACTACCTTGCTATTGAAGTCCTGCAGGAATGCCATCCAGATCCACATGTCCTGCCTAACCTCAGCTGACAGCCTGGTGTGGTGGTGTTTCTCCCTGAGACCAGCCATGGCCTATGAGATGGATCGGGAAAATGGCCTTGCCATAGGTATGACCCTCAGAGCAAAATTCAACTCTCCCACTGTCTGTTGCAACTGGTGCAATGTGACCTTCTCCCTACCCAAGCATTGCTGCAATGCCGCCCTAAACTTGGTGATCTTGTCCGCAGGCAAACTGAAACACCCCTGAATGGAATCTAACTCAATCCCTAAGAACTCCATCATTGTTGTTGGTCCAACTGTCTTTCCCGGGGCCAAGGGTACCCCAAAAGCCCGCATGAGCGTGCAAAATTCCTACAGCACCCACACACACTCCCGGCAGCCCGGTGATCCCAAGATAAGAAAGTCATCAAGGAAGTGCATGACAAATTGATGCCCTGTCACCTGTCTAAAAACCCATTCCAAAAATGAACTGAATTTTTCAAAATATGCGCAGGACACCGAGCAACCCATTGGCATGCACATGTCCATATAGAATTTCCCTTGAAACTGAAAGCCAAGTAGATAAAAATCAGATGGGTGGACTGGCAATAAACGAAAAGCGGATTTTATGTCTGATTTATCCAGCAGGGCTCCTGGGCCCAAACCCCTGAGCATCTCTACTGCTTGATCAAAGGAAGCATATTTCACACTGCAAATCTCATCATTAATTGCGTCATTTAATGAACTTCCTTTGGGCGCTGAGAGGTTATGCATGAGTCTGAATTCACCATCTTCTTTCTTGGGGACCACCCCCAAAGGGGAGCAGACAAAATTCTTCACAGGGATGGAGTCAAATGGGCCAGCTACTCTGCCTAGGCACAATTCTTTGTCAATTTTTGTTGCTGCTACTGTGGGGTTGGTCTGCACCGAGAGTTGATTCTTGCACTCCGGTGTTCCTACATAATCAGGTGCTGGTATCCTAAAACCATACCTGAAACATCTATTAGGGTTTTAGCGGTGGAATGGCAAGGATATTTCTTGAGCCAGGGTGTCAGAGCTGTTACATCAATGGGTGACCGTGCCCTGAGAGGTGCATTCGCCTCACTCCTACTTCTTACCCTTATCCCTTGATCTCTTCAGACATTTTGACTCGGGGTGAGACGGGTTGGCAGATGGAACACGCATGTTTGAACCTGCACATTCCTTGGGGTCTAGTGCATGTACGTCTATTGAAATCCCAACATGTCCCCTTCCTTCCTCCACCGCCATTTGTGTTATTGGCGGAACCTGTGTTTGTCTGTGACTGAAAGGACTGAGGGGACTGATTCTTGACACTGTTTTGGGCTCCCCCGCCAAATTGATCTAACCATGCAACCGTGTCAATACGTCCCCAAGATAGGGATCGGTCAGATGCCTTAGTTCTCCTGAAACTTTTGTCATACTCCACCTAACCACCACCCCCAAATTTATCATGTGCCCGAACAATCCTGTTCTGGTAACACGCCATCTCTGTCTGAGCATTTCCCTAATATACAGCCATGACTAGGGAAAAACCTCTGATCCAATTAGTCAAGTTTTCTTCCACCCTGTACTTCAAAACTTCATTTGCCCATTCCCTAGGGAGCATCCAGTCTTTGTTCTTCCTGGCATCCTCCCTTTCCTTTTCACAAATAAACAAGGAGAACATGTTAACGCACTCCCCAGACCAAATCCTGCCCTTTAACTCTTGTGTGACATGCCTCGCCAAATGCTCCTGCTCTGTGCGGGACTCCCCTACATCCAACATTGGCAATGTTTGCTGCTTACCTACTGGAGCGGCCTCAGCTGACTCCGTCGGCTTCTCTTTTATCAGCCTGCTCCCCGGTAATCCCTTGCTGGTTTCAATTGTGTTGACACCACCCGCTGGAATGACAGAGAAAGGTGCACCTGTGCCCGCAACCGTTTTTAGGTCTCGCCTGAGACAGCGCTTTAGCGCTGCCCTGGCGAGACTTATAGTAAGGGACTTTTGGAAGTGGAAACAAATGCATTTCAGGCCGCCAACTACAGTGCATGTGCTCCGGGCGCGCGCACCATTTGGCAGCCTGAAAGCATTTGTTTACTTTCACTTTCGCGGCCGCACGGCCGCTTTGATGTTTGATCGCGATTGCGATCACTTTCACTTTCGCAGCCGCTTGTTATTTACTGTCAGTGTAGTTTTGTGACTTAATGTGTTAGGCCGGTCACACGTCCATACATTCTCCCTTATAGTGGCTGTTGTCATTTCACTATTCGCGTCATTACTTTTTATGACCTGTGGACAGAAACGGGATCTCGGTGTGCTGCTTAAACACCGCCAGAAGTAGATCATTCGGGGTACTTGTGGAAATTCATATGCTTCCGTTCATCCCAAAACTAATCTCAGTCGCCTTCAAGAACCTCATTTAAACGCTGTTGGTGAAACAGATCTCGCCCCCTGGGACCCGGATACGGACATAAACCTTCCTTCTCCACCAGATTCCAGCTGAAAGACATTCCTGTTTGTTACACTTTATCCTCGGAGTCTCCTGGGTGATAACACCTTTATTTAGCTGTATTTATTGTTGAATGCCAGTAATTATTGATAAAGTGTACTTTGTCATTTGCCGTTGATGAGGTTAAATAGATGGTTGGTAACATGAGAGGTGCCGGATGGGGCGCTGTAGTGCCAAACCAGTGTATAGAAGTAGTCCTTGTAGCAAAATAATGTACATTTTACTCAGTTGTATCGGACTGCTTGGAATTGGAGATGTGGCACCTGGAACCACAAGTGAACACGGTCTGGAAAGTGGCTTTGGGTGGCATGCGCCGTTCAAAGCTCCAGTGCAAGCAGGCGAGGAATGGTGCCCGGGGGGGTTCTCACTGATGGCTGAGAGGGGGCGATGTAACCTTGGTGAGGGCACCCAGTGCCTGTGTTGATATGATATATATCCTTATGAAAGGCTTGGTGATGGCGTGTGTCCTGTGGTCTCTGTGCATTGCGCTCTGTGGTGTGTGGGCCTCTAGCTGTTGTTCAGATTCATCTGCCAGCTGTTACCATGGGGTTATTTATAAACCGACCTGCCTGCCTTGTAGTACCCCCCTCTTCAGACAGCGGTCATGCTTTGCAAGCACGCACACACTCCTGCTATCTTTGTGATCATAATGTGCTGTTCCCGAAACTCACCCTGCCCACACCACATGCACAGCTCTACCTCTCCAGATTCGGACTTGGTAGGATGCAGTTCCCAAAATAAAAGGCCACACTCCGCTCTGCGACTGCACACTCAGCTCTGATGCTGTTGTATTTGGGAACTTCAGCCCGCGTCCAGACTTCCAAACAGCTCTCCCCCTTCACGCTCAGACTTTTGAAACTTAAAGGTTCTTAAAATTCACGCACCATCCCAGCCACTCGCGCCCCCCCCCGCTCAGTTTTGGCATGGTGTAGTGTCACTTAACTCCAGACCTTTCCGTACGCATCTATATGTCTCTTTCTTCCTGCACACTCGGCTGTGTGATGCTGCAGTATTTTTGAACACCAGCCCCATGTGCAGACATCCACACGGCTCTCTCCCTGCACACTCAGCTGTGTGATGCTGTTTGAGGTCCAGCCCCATGCGCAGGCATCTTACACAACTTTCTCCCTGCACACTTGTCTGTGTGATGCTGCATTGTTCTGGAACTCCAGCCCAAGCCACACTGCTCTTTGACACTGCTATAGGTGTTACATTTGCAACAGTTAAAACTATTGACATTGTACATGAGGGAGCTAGTAATTTCAATATTTTCAATACCAACACATAAATAAAAAATTAGTCAATTTACAATACAAAAAGCTCAAACTTTCCTAATGCGAGACCTATTGCATTGCAAATGCTTGTGTTTTCTTTTCTTTACAAGCACAATAAAGGAAACCATGTGGCTTGCTCTTAAAATCCACATCGTGAACGACGTGCTACAGGATCAATATGGAGGTTCATTAGGTTAAATTGAAAAGTAAAAATTGAAAATCCCTATCTCATTTGGAGTTGCAAGGTCGTGATTCTGTTTTTTCCACATTGTTGGCACAGTGACCATGGAAGATAATCTCTATCACTGGAATATATCTGCCAAAAGAACCCGTATCTAATGCAGTAATAAAAACAAGACAAGCCCGGCAGAGCGTGGCGCGCGCACTTGGCGGGGGCGGGGGAGCGCATTCCAGGCGGGGGAGCGGACCCTTAGAAGTGCGATGCCAAACGGATTGCATGGCGGCACGATGCGCGTGATTGTGCGCGTGCTCGCCATGCAATCCGCTTTTCGGAGCACTTTTGGGAGCCCCTTACAATAGTCTCGCTTTGTGACCGCTTACACGATAGCAAGGCGAGACCTAAAAAAACGGGTTCACCAGTGAGGCATAATATCACAGATTAACAGAAGTCAGGCACAAAACGTAAGGAGAACAGTGAGGCACAATACCAAGTTTAAACAGCAGTCAGGCGCAAAGTAGAAGAATTAAGGGCACAGAGCGGAAAAAACCAAGTTTAACAGCAGTCAGGCACAATGTAGTAAAATTAAGGTACATAGCGGAAAAACAAGACCAGAATCAGGGTAGATTCGAACCCTGCAATGGTGGGGCTTGCAGGCAACGCAGAGCACAGCGGAGCTGCAGGGGAGAGTGCGATCCTGGAGGTCTCACTCTGTAATTAGTTCAATGGAAGCTCTGACCCTGTTTACCAGGCAGGTCGCTCCCCTCACCGCCACGCAGCCCCCTGTGTGACCACTGACCGCTGCTGCATTGTGTCTGCCTGCGTTAGAGTGACTGTGCCCTCCTTCTCTTCTGTACCCACGAGTGAGTGATTCTCCCCCACTGTACCTGTGTATTTTGCTGCCTTGATTGTCCCCCTCTCCTTTGGTGCCCAGATTGTGTCCCTTTTTTCTTCTGTCTTTCCCCGCGTCTCCCCCTCGCCGCCCGTTTCCCGCCGCCGCGTCCCGTAGCACCGTCCCCCTCTCGCACCCTATTGGCCGCCGCGTCCCATAGCTCCACCCCCCTCGCACCCTGTTGGCCGCCCCGCTCCCACCTCCCAGCTGCTCCTCCCTCCCTCTCCCACTCATATGGAGGCCGCGCAGCGGTAAAGAGAGCGACCTCTGACCCTGTTTACCAGGCAGGTCGCTCCCCTCACCGCCACGCAGCCCCCTGTGTGACCACTGACCGCTGCTGCATTGTGTCTGCCTGCGTTAGAGTGACTGTGCCCTCCTTCTCTTCTGTACCCACGAGTGAGTGATTCTCCCCCACTGTACCTGTGTATTTTGCTGCCTTGATTGTCCCCCTCTCCTTTGGTGCCCAGATTGTGTCCCTTTTTTCTTCTGTCTTTCCCCGCGTCTCCCCCTCGCCGCCCATTTCCCGCCGCCGCGTCCCGTAGCTCCGCCCCCCCGCACCCTTTTGGCCGCCGCGTCCCATAGCTCCACCCCCCTCGCACCCTATTGGCCGCCCCGCTCCCACCTCCCAGCTGCTCCTCCCTCCCTCTCCCACTCATATGGAGGCCGCGCAGCGGTAGAGAGAGCGACCTCTGACCCTGTTTACCAGGCAGGTCGCTCCCCTCACCGCCACGCAGCCCCCTGTGTGACCACTGACCGCTGCTGCATTGTGTCTGCCTGCGTTAGAGTGACTGTGCCCTCCTTCTCTTCTGTACCCACGAGTGAGTGATTCTCCCCCACTGTACCTGTGTATTTTGCTGCCTTGATTGTCCCCCTCTCCTTTGGTGCCCAGATTGTGTCCCTTTTTTCTTCTGTCTTTCCCCGCGTCTCCCCCTCGCCGCCCGTTTCCCGCCGCCGCGTCCCGTAGCTCCGCCCCCTCGCACCCTATTGGCCGCCGCGTCCCATAGCTCCGCCCCCTCGCACCCTATTGGCCGCCCCGCTCCCACCTCCCAGGTGCTCCTCCCTCCCTCTCCCACTCATATGGAGGCCGCGCAGCGGTAGAGAGAGCGACCTCTGACCCTGTTTACCAGGCAGGCCGCTCCCCTCACCGCCACGCAGCCCCCTGTGTGACCACTGACCGCTGCTGCATTGTGTCTGCCTGCGTTAGAGTGACTGTGCCCTCCTTCTCTTCTGTACCCACGAGTGAGTGATTCTCCCCCACTGTACCTGTGTATTTTGCTGCCTTGATTGTCCCCCTCTCCTTTGGTGCCCAGATTGTGTCCCTTTTTTCTTCTGTCTTTCCCCGTGTCTCCCCCTCGCCGCCCGTTTCCTGCCGCCGCGTCCCGTAGCTCTGCCACCCTCGCACCCTATTGGCCGCCGCGTCCCATAGCTCCGCCCCCTTGCACCCTATTGGCCGCCCCGCTCCCACCTCCCAGCTGCTCCTCCTTCCCTCTCCCACTTATATGGAGGGCACGCAGCGGCCGCGCAGTGGCCGCACGCAGCGGGCACCCCGCTGGCGCGCCGAAGGCGCGCCTAAGGCAAGCCCGTCTGCGCTGGTCTGCGCCTGGCCCGCGCCCAGCGCCAGACCCCCTGGCCCCCGCAGATGCCAGCCCACCCGCAAGACCTACAACACCGCCACTCTCATCGCACTCAACACCGGCCGGAGCCCCGGCTGCTGCAGAGCCACCCCAAGACGCACCCACGGACCCTTCACCTGCCAATCCTGCAAGTTCTCCTGCATCCGGACCCGTACCGCACCCGTCAAGCCAAGCACCAACAGCAACCACCTGAAGCACCTGAAGTGCATCCTGCTCAACACCCACTCCGTCCACAGGCACGCAGTGGAACTCTGGAACCTGCTCGACGCCACATGCCCAGACGTCGCCTTCCTCACAGAAACCTGGATGAACGCCTCCTCAGCACCCGACATCGCCATCGCCATCCCGGAAGGATACAAGATCACCCAGAGGGACCGCGTCAACCAGAATGGAGGAGGCATCGCCATCGTCCACAAGAACACCATCCGCATCACGACCAACTCCGAAGACACCCTCACAGCCGCCGAACACCTGCACTTCCAGATCCACACTGACCCCAAGACCACCCTCAGAGGCACCCTCATCTACAGACCCCCGGGACCTCGCACACAATTCAGCGAAGACATCGCCGACTTCATCAGCCCGCACGCCCTTCCCTCCGCTGACTACATCCTCCTCGGGGACCTCAACTTCCACCTGGAGAACAACAACAACCGCAGCACCACCACCCTGCTGGACAACCTCGCCAACCTCGGACTCAAGCAACTGGTGACCACCCCCACCCACTACGCTGGCCACACGCTCGACCCCGTCTTCTCCTCCAGCAAGGACATCACCTTCAGCCACGCCACCGGACTCCACTGGACAGACCACAGCTGCTTCCACTTCAGCTTCAGAAGGACCATGACTCACCACCACCCACAACTGGTCCCCCGCAGAAGCTGGAACAAGATCACTGCCGACCAGCTCACCACATCCCTGAGCCAGAACCCCCCCACCAGATCAGCGAACCCCAACCAAGCCGCCAACAACCTCACGAAATGGATCAGCAACTGCGCAGACGACCTCGCTCCACTGAAGACCCCCCCCCGCCAGACCCGGCACCAAGAAAGCATCTTGGTTTACCGACGTACTCAAGAGCTCCAAGAAGAACTGCCGGGCCCTCGAGAAAGCCTGGCGCAGAGACCCAACTACAGACAACATGACCACCCTCAAGCTCGCCACTCGAAGACATCACCAGCTGATCCACACCACCAAGAAATCCGCATTCAAGGAACGACTGGACAACAACGCCCGCAACAGCAAGGAACTCTTCAACATCGTCAAAGAGCTCTCGAACCCCAGCGCCGGAAACAACGACATCACGCCCTCGCAAGACCTCTGCAACTCGCTCGCCTCGTTCTTCCACAGCAAGATCGCAGACATACACAACAGTTTCAGCACACAGCCAACGCACCCTACGACCGGAACAACGCCCCCCACCACCACCCTCCGCGTCTGGACCCCAGTCAACACCGAAGACACCATCCGCACGATGAACTCCATCCACTCAGGATCTCCAACCGACCCCTGCTCTCACCACATCTTCAACAAGGCCGACTCCGTCATCGCACCCCACCTGCGGGACATCATCAACGCCTCCTTCGACACCGCCACCTTCCCAGAGAGCTGGAAGCACGCCGAACTCAGCGCCCTACTGAAGAAACCATCAGCGGACCCCACCAACCTCAAAAACTACCGCCCCATCTCGCTCCTTCCTTTTCCGGCCAAAGTCATCGAGAAAACCGTCAACAGACAACTGGCCGCCTTCCTCGAGACAAACGGATCCCTCGACCACTCGCAGTCCGGCTTCCGGGCCAACCACAGCACCGAGACCGCCCTCATCGCAGCCACCGACGACATCCGAGCTTTGCTCGACAACGGGGAAACAACGGCCCTCATCCTCCTGGACCTCTCCGTGGCGTTCGACACGGTCTGCCACCGCACCCTAGTGCAGCGCCTCAACAACATCGGTATCCAGGAGAAGGCACTGGAATGGATCATCTCCTTCCTCGCCGGAAGAACACAGAGAGTCCGCCTACCCCCGTTCAGATCCGAGGCCACTGAAGTCATCTGCGGCATACCACAAGGATCATCACTCAGCCCCACCCTCTTCAACGTCTACATGAGCCCCCTCGCAGCCATCGCACGCCAACACAACCTCAACATCATCTCCTACGCCGACGGCACCCAGCTGATCCTCTCCCTCACCAACGGCCCCGCCACCGCCAGAACCAACCTACACGAAGGCATGAAAGACGTAGCCGAGTGGATGATGAAAAGCCGCCTGAAACTGAACTCAGATAAGACGGAAGTCCTCATCCTGGGATCATCACCCTCCGCCTGGGACAACTCCTGGTGGCCCCCTGCCCTTGGCAGCGCACCCAAACCAACAGACCACGCACGCAACCTGGGCTTCGTCCTGGACTCCTCCCTCTCCATGACCAGACAAGTCAACGCCGTCTCCGCATCATGCTTCAACATCCTACGCATGCTACGTAAGATCTTCCGGTGGATCCCCACCGAAAGGAAGACGGTTGCCCAGGCCCTCGTCACCAGCCGACTGGACTACGGCAACTCCCTCTACGCCGGAACCACAGCCAAACTCCAGAAACGACTCCAGCGCATCCAGAACGCCTCAGCACGCCTCACCCTGGACATTCCCCGACACAGCCACATCTCCGTACACCTGAGAAACCTGCACTGGCTCCCCGTCAGCAAGAGAATCACGTTCCGACTCCTCACCCACGCACACAAAGCTCTCCACAACCAAGGCCCAAGATACCTCAACGACCGCGTGACCTTCTACACTCCCACCCGCCAGCTTCGATCAACCAGCCACGCCCTCGCCGCCGTCCCCCGCATCCGAAGAGCCACAACAGGAGGAAGTTCCTTCTCCTACCTGGCTGCCAAGACGTGGAACTCCCTCCCCATCCACCTCCGCCTGACCCATGACCACCTCTCCTTCAGGAAGCAACTCAAGACCTGGCTGTTCGAGCAGTAGCGGACCCCCCTCCCCCAAGCGCCTTGAGACCCTCCGGATGAGTAGCGCGCTATACAAATGCTTGATTGATTGATTGATTAATTGAAGCAAAGCTATAACCACCCAAATGCATTAGGCTATCAAATAAAAGTCCAGCACTGGAAAAAGTGTCTGTAATGACCTAGTGGGAGGTGTCCACCATGGCTGAGGGGCCTGATCCAAGGTTAGGCACAAGAACAGAAAGTGTCCTGGTGGTACAGATGCTCTTTAAAAGCCCAACAGAGTATGAGGCAAGGTAAGGAGTCAGGAAAAAGTGACTTTTTGGACTACATTTTGGAGTGCCAACTTGGGAAACCTTAGCCCATCCTCGCTATGTAAGGAAGGCAACAAGGTGGTAATTACAGTAACACAAAATTCTCTAATTTGTGATTACATTTTGTGTGCTCATTCAAGATGTGTTAAAATGTGGGTGTTTTGGAAAAAAATCATATACATAGCCTTATAAAACAACATGACCGTCAAGGCTTGACTTCTGGGGCTCTGATGTACTGGGTGGTTCCAACCATGTGCAAATTATGCTTTACAGATCCTGGTTTCAAGGAGCATGACTTACCATATTGTATGGCCCAAGTTATCGGTACACTGCAAAGACTGAGGTTATTGACGCATACATTTACCTGTTCTTGGTTCCTTCGTCCTGTCCATAGTGAGTGGGAGGCTGGCTAGCCTCAGACTGGCCTGTAATTGGCTGTACCAACACTCTGTCCATGGGGAATCTTTAATATCCTTTGGAGTCTTGATGTTATCCAGGCAAGTCTCTCTTTCATGTGGAGACTTCATCGAATTGTAGGACCTGAGGCCAAGGCTCTGTGCATTACATTGATCCATGTCCTTAGATAGCAAAGGCGACTGATGGGGATTCTGATCCTGAGGCATCTGTGCGAAAGAAAGTGAAGTTTCAGACTTCCAAATCTTACCTGCTCTCATTGCAGAAGGCATGTACCAAGACTCGTGGCCTGGTTGTGACCACTAAAGCCTTTGTGTAATGTGGCCACGACTGCGACATGTAAATACAAATAATGCAATACATTTTAAAATGAGGGTACGGAGAGTCAGACTGGGCTACTTTTGAGAATTTAGTAGCACAATGTTCATTTCCCTAGTTTATAAAATACACCTTTTTTATCATTTCTGCCATCCCTTTATAAATGGCCAGTGTGTGCAAGTCCTCCCTTGGGAAGCAGTGTTCTAGGAAATTCCTGTGAAACTGCATTGTGCAGATTTCCCTAAACCAAGCGCAGTTTCCACTTGAAGGATGGACAAAGCATCTCACGCTACATGGCAAGTGGGTGTATGTGTATGTGGGGGAAGAGTGGTTTGGAGCAGGCAGTTCATTGAGAGTTAGTTTGAGTAACTACAGAGCTGGCACTATCTTGGGCACTTGTAATGTTGGTTTTTCACTAGCGAGCTGTGGTTTTGACCATGAGCTGCACTCACAAGGACGCCTCAGTGCCTGCCTACCTCCATGTCCGCCATTTCGCTTTTTAGGTCTCGCCTGAGACAGCGCTTTAGCGCTGCTCTGGCGAGACTTATAGTAAGCACTTTTGGAAGTGCAAACGAGTGCTTTCAGGCCGCCAACTACTGTGCATGTGTGCCGGGCGCGCGCACCATTTGGCAGCCTGAAAGCACTCGTTGTCTTTCACTTTCGCCGCTTTGATGTTTTATCGTGATCACGATCACTTTCACATTCGCGGCCGTACGGCCGCTTCCCTTCCTACTTTAATTCACTGTTAAAGCAGAATCCACGCGTCGTAAAGCATGCCCGCCCCCACTCCCCCCTCCCACTCCCTCCTCGTCAGCTTCAGTGCGCTCTTGTTTTTTATGTTGTAGAGTGCATGTGCAGACTGCTCGTGTTGCACTGTCTGCGCTCGCCCATACACCTCCCACTCCGTTTGTTCCACCCCCTCCCTAGGTCCCTGGCGTCTCTCCCGCCGTGCTTTCACACCCGCTCTGTTTATTCCAACTCCTCTGTGGCCTCTCTTCTGCCGTGATTTCACATCCTCCCAGTCCGGAAAACCATTATTCAGTTGCCGCGAATGCCAGTCTGTTGTGGCACACGCAATGTTCTTTTAATTAATATTGACATTGAGCACTTCTGAGAAGTGCCTGCACCTTTAAATCCTGGCTTGCGTGTAGCTGCTCTGCTTTCACCCCTCCCTTTTTCATTCCGGATGTGTCCAGGCACCCGGAAGCAGCAGCTCCTTGTCCTCCGGGTTGCCGATAAACATGGGGGAACTACTGGTTTAGACCGTGGCGGTGGAGGGGGCTCAGAGTGTTTGACCTACTGCCCCCTCTCGAGCCCTTCCAGCATTCGCCAAGTCATCTCTCCAGTGTGCAAGTCCGAGGCACAGAATCCGGGAAAGCTTGGACCGGTTCCCAGCCCTCAAATCACACTCTCTCGAGTTGTATTTCCATCTGAGCTCCTGCGCTTCATGTTTTTGATGCTAACGCAGGGGATTCAGGTGCTTGTGTTACTTCCGCTGGTGCTAAACTGGTAACATGCTGAGTTGTGTACTACCCATTATTTAAGCATGGCCGGAAATGCAGTTTGTGTAGCTAGATACACAAGCGGTTAATATAATGCTATTATAATAGGAGAATGGGTTCCCAATTGCACATTATAAAAAGCATGTCACCTCGTAGTTCAATGACCATATACAGGCATGATGCTGACGAATGAGTGCTTGGTTAAGGGCATGGAAGTCTGAAGAGATTTACCAAAGTCTTATAAAATGGGTCTGGGAGAACCCAAGCAGTCTGGCTCAGACCTGCAGCCCCTCTCCTGCCCTCGTTTAAACCCCGCTAGTGTCTTCGTAGCGCTGCACAAGAGAACATCCTCTGCTTTCCAAAGTCTGTCACCCACCTCACTGCCATGTGTTTGACTTTTTCTGTACTCCCCCTTGCATCTATATGCCCCTACACACCGTGCTCTTTCTCATCTCCCCTTGACTTACTGCGTACTATTTCAAATATCTCTACTCACCTGTCCTCCACCCCCATCTTTTCATCCCCCTCCCGACCAGCTGCCCCAACCCCTTCCCTCCCACCAGCCTCTGCCCAGACACAGCCTGTTTGCACAGGTATCAAACGGCCATCGTGGCAATAAGTGCGACTGAACCTACCTGAAACTAGATTCCTACAAATACCCGCCACGCCTGGCTCTGCATGCAGTGCCTGGATGGGCGCCTTTCTTAAAGCAGCGCTAAGCATAGCATTTCATATATATGCGCATGTGTGTGTGATGTGTTTGTATATATATTGTACGTATTTACGTCTTTGGGAGTGTGAGGTAAATGCAATTGTGTGTGTGTAGTGGTAACGTGTTTAGTTGATGTGTTAGCATTAAGTGTGCATGTGTGTGTAAATGATTTCACTGGAACGAAACCCCGTTCTAATTTTTTCACAGCTGGCGAGGTGCAGAGAGCAGCACTTGGTGCGGGAAATAATTCCATTTGTGCGTCTCTGAACTGGTCGAAAGACCCCGGTCTGGAGTCTAGGCGCTGTGCTTTTTCCACGAGTGCTGCTAACGTCTGAATTTCAGTGCCGAAGATAGAAGGAAACGCGCGGGTCAAAGCCACAGGCCTATGAGATGTTAAACACCGAGATTCTTTCCTAATTTATCGCGAAACAGCGCGGTGACAGCCCCTTGATTCTCTTGCCTTCCTCTTTGTGCCCATTTTACGAGTGCACGGGTCATAGCACTTCTGCGGCAAGCACCCTCCAGCACCTCTGAAAACATACTTCAGCTTGTTGTGTTATTGTGCTGGTACATATTACCAGGCTAGGGTTTGAAATCGGCAATTTAAACATACATTGTGTGATCTTGACAACTGCTAGCAACAGCGGCAAATAAAGTATGGAACTCTCAGGGTTTGAGTTGGAAGTGACTAGTTAAAACTGCAGTCTTAGGCACAGATATCAATTTTTAGAGGCCCGCTCTACCATCCAAAGTTTGGACTCTTAACACCCGCAAACACCTCCCAATAACTTTGCTAAACATAACAGCTTGCGAGGGGGAGAGGATGTGGCCTAACAGCTAGAGCGGGTCGACCTCAAACCTGGGGAATTGGGTTTGGGTCTCGGCAGACACGCTCAACATCCTGTCATTCTGGGCAAATCACCGAATCTCCCCGTGCCTACCAAAAATGAATGTGTCTATGTGAAACGTAACTAGTGCTCATGCAAAGCGCTCAAGTTTGGAACGGAGTAAACCGGTTCAAGACCCTGCGTCGGCTCCACATTGTGTGATTCTGAGCAAACCGCCCGAGCCTACACATATGCATTTGACCTCGTGTGAGTAGTTTGGTGCTCATGTAAAGCGCTCAGAAGCCCTTGGACCGAGTTCTCGCTATAAAGAACAGAAAATAATAAATGTAAAGCATAGTCACTGCCTGTTGGATTGACCTTGTCTGTTTACAAACCTGGCCGTACCCTGGCTGGTAAACGGTGACAGCAGGAATGCACCAAGTATCATGACGGTACCAGACCAGAAAGGGGATCTGCAGGCAGCACTCTTGCAGACGCACATCCACAAAATGGTGCCTTACTTGCCTTTTAAACAAGCATTTGCAATGCAAATGGGTCTCGCATTTACGTGAGTAAGCTATTGGCATTGTAAATGACAATGCCTTTTATTTATGTTTTTAAAACGAAAACAAAAATAAAAGGCATTGTCATTTGCAATGTCAATAGCTCAAACTCTCGTAAATGCGAGACCTATTGCATTGCAAATGCTTGTTTCAACTGGTGCACCATGAAACTGAGCAACAATTCGCTTTGCCTCTGCGAGTGCATCATTACCGATGTCTTTAGCCCCCACTGTTGATGACAGGCTCCCTGCCTTCCCCAACCATGAAAGGAATGCTGCTAAATGGAACACTATATCCTGTGGGATCGCATTTCCCCCCGCCGAAGGGACTACTGGGAGCTGTGGGCTTCCCCCTAAAGGGGGCACCCCTGAAGGGCCGGGCTCCTCCCTGGGCTGGTGGACAGGCACAGGAACCACTGGTATAACAGGCGGGACACCCCCTACAGGTACCACTCCTGCAGGCGTGGGTTCCTCCCTGGGCTGGGGAGGTGGCACAGGGGCAACTGGTGTAACAGGTGGGACTGGTACTGGGGCAGGTGGGACATCCCCCAGAGGTACAGGTGCCACAGGTCGGACTTCCCCTAAAGGAACACGGGGCACGGGCGTAACTGGTTCATTCTGCCCCCTCTTCTTTGCCCTAACCCTTTTGGGGAGAGGAGGAAATGCCGCCCTGGGGGGCACCATGCTACGCCTAGCCCTCTCCTCTGTTCCCTCCTGCCCATCTACCCTCTCCCTGAGATCAGCGAGACCATGCCCTAACTTGTCCACCTTCTTCATCATTGCCTCCATCAGCTTCTCCATACGAGAGCGCTGATCACCCCTCTTCGCTTTCCCAGCCATTTTTCTAACACCAACTGCAGGAGTTACTGGTAATGTGCAGGCTATTACCCTAATTACATACAATGGCCTCTTATAACAAGCAAAATGGCAAACAGTATAATAGCCTAACTTAATCACTCCTACGTACTGCAATGACTTGGACCACAGTCCAGGCCCTTACCTTACCACGCTGGTGGTACACAACCGGCCGTAAGCATCCACACATCCAGAGCCCACCACCAGCTAATCCAGTGGGTCAGGTGAGTAAGCTCAAACCTGTGCGGCTCCCGGAAGCGCTGGAATGCGGGCCTGTCTGTGTTGCCAAACAAAAGATCCTGTGAGCTGCAAACCGTCCGCACCAAATCCTTGTGGGCCTCTTGCAATCACGTAAGTCTGGAGTCACCGCTTCTTGTCAACTCTAACAGACTAAATATAAACAAGTGATGACTCTAAATGAGGCTGAGCATACACGTTGTCTTTGAGTCCCTGATGCCTAGATTTAAACTGTGGAAAACAAAGACAATCAATTGGACCCTAAAATATGTTGCTGGCACCCCTCAGTACTCCCAATGCGACTGGTGGCAAAAGAACAACACAAACAGCGCTGCCCCTAATGTGTCCTACACCCTAAAATGTATAATTGCCAGAATGCTGACCAAAAGAGATCAAATAGGACAGAAACATTGGGAATTGGGCATGCAGCAAGAGGCTCAGACTCTAACCATTAGGCAACAGTGACTCTCCCTAGCGCGCAGCACTATCAGGCCCACAAGCGCTCCCTCTTAAACACGCTAAAAACATTAAAAAAAACCTTCCGAGCACCTCACCGGGGCGCAGATCTCGCTTCCGCTAACCGGACCCGTGTACAGGGAGCAGGACGCGGTGAGCGTGACCTCCCGCTGGAGCGCTGGCGAAATATTTTCAAATTAAGCTCGCGGTGAGCGCTACCTGCTCAATGCGCCACCGCTACCTCGTTCAAGCGCCGCACAGAGCAATTGCCCGCGCTGAGCAACAATGCACGCGACTACCGGCACTTGCACGCTTCTAGCTTAATTGAAAACGCACGCCGCTATCGGCTGTAGCGCTCAGCAGTGCTGGATTTAACCGCTTCTTAATTTATCCCCGATTGCTTCCACAACACACTTGACCTTGAGGGCAAATTCTTGACGAAGGACAGAAATGTGCGCAGATCACACAGCGCGCGCATGCCGGGAGGGTGAGCGCTCTACTAAAACAGGCGCTACCTCACCCGGGTACCTGCACAGGGACGCCGCCCACAAGAAGCCGCGGCCGGGTGCACACACTCGCCTCTTTCCAAGCAGGACCGCTGGTCGCCTGACGCACGCCACCTCCGGGACCGCTGGAACAAATCCTTAGGCCGCCGTCTCCGTGCAAGATCTGATGCAGCACTACTCCGCTACACAGCAATATCTGTAAGAAAAAGAAAAAGTCAAATTACAGCCTCCTACCGAGGCTGGTGTGGCAGGCTGGGGAGCGAGGAGCGAAGAGACAGACTCCTGCGCTCCCCAGCCTTTTATCAGGGGTTTCCATGCAGACCGGTTCTAACCGGCCTGGCGTTAGCCCATCGCGTGACCCGGAAGTGATTCCAATCACTTCCGGGTCACGCCTAGGGCCCAAGACCAATTGTTGGGGAGGCGCGCCTGTCGCATCACCAAGGTGCGCAACAGGCTTGCCTCCATGTCAGGAGGGGGCCGGCACGACCGCCATACTTTTGGCGTGGCCGATGCTGGCCCCGCCGTTCTCAGATCACTGTGTGTATGCATGTAAGTTGCTAATTGTTATCAGAGAAATGTAGTATCCATTATCACTTAATGTCTCATCACCACATTTATTTTTCCAGATTTTTTCCACCATTCAAGCCCATGGGATCTTTTTTTTTACTGAGTTGAAAAAACGTAGAGCAAAAGCTTTCTTTTCACAGCAGGAGTGGAGGAGATTTACAAAAGACAGGGTTGGAGAAAACAACAGGGAGCTAGCGTAAAGGAACTCGGGCGGAGTATAAACAATGTGAGAGAAATGAGGGCGGGTGGGGAAGCACACAGTCGACAGAGAAACTGAGTGCCAGGAGACAGATTAAAAAAAAAAAAAACATGCACTTTCGTCCTGCTTAATCCAAAAGAAAATAAGTAGCGCTTCATAAGCAAGCAGTGATGGGATGGCCATATGACCAAGTAAACAGTTTTTCGTTTCTAAATATTTTTACTTGTATGTGGAAAAGGGATGATTACTTCATCATCAACTAATGAGCACACATGTCGTGCTACAAACTATTATAGTTACAGAAAAATGGCAATACTAATCTTTGTTAGGTTTCATGGGACATACAGTACATGATAGGACCAAGAAGGGGGAGGGGCAGTCACTGGGTGTACCTGTATTGTTGATTTCCTAAAACATGGCCTTTGGTTCATTCACCTTCCACCATGGAAAGAGCAGGACTTCAAGGCCACTTTTAATACTGTGTGTAATCACCCAAGTACATGGATTGGTTCCTCCCGGCCCCCTTTTTAGGTGTCGCCTGGCGATAGCAGCGCATGCGTTGCTCTCGCCATGCGAGTGCCTATTGCAATCGATTTTCTGAAAGCCTTACATGCACGCGTAGGGATGGACAAAGATGGCTGCTCTCGCCATTTGTCAAACCCTAACAGCATGCGCGTGTACGTACGGACAGTGGACAGTCCGACGCCATCTTGTGGCAATAGCTTTCTATTGTCATGGCAACCAATCTTCTCATCAGAAGCTTCGTCACGCTGCCTTGTTTTTATAGTGCGAACTTCACCCGAAGGTATCGGGTATCAGAGTGCTTCTATTTCTCCTTGCCGCACCGAATATTTCTCTTTGGCATCTCTTCTCTGCGTTTCTCTTTCTCTCTATTATCTTTTATTTGGTCTATGTTTAACTCTTTCCTCTCTCTTGTCCCTACCCCTCTCTGCCGTATAGTGGCTTCCTCCCTGGCTTCCTCTCTAGTAATTATTTTTTCACTTTGTGTTCGCCCAGCTTTCTTCTTCATCTCTCTCTCTCTAGTGTTTTTTGCTCCACCTTTCATGCCTACTTTGGGGGACCCTCTCTTCTTTTCTCCTCAACAGAATCAACCGCAGTTGCGAACAAGGAGCACGCGAACACCACCAACTGCACCTGCAGTGCCCATGAGCACTAAAAGATGCACCTGGGGTATCTGTGAGCACCAACTGCCCCTGCAGTGCATGTAAACACCCATAACTGCAACCGCGGCACCTTTTAGAACAACTGTGAGCTCCTAATACACCAGTGTCCCTCCTGCGAGCAACACCACATACCGAGGCACAGGCAAGCACCACTTGACTCCACCTGCAGTGCCTTGCATGCGCCAATAGCACCTAGAGTGCTTGCAAGCATCACCCACTACAATTAATACCACCGCAGGTAAACCCCAGCCCAATAACTGGAGGACGTTTGGGCGCCACCAGTCGCAACTCTTTTTACTACAACCACTGTCCACTGCACCTGCTGCACCCGTGACCGCCAGCAAATGCATTTGTGGCATATGTGTCAGTGAAAGGAACAATAAACGCTCCCCAGTGCTTCCTTAAACCATGATTCTATGTCTGTTGCGGCTACACGTATCAAGTCATGAGGATGTCCACTTGACCGCATTGGAGATTAATTCCCCTCATTTTCACGAGTTGATTCACGTGACCCTATGTTAATTTAAATGTGACATTCCGTCTGTTCTCGGGCAGAGGTTTTTTTAGCACGTACTTTGTGGTAGGAGCAGGGCTTTATGTGGGATGAAAAAGCTGTGAGGTCTCTCCAAGGGGCGTGGCCGATGTAATTAAGGGCATAGCTTAAAAACACCTACGCTAAATATGTGTGTTTTTCATTGCTTGCAGCCCGACTGGTGTTTTGATGCTCCTGTCATTGTATCCAGATTTATACTGCAAGTAACATTACACCTGCAACAAGCCAGGACAATTGCTTTGTCAATGGGTGTTAGTTGCATTAGATAAATAAGCAACAATTATGGCTTCGTTGTATAGAATATTATAAATGCTTCAGTTCTGAAATGATGAGACTGAAAGAACAGTCTCTTTGAAGTTACATCAAAGCAGTAGAGGGTGGGACTGCTACGAAGCTAAGATTGTTTTTCCACCCAAGGGTGAGGGCAAACAATGGAGAGCCTGAAATGGAGCTATCTTAGCACCTGCTTTTTAGAATTGCCGGCGCTGAGCCCCGGCAGGACCCGGCTCACTTAAAGCCCTGGGTAGGATATACAAACACGCATTGAAAATGCAATAGGTCTCGCCTTTCATTAAGTTAATGCCATTTGCTTTGCTATACAATACCATTAGCTAAGCAAATGGCTTTAACTTAATCAAAGGTGAGACCTATTGCATTTTCAATGCTTGTTCTGGCTAGCAATAGTCACAGCCTTAAACTGCTATATAGATGACTTTCACTTACTGTAACTACAGATCTTCATCTGTGCACAGTTCCTATACTGTCTCTTTTTTTTAATTGAAGGATCTCAACAACCAATTTCCACATATACAGTCACCAACTCAATCTATCGAGGGCCCTAAATGCCCCTCCCAGTGATTGGACAGACACACAAACTCCTCACTGGCTCATTAACAGTCCAGCACTGTGTTACCCAACGAGAAACATCCCTGACTAGCATAAAGAGAGTTTAGCTGAAAGTGCAACACAGCCAAAGATTACGTGGTGGTCAACGAATTCTGTGTCTATTCCCCTTATGTGAAAGAGCCAGAAGTTGTCATTTTACTTCCTGAATATCTAGCAAATATCTGTAACTTACAATTGTTGTAGAACCTAATCTATAATTGTGAAATTAACAGTTTTTCTTTTTATGCTTTACATCCAAAGAATGGAACAACAAAAGATAGCAGTTGAGTGAATCAATACACCCAGCACTGCAAAGAAGCGCCTAAACCCCTGTCATGGTAAATTTGCATAACCTTCATATCTCTATAAACCAGTAGTACATTGTGAGACCGGCCTCGTGGCGTGGGTCCTCCCGACCAGCCAGCTACCCTGCAACCACGCCGAACCTCGATGTTACAGCCTCCCGGCCCCTGTGGGCCAGCCTCCCGAGGGCCGGCCAGATCCCCAACACGCATGCCCGGCTGAGGGAGGGCGAAACCCCCCAAAACCAGACCGAGAGGCGCCGATCAGGTCACACCTCTGGTCTCTTCCCCGAGGGAGGTTTGATCGACCACCAGGCCCCCGGTGAGCAGGCGCCTCACCCGCTGGGTGTCTGGAGTCCCTCCAGGACCCCCTGAACAGATCAAAGGAGCAGAACCCCAACACACCGCCCCAGGCACCAGACCCCTCTCCACGAGGACTCCGGACTTCAAAGAGGAGGGGGAGTATAACAAGGGGTGCTGAAGGGATGGGAGAAAAGAGAAGACCTGGACTGACGAGAGCCTGCTGACGCTGTCGCGGCTCCTCGAACTCTGAAACATCTGAGCCCTGCTGACGCTGTCGCGGCTCCCCGAACTCTGAATCATCTGAGCACTGCTGACGCTGTCGCGGCTCCTCGAACACTGAACCCTCCGAGCCCTGCGGACGCTGTCGCGGCTCCTCGAACGCTGAACCATCCGAGCCCTGCGGACGCTGTCGCGGCTCCTCGAACGCTGAACCATCCGAGCCCTGCTGACGCTGTCGCGGCTCCCCGAACCCTGAACCATCCGAACCCTGCGGACGCTGTCGCGGCTCCTCGAACTCTGAAACATCTGAGCCCGGCTGACGCTGTCGCGGCTCCCCGAATTCTGATCCATCTGAGCCCTGCCGACTTCGCCGCGGCTCCTCGAACTACAAACCTCCGGTGCCTGCTGAGTGACTCGCGGCCCGCTCCTCCAAGAGAACCGGCAGAGATTGCCGAGAGAAGCAACACCCCCTCAGCTCGAGGATTGAGAGCTGTGCGGCGGGTAACCCGCAGAGACACTGATTCAAAGACTGTCCCGCTACCCCTTACCCCGCATCACGAGACCTCTGCCGCTTGTGGCACTAATTCTGCTCCTGCCTTCCAGATCATAAAGATCCCTAATAACCTATGATAAAATCTATTATCCTGCAACGAACTACTGTGTGGTGTCCCTCTATCTGAAAATAGTAGTGCAGCGTGTGCGATCCTAGGTACGAGACCCTTCCAGGAAGGGCCTCTCCGCTCTTGCTCGGCCGAACTCGAGGAGAGGTGGGCCTCCGGGTGGTCAGGAACGTATTCCGCAACATCCCGGGGAACGCTTTCCAACATTGGTGGCAGCGACGGGATCCGGGCCAACACCTAGAGATCGTGCAGTAGACGGCTAACGCACTACCCAGAAGAAATGGAAGGAGAAACTTCCCTAGGTGCCGCCGGCACCAACCCGAGCACGACATTCCGAGAGGACCAGTTGGAATCTTATACGCACCGAGAACTGAAACAATTTTGCAAAGACCTTGGAATCGCTACCACCGGACTAAGCACGAAAGAGGACTTCCAGGAAGCATTAAGAACCTGGGTCGAGGCGGGGACTCCCCAGACACAAACAGAAGGGGAGCCTCCTAACGAACCCCGAAGCAGCCCGGGGAGGAACGGCGCCCCCGAGGGGGGCCTATCCCCAGAGGAAATAGCGAACCGAGAAAGAGGTCGCAACCACGAACTAGAACTAGCAAAATTGAAAATCTAAGGAGAGATAAAGCTGGCCGAAAAGAAACTGGCGGTAGAACAGTTACGCCTACAAGGAGAACTTGAGGAAAAGAAACGACAAAGAGAATACGAAGAAAGAAAACTCCAGCTAGAGCACGAACGTAGCCTGAAGGAGATCGAGCTTAAGGCTAAGAATGCAGAAGTCAGACCCCCGGAAACCCGACCCCCTTCCGCCAACGTGGAACTAAAGGTCCACATCCCCAAAGATGTGGTGAAAGAATACTATAAGAACGACGACATCCAGCAATGGTTCAAAGCCTACGAAGTCGCCATGACATCCCACCGAGTCCCGCAGAAAGACTGGGGGGCTGGGCTGTGGGGCAGGTTCCTGAGCGAGGGAAGAGATACCCTGCTGGACCTGCCTTCCACGGTAATGAACTCCTACAGTCACATGAAAGAGGCCCTAGTAGCCAGATATGGGCTCACCCCTGAAATGTACCGGCAACGGTTTAGAGACTGCAAGAAGATACCCGGTACCACCTGGGTGGAGTACGTGAACTTTTACAGCCGGACCTTGGACGGGTGGATAAAGGGCAGCAAGGTCTCCACCTTTGAGGAGCTGTTCGACCTGATCGCTTGGGAACACTTGGCCGCTAATTGCTTTGTAGAACTACGCCAGCACCTCCTGGACAGCAAACTCACAGACCCTCGAAAACTGGCCGTCGAGGCTGACCGGTGGGTAAACACCCGGGCCTCCCGGGGTCCCGTGGGAGACTACGGCCGCCACAGTCAGGGCCCCCCCGCCAGAGGGGCGGAGGGAATCAAGGCCGGCCAAGGGAACTTCCGGGGGGATCCCCATGCAGCCCCCCCAGAGGACAACCTCCACCCTTTCCAGCTCCACCTCCAGCCAGCACCGGGCCACCGGGGAGGCCGGGGCCTCGCGTGAGGATCACCTGTTTCCGCTGCCAACAGACCGGACACTATGCCAGCGACCCTCAATGTCCCATGTACCAGCGAACCGCCACAACAACTCCACCGGCTCGACAAATGGCCTCCGTAGCCCTGGGGGAAGAGATGGAAGACTCCGAAGAATGGGAACCCGCCGCCATGGCCTTGGTCTCCCTAGGGGACCGGGAGATGGTCCCCGGAGCGCCCCTGCCCGCTAACACGAAGAAGTACCGACAGCAGGTGACGGTCAACGGTCACCGCGTCGAGGGCCTCCGGGACACGGGGGCGAGTGTCACGGCGATTCATTGTCACCTGGTCTCCGAAGATCAGATCCTACCCGGCGCCTTTTGTCCCGTCATATCCTCAGACAATTCCGAGAGCCTCTGCCGGATGGCTCTGGTTCCCTTCGAATGGGGGGGAGTCACCGGCAAGTTAAAGGTGGCGGTACGAACCTCCCAGCCCGTGGACTGCCTCCTGGGCAACGACCTCGAGAATTCCCCGTGGGGACAAGTGGAACGAAGAGCCCATCTCGAGATGATGGGTCTACCCGAATGGGTATGCGCCACCACGCGCTCGATGACTCTCAGAGTGCCTTCCTCCGAGGAGGGGGAGGCCATGCCGCGGAGCACCGCCACCATCCCCGAGGTCCCAGATGCGCCACCCGAGGCCAACGACCCCCTTCCGGATGAAGCGACCGTTCCCGACGAGGGGTCCGTGCCTTCTGACCCCGAACCCCTGACCGAGCTCGAAGACCTGCCAGAAATGGCCCAGTGGCACTGCGAAGGAGGCCCCTCCCGAGAAGAATTCTGCCAAGAACAATCCACCTGCCCGTCCCTCATTGGACCCCGACAACAGGCCGAGGCCCAAGCAGCAGGCGACCAGACTGGCAACCACTGGGTATACTGGGAAAACGGCCTCCTGTACAGCGAACAGAAGTCGGCCGAGTTGGGATCGGCCCGAGTACTAGTGGTACCCCTGCGCTTCCGAAGTCTCCTCCTGGGCCTGGCCCACGATGTACCCCTGGCCGGACACTTAGGACAAGATAAGACCTACCAGCGACTCGTCACCCACTTCTATTGGCCCAAGATGCGAGCAAATGTGGAGGCCCACTGCAAATCCTGCCCAACGTGCCAGGCCAGCGGAAAGAGTGGGGGGAAGCGCAAGGCTCCGCTGCAACCCTTCCCAGTCGTCAGTACCCCTTTTGAGCGGGTAGGGATCGACATTGTGGGACCACTGGACCCCAAGACAGCCCAGGGCCACCGGTTCATCCTCGTCCTGGTGGATCATGCCACCCGTTACCTCGAAGCCATCCCTCTCCGCACCGTGACGGCCCCCGTGGTAGGCCGGGCCTTGATGGGGATCTTCTCCCGCGTGGGGTTCCCCCGCGAAGTCGTGAGTGATCGGGGTACGAACTTTATCTCCCGATACATGAGGTCCCTCTGGCAGCAGTGCGGAGTATCGTACAAGTTCACCACCCCGTACCACCCCCAAGGGAACGGCCTAGTCGAGCGCTTTAACAAGACACTGAAAGGAATGATCATGGGCCTCGCGGAACCCCTACGCCGGAGGTGGGACGTCCTCCTCCCATGCCTCCTGTTCGCCTACCGGGAGGTTCCCCAAAAATCCCTGGGGTTCAGCCCATTCGAACTGCTATATGGACACCCCGTCCGGGGACCCCTGAGCCTGGTCAAGGAGGGTTGGGAAACGACCCCCCGGGGGACCCCTCCGGATGTGTTCCGATACATCTTGGCGCTCCGCAACCAGACCCGGAAATTCAGAGAACTCGCAGAAGCGAACCTCGAGGCTAGTCAGGAAGAGATGAAGCGCTGGTATGACCAGAATGCTACGCTGGTCGAGTTTCAGCCGGGCCAACAAGTCTGGGTCATGGCCCCGGTGAAGCCTTGCGCCCTCCAAGATAAATGGACTGGACCCTTCAAGGTGGTCGAGCGGAAGAGCCAAGTCACCTATCTCATCGATGTGCAGTCCCCGCGGAACCCCCGCCGGGTTCTCCACATGAACCGCCTCAAACCCCACTTTGTAAGGACAGAATTGAGTTTGCTCCTGGCCACCGACGATGGGGCCGAAGAAGACACCGAGCCCCTTCCAGACCCCCTGGGGGCGGAAGAGACCGATGGTTCCGTGGAAGGGGTGAGACTATCAACCACCCTCACAGCCCAACAGTCTGCCGACTGCCGCCAGCTCCTAAAGCAGTTCGCGGACCTCTTCTCCCTAACCCCTGGGGTCACCAACTGGTGTGTCCACGACGTGAACACCGGCGACAGCCCGCCCATGAGACACCGGGCCTACCGGGTCCCTGATCTGGTCCAAACCAGCATCCAGACCGAGGTAGCGAAGATGCTGGCCCTCGGGGTGATTGAACCCTCCGACAGCCCCTGGGCCAGCCCGGTAGTCCTGGTTCCGAAAGCGGCTACCCCGGGTGTCGCCCCCGAACTGAGGTTTTGCGTGGACTACCGAGGACTCAATGCGGTCACCCGAGCGGACGCTCACCCTATCCCCCGTGCCGACGAGCTCATTGACCGCCTCGGGGCCGCTCGCTACCTCAGCACCTTCGACCTAACGAGTGGATACTGGCAGATTGCCCTCACCGAGGGAGCCAAGGAGCGCTCCGCCTTCTCCACCCCGGATGGGCACTACCGCTTTAGGGTGATGCCGTTTGGAATGAAGAATGCCCCGGCCACCTTCCAGCGGCTGGTGAACCGGGTCCTGTCCGGACTAGAGGGGTTCAGCGCAGCGTATCTCGACGATATAGCGGTATTTAGCTCCCAATGGACCGAACACCTCCAGCACCTCCGACAAGTCCTGCTGGCTCTGCGCCGGGCCGGCCTCACCATCAAAGCCAGCAAATGTCAAATTGGGCACGGCTCCGTAACCTATCTGGGGCACCAGGTGGGAAGCGGGCAGGTCGCCCCCCTCCAGCCAAAGATCGACGCCATCATGTCCTGGGAACCCCCCACGACCCAAACTGAAGTCCGGGCCTTCCTGGGCCTCACCGGGTACTACCGGAGGTTTATTAAGAACTATGGCAGCATCGCAGGCCCCCTCACAGAACTAACCTCCAAAAAACACCCCAAGAAAGTACAATGGACTCCCTCCTGCCAGAAGGCGTTCGACACCCTAAAAACCGCCATGTGTGCGGCTCCGGTGCTCAAAGCACCCGACTACGCCTCAGAACACGGCATCGGGGCAGTCCTCTCCCAGTTCGACGACAAGGGCATAGATCGGCCCATAGCCTTCATCAGCCGAAGGTTGCTGCCCCGAGAACAGCGGTGGAGCACAATTGAGAGAGAGACCTTTGCAGTAGTCTGGGCCCTCAAAAAGCTACGGCCCTACCTGTTCGTAACACCCTTCCGAGTACAAACGGATCACCGACCCCTGCAGTGGTTGATGCGAATGCGAGGGGAAAACCCCAAACTGCTACGCTGGTCCATCTCCCTCCAGGGGATGGACTTCACGGTGGAACATCGCCCCGGGACGGACCACGCCAACGCGGACGGCCTGTCCCGATTCTTCCGCTTCAGCGAGGAGAACTCCCAAGTGGATGGGTAGTTCTCCCCGCCTTTCAGCTGGGGGGGGCCCGTGTGAGACCGGCCTCGTGGCGTGGGTCCTCCTGACCAGCCAGCTACCCTGCAACCACGCCGAACCTCGATGTTACAGCCTCCCGGCCCCCGTGGGCCAGCCTCCCGAGAGCCGGCCAGATCCCCAACACGTATGCCCGGCTGAGGGAGGGCGAAACCCCCCCAAAACCAGACCGAGAGGCGCCGATCAGGTCACACCTCTGGTCTCTTCCCCGAGGGAGGTTCGATCGACCACCAGGCCCCCGGTGAGCAGGCGCATCACCCGCTGGGTGTCTGGAGTCCCTTCAGGACCCCCCTGAACAGATCAAAGGAGCAGAACCCCGACACACCGCCCCAGGCACCAGACCCCTCTCCACAAGGACTCCGGACTTCAAAGAGGAGGGGGAGTATAACAAGGGGTGCTGAAGGGATGGGAGAAAAGAGAAGACCTGGACTGACGAGAGCCTGCTGACGCTGTCGCGGCTCCTCGAACTCTGAAACATCTGAGCCCTGCTGACGCTGATGCGGCTCCCCGAACTCTGAATCATCTGAGCCCTGCTGACGCTGTTGCGGCTCCTCGAACACTGAACCCTCCGAGCCCTGCGGACGCTGTCGCGGCTCCTCGAACGGTGAACCATCCGAGCCCTGCAGACGCTGTCACGGCTCCTCGAACGCTGAACCATCCGAGCCCTGCTGACGCTGTCGCGGCTCCCCGAACCCTGAACCATCCGAGCCCTGCGGACGCTGTCGCGGCTCCTCGAACTCTGAAACATCTGAGCCCTGCTGACGCTGTCGCGGCTCCCCGAATTCTGATCCATCTGAGCCCTGCCGACGTCGCCGCGGCTCCTCGAACTACGAACCTCCGGTGCCTGCTGAGTGACTCGCGGCCCGCTCCTCCAAGAGAACCGGCAGAGATTGCCGAGAGAAGCAACACCCCCTCAGCTCGAGGATTGAGAGCTGTGCGGCGGGTACTCCGCAGAGACACTGATTCAAAGACTGTCCCGCTACCCCTTACCCCGCATCACGAGACCTCTGCCGCTTGTGGCACTAATTCTGCTCCTGCCTTCCGGATCATAAAGATCCCTAATAACCTATGATAAAATCTATTATCCTGCAATGAACTACTGTGTGGTGTCCCTCTATCTGAAAATAGTAGTGCAGCGTGTGCGATCCTAGGTACGAGACCCTTCCAGGAAGGGCCTCCCCGCTCTTGCTCGGCCGAACTCGAGGAGAGGTGGGCCTCCGGGTGGTCAGGAACGTATTCCGCAACATCCCGGGGGAAAGCTTTCCAACATTGGTGGCAGCGACAGGATCCGAGCCAACACCTAGAGATCGTGCAGTAGACGGCTAACGCACTACCCAGAAGAAATGGAAGGAGAAACTTCCCTAGGTGCCGCCGGCACCAACCCGAGCACGACATTCCGAGAGGACCAGTTGGAATCTTATACGCACCGAGAACTGAAACAATTTTGCAAAGACCTTGGAATCGCTACCACCGGACTAAGCACGAAAGAGGACTTCCAGGAAGCATTAAGAACCTGGGTCGAGGCGGGGACTCCCCAGACACAAACAGAAGGGGAGCCTCCTAACGAACCCCGAAGCAGCCCGGGGAGGAACGGCGCCCCCGAGGGGGGCCTATCCCCAGAGGAAATAGCGAACCGAGAAAGAGGTCGCAACCACGAACTAGAACTAGCAAAATTGAAAATCGAAGGAGAGATAAAGCTGGCCGAAAAGAAACTGGCGGTAGAACAGTTACGCCTACAAGGAGAACTTGAGGAAAAGAAACGACAAAGAGAACACGAAGAAAGAAAACTCCAGCTAGAGCATGAACGTAGCCTGAAGGAGATCGAGCTCAAGGCTAAGAATGCAGAAGTCAGACCCCCGGAAACCCGACCCCCTTCCGCCAACGTGGAACTAAAGGTCCACATCCCCAAAGATGTGGTGAAAGAATACTATAAGAACGACGACATCCAGCAATGGTTCAAAGCCTACGAAGTCGCCATGACCTCCCACCGAGTCCCGCAGAAAGACTGGGGGGCTGGGCTGTGGGGCCGGTTCCTAAGCGAGGGAAGAGATACCCTGCTGGACCTGCCTTCCACGGTAATGAACTCCTACAGTCACATGAAAGAGGTCCTAGTAGCCAGATATGGGCTCACCCCTGAAATGTACCGGCAACGGTTTAGAGACTGCAAGAAGATACCCGGTACCACCTGGGTGGAGTACGTGAACTTTTACAGCCGGACCTTGGACGGGTGGATCAAGGGCAGCAAGGTCTCCACCTTTGAGGAGCTGTTCGACCTGATCGCTTGGGAACACTTGGCCGCTAATTGCTTTGTAGAACTACGCCAGCACCTCCTGGACAGCAAACTCACAGACCCTCGAAAACTGGCCGTCGAGGCTGACCGGTGGGTAAACACCCGGGCCTCCCGGGGTACCGTGGGAGACTACGGCCGCCACAGTCAGGGCCCCCCCCGCCAGAGGGGCAGAGGGAATCAAGGCCGGCCAAGGGAACTTCCGGGGGGATCCCCACGCAGCCCCCCCAGAGGACAACCTCCACCCTTTCCAGTTCCACCTCCAGCCAGCACCGGGCCACCGGGGAGGCCGGGGCCTCGCGTGAGGATCACCTGTTTCCGCTGCCAACAGACCGGACACTATGCCAGCGACCCTCAATGTCCCATGTACCAGCGAACCGCCACAACAACTCCACTGGCTCGACAAATGGCCTCCGTAGCCCTGGGGGAAGAGATGGAAGACTCCGAAGAATGGGAACCCGCCGCCATGGCCTTGGTCTCCCTAGGGGACCGGGAGATGGTCCCCGGAGCGCCCCTGCCCGCTAACACGAAGAAGTACCGACAGCAGGTGAAGGTCAACGGTCACCGCGTCGAGGGCCTCCGGGACACGGGGGCGAGTGTCACGGCGGTTCATTGTCACCTGGTCTCCGAAGATCAGATCCTACCCGGCGCCTTTTGTCCCGTCATATCCTCAGACAATTCCGAGAGCCTCTGCCGGATGGCTCTGGTTCCCTTCGAATGGGGGGGAGTCACCGGCAAGTTAAAGGTGGCGGTACGAACCTCCCAGCCCGTGGACTGCCTCCTGGGCAACGACCTCGAGAATTCCCCGTGGGGACAAGTGGAACGAAGAGCCCATCTCGAGATGATGGGTCTACCCGAATGGGTATGCGCCACCACGCGCTCGATGACTCTCAGAGTGCCTTCCTCCGAGGAGGGGGAGGCCATGCCGCGGAGCACCGCCACCATCCCCGAGGTCCCAGATGCGCCACCCGAGGCCAACGACCCCCTTCCGGACGAAGCGACCGTTCCCGACGAGGGGTCCGTGCCTTCCGACCCCGAACCCCTGACCGAGCTCGAAGACCTGCCAGAAATGGCCCAGTGGCACTGCGAAGGAGGCCCCTCCCGAGAAGAATTCTGCCAAGAACAATCCACCTGCCCGTCCCTCATTGGACCCCGACAACAAGCCGAGGCCCAAGCAGCAGGCGACCAGACTGGCAACCACTGGGTATACTGGGAAAACGGCCTCCTGTACAGCGAACAGAAGTCGGCCGAGTTGGGATCGGCCCGAGTACTAGTGGTACCCCTGCGCTTCCGAAGTCTCCTCCTGAGCCTGGCCCACGATGTACCCCTGGCCGGACACTTAGGACAAGATAAGACCTACCAGCGACTCGTCACCCACTTCTATTGGCCCAAGATGCGAGCAAATGTGGAGGCCCACTGCAAATCCTGCCCAACGTGCCAGGCCAGCGGAAAGAGTGGGGGGAAGCACAAGGCTCCGCTGCAACCCTTCCCAGTCGTCAGTACCCCTTTTGAGCGGGTAGGGATCGACATCGTGGGACCACTGGACCCCAAGACAGCCCAGGGCCACCGGTTCATCCTCGTCCTGGTGGATCATGCCACCCGTTACCTCGAAGCCATCCCTCTCCGCACCGTGACGGCCCCCGTGGTAGGCCGGGCCTTGATGGGGATCTTCTCCCGCGTGGGGTTCCCCCGCGAAGTCGTGAGTGATCGGGGTACGAACTTTATCTCCCGATACATGAGGTCCCTCTGGCAGCAGTGCGGAGTATCGTACAAGGTCACCACCCCGTACCACCCCCAAGGGAACGGCCTAGTCGAGCGCTTTAACAAGACACTGAAAGGAATGATCATGGGCCTCGCGGAACCCCTATGCCGGAGGTGGGACGTCCTCCTCCCATGCCTCCTGTTCGCCTACCGGGAGGTTCCCCAAAAATCCCTGGGGTTCAGCCCATTCGAACTGCTATATGGACACCCCGTCCGGGGACCCCTGAGCCTGGTCAAGGAGGGTTGGGAAACGACCCCTCGGGGGACCCCTCCGGATGTGTTCCGATACATCTTGGCGCTCCGCAACCAGACCCGGAAATTCAGAGAACTCGCAGAAGCGAACCTCGAGGCTAGTCAGGAAGAGATGAAGCGCTGGTATGACCAGAATGCTACGCTGGTCGAGTTTCAGCCGGGCCAACAAGTCTGGGTAATGGCCCCGGTGAAGCCTTGCGCCCTCCAAGATAAATGGACTGGACCCTTCAAGGTGGTCGAGCGGAAGAGCCAAGTCACCTATCTCATCGATGTGCAGTCCCCGCGGAACCCCCGCCGGGTTCTCCACGTGAACCGCCTCAAACCCCACTTTGTAAGGACAGAATTGAGTTTGCTCCTGGCCACCGACGATGGGGCCAAAGAAGACACCAAGCCCCTTCCAGACCCCCTGGGGGCGGAAGAGACCGATGGTTCCGTGGAAGGGGTGAGACTATCAACGACCCTCACAGCCCAACAGTCTGCCGACTGCCGCCAGCTCCTAAAGCAGTTCGCGGACCTCTTCTCCCTAACCCCTGGGGTCACCAACTGGTGTGTCCACGACGTGAACACCGGCGACAGCCCGCCCGTGAGACACCGGGCCTACCGGGTCCCTGATCGGGTCCGAACCAGCATCCAGACCGAGGTAGCGAAGATGCTGGCCCTCGGGGTGATTGAAACCTCCGACAGCCCCTGGGCCAGCCCGGTAGTCCTGGTTCCGAAAGCGGCTACCCCGGGTGTCGTCCCGAACTGAGGTTTTGCGTGGACTACCGAGGACTCAATGCGGTCACCCGAGCGGACGCTCACCCTATCCCCCGTGCCGACGAGCTCATTGACCGCCTCGGGGCCGCTCGCTACCTCAGCACCTTCGACCTAACGAGTGGATACTGGCAGATTGCCCTCACCGAGGGAGCCAAGGAGCGCTCCGCCTTCTCCACCCCGGATGGGCACTACCGCTTTAGGGTGATGCCGTTTGGAATGAAGAATGCCCCGGCCACCTTCCAGCGGCTGGTGAACCGGGTCCTGTCCGGACTAGAGGGGTTCAGCGCAGCGTATCTCGACGATATAGCGGTATTTAGCTCCCAATGGACCGAACACCTCCAGCACCTCCGACAAGTCCTGCTGGCTCTGCGCCGGGCCGGCCTCACCATCAAAGCCAGCAAATGTCAAATTGGGCACGGCTCCGTAACCTATCTGGGGCACCAGGTGGGAAGCGGGAAGGTCGCCCCCCTCCAGCCAAAGATCGACGCCATCATGTCCTGGGAACCCCCCACGACCCAAACGGAAGTCCGGGCCTTCCTGGGCCTCACCGGGTACTACCGGAGGTTTATTAAGAACTATGGCAGCATCGCAGGCCCCCTCACAGAACTAACCTCCAAAAAACACCCCAAGAAAGTACAATGGACTCCCTCCTGCCAGAAGGCGTTCGACACCCTAAAAACCGCCATGTGTGCGGCTCCGGTGCTCAAAGCACCCGACTACGCCTCAGAACACGGCATCGGGGCAGTCCTCTCCCAGTTCGACGACAAGGGCATAGATCGGCCCATAGCCTTCATCAGCCGAAGGTTGCTGCCCCGAGAACAGCGGTGGAGCACAATTGAGAGAGAGACCTTCGCAGTAGTCTGGGCCCTCAAAAAGCTACGGCCCTACCTGTTCGGAACACCCTTCCGAGTACAAACGGATCACCGACCCCTGCAGTGGTTGATGCGAATGCGAGGGGAAAACCCCAAACTGCTATGCTGGTCCCTCTCCCTCCAGGGGATGGACTTCACGGTGGAACATCGCCCCGGGACGGACCACGCCAACGCGGACGGCCTGTCCCGATTCTTCCGCTTCAGCGAGGAGAACTCCCAAGTGGATGGGTAGTTCTCCCCGCCTTTCAGCTGGGGGGGGCCCGTGTGAGACCGGCCTCGTGGCGTGGGTCCTCCCGACCAGCCAGCTACCCTGCAACCACGCCAAACCTCGATGTTACAGCCTCCCGGCCCCTGTGGGCCAGCCTCCCGAGGGCCGGCCAGATCCCCAACACGCATGCCCGGCTGAGGGAGGGCGAAACCCCCCCAAAACCAGACCGAGAGGCGCCGATCAGGTCACACCTCTGGTCTCTTCCCCGAGGGAGGTTCGATCGACCACCAGGCCCCCGGTGAGCAGGCGCCTCACCCGCTGGGTGTCTGGAGTCCCTCCAGGACCCCCCTGAACAGATCAAAGGAGCAGAACCCCGACATACCGCCCCAGGCACCAGACCCCTCTCCACGAGGACTCCGGACTTCAAAGAGGAGGGGGAGTATAACAAGGGGTGCTGAATGATGGGAGAAAAGAGAAGACCTGGACTGACGAGAGCCTGCTGACGCTGTCGCGGCTCCTCGAACTCTGAAACATCTGAGCCCTGCTGACGCTGACGCGGCTCCCCGAACTCTGAATCATCTGAGCCCTGCTGACGCTGTTGCGGCTCCTCGAACACTGAACCCTCCGAGCCCTGCGGACGCTGTCGCGGCTCCTCGAACGCTGAACCATCCGAGCCCTGCGGACGCTGTCGCGGCTCCTCGAACGCTGAACCATCCGAGCCCTGCTGACGCTGTCGCGGCTCCCCGAACCCTGAACCATCCGAGCCCTGCGGACGCTGTCGCGGCTCCTCGAACTCTGAAACATCTGAGCCCTGCTGACGCTGTCGCGGCTCCCCGAATTCTGATCCATCTGAGCCCTGCCGACGTCGCCGCGGCTCCTCGAACTACGAACCTCCGGTGCCTGCTGAGTGACCCGCGGCCCGCTCCTCCAAGAGAACCGGCAGAGATTGCCGAGAGAAGCAACACCCCCTCAGCTCGAGGATTGAGAGCTGTGCAGCGGGTACTCCGCAGAGACACTGATTCAAAGACTGTCCCGCTACCCCTTACCCCGCATCACGAGACCTCTGCCGCTTGTGGCACTAATTCTGCTCCTGCCTTCCGGATCATAAAGATCCCTAATAACCTATGATAAAATCTATTATCCTGCAACGAACTACTGTGTGGTGTCCCTCTATCTGAAAATAGTAGTGCAGCGTGTGCGATCCTAGGTACGAGACCCTTCCAGGAAGGGCCTCCCCGCTCTTGCTCAGCCGAACTCGAGGAGAGGTGGGCCTCCGGGTGGTCAGGAACGTATTCCGCAACATCCCGGGGGAACGCTTTCCAACATACATCTTAGACACAACCTATTTCTCTATCATGTGTACAGCATAGCTCCAAGTTATGTAAGTAAGCTTAGTGTTTGCATCTCAATAACACATCCATATTGAATGTTCTTTCAACTTTTCGTAAAGCCTTAATCGGCAAAGTCGAGTCAAGGTTCAAAGGGTACCGACCTTTGAAAGCATTTGGTATGGCTTGAGGCGGAAGTGGTCTCTGATGGACAGATTCCACTTTAAGAATGACAGTGGCAGGCACATGAGAAATAATCCATCTAAACTTTAAGACATAGTAGACCGGGCACGAACCGCAGTTTTCTCATGTGCAAATAGTATTTTATTTTATTGTACGATTTTATAATTGTCTTTTTGTACTTATGGATTCTCAACGATCCGAATAAAGTTTCATTGAATTGAATTGACAGTGGCAGGCATTGGGGAGGAGACACTGGTTCAGGGGTGATAGCTGGCTAGCCTGATGTCTCTTTGTAGCATACTATTTCTTTAATTCTATTATTATTAGCTTTGTTTGTTGAATTTATAACAATACACATAGAGCTCCCTACATCTCAAGGCCGCTGTGGCCTGATTAAGCAGAAAAAATAGATACAAATAGCATTGCAGATTATGAGTGCCACTGCCAGTAATCACTAGAAAATAGCCATATTGTATGTCTAGGAAACTATGCTAGTTAAACAATTTATAACAATCCCTACTATCTTCCAACTCAAAGATACACCCCTTCATATTCTATATCATTTCCAGATGTACATGACATCAACATTCTATCACATAAGAAACTATTAATGACTACATCGATCTGCACCCTGACCTAAGTCCTTGTTGCATCGACGGGACAGATTTTGTGCTGTACGTCTATCACAGTATGCGAATACATTGTATCATAAAATGGCGCTGTCAAAAATAGAGAGCTGTATGTGTATGCGTTAATCAAAGAGCACAAGTACTATATGCTAGGCATGTATGCAATACTAGAGGCCGATCTAGACAAAACTCACCCTCACAACTCGCAATCAGTGTATTATGTGTGCAAAACCATGATTACGATCAGTCCTCTAGCATAATCGTCGACTTTTCGCTAGACAAATAAATGTGGTCTCGTTTCAGTTACACTGCTAACATAACATGCTTGAGTAAAAGTTAGTGTAACCGGTGCTCGTTCGTAGGCGACCTGTCCAGAAGTAAGCAACGCTCCAAAAATATAGCGCGAGAGACGAACTAAGCACTGTCCATCATGCCAGGTATGTGCACAGACACGGAAATTAATTAATTTTCTCAAATGGGGATTTTAGTTAAGGTTTCTTGATTTCACTGCGTTGCAAGACGATTACTGGCATTGTATTTGACATGCTGTGACCCAGATGGCATGGAGTGTCGACTGCTCCATTGAACCGAAAAGCATCAGAGCAGTTGCCTTGGTGAATTTTGGCTTTGGAACTTTTTGTTCAATATCCTAAATTATTTTTGCTCGCGTTTCCTTGGCTTGTGTCTAGTGAACGCCACCCCCCTCCCCCCAGGAGGTGTATTGTCTGAGCTGTTTACAGCTGATAAAACTATTGGGAAAAAGTAAATGTAGAAACGTAGGGCCAGATTCATCACTTACTCACGCAGCAGATGCAAATGCGCTGTGTGGAAAGGAGAGAGGAGGAGAGCGCCATGCAAATATGGCACTCCTCCCTAGCACCGGAACTGAAATCAGCTGCTGTGCACCAGGGAGACACCTTTGCGCCATACTGCAAGAGTGTCTCTGTGAGTCTAGCATGGGTTTTGTACTGGAAGGAAGCGTTCCAGTTCAAAATAATACCATGATCAGACTAACTGTAACTCTTGTCCCTCTTTGTATGTGTGCTGTACAGTGCAGCACATGTACAAAGTCGGAAAAGAAAGGATACATTAAGACATTTATCCTTTGTTCAGCCTACTTCAAAGGGAACAGTTTTCTGATGCAAACCCCTGTCTATTTTATTTAGTAAATCAGGTTTAGAGCCAGAACCCATGGATGGTTGCATTGGAACACCCATGATACGCCCCCTTGGTGCTAAGTAATGCAAAGCATATTAAGAAAAAGTGGGGGTTGGGCCCATAAGTCGCAACCTGGACTAGGCCCCTTTAAATGTATAAACAAATGCAGTGTCTTGGCGCCAAATTCTGTATCCCAATTAGAACATAAAGGACCAAACTCTAACTTTTTGATGGCCCTTGTGATTTATTTCTTCTTTCTTCTAGGATAATCTCAAAATTTATAGAACATTTCTCAATTGTCCTTTTGAAGGGCAAACTTTTTTTTAAGGTGGATGAACACGTGTGCGGCAACGTCCTGATTGGATTGCAACTGATTTACGAAAGCGTAATTTCATCTTGAGTACCTTTGGTCAGTTGGTGAAACGTGTGCTGCAGTACAGGCCCTCTTTGTCATGCCGTCATCTGTTCGCTGACACTACGATAGAGTACATATATGCCGCCCAAGCTCTGGGTAGCTGGGCTGCCACTCACATTTTGAACCAACTACTCAGCGAGGAAGGGGCTGGGCTGCCGCTCAGCGTTCACCTGACCAGCTTGGCTTGCGTAATCGCGAGTTAAAATTTAAAAAGACTCCGGATCAAATTTTCGTGATTGCTAAATTTTCGGCTGGCCTTTGTCTGACTTTTTCAATGTTTGCTGTGGTCATTATAAACGTTTGGGGTGTTTCAGAGTTACTAGATTTGTATATTGATCCAATTATCCTATAAGTTGTCATTGTTTTCTGGCAACAAATGCTTTGGGGGGGGGGGGTCTAACCAAGTTAAGCAGTGAAATCATGATGTGACATCACAGCGCATGACGTCACGTTGCGTGGCATCGTACGTGGCATCACTGGAAGAGACATCATTTGAAGTGACAAGATAGTAAAACGTCAGACGTTTATAGCGGAGCTGTCGTGAGTATATTTAAGTGCGTTAACAAATTTAACAAATGTGATTTCAGAATTGTGTACATGCCGACATTTTAGAGCAGGCATGTGGGAGATAAAAAAAAAATATTTGGGAGAATGTATTTTCCCCACTGACTTATATTAAAGCTAAATCGGGTCTATTGGTATGTATTAGTGACATTCGGCATTTCCTTTTTGAAAGTTTAATAAGAGTTCTAAACTTTGTTTTTGTTTGCACTATGTAAAACTGCTAAAAATAAAATGTCGAAGCCTTTCACATGCTCATTTTCTCCCCTTCAAGAATTAAGAACAAATCGTTGACCTTTGATGTCAGCGGTAGTGCTTGGAGGGGGAGATTGGAGGGTACATGACAGGGATCAATTAGTTTTACAAAATGCTGAATCGAGTTTCTGCATGCAGGAATCGAGAGGCGGGAAGCTAGCCTTGAAATCTGTAGTATCACCGGAATCAGGAGGGTTAGCATGTATGGCAGTGCTTTCCAAACTTTTCAAGTTGGTGACACACTTTTTAGACATCCATAATTTCGCGACACAGTAATTCAGTCTGATAATTAGACGCTCATGTGCATTGGAAAAATGCCAGTCTCCGGCAGCATAACCCTGACACCCCGTGACCTGGCATGGTCACAGGAGCTGCAGCAGAAGTTAAAACCTTAAGTCACAAAGACCAGGTCAGTCGACATGCTCAGTGCGCAGCTGACAAATATGTTTTATGGGACAAGTAATTTGAGCAACTTTTGCGGCTATGATTTGTGTGACAAAATATTTCACTTCCGGAATACGGTAACAATAAGGTATTCAATGTAGCTTAACAGCAGATGAGTGACACTTGGCAGGGCTGCTCCGGTTCTATCAAGGGCGGGGAAGAACCGTTAGCAAACGTCAGTTTGGACCCCAACATGCGTTACTTTCATTGGCGTACCTAGCCCAGCCTGCAATAGGGACGGGGGTCCTTCCTCGGTTGGACAGGAGGCTGACGGGGCCTCCACACTACTGTGTGCCTTCCTTATCATGTCAAGTTTGATTAAAATATTTGTAATAACTTGGAAAAAAAAACCACACACAAGCATGAGCAGTGCATTTTATACTTCAACCTCAGCTACCTACGGAAGGGAGAACTGCAGTGCGATACTGTTCCTCTTCCACCTTTTGCTTTTGCAGGAACAGATACTGCATCACTAACATGTGCAGTACCGTCCTGCATGATGAATAGACCATGTCTCGTCGTCATTGCGTGACACACTCACACATGGCAGCCGACACAGTAACATGTCGCGACACAGAGTTTGGAAAGCTCTGATGTATTGGGTTGTGTCAAAAAAGTGGCGCAACCCCGATGCAAAATCGGGATCTCTCCTAATACATTTTTATTTCTTTAACTCTGCCACAAAGAAATTGGCATCAAGGAGAAACATGGCAGTAGTTCTGTTCTGATTGATTGGTTACAAAGTCTGTATTTTAAAATAACTTATGGGGTTAAGGCACCTGCTGCAGAGATCTGTTTTTTGTGCCTAGTAAATCTCAGGGAATAATAATAATGGTAAGATAACTGGAGGTGAGCGATGAAGGACGTGATTCCTACACCTTGTAACCCTCAGTGTCTTATGTAACACATCTTGTACATTGATTGGTACACTTGCAAGATTTATTGCCAATTTATAATCTGTATATTACATAAAGTGCTCTGGCACCCTGCATTGGGCCGAGTAGCACTATAAAAGAAATAAAATAGTGGTATTTAAATTATTTGTGTAAATGCTGGGACAGACCAACACACCTGACATAGGTAAATGGTGCACTTAGCACTTTGTTGTAGCGGCATAGCCAATAGGTCTCGCCTTTGGGACCTTATAAGTGTTTAGCCATGCAACAGTTGATGTTGTTGCACCAAGGATATTGAGCGGCATAACTAAATACTTATAAGGCCCCAAAGGCGAGACCTATTGGTTATGCCAATGCTTGTTTATTTTGAACTGTAATGAATAGAATTTATAGATTTTGTTCTTCAAAGAGTGAGAGATTTTCCCTGTCCATATTTTTATATCTATCATTTTCAGGTCTTGTGTTAGACAAGTCGTTTTCATTTTACTAAAATTATAAGTATGATATACTTACCAGGTCTTTCAGACAGCCCTCTTCATCCATTGGTCTGTTATTGTGTTATTCATGTTTTTCTTCCACAGCAGGTTTTCCCACACTGTGGGTCGTGACCTACTCGTATTTATACAGCTATTGGCCATGCTGCTCCTTTTCTGTATAAAGGAAGCTTGCATAGCTGATGACTGTGTCATGCCTGCTTTGCATCAGGAAATCTTGAAGTGAAGCTTTTGTGTGAAGGAAACTTTGCACTTGACATGGCCTGTTTCTACTTTTGTTGCTGCAGCCCGTTGTAAGTTTTAAAGTGACTCGTATGCATTCACCGCAACTTTGATTTTAGCACTCAGAGAAATGAAAGCGGGTGATAGAATAAAAACGTTGTTGACAAGTCAAAGTGAAATGAGTGGAGATAAAATCCAATATCAGCACGATTAGAAAGAAGCAGAAATAAAGTGAAATACATGAACAGTTAATGAGCTAGCAATGGAAAATAACAAAGGGATTAAAAAGAGAATGAGAGGGGCAGACAGGAACTCTAGAGTGAATAAGAGAAAGGTTGGAGGATGGGAAAGGGAGCATGAGCTAGAGACCAAGATAGAGCAGAAGGCGAACAGAGGATCAGAGAGGGCTGGAGATTTCCAGTGTACAATGAATAAGGAGGTAAGACACAACAGGTGCAGTGTTATTGGAATGAGTGTTGAGATGGCATGAGAAAAGTCAATGTAAAACTAATAAAATGGAAGAGTAATGTTGCATGACGCAGGAACTTATGTGTGGCTGAATATTAGCAAAGGTAAGAGTTAAACAGGTAAATATTAAGTGGAAGCCTTATTAGGAAAACTGGAATATGCATGTCGGGAAAGAGGCTAAGAACCATAGGAAACTGAAGGGATAAGAGTCAGAAAATAAAAAGGTGGAGACAGAAAAGTGGATGGGTACAGTAGTGAGAATATTACATAGGTAAAGATTGAACTGAAAGTGGGATTGAGTTGGGGTGCTGAGACAGTGACCCGTATAAAGCTGGAGGCAAGAAGACTAAATAATTAGTGGTCAGAGTTTGGGATGAATGTGAAAGTGGATGGTCTAGTGGTTAGATGGTGTGAGGTGTGCCGGTCAAGAAGCAAATGGATGAATTGAGATCAGAATAAGAGGTGGAGTTGGGAATCAAACCGAGAGAAGTGAAAGAAATACAGGTAGGGATAGAGATGGTGGAAATAGAGATCAGAGACAAACTGGAAGATAGAGAGTGAACAAATGAGAGGTAGAGATGTGAGGGAGCATGATATAAGAGCAAATATGAGAGGCAGACCTGAGGGGGAAACTGGGAAAGAGAAGAGCTGAACAGGGAAGTGTGGGGATGAGAATCAGAGGAAGTGGTAGAGTTGAGAACCCTGATGGGATGTTCTGGTTGGACTAGATATAGTGAACTAGTACTACAGAATTGTTGTATTTACTTTTATTTATTTGTATATGTATAAAGTGCTAACTAGATACAATTGCTTTCAGAGCCCTTGACATAAGAAGAGTTACATAACCTAACCATTTTAGGAAAACTTTATTACATTTGATAAGGACACTTTGCAAGTGAGATTTATAGCTTAGTAGAGTCATACTGTAACCTGAGAGGACTGTGAGCAGCATTGCCAGCACCCCCACATTTAAATTATTACTCTCTACTGAAGAAGGACAAACATCCTGAAACACACACACCTAGAGATACACAGCACTGGCAGCACCAACAATGATGAATACTAAAGACTTATAACTGAAGTGAGTGTTATCGTGCACTGCATTTACCACAATGCATCTGGGTGAATTGTGTGCTGGTGTGCCAGGCAGTGTGTTTCCTGCCCCTTATTTTGATTGGCTCCTAGTAGAGTTATAGGTTATAACAGGGCATTTGAGGCAGATAGCATGAGATTACAGGTCAAAAGCAGTTGGATGTGGACGTACATATGTGGATATATTCTGTTCCTTGCCTAGGCAGGATTCTACATTGCCACAGAGCCACCAACCAATCCTCACCAGTTTCACCTACTAGCCATATTGTCAGTCTCAAGGTGATCTGTGCTTGGTTTCAGAGGAGCCACACCTCGCATTGCAGTGGTTCCAAGCCAATTTTTGATCTAGAATCTGATATGTCATTGTATTTTCATATCAATATTGCTAAGCGTGAAAAAAATAAGAGACAATATGGGAGCTGTGGAAATGCTGCTATTTTAACTACCAACATGGCTGCCACTGTTGATACAGATGATAATGATCCTATTTAAACTAAGAACTAGGACTCTTGTCATAATTATTCAAACCCAAACATGGTGCCACCTTGAGAGTGAGGAAATGCAGGGCTAGATGGAATAAGGAGTTGATTGCCAGGTCCACTGTGGGGTGCCCACCAACTGACTCAACATTCACCTTTTGTAGGTGGGAGCAGTAGAGATTCTGCAGGATGCCACTCGTCTGGCCACAAGACGCGGCATTAGAATGTCTCCTCATGTGATGCTCTATAGGATGGTCCGATCTACCTCTCCAAAGTTGGCAATGGGATGCTTGGCCATCTCTGCTCAAGGTAGGTGATCTCCTGAGATAGTGTGTTGGAAGAGAACCTAGCCCACCACTCCCAACCAGGGTATAACACTGGCACAGAATTTGGCTGCAAAGAGCGACATTGGATGTGTCTCAGAGAGGAGCCTACAACATCTATAGTTTGCTCCAGGCACCATCGAAGGCACAGTGGTGCCAGCACACTAACTCGGTTGGTGTTAAGGGCAGGGATCGTCATGAAGCAAGACCTGTTTTTCATCTTTCTTCTTAGCGGATCGCAGGACAATTTAACAGGAATTCTTTCTTTGAAAGCAGGTAAGAGGTAGACTCTGACATATGGAAGGGAATACGATTGAAAGGACATGTCACAAGGTGTAGTGGTGCTTTATTGATGCATTATTCAATAGCACAAAGAAATCATTATTGCCTACTGCCATCTTTGAAATTTTCATAACCGTGTATGTGTAAATAGAAAGGTATTGGTAGAGTGTGAACCTAGTTGAAAAGCAACAAAACATCGACCAGGGATTGTCTATTAGTAGAAATCATGAACATTTACAAGGCAGAATGTTCAAGGGGTAATTGATTCCTATCATGTCTGGAGGTAGGGTTAGCTGAGATTTTTTATTTTAAGCTCCTTTCCAAAGTTTAGGAGGGTTGGAGCAGCTCTGATATTAATAAGAATGTTGGTCCAGCTTTTGGGTGGATGTATGCTGAAGGTCTTCTTTTTGGTATCTTTTATATTGAGTTTCTTAGTTTCCAGTCTGGCGATGTTCTGGCTCCCAGTATGGCCATGTTTCTGTGGGGTAGTTAATTTCTCGACCAGATATCCAGGGGTGCAATTTCTGTTGGGTGTTTACTTTATGCAGCCGGTCCTGAAGACGTTGTGGGCTTTAAGAGTGAGCCGGTTTAGTTCCTTTAGTCTTGCAGTCATGTGGTTGAACTTCTTTTTGATGAGACAGGCTAGGGGCTTGTATGATGCTTTTCAGGGGCTCATTATGGGGCTGGGCAGAGTGTTAAGCACTGTTGTCTCTAGCCATGTCAGAGAATGTTGTGGGATGGACTGTTGTTTTGAAGTTAATTTGGTGTAGGAAACATTTCACTTCGTTCAGGACGGATAGCTGGTAACAAGCTGTCACATTTTTCTTGGTAATGTGTTCTTTGAAGGAGCGGTCTGTGTTTAGGGTGAATCTAAGGGATTTTGTGTCTGCTGTCAGCTGGGGGTGGGAGATGGGGGAGGCGTCTAGGATCATTCCAGATAGCCAGGCCTGAATCAGTAGTTGTTTGGAACTGGTTGGAAAACACAATGAATTCTGTCTTCATCGGATTGAGATGCAGGTAGGGGATTTTCTACCTTATCAAACGTTGTGAGGTACGTTTGAGTCTCTGGATAACATGAGCTGTGGAGATTTACACTTAGAGTTAGTTGTCAGTTTATTGACCCATATTGATGCTGCTGTCAATGAGTGACAAAAGTGACGCAACGGCGGCACTTAAGTGTCGCAAGGGGCTTGTAAATCTGCCCCTCAGTGTTCTTATTAGGTGCACACTTGTCTGAAAAACACACACAAAATTTACTGATGGAGAGAAATAGGATGGTAGCAGTATTGCAATGTTTAATGAACTAGTCTTTGGCTCAGTCTTTAAAACCTGATTGTGTTGTAATGAACCAGAACCATCAGGTAAGTTGGAAAGGCTTTTATTCATATACAGCCTGAGCCACCAAGCAGAGCAGCTAGCAGGAACACAGGAAAGACACCAACTGACAAAGTTGGAATTCCTGACACAGAGCTCTCGCGCAGTGAGATTCAGGATCGTGGACATTCCATAAACAAGCACTGAATACTACATTGGTCTTCCCTAAAACAAAACAAGAAAATATTAAGCCAAACAGGATGCGATAAGGAAACACAAGAGAAAAAAAAAGAGGAAGAGAGAGAGAGAAAATAGAAAATGAAAATAGAAAAAAACAAGAAAACAGAACAAGAGAAAAGTGTAAATATAAAGAAAGATAACAAAAGCGAGCTAGAAGCAAGCTAATAATTATAACCAACTATTTTCTATAACGAAGAGGAACATTCTTAGCTCGAGCGCTGCGCCTCAAGGTACGCTGGCCCGCACAATCTGAATCAAAATCTGGAATTGCAACCCCATTGTTACTACTCCCACTACCACCAGCATCCATTTCAAGAGAACGATTTTTCACAAGAAAGCACATGTTCCACCACTGTCCGTTTTCTAGTTTAACAGAATCCCCTTTCAGATCTACAACTTTTACAGGAGAGCCAAACTTTGAAGACCCCTTCCTCAAATGTACAGGTTTCTTCACATGGACCATATCACCCAAACATATCTCAACTTCTTTGACCTTCTTCGTGGAATCAAAGTAAGTTTTCTGCTTACTCTGAATCAACTCACCACGACTTCTGACACTAATATCCGACCACTGTTTCCCTTTGATCCATTTGCTCATCCACCTAGGACAGGGGTACTCACAAACTTTCTCTTGGGGGCCAAATTTACAGTGTGGTTTGTGGCCGAGGGCCGCACCTTGGGGGCGGGGTCATTGGGGGAGGGGGCGGGGCTAGAGCAACAAAAAAAACTGTGACCATGAGGTGGAACACAGGTCCCTGCAGCGGACACCTTCGTCCACTGAGCCACCGGACCCGGCATACACATATCTCTCTCTCTCCCTCTCTCTATCTCCCTCCCTCCCTCCTCCGTCTCCCTCCGTCCTCCGTCTCTCTCCCTCCTCCGTCTCCCTCCCTCTCCCTCCGTCTCCCTCCCTCCTCCATCTCCCTCCCTCATCCATCTCCCTTCCTCCTCCGTCTCCCTCCCTCTCTCCCTCTATCGTCTCTCTCCCTCTCCATCTCTCTCCATCTCCCCCTCTCTGTCTCCCTCTCTCTCTGTCTCCCTCCCTCTCTGTCTCCCTCCCCCTCTCTCCCTCTCCCTCCCTCTCTCCCTCTCCTTCCCTCTGCGTCTCTCTCCGTCTCCCTCCGTCCTCTGTCTCCCTCCGTCCTCCGTCTCCCTCCCTCTCCCTCCGTCCTCCGTCTCCCTCCCTCCTCCGTCTCCCTCCCTCTCTCTGTCTCTCTCCCTCCCTCCCTGTCTCTCTCCCTCCCTCCCCGTCTCCCTCCCTCTCCCCGTCTCCCTCTCTCTCTCCGTCTCCCTCTCTCTCTGTCGCCCTCCCTCTCCGTCTCCCTCTCCGTCTCCTTCTCCGTCTGTCTCTTTGCCTCTCTGTCTGTCTCTGCCTCTATCTGTCTGTCCCTGTCTCTGCCTATCTGTCTCTGTCTGTCCCTGTCTCTGTTAGTCTCTATCTCTATCTGTCTCTGTCTGTTTCTGTCTCTCCCTACTGCCCTCTGTCACCCTCTGTCCCCTTACCCGACTCTCACACCCTGCTGTTCTCTTGTCATTCTTTGTCACCTCTCCCCCCCCGGTCCCAACCCCCCCCCTCCCTCCGCTTGTGTGGCAGCTGAGACAGCTTCCCTTCCAGGGCACACACACAGCCCAACCCAAGTACTTCACAGGTCTTTAAGAGACCATTTGCATGATAACGAGGCTTTGTTGTATTTGACCTCTTAGCGCCCCAGCAGCTCCACTCGGACTATCGCTTGAATCCCCGGGCCCCCACAGAGCAGAGTCTGTGTTTGCTGACACTATTAAAAAAAACAAAAAACACCGGTACGATGTCTGAAAGGTCCGCGGGCCGTACTATGAGTACCCCTGACCTAGGACAAAAGGCAGTGGCCGCTCTCCGACCACGTAACAATTCAAAAGGTGACACACCAGTTGTTGAATGTGGAGTGGTGCAATAAAACCAGAGCATGCTTCTCACAGAATTAATTACAACACACTTATTAGCAAGAGCCCACTGTATACACTCTCCAAATACCCTGTTCATACGTTCTACTAGACCATTGGTCTGAGGGTGATACAGTGAACTCTTGAGGTGCTTGACTCCACAAGTGTGCAATGAATCTTCCACCTCACTCCCAACAAACTGGGTGCCATTGTCCGTCACTAAGAATTCAGGAAAGCCTTCCTTTAGGAACACCTCATTGAGAATCTCAACCACAGTTCTTGAAGACACTTCTCTCACAAACTTGACCTCTGGCCACTTGGAATAGTAGTCCATGAGAACCAAGGCAAACTTCGAAGAAGCGTCAAGGGCATAGAAAGGACCAACAATGTCAAGCCCTTATTTCACCCATGGTGCGGACGGCAATTCAATAGGAGAAAGGGTAGGAGTACGCAACTTGTCAGCCTTGTCACAATTGGCACAGATTACACAGAACTTTATGATATCATCAACCTCCCTGTCCATAGAAGGCCACCAAAAAGAGAGGCGCACTCTTTTCTTTGTCATAGTGGCACCTAAATGGCCTTCATGTGCATGTTTAACTAGGACAGATCTCAAAGAAAGGGAACAAGTCTGACACTGAAAGGAACATTCCTAAGTTTATGCTTAACAGACGTAGCATTATCTTTCACTATAATCCTGTGTTGGAACTCCTTAATCTTGCCTAGCTCCCCAGAAAATACATGAGGGAACTGATTGACCAAACACTCAATGTCAGAATTGTCTCTTACAGCAAGAACCTGTTCAGTGGTACCAGGTTTGAGCACCTTCCCAAACAAGCCCTGGTGAAACCATGCTAAAATGTTCAACCCTTTGTGAGCTACATACAATTTCCCCACAGTTCTTCTCCCTTTGAATTCCATAACCTCTTTGATATAACCTGACAGGTTTATCTCTCGCCCTTCATAAGAAACAGCTTTGCGATCAGGGAAAAGTAAGGGTCTATCTATCATGGAGAAGCAAGCCCCAGCCCCAGAGTCCACCAGTAGCTTAAGCATACGATCTCCCACTAAGATTTCGACATAAGGATCCTTACACATTTCGGGATTACCAACAGTAACCCCATCACCATGTACTACCATGACCATGTCACTGAGATCTCTAGCAACGGATTCCTCATCAACACAAGGCATTCCCCCATCGACAACACACTTAACAGAATTTGGTTGGTAAGTTGTTCTTCCCTTATTAGCCTGGCAGACTTTAGCAAAATGACCATTCTTGTTGCACAGTCTACAAGTCACAAATCTAGCCAGACACCTTTTGCCTTTCATGTGATTTCTGTATCCACATTTGTTGCAAACGTTACCCTGAGGAAGAAAAACGTTCTGTCTTTCTACAAGATTAGAACGGGGTTTGTCAGAAGACTTGACGTCTTTATCTTTTTTGTCTTTCACTTTAACTGCAGCAATGGCTTCATAACTCTTATTTTCCAGTTCCTTGGCTGACAATACAGAAGTCTCAATACTTTTTGCCACCCTGATAGCTTCTTCGAGACTGGGATTTCCCATGGAAAGAAGTTTTTGTTTAATAGACTTGTCAGTACAGTGGCAGATGAATTGATCGCGCACTAGTTGGTCGGCAACATTTTCCAACTGACATTCCGCTATTAGTCTCCTCAAAGCAGTGATATAGCTATCAACATCTTCCCTTGCGTTTTGCGTGCGCAAAAAGAATTTATGACGGAGAACAACAATACTGGGTTGCACGTCAAATCTTATTTGGAGCCTTTTAACTGTATCCTGATACTCATCAAGAATGTTCTCACTATCAGTGACAAGAGGAGGAAGGTGATTCAGTATAGCTCTTCCCTCAAAACATAATGAGTGTAAAAGCAGATACTTTCTGCGTTCAGCTCTGAACCTGATGGCACCAATTGCCCCTAAATAAGTCTCAAACCCATCAAACCATTGTTTCCACTTGATGGGTGGCTCACCTGGCGTTTCAAGGAATGGTGGAGGAGGACTGACAGCTTGCATGTTTGACGAAACAAGGTAAACAAAAGCACAGAGAAAAGAAGAAATAAAACGTAAAATATACATGATGTGTGCTGCCTACTGCACAAGAAACAGCACACAGACTCCTCACTGCAGAATATTTTTATAAATGTTCGTAAATTGAATTCACTGCACAGTTACTTCTCTTTTCTCATGAAAATATTTGCTGAGACTCAAGAGGTATGCAAAAAGTAAAGGTCACCTGCAGTCTTTATCCTTGTTTGCCTCAATCAGGACATGTACAAAAGGCAGGTCACCTGCAGTCTTTATCCTTGTTTGCCTCAATCAGGACATGTACAAAAGGCAAAGATTACCTACAGTCCTTATCCTTGTTTGCCTCGCAAAAAGAAACAAAAAGAATTAACTAGGCAAAGGTACCTGCAGTCTTTGTCCTTGATTTTATGTCAAGACAGGAGGCTAGCATTATGCATTATACTTTTATTTCCCACTTCTGAAAGCTCATGGAATCTTTTATAACATCACAATCCAAAAAGAACTTTCAAAATCATAAATAACATGAGGCCACCATCTTCCTCCTCTTTTGTTTGCTGCTTCTGAGCAGATAAGTATTCTATATGGAATTAATTATTTAATATAGAGTCTATTAGATTGATGGATGTTGAGGAATGTTGTGGAAACCCAATTTATGGGTGTGTATTTGATGAGTATTATGGTTAGTATAATTTATTTGGTGAAGATATAAAAGTATAGAAGTATAAAAGCAAAATAACAAAATAAGGAAAGAATTAAATTAGGTTTTTTTTTTTCTAAACATTAATATTTTTGAAAGATTAGATTTGGGTTAAATTGAGAGCGCGAGTGCGAGGACGAGTTTACAATGAAATTTATTTAAAATACGAGCATATTAGAGAATTATTAGTGTTTCAAAGAATAAGTACATTTTCAGTAAATAAATGCGTTTGAGTGCAAGCGCGGTAGCGAAGGAATCACACGCGCATAATAACTGAAGTGCTATGTAATTTTGAACACCGTGTCTTCATTTGAAGGTTAACGGTAATGCGAGAGGGCTCGAGGAAAGAGCTGAGGAAATGTACGATGACACGTTCACGCGTGAGGCGTGAACGCTGATTCGATATCGGTGAGGTTGAATTTTAAAGGGAGTAGAGCTTGTTTTAGACGCGAGGGTAGTTTTCTAAGGGAATTAGCTCTTCAAGGCTGGTTACCATAGAAACGAGTGTATAGACATCACGTCGAGGGAGAGATCGGGGAGAGTGATTAGAGTCTATTGAGAGGAAATTTTGAAGAGAAATAAAAGGAAATTCTTAAAGGAAAATATAGTTTGGAAGGCTTTTTAAAAGAGAGGAGACCGGGAGAGGAGAATCGGACCTTTGCTGCTGGTCCCTTGTTTAAACTGCACCCTGCACTTTAGCCCCAGTCCCTGGAGGGGCTTGAAAGTCCTCGCGGCGGTCCCGCGACGCAGGAGACCGGGAGAGGAGAATCGGACCTTTGCTGCTGGTCCCTTGTTTAAACTGCACCCTGCACTTTAGCCCCAGCCCCTGGAGGGGCTTGAAAGTCCTCGCGGCGGTCACGCGACGCGGGACGCGCGCGGGTGATGACCGGGTGACGACCGGGCCAAGACAGGCCCGTCTTAGCCCGTCAGAGACCGATAGAGGCCAGGCTGGGCCACGGCTCTTTCATCATCACACTAAGGTACTGTGACACGGTGATAATCTTAACGAAGAGGAAACCTGAAAAGGATTTTGTAGACACTTGCCATGATCTGACGTTACTTAGTTGTAAGGAAAGTAACGTGGGGCACAAAGCGCTCTGAGAAGTGTTGATAACAGTTATTTTTATCCCTTGTTCTTTACCATAGTCTTGGCACTATATTCTATTCCTGGTATATGTGATTTTATTGTGATATAGTCAGTATGGGTAAGAGAAAAATGGCGAGCATTCAAAATAAAAAGCTAGCTAAATCAGGGGAACATACCCGTCAGTCCCTACTTAACTATTTAACTGGAGCTGTAGGTGCCATAGAACGGCAGATCACAACAGTGGAAGAGGCCTTAAAACCTGGAGCCGACGAGGGCGCTTTAGATTTAGTGGAAGTTAGTTCTAATCAACCGGTGGCTCAGAGAAGTATATCGGGCATAAATGGATGTGTGGTGAACATTTCAGATCATTTGTCAGGTAGTGAGCAGGAGTATGATGTGCAACAACAAACCCCGAATAAGCGCGCCAGGAATCCTGATAACTGTCCCAGTACTTGTGAGAACCCAGGCCCTCTAATTGAGAGGTCCTCCCCTAAAACCCGTAAAATGGCCCCTAAAAGTGTAAAGTCCACACCAGTCAATAAAACAGAAATCTGGGAAAAATCATTAACTAGCTCTAACATGCGTACACAGAGTGAGGTTGAAAAGTTAAAAGTAAAATTGAATGCTCTGGATTTATTAATTAGAGAGAGTCTAAGTAGCTTGACTACTAGAATAGGCACTATGGAGGCAACTTTAGCTAAATGCTTGGACTTACTTAAGCCCCCAGTGCCTGAGGATAATGTGTGTACCTGCCCTAATGAGCAACCACGACCATCAAATTAATATCACAAAGCCAAACAACACCAGCTCTGTTACAGTTACCCATAACATATTAAGATATAGGCCACCTAATATAACTCAACAAACTTCTCTTGTTAATACTGAGGTTCAACCACCCACTACTTCATCAGCTGTGATCATGCCCACTTCGATTCCAACACCATTAAATCCTAATCGTGTGCATGTGAATCAGAGGATACGACACACCACTCACTTGGACTTACCGCCAGCTACTGCACCCTATGTAGTAGTGTTAGTCAACGTTCCCACATTAGTAGATGGGACGTTAGAATTCTGGGAGACTTTAAGGAACAAGTCCTTACAGTGGCTAGGTTCCAAGACGGGACTAACTGAGAACTTATTTAATGAGTTTAAGATGGTAAGGAGAGTGGGATGGTTAGGCAGAGGCCCTAAAAAACTCCCAGGGGAATGTGTAGTGCTGTCATTTAAAACCCCCAACTTAGTAAAATTGATACTGAGTATAATTGGAGATAATCCCACGGGCGGTCCATGCATTAGTCTAGTTTCTGTAGGCTACTTTTACCAACCTATGTACAGCAACAATGCCAGGACCAACTGGGAAAATCATACTCCACTTTATAGGAGACAGTTCAATATTCCCACTCGTAACAGCTTCGACAGACTTAACAATCTCGAAGCGGTTGATTGACTGAGATCAGAGAACTCCACTCAAGCTGCAAAATCTAGTGGGCTGGATGTTTCTTGTAATATGGGACCATCAATAACCAGATCCAGTGACGCAATAACCCTACCACCAGCCCAAGTAATTGCGGTAACCACAGTGCCTCCTAACCCTACAACCTTAGATACGGAGGATGTCTTGACACACACCCCCATATCCCAAAGTGCATATATTCATTTGCAGGCGGAGGGAGGCGAGGGAGGGAATGGTTGTAAAGCCAGGAAAGTTAAATGCCCGATTATGTTTTGGAATGTGGCTGGTTTAAAATCAAAAGTGACCAATAGTGTATGGATTGATTATGTATGTAATTATGAGATATTTAGCTTGCAAGAAACATGGGCTGAGGAGCCAATCCATATGAGTGGTTATAAAACATTTCACACCCCAGCAGTAAGATCGATCCACGGTAGAGCGAAGGGGGGTCTCTGCACCTATATTTCTAACCATCTAAAAACGAAAAAAGTTGAACTAGTTGTTAGCAATCGATACTATCAAATCATTAGTATACACAGAGATCAGGTAACATGTGTGATGATACAGAAGGGGTATGGGAGCACACTGCTACCTCCCAGCACAGTTCGCCCCTTTGCATCCTGGTACATGCAGTTCAATTTAAATGCTTACTTGAAATTTTGCAGAGTGTCTCACCAAAGTTGGTGCAGGTTAGTGCTGTTAATCTCTAGACACATGTGTTTCTGGATTTCATCCTTCTTCAGTAGAGATAAAACGAAATTCTTCTGGGGTTTGCTGAGAAAGCTGCCACAATCCTCTCAGGTCTCTGTACCTCTCCCTGGCGCACAGGTGCCTCCCATGAGCTCGTCAGCCCAGTGGCTCAAGGGAGCCTTTTTGAAACAGAAGGGGTATGGGAGCACACTGCTACCTCCCAGCACAGTTCGCCCCTTTGCATCCTGGTACATGCAGTTCAATTTAAATGCTTACTTGAAATTTTGCAGAATGTCTCACCAAAGTTGGTGCAGGTTAGTGCTGTTAATCTCTAGACACATGTGTTTCTGGATTTCATCCTTCTTCAGTAGAGATAAAACGAAATTCTTCTGGAGTTTGCTGAGAAAGCTGCCAAAATCCTCTCAGGTCTCTGTACCTCTCCCTGGCGCATAGGTGCCTCCCATGAGCTCGTCAGCCCAGTGGCTCAAGGGAGCCTTTTTGAAACAGAAGGGGTATGGGAGCACACTGCTACCTCCCAGCACAGTTCGCCCCTTTGCATCCTGGTACATGCAGTTCAATTTAAATGCTTACTTGAAATTTTGCAGAGTGTCTCACCAAAGTTGGTGCAGGTTAGTGCTGTTAATCTCTAGACACATGTGTTTCTGGATTTCATCCTTCTTCAGTAGAGATAAAACGAAATTCTTCTGGGGTTTGCTGAGAAAGCTGTCACAATCCTCTCAGGTCTCTGTACCTCTCCCTGGCGCACAGGTGCCTCCCATGAGCTCGTCAGCCCAGTGGCTCAAGGGAGCCTTTTTGAAACAGAAGGGGTATGGGAGCACACTGCTACCTCCCAGCACAGTTCGCTCCTTTGCATCCTGGTACATGCAGTTCAATTTAAATGCTTACTTGAAATTTTGCAGAGTGTCTCACCAAAGTTGGTGCAGGTTAGTGCTGTTAATCTCTAGACACATGTGTTTCTGGATTTCATCCTTCTTCAGTAGAGATAAAACCAAATTCTTCTGGGGTTTGCTGAGAAAGCTGCCACAATCCTCTCAGGTCTCTGTACCTCTCCCTGGCGCACTGGTGCCTCCCATGAGCTCGTCAGCCCAGTGGCTCAAGGGAGCCTTTTTGAAACAGAAGGGGTATGGGAGCACACTGCTACCTCCCAGCACAGTTCGCCACTTTGCATCCTGGTACATGCAGTTCAATTTAAATGCTTACTTGAAATTGTGCAGAGTGTCTCACCAAAGTTGGTGCAGGTTGGTGCTGTTAATCTCTAGACACATGTGTTTCTGGATTTCATCCTTCTTCAGTAGAGATAAAACGAAATTCTTCTGGGGTTTGCTGAGAAAGCTGCCACAATGCTCTCAGGTCTCTGTACCTCTCCCTGGCGCACAGGTGCCTCCCATGAGCTCGTCAGCCCAGTGGCTCAAGGGAGCCTTTTTGAAACAGAAGGGGTATGGGAGCACACTGCTACCTCCCAGCACAGTTCGCCCCTTTGCATCCTGGTACATGCAGTTCAATTTAAATGCTTACTTGAAATTTTGCAGAGTGTCTCACCAAAGTTGGTGCAGGTTAGTGCTGTTAATCTCTAGACACATGTGTTTCTGGATTTCATCCTTCTTCAGTAGAGATAAAACGAAATTCTTCTGGGGTTTGCTGAGAAAGCTGCCACAATCCTCTCAGGTCTCTGTACCTCTCCCTGGCGCACAGGTGCCTCCCATGAGCTCGTCAGCCCAGTGGCTCAAGGGAGCCTTTTTGAAACAGAAGGGGTATGGGAGCACACTGCTACCTCCCAGCACAGTTCGCCCCTTTGCATCCTGGTACATGCAGTTCAATTTAAATGCTTACTTGAAATTTTGCAGAGTGTCTCACCAAAGTTGGTGCAGGTTAGTGCTGTTAATCTCTAGACACATGTGTTTCTGGATTTCATCCTTCTTCAGTAGAGATAAAACGAAATTCTTCTGGGGTTTGCTGAGAAAGCTGCCACAATCCTCTCAGGTCTCTGTACCTCTCCCTGGCGCACAGGTGCCTCCCATGAGCTCGTCAGCCCAGTGGCTCAAGGGAGCCTTTTTGAAACAGAAGGGGTATGGGAGCACACTGCTACCTCCCAGCACAGTTTGCCCCTTTGCATCCTGGTACATGCAGTTCAATTTAAATGCTTACTTGAAATTTTGCAGAGTGTCTCACCAAAGGTGGTGCAGGTTAGTGTTGTTAATCTCTAGACACATGTGTTTCTGGATTTCATCCTTCTTCAGTAGAGATAAAACGAAATTCTTCTGGGGTTTGCTGAGAAAGCTGCCACAATCCTCTCAGGTCTCTGTACCTCTCCCTGGCGCAGAGGTGCCTCCCATGAGCATGTGTGATGATATTGAACTTTTATAACAATGCCCCTTCAGAATTGTTGGAGGGAATTCTGAGAAATTTAAATAGAGAAGTGAACAATTTGCAAACTTATCCAAGTGAAGATGTTTTTGTTATATGGGGCGGGAATTTCAACTGTTCTCTATGTCAAAATGGTGATAAGGGGGTTTGTGGTATTACTTATGGAAAATATACCAGTTTTCCACACTTTCTGCACACATCATATGGAGATCTTTTGAATGACATCATGTTTTCATGCGATATGGGGTTTGCTAACAACTTATGTTCACCAGCGGTCCAATTTAGCCCGACTTTTAATGGATGAGGCACTTTCTCTACAATAGATTTTATTCTGATATCTAGTAGATATCGCTCCCGTATTAAGAACTTTACTACCCACGATATCGCCTTAAGCGATCATTTTCCATTAAGTATTGACATCATGATGTATAAACAAGATTTTAACACGAAAGGTAAATCTACGCAGTTCCTGAAGAATATTACTTTGAGTCGGCAAAATGGGTATGCATTGAAATGGGCAAAACTGGACCCAGAGGAGTTTGTCACTAAATTAATGATGAGATGTAAAAATATGTTCTATGATTGTCTTGATGAAAATTCTTCTCATCCATTAATTATAGAGAGCTTCCTAGCCATCTCAAATAAAATCAAAGAAACGTTGTGGGTAAATGTAAAAAGGAATAATAATCATAGCGAAGGGTGGTTTGATTCCAAATGCACCAAGGCCTACACTAAACTTTAATACGCATTAAAGGCCAGAGAGCAGGACCAGGACCTTATTAGGGAAGCCAGAAGAAATTATAAGTGGACATTAAACGCAAGGAAGAAAAAGTTAAAAGAGGAAGCCTGGAATGCCCTACATGAGGCATCGATCGACCGAGACTCTGCTGCATTTTGGAAGGCGGTTAATGCGCCATTTTGTGTTGAAAAAGATAAAGCTACTATAGAGATCGCTATATCAGAATTAGAGTGGGTATCACACTACTCAAAGCTTTATACAAATCAAACATTAGTTGACCAGGGAACTTCGGATACTGAGCTTGACTTAGAGTCTCCCCCTACTTTCCAAAAATTTACATTGGATTGTACTCTGTGCGAGGTTAATGTGGCTATAACTGCTAGCCAGGGCGGTAAGGCTCCGGGACCGGATATTGATGGAGCAGGGTTTTTATTTTAAAACCGAATACCTGTTTCATTTTCGCATGTTATAACTAAAAGTACTACTGATTAATTATTAATTATTAAAAGTTTGTCAAATGTTGTCTAACCAACCTTATTAACAAAAGAATTACACGTGGGAATGCTATTGCATGGCTAAAATAATAAGTGAACTAAGTTGGTGAGCAAACTGACAGAAATCGATGTTGCTTATGTGAAGTTATTGTGTTTGCGCTTATAATTAATATGCATTAATGGCTTTTGATGTCGCAAATGGCTAGATAAATACACACACATAAGGGTATTAGCAGGGGAATAACACTGTATAATCATTTCCGTGCAGTAATTCTGTTTTATGTTTATTTTCACTTAAGTTGTCTAATGTGGCCTACCACAAGATGGCTACCACCCGCAGCCTGCATTCGAGTAGATGGAAATTTTACAAAAAGGCTTCGCTCTGCCTGTGACCTTGCACCTCCGATGAACTGAAAAGCCATGAGCATGACGACAAGTCCAGGTAATCTGCCCAGAGCCCCTGGAAGATGGAGATGTTGCAATTTTGAAATATTGACTTCATGAACTTGTAATGATCCCACCATTTGATACAAATTTATCCAGTAGAGACATCCGTAGATGTCATGGACATTCAATTTTGCTATTCATTATTTGGGACAATCTATGTGTGAGAAAATCTCGCACAATATCGAAAATGTACCAAGATGACATTATTTCCGCCATTCATCCGTTCTGAACAAAGAATTGTAACTTTATAGAATGTCAATTTTAGTATAAATAATAGTAGGCTAGAGAGGTCTAGCGCCACTTCTTCCCGAGCTGACGATCCGAGGTCCCTATGCTGACGGAGAGGATGATGACTCTACATGACGGCAGGAAACTAATTCTTCTACAGAGGATCGGTTCTGACTTAGGATCTGACATTTAGACAGAATAGGTAAATATGAGAGAAATGAATTTGCATTTAATTGGCTTTTCTTACAATTTTAGATAAACAAATAATTCTGTTTGAATTTCTGTGTCGGGTGATTATTTCTGGTCATGTTTATTGAATTTATTGTGTATTCTTTGAAATGTTTTTCGCTAGATTTTTAAGCAACTAAGCAGATGCCATTGACCTCAAAGTACAGGCAGATTGGATAGGTATTAAAAGGTGTGTTTCCCCTTATACATGGCACGGATAAGAGTGGTAGGATGAATGTTGGTGTAATGGGCCCCACCAGCGTGTGATGTGTGTATGCGTGTGTGACTGTGAGACCGCTCCGTCCGTGGAAGTAGAGGGGATTCGGAAGCTCCGATCTGCACCAGTTTCTTGGTAGCAGAATGATGGTTTGCTATTGTCTTGGTCTGGCGAAATTGCGTGTATATAGGCTTGTTGATTATTGATTGAAATTTGTACTAACACTATATGTTGGAGTCATGTTGAGTTTTATGTATTGTGAACGACTTCTGGGACGTAAGGAGTCGGTGACAGTTCCGTAGTAGAGCAGAGGGAGTGTTGCTCTCGGAAAAAGGCGGGATTGTTGGCCCTGTATGCAGACAGGGGAAAAAGTGTGACAATTGAAGTTGCGTGTCGCATTGTCTGGGTTCGATGAGGTAGCATCGCCGTGTGTTGCCATTAGAAACTTATTTTCTGTGTGAGAAAAGTGTGTATGATAGCGAAGGTTATCTGTGAAACTCTGGTCTTAGGTCTCAGGGATCCGTATGGCATTCCGTTAAAGCTTACCACTGGAGAGGTAATAGGTATTCTCTGAGTTTGTTAGAAGGACAGGGCAGAGGTAAGCGCTGCTTTGTTAACGTGTGATATAATTCTGTAGTAGGACAGACTGTTCGCTGTTCTCGGGAAAGACAGAATTCTGTGTGAATGTACTACATTTTCTGGTGTGAAAGTGCGTGAATGAGAAGGCATTCTGGTTAATTGTGAAACTCTTAGGAGCATTCCGGAGGAAAACAGTTAATTGATGCTTGTTAGAAGGGTAAAGTAGAGGGATGTGCTACTTTATCAACGGAAGTAACGATTCTGTAGTAGGGCAGAGGTAAGCGCTGCTCTCGGGAAAGGCAGAATTCTCGTGGGAAAGGTCTTTTGCTGTTCTGTGGCTAGCGAAGCAGACAATGGAGATGTTTGTATGTTGTAACTAACAGACTCGTAGAAGTTGAAACAAAAGTAGTCTTGTAAAGGAGGGGTAGACGAGAGACAGGAGACAGGAGCAGAAGCGACTGCAGCGACTGCTGACGACAGGGAGACCGCGCTGTGATTGGACAGTGGGTTAGAACAGTGGAAGCACGGTGATTGGAGTGCTAGTGTACGCCGCGCTAGGATTGGGAGACATACAGGGTGACGTAGACGCTCCAGGATTGGTGCGTTAGTGTGAGTCGCGCTGGGATTTGCGGACTGAGTCAGTGACGTAGACGCTCCAGGATTGGTGCGTTAGTGTGAGTCGCGCTGCAATTGGACAAGAGATCGTACAGTTGTAGAAAGAGCAAACAGCTTAGGGAAAATAAGGAAAATGTACTACCAGGCTGAGGAAAAGAAGAAGAAATCCTTGCTAAGTAAAGTAAAGAACTGGTCGACAAGGATAAAGATATAGTGACTAGGGAAGGACAGTTATTGCCCCCGATAAGAACCCCGGCATCCTTCATGGTTGCGAAGTATGGGTATCATACCTGTATTTGGTTAGATAACTGGGTGAAGTATACAAAGGATGATGGAGTGTTAGCGTTCCCGGAACATGGTTCATTTAATCTGGCCATACTGAGGAACTTACGGGAGCAGATGATGAATCTAGAGCCTAGGCCAACGCAGTTTGAGGCACTGACTGAATGGGAAGATCAAATGCATGAACGAGAAAAGCAGAGGGGTGGGGGTAGCTACAGATACATGTTTGGGCGAAAATATGATCGCGAAACCCATCATGACAGGATGAGAAGGTGGCGTGATGCCAGTATGACCGAGGGATTATATCCTGTGAGAACGGCAGAGGAATCAGGAGGGAGAAAATGTACAGAGAAAGAACATAATGTAGAACCCAGGAGATATGGGGCAAATGAGTCTGATGATGATGTCTTAGAGGACATGCTCTATAAAAGACCACCCCCGCATAAACGAGAACCTGAGGTAGGAACAGCAGTGACCCTGATGAGAGACACCCTGCGGATTATTAAGACAGAGGGTACCACCCCTGGGTTGAAAAGCAGTTGTTCTCTGGTGGAAAGAGAAAGAGAGAGAGATAGAGAGAGAGAGAAAGATAGAGAGAGAGAAAGAGAGAGAGAAAGAGAGAGAGAGAGAGAGAGAGAGAGAGAAAGAGAGAGAGAGAAAGAGAGATAGAAAGAGAGAATGAACTTGAGGATGAAAAGACCAGAGAACTAGCAAGAACTACCTTTGAACTGACAGAGAAAATGAGAGAACTGACTAAAAATCTTGAGGCCGTTACAGTGCCTGTGACAATAGGCCCGGTTATGCCGATTTTTGACAAGCAGAGGACGGGCGAAAGTGGTCTGACGGTACCATATGTGGGCAATAGATTGATTGGTCCTCCGGAGCAGGCAGAAATGAGAGCAGGAGAAACACAGTGGAGAACAGGAGAAAATCAGTGGAGACATACCATATGTGGAGGAGAATTGAGTGTGCGGACTAACTCGAGTTTGAATTCTGGATGTGTGGAAGGGAACAGAGGATCAATTTTAGAACCGCAAAGAGTGACAGAACCAGGGGGTGCAGAAAAATCTGTGATAACTGCTGAAGATTTGAATGATTGGCTGAAAACTTTACAAAGAAAAGAAAAGGAGTCACAGGGAATTGATGTAGCTAGGCTACGTATGGAGATGGAAGAGATGATAGTAGGAACAATCCCTACAGAAACACTGAAGAATTATCAGGAAGGGGAGATCCTCTTCCTTTGCAAGAGTATCACATGGAGAGCAAAGAACATACATGACAGGTTGAAAGGAATAGCCAGTGACTTGGGAATTGACATGGATAAGGTAAAAGCTTTACAAAAGCCTTACAGAGTGGATTTTTCAGATAAGGACATTGAGAATCTGAACAATGCAGGCCGAACAGGACAGATTAAGGAAATGATTGCCTTGCTGAAGAAATGGGGAGATGTAGAAAGATGGAAAGACAGATGGTACCGAAAGCGAGAGGATGGGGCAGATAGAACTTACTCGGCATTCCCCCTGAAAGAAAAAGAGAAGGCAGTGACAGCTTACCCCATGAGAGAGATTCCAGGAGGTGGGTACGTACATGTCCCATGGACCAGACAGGATATTTTATCATTTACAAATGATTTCCCTCGACTAAGGGAAAAGCCCGTTGAGTGGTACAGACAGGTCGACAGATTCGTAAAGATGTCAAAAGTACTGTGGATTGACCTGAATAGTCTGTTTGATATAATTGTACCAGCAGACCTGTGGGCAGAATGTAAAATAGTCATAGACTGGCCCACTAAGGAATACCCGAGAGATCCGAAAACAGGAGCTCCAGACCCGGAGGTAATGAAGAAGTATGAGCAGGTTATGGCCTTCTTGAAAAATAAAGTACCCCCCAAGGAAACGGACTGGGTTAAAATAGATCGAACACACCAAGAATTGAAAGAATCAGTCCATGCTTACTATGAAAGACTGATACTAGCTTTTAAGCAGTTCCGTGGAGATGAACACCAGGGTGAGAAGGACCTGAGTCATTTTGTGTATAGATTTGTGTATGGTTTGCGACCTGAAATCAGTGAAATGATACGGCAGCACACCGTAGACTGGCAGAGTAAGAAGATTGATGAGATTCTGAGACATGCAAAATACTTCAGTGATGAGATTGAGGCAAAGCAGAGGAAGCTAAAAGAAAAGGCAATGTGGGCACAGGTGAAAGTTGCAGAAAGACAGGAAGCTCAGTTGGTTGAACAGGCAAATAACCCAGGAAATAAACCAAGGTTTGGTCCAGGAAAAGGAAAGGGGAACATCGAGGAAGCCCTGAAAAAGTTTCCATGCCACAACTGTGGAAAATTAGGGCACTGGAAATCCGAGTGTAAGAATCCACCGTCTACTAATGATGATAATCCATCATTGAACTCACAGGTGCAGAGTGAGGGGTGTGGTCAGCATCGGCAACAGCAGAAGGCTGATAAGCAGCAGAATCAGGTGCCAAAACCACCCTTGCCACAGAGAAGAAGATCTCAGAAGTACAGCCAAGAGTCGGGATTCTACGATGAAGAGCAGGTAATCAAACAAAAACGCGCAAGCGCAGTTTCTCAGTACTGGCTGAAGAATGAGGGAAGTGATTCCGAGGGAGACTTCTGACGTTGCCGAAGAGAGGAAGAAGAGTGCGTACTTGGCGCAACTCTAGAAATAGACCAGGCAGGGCCTTTTGTAGATGGAAAAATTAATGGCGAAAGTGTCACTTTTCTAGTTGACACAGGGGCCACGAGATCAACTGTCAGGTCAGCTGATATAAAGAATCTTCCTCTCTCGGATGAAGCTATCCAAGTAGTTGGTGTGTCCAACACACAGATTAAAACTCTACTTACTGAACCAGTAAGGGTTAGAATAGGGAAATTTTCAGACATGCACTGATTCGTGGTGTGTGACACCAGTCCTGTGAACTTGCTAGGCAGGGATCTGCTGTGCAAGATGAATTGCACTATTTTCTGTACTCTAGATGGAATAACCTTTGAGACACCTGATGAGGATGTTCTATACAGAATGACCATGGATAACAGAGAATGTGAGGCTTTGGGAACATATGCAATATTTAATCCAGATGCATTACCCCCAGAGTTGAAACAGACAGTGAAAGCAGCAGTTTGGGATTTTACTGGAGAAGATGTGGGTCTGATGAGAAATGTAGATCCAGTAAAGATTACTGTAAAAGAGGGAGTGGTTTACCCAAACATACCGCAATACAGATTGACACCTGAAATAATTGAAGGAATAACACCCATAATCGAAAAAATGATTCAGCAGGGGGTGTTAAGAGAAATATTGAGCAGCCCATGTAATTCGCCAATAATGGGACTGAAGAAACCTAATGGAAAGTTCAGAATAGTACAGGATTTGAGAACAATTAACAAGATTGTTGTGCCATGTTGTCCTATTGTGCCAAATCCATCAGTGATTTTGTATCAGATTCCCCATGATGCAGAATGGTATACGGTAATTGATTTGTGTCATGCTTTCTTTTCAATCCCATTGCATCATGACAGCCAGCCAATAATTTCTTTTAGATTTGGAGAACGGATTTTGGCATGGTGCCGAATTCCACAGGGGTATACAGAGAGCCCTTCAATATTTAATCAATTGCTAAAGAAATCTCTGGAAAGTCTGACAATGCCTGAAAATTTGGTCTTGGTCCAGTATATTGATGACCTACTTGTGGCATCAAAAACACGTGAAGCTTGTGAAGTAGACACCATTACATTACTGAATCACTTGGCAGATGGAGGGTTAAAAGTATCTCCAGCCAAATTGCAGTTCTGTAAGAAAGAAGTCCAGTATCTGGGACATAATATTGAGAAAGGCCTGAGAAAAGTGACCATTGACAGGATCAAAATCATTAGAGGAATGAGAGCCCCAATGACACAAAGAGAAGTGAGAAGGTTCCTGGGAATGGTGGGTTACTGTCGTCAGTGGATAAGTAACTTTTCCCTGATTGCCAAACCATTGATTAAATTGACCAAAAGTGAGGTGAAAGACCCATTGGAACTAAACCCAGAAGAAATGGCTGCATTCAGAGAGTTAAAAGACAGACTATGTGAAGCTCCTGCCCTAGGAATGCCTGACTATGAAAAGGAATTTGAGCTGTATTGTAGTGAGAGAAATGGATGTGCACTTTCAGTGTTCATCCAGAAACATGGACGTCTGAGGAGGCCAATTGCCTATTTCTCAGCAACTCTTGACCCAGTAGCTGTGGGTTTACCAGGTTGCCTGAAAGCAGTAGCTGCTACCTGCAAAAGTCTGGAACAAAGTGAGGGAATCATAATGGGATACCCTGTACGGGTATTTGTACCTCATGATGTGGCAATCCTTTTAACAAGGAGCCGGACACAGTTCATGTCTCATAGTCGGCTGACTAAATATGAGAAAGTCATTCTTGGTGCAACCAATGTAAGCCTGGAGAGATGCGTGAATGTGAATCCAGCGACACTGTTGCCTGATGCTGAATGTGTGGGAGTGAGAAATGACGTTGATCATGACTGCCTGGATGTACTTGATTACTGTACATAGCCAAGGCCAGACATAAGAGATCTGCCACTGCCTGAAAGTGATCATGTGTTGTTTGTGGATGGATCTTGTCTGAGAACAGATGAAGGAGTGTTGAGTGCTGCATATGCTGTGTGCAAAGTCTCGGAAGTTGTGGAAGCATCACCCTTGAAAGGAGTTAAATCCGCTCAGGTGGCAGAATTGGTGGCACTGACTAAAGCATGCAAGATTGGGAGAAGTGTGAGAGTGACTGTGATGACTGACAGCCAGTATGGCTTCGGAGTTGTCCATGATTTTGGCCAGCTATGGCTACAAAGAGGTTTCCTGACCTCAAGTGGAACTCCCATAAAGAATGCTGAAGTGGTTGGAAAACTGCTAGAGGCGATACAGCTGCCTAAAGAACTAGCAGTTGTAAAATGTGCTGCTCATGGTCATGGTGATGATTTTGTAACTGTGGGAAACAATTTCGCCAATGACATAGCACAATACTGTGCAAGAAACAATCACTCAATTAACAGGAGTAAAGAGCGAGAAATGTCTTCTTGTTCCTTAATGTTTACTAATGAGGTGGGAACATGGGAGGAAGTAAAACAGCTTCAGGATGAGGCAGGAGATGAATAAATGAGAGATTGGGTGAAAGCAGGTTGTGCACCTAGAGAGAAAGATCATGTGTGGGTCTATAGGGATGGAAGACCAGTCATGCCAAATAGCATGCTATCAACAATGGCAAGGATGTATCATGGCCAAGGACACCTGGGGAGGGATGCTATGATAAGAGCCTTTAAGCAAACCTGGTACAGTCCAAAGTTTAGACTGATAGCAGAAAGTCTCTGCCAGAGATGTCTGATATGTCAGCAAATCAATCCTGGAAAGAAAACAGTGGTGAGCCTAGGAACAATAGGCAGGGAGGGCGGACCCTTCACAATAATACAGATAGACTTCATTGAAATGCCCCCAGTCAACAGATTGAGGTATGTTCTGGTGGTGGTCTGTTTGTTCGCCAGGTGGGTGGAGGCGTATCCAACAAGAAGAAATGATGGGATAACAGTGGCCAAATTACTGTTAAGAGAGTTCATCCCAAGGTACGGGTTCCCAGTAACCATTGAATCAGACAGAGGAGGACATTTTTATAATGAAATCATGAGTCTAATTTGTGAAGCATTGAGTGTACAGCAGAAGTTACATTGTGCTTATCGACCAGAGGCTTCTGGGGTGGTTGAACAAATGAATGGTACCATCAAAAACAGAATTGGCAAAATGTGCTTAGCCACAGGAATGAAATGGCCCGATGTCTTGCCTCTAGTCCTGATGACCATTAGGTCTACTCCAGACAGAACGACAGGTTTGAGTCCACATGAAATTATCATGGGACGTGCAATGAGACATGCATATGTACCAGTCAACAAGTTGATGACAATAACTGATGACATGATTTTGGATTACTGTAAAGGCCTGGCTGACGCAGTTCATTCTGTGTTTCACCAGGTTGGAGAAGACGCCACCACATTTGAAAAGAAACCAGCCAATGATCTGAGCCCAGGGGACTGGGTAAGGATAAAAGTCCACAGAAGAAGGAATTGCCTGGTTCCAAGGTGGGGAAGGCCAAGACAAGTCATCTTGACCACCACGACTGCTGTGAAGTGTGCTGGAGTGACAAATTGGATACATGCAAGTCACACACTGAGAGTTCCAAACCCAAGAGATGGTACTGGAAAGGAATACTTTGAAGAATCAGATTCCAGTGATGATGCAGACAGTGAGACAGTAAGAAGGAAAAAGAATCCTGAAAGTGGGGAAAGTGAGTCAAGGGAAATTTTCATCCCACCAGAAGAGGTTCTGAAGAGAACAGTGCAAACGGCAGAAGCAAGTTCAGACTCAGAAGAATTACCTGAGGTTCCAATTGACAGTGACCAACACAAAAAGAAAGAAAGAAAAGAAAAGAACATTCCAACAGAAGAGACACCTGAATCACAAGGGAAAATTGGACAAGTTCCACCTGAGATAAATATTGAAGAAAAAGGGACAGACAAAGACAGTGAGGGACAGATTGTGGAAAAATCCCGAGGAGGTGTAGGGAACATCAACAACAAGCTAGGTGAAGGGACAAGTAGACAGCAAGAAGATTGCGTGTCGGAGACCCGAGGAGGGACAGAAGTAGGGAAATCTCAATTGGTGGAAAAAGAGACTGTTGGAGAAAAGGAAGTTTTTGGGGAAAAGAAAACTGTTAATGAACAAGAGGCAACAGAGACAGAGTCTGAGGAAAGTGACAATGAGATACATGGAGGACGAGTTCTGAGAAAGAGAACTTGGCTTGGAGAAAGAAACAATAAAGAGGGAAAACAAAAGAGAAATGCTAAAGGTGATCTCTGGCCAAATAAGATAAAGAGATTAAGTTACAGACTGACACGAGTTGACTCTTCGAAAGCTGAACAAGTGAACGAAGTGTCAAGTCAAAATCCAACCAAAGAAGAAGAAACAAAGATACCTGAGAGAACTAAAAGAATAAGGAAACCAAACCAGAGGTACAAGTCACCGGAATGGACGTATGTGGCACTGCCTGAACAAGGAGAAGAGGCCGACAGCCAAGGAAGTCCAGAGGAGGCTTTTCTGAAGGAGGTTGCTGAAGAAGAAGCTGTGGGAATCCTGAGAGTTATCTTGTCCGACATTGGAGAAGAGACGGATGTTCAGGATCTGATACAGTTTGATGATGATGAAGAGACAGTGAAAAGTGATGAAAATCCAAATTGAGTAAATCCAAGGAAAATCACTTGGAGAAGAGAAGAAAAAGAAATACTAAAAAAGTAGTTTGTAATAATCTGTTGGGTACTTGCGGCCCTTAAAAGTTCAGTAGAGGAGTAGAAGAGGCTAAGTCAAAAGACACAGTCAAATTAACAAAATGGCTACCACTGAGAATAAAAGTAGATGTACCTTTCTGAAAAGATGGTGCAAAATGTGCTGCTGCTGTACAGGTTTATTAATGTTGCTTTGGAGCGTGCTTGCTCTATTGATTTCATTTAGAGTCACTATAGACACTTTAGAAGGTCATACTGAGAACAAAACTAATATAGGGAAAAGTTCACAGAAAATAGTACTGACTAGAACTAGCAATATACATATACATAAGGATAGGTCAATTAATGATTTTTCTAGCAATGTTTTTTCTAAATTGTTGTATGAGTACGTAAAGACAATGGAAGTAAGGGATTGCTACGTCTGCATGCAATTACCTGCCTCTGTTTCGGAAGGAGTGACTTATCATCATATTCCGGCTACGTGTGGAATTTCCTGTAGTGTGCTGATTAGTATATTTTATCAGTTAGGGGAAATTGGATTATAATATGTCTAATGTAGATAATATTCTTGGGCAACTGCCTATGAATAAAGCACTGAATCCTGCAAAAGAAGCTAACACTTTAGGAGAGATTTTTTTAGAAACCAAAGAATTAACATCAGAATATGTTTTTAGAAATAATTTAACTTGCAGTTTGAAAGGAGAAGAGAAGAATTTTCTAGACATGGTTGAGAGAAGAAGATTGAACATGCACAAGAAAGCAGAAGGGCATAAAATGAGTGACACAATGTGGGATATTGAGAAAGAAAAGCAGTTGAAAAATGGAGCCAGTCCAACTATGGCTATAGATGCCCCACAGAAAGGAAAACTGTGCATTACCAGGAAGAGATCCCAGTATGATTATTATTTCATAGGGACTAGTGAGTGCCATGATACATACTTTATTGCAACCGGATGGGGATTTAGAGGAGGAGAAGATCCAGTTTTCCCGGGAGTGTATTATATTTGTGGGAACAAGGCTTATTATCGTTTGCCTGACCATTGGTTTGGTACATGTTATGTTGGCCTGGTCTTTCCAAAGATTTTTCACATGGATAGAGTTGATGCTGAACATTCTAACACATTAACACGCTATAGAAGAGAAACATGGACAGAAATTGTAGGAGATATTTTTGGAGCTTTAATTCCAGCAGTGGGAATTTCTTTGAATGCATTTGGCATTCGGAAGCTGTCAACAGTGGTGGATCGCTTGTCAACAAGCACCGCTGGAGGCTTTCTTTTGGTTAATACAGAAATGGTTGCTTTGCGTGCTATGGCGATGCAAAATCGACTTGCCCTTGACATTCTTTTGGCAAAAGAGGGTGCAGTCTGTGGAATGCTGAAAGTTCAACATTGTTGCACTTACATTCCTGACGAAAGTAAAGATCTAAAGGTTTATATCAAAAATATTACTGATTTGCATGAAGAATTAGTACCACTGGAAGCTGAAAGTATCTGGACTAGAATGGCTAATAAGATGATTGCTATTAAGAACTTTATAGCTAAAATAGGTAGTACCATTTTTGGTGAGATGTTATTTCCATTGACCTGTGTAATTGTTGCATTATTGATCCTTAGATTAGGATGTATGTGTTGTAGATTTAGAAGAAATAAAAAGAAAATCACAAAAGAAAATGTTAAAAAGAGACAAAAGAAACCAGAAAGAGATCCACAAGAAATAGAATTAGAAGAGCTAAGAGAAAGTATGTATATAGAAACTAAAAGGGAAGATGAGATGGAAACAAGGGTTTAAAACATGAACAAGAAGATATTTTGAATTCTTCCAAAAGGGGAAACTAAATTGATTTTTGGGGTTTTGATTTTTGTGGTGATTAGATATCACCAAAGGGGGGATTGATGGAGCAGGGTTTTTACTTTAAAACCGAATACCTGTTTCATTTTCGCATGTTATAACTAAAAGTACTACTGATTAATTATTAATTATTAAAAGTTTGTCAAATGTTGTCTAACCAACCTTATTAACAAAGGAATTACACGTGGGAATGCTATTGCATGGCTAAAATAATAAGTGAACTAAGTTGGTGAGCAAACTGACAGAAATCGATGTTGCTTATGTGAAGTTATTGTGTTTGCGCTTATAATTAATATGCATTAATGGCTTTTGATGTCGCAAATGGCTAGATAAATACACACACATAAGGGTATTATCAGGGGAATAACACTGTATAATCATTTCCGTGCAGTAATTCTGTTTTATGTTTATTTTCACTTAAGTTGTCTAATGTGGCCTACCACAAGATGGCTACCACCCGCAGCCTGCATTCGAGTAGATGGACATTTTACAAAAAGGCTTCGCTCTGCCTGTGACCTTGCACCTCCGATGAACTGAAAAGCCATGAGCATGATGACAAGTCCAGGAAATCTGCCAAGAGCCCCTGGAAGATGGAGATGTTGCAATTTTGAAATATTGACTTCATGAACTTGTAATGATCCCACCATTTGATACAAATTTATCCAGTAGAGACATCCGTAGATGTATCGAATTAGTCATGGACATTCAATTTTGCTATTCATTATTTGGGACAATCTATGTGTGAGAAAATCTCGCACAATATCGAAAATGTACCAAGATGACATTATTTCCGCCATTCATCCGTTCTGAACAAAGAATTGTAACTTTATAGAATGTCAATTTTAGTATAAATAATAGTAGGCTAGAGAGGTCTAGCGCCACTTCTTCCCGAGCTGATGATCCGTGGTCCCTATGCTGACGGAGAGGACGATGACTCTACATGATGGCAGGAAACTCTAATTCTTCTACAGAGGACCGGTTCTGACTTAGGATCTGACATTTAGACAGAATAGGTAAATATGAGAGAAATGAATTTGCATTTAATTGGCTTTTCTTACAATTTTAGATAAACAAATAATTCTGTTTGAATTTCTGTGTCGGGTGATTATTTCTGGTCATGTTTATTAAATTTATTGTGAATTCTTTAAAATGTTTTTCGCTAGATTTTTAAGCAACTAAGCAGATGCCATTGACCTCAAAGTACAGGCAGATTGGATAGGTATTAAAAGGTGTGTTTCCCCTTATACATGGCACGGATAAGAGTGGTAGGATGAATGTTGGTGTAATGGGCCCCACCAGCGTGTGATGTGTGTATGCGTGTGTGACTGTGAGACCGCTCCGTCCGTGGAAATAGAGGGGATTCGGAAGCTCCGATCTGCACCAATAGCATTCCGGTTGACCTGTTTAAAACTAATACGGCATTGTGGGGACCACTTTTAACGCAACTTTTTAATGCATGCTGCTCCAGGGGGGATTTGTATCATCTTGGTATGAATCTATAATGGTCCCCATTTTTAAAAAGGGCGATAGGGTGAATCCAGCTTGTTACCGCCCAGTTTCATTACTGGATTCCACAGTTCAGATAATAGGGCGTGTGATTCTAGATAGATTACAGACGTGGGCGGAGGAACATTCCATCCTAAGTAACTTACAATATGGCTTTCGCAAGGGCCTGGGCACAATTGACCAGGGCCTAAACCTACATATTCTACTAGATAAGTACACTAAAGCGAAAAGGGAAAGGCTGTTTTTAGTTTTTGTTGACTTAACGTCAGCATTTGACTGTGTCGTCCATGAAAAAGTTTGGGTAATTTTAGAGGGGCTGGGGGTAGATAATTCTATAATTTCCTTTCTAAGACAGCTTTACTCAGGGGCAAGGGCGAGGGTCAGTTTTGGACAGGACGGAGATTGTACCAAGAATTTCAGAGTGTCAAGAGGAGTGAGGCAAGGCTGTGTCCTAGCCCCATTCATATTCACGCTTTACATAAATGACCTAGAATCTACCTTGGTCAAGGAATGCAGGGACTTACCACTAGCAGCAACCCGCCCTATCCCTACACTCCTTTACGCAGATGACGTGGTCCTGATGGCGATTACGCCCCTCGGTCTCCAAAGGGTAGTAACTTCCTTTACTAATTTTATGACTAATCTGGGTCTCACAATCAATTGCTTGAAAACGTTCTCAATGAACTGCGGGATTGGGTCAAATAAAAAGAAAAATATCATTTTTATTAACAAGAAGGCATTGGAGAACACTAATACTTTCTCCTATCTAGGGATTTTATTTTATCAATCAGGATCTTGGAGCAGGGCAATCAAAGCCAGAAGGCTGTTATTCAGTAAATCACTGATGGCACTAACAAACTTTAGCAGAAAACTAGGCAGACGTTCCCCTGGTGAATTGTTACGCATATACAGAGCAAAATGCGTAGCGATTACCAGTTATGGAGCAGGTATTTGGGGATATGCTAATGTCAACTCACTCCAGACAGCTGAAAACATTTTTCTCAGGTATCTTCTGGCAGTACCAAATGGTACTTCAACATATATCTGTCATACAGAACTGGGGCTGCCATATTTAGAGGATGTGATTAAGATTCAGCCTGTTCTTTTGTGGCATAGGGTTTGGACTACTGATGAGTGCGCTTTTAACCGCCACATTCTGAAGGATGCATTGGGAAATGATGGGGTAAACCATATAAGATGGTTTGAATATGTTAAAACATTTCTATTTCAAATCGGCCACGCAGAATATTACAATGACCCCTCCACTATGTGTGAGGTACCCAGGAAGCAGATGAATGCAATTCCTGAGTGAAATCAGAATCATGACGGAAATGGACAAGACTACGGTCACAGCGCATCATCTCACTCTGACCTCCCAAACTATACAACCATACATTCTATTAATTACAAGAGACTATGATAGATTTCTACTAACGTGGTTTAGACTGAACATATTACACAGATCCTTAAGTTTCCCTGAGGTAAATGACTGGTCGAAAACACTCTGTAACTGCCCATGCGACGACGTGTCAGCCCAGTCGTCTATTCATATATTGCTTTTCTGCACATTCTACTCTATACCTAGAAAAAGATGGATTGTTCCTGTGTTAAAAAGATTGGGACTGAGACGATGTCGCCCTGCATTTTTGGCGCTGCAATTTCTAGATAATGTATTCACTATTGCCTCTGTTATTGCTTTTCTTAAAAATGTTTTTAAATCACGTACTTCAATTGTGATATGATTTTTATATGTTTTTAGCCCTTGTGTATCATTTTTATTACATTTTCGGATTTCTCTTGTATGATCTATGAACTGTGCTTTCATGGTTATTTTTCTCATAATAACCGAATAAAGTTCTTTGATTGATTGATTGATTTTATGTCAAGACTGGAGGCTAGCATTATGCATTATACTTTTATTTCCCACTTCTGAAAGCTCATGGAATCTTTTACAACATCACAATCCAAAAAGAACTTTCAAAATCATAAATAACATCTTCCTCCTCTTTTGTTTGCTGCTTCTGAGCAGATAAGTATTCTATATGGAATTAATTATTTGATATAGAGTCTATTAGATTGATGGATGTTGAGGAATGTTGTGGAAACCCAATTTATTGATGTGTATTTGAGTTGTGTGTCTCTATTTGTCTATTACAGTTTTTTGTTTTTTTTTAAAGATGAGTATTATGGTTAGTATAATTTATTTGGTGAAGATATAAAAGTATAGAAGTATAAAAGCAAAATAAGGAAAGAATTAAATTAGGGATTTTTTTTTTAAACATTAATATTTTTGAAAGATTAGATTTGGGTCAAATTGAGAGCGTGAGTGCGAGGACGAGTTTACAATGAAGTTTATTTAAAATACGAGCATATTAGAGAATTATTCGTTTTTCAAAGAATAAGTAAATCTTCAGTAAACAAATGTGTTTGAGCGCAAGCGCGGTAGCGAAGGAATCACACGTGCATAATAACTGAAGTGCTATGGAATTTTGAAAAATAATTACGCTCGCGCTTACCGTGTCTTCATTTGAAGGTTAATGGTAACGCGAGAGGGCTCGGGGAAAGAGCTGAGGAAATGTACGATGACGCGTTCACGCGTGAGGCGTGAGCGCTGATTGGATAGCGGTGAGGTTGAATTTTAAAGGGAGTAGAGCTTGTTTTAGACACGAGGGTAGTTTTTTAAGGGAATTAGCTCTTCGAGGCTGGTTACCATAGAAACGAGTGTATAGACATCACGTCGAGGGAGAGATCGGTGAGAGAGATTAGAGTCTATTGAGACGAAATTTTGAAGAGAAATAAAAGGAAATTCTTAAAGGAAAATATAGTTTGGAAGGCTTTTTAAAAGAGAGGAGTTAGACGAGAATTAAATAGAATATGGAGAAATCAAATGAGGAACAGGAGAAGATGATAAGGGAAATAATAAATAAAGAAATGAAAGAGTCTATACAGGAGACAGTGAGACAGGCTTTAGGAAAAAGGAAGAATAATGATGAGGAATAATATTATTCAATATCTGAAGAAGAGAATGATAGAGGTCCAGGAGGAAAATGTTTAGCGAAAAAGAAACATTTGGGAGAAAGAAAGGATCTGAGTGGAGTCCAAAGCGGCTCAAAAAAGAAAGGTATCCTAAGCGGTACGCAGGAGGGCCAGTTATACACTGGAAGGAGAGGAAATGCATCGGGAGATGCTCAGAGTGATGATGATTTGGATGAATACATTTTAGACTTAGAATATAAGGATGGATTAGGAGAGGAGAACGAGATCAATGTTAAAGATAAACTAAGGGATACAGTGGTTGATCTTTTTGGTGAAGTGATGTTTAATCCGAAAGAGATAAGGCACCCAAGAGGGAAGGATTGGTGACCACTTGAGCATGTGGCGGATTACATAAAAGCTAGGCTGCGCAAGCCGCTTGAAATAGAGAAAAGAAATATTATGAGAGCAGAATGCTCGACACCTAATCTTGAAGAAAAAATCACGATGACTCTGAATATTGACCCTGAATTAATTACATATCTCTTCAAGATGGGAAAAGATCCATAAAAGGGGTTAAACCGCTCATTGAAACAGTGTCAGGATAAGGTTCTTGATATCCTAGGGCCTATGGCAAAAATATTTGATGCAGTGGAGGAAGCCTATTTAAAGGATATCAATCTGGATCTTTCTTTAATGCTTGAATGGTGCCAGAGAGCAATTTGTTTTTTAGGAAATGCGAATGCTGGCATCCTGTCAGAAAGAAGGAAAACTATCCTTATGAGGATAAATCCAAGATTAGGAAATCTAGCTTATAAGGAGTAAAGTGAAGAAGCAAGAGGTCTTCTTTTTGAAGATGGAATTGTGAAGTCTTTATCAGAATTTGTGAATACTTTCACTAGTCTAGACAGAGCGCAATTTAATATGTGTAGAGTTTTCAGCCACAACAGTGGTTTATATGGTCGGACCGGTAGAAGAGGGCAAGCTACCGGCCGTGGAAACTACAGAGCCCATTATCAAAACCAAGGAGAAATTATGGAAGAGGACAGAATAGTTACAACTTCTTTACACAAAGAGGAAGAAGCAGGACACTTGGAAGTAGAGGAAGAGGCCAAAGTCAGTCGCAGAATCATAACCAGGGTGAGTATGAAGACTGGTATTTTTTCTATCCCGAAAAAAGTTGGGGGAAGATTAAAGTATTTCAAAGAGAAATGGAAGAAAGTGTCAAAAGATGCTTGGGTTCTAGAAACTGTAGAGGGTTTTCGAGTAGAGTTGATAACAGATCCTTATCAGGAAAAAGAACCTATGGAGTTAAGGTTTCAGGAGGAGTTAATGTTAATAGTGGAAAACAAGGTACGTATGATGTTAGAGAAAGATGTAATTATTCAAGTGAGGGAGCAAAGGAAAGGGTTTGTAAGTACTCTTTTTCTAGTAGAGAAAAAAGGAAAAGGTTGGAGACCTGTAATAAATCTAACAAGTTAAAATCAATATGTGACTTACAGACATTTCAAAATGGAGGGAATTCATTTATTGAGAGAAATTCTGCAGGAAGGAGATTGGTTGGTGAAGTTAGATCTGAAGGATGCTTACTTCACTATTCCGATTGCAGAAGAGAGTCAGAAATTTCTTCTGTTCAGGTGGAAGGGTCAGTTGTATCAATTCAAAAGCCTTCCTTTTGGACTTTCTTCTGCCCCTTGGTGTTTCACCAAGTTTATGTGGTCCGTAGTTGGCTTTTTGAGAGAGAGAGGAATAAGGATGATAGTATATTTAGACAATATTTTGATAATGAATCAGGATTTATTGGTTTTAAAAGAACAATTGAGGTTTGTAATGAACATTTTGCAAGATTTGGGTGTTTTAATAAACTTAGAAAAGTCTGTTTTGGAACCTGTAAGGAAGGTGGAATTTTTGGGATTCATGGTAGACACAGTTTTGTGTCAGTTATGTCTCCCGGAGAAAAAGGTGAAGAAAATAAAACAGAGAGTTACTTTGAGGAATCTGGCAAGGATAATTGGTCTGTTGAGTTCGTCAATTCAGGCAATTTTTCCAGGACCTCTGCATTATAGAGCTTTACAACGTTTGAAGAAAACAGGATTGTCGAGAGGTTTGTGGTACGGAGACATGGTAGATATTTCTATGGAGGCGAGAGAAGAATTGATTTGGTGGAGAGAGAACATGGAGGCATGGAATGGAAGGGCAATTTTTGGTGTTTGCCCAGATTTTGTTTTGGAGACGGATGCGAGCAACTTAGGTTGGGGCGCAGTTGGTCTTGGGATAGAGAATGGTCGGGTCTGGTCTCTTTTGGAGAAGGAAAGTCATATCAATTCACTAGAGATGAAGGCAGGTTTGTTTGCCTTGAAGAGTTTCAAAGAAGGTTTAGTGGGAAGATCAGTTCTTCTAAGGATGGAGAATGTATCTGCTGTATCTTATATAAACAGACTGGGTGGTACTCGGTCGAGACGAGAGATTTGGCAGAGTTAGCGAAGGAAATATGGGAGTTTTGTTTAGAACACAAGATTGGGTTAAAAGCGGAATATCTACCAGGTGTATGGAATGTAATGGCAGATGGGAATTCGGGGAATATGATAGACTTCAGCGATTGGAAACTGAGAGAAGAAGTTTTTATTCAATTGAAGGAGAGAATGGGCCCATTGGAAGTGGATCTGTTTGCGTCTAGACTGACAACTCAGATAGAAAGGTATGTGAGTTGGAGACTAGATCCAGGTGCTATAGCAGTGGATGCGTTTCAGCAAGATTGGAGAAGGTGGAAATGTTATGCATTCCCACCGTTTTCAATGATTCAGAGAGTTCTGGTTCAGGTAAGGAAGCAGAAATGTCAGCTAGTGTTAGTAACTCCTTTTTGGAAGAGTCAAGCTTCGTTCCCTTCAGTGATGGAGTTAGCGGTGACAGAACCTGTTGTAATTTGGGCTTTCAGAGGTCTTTTGAAGAACGTGGAAGGGGAGGAACATCCTTTTGTGGAGTCAGGTTCTCTCAACCTTCTAGTTTGGAAGATATCAGGGGTTCAAAAGCATACACAGATCTTTCAGGAACGGCTGCGGAGTTATTGTTTGAATCTTGGGCACCAGGAACAAGAAGAAGGTATAGAGGATCGTGGAGAGTGTGGTTTTGTTGGTGCATGGAAAGGGATTTGGATCCCTTGGAAGCAGATGATGTACAGGTAGCAAATTTTTGGGCTGGTCTTTTTGAAAAGGGTATGTCTTATAGGACTGTTAATTGTTATAGATCAGCAATTTTAGCTGGTCATTCTTTGAGTCATGGTACGACTATTGGTAGGAGTCCTTTAGCTTGTAGGGTCATGAAAGGGATTCGGGTGAGAAGGCCACCTGAATCGAAATATAAATCCTTGTGGGATTTGGATTTGGTACTTAAGTTATTCATGGCCTGGCCTAGTAATACGTTTTTGGATTCTAGGCAGTTATCTTGGAAGTTAGCCACTTTGTTATGTCTCATTTCTTTTAGGAGGGTTTCTGATGTACAGGCTTGGGAAATTTCACATAGATTTTTTCAACCAAATGGTGTATTGTTCGAAATTTGTAAAAGGGCAAAGATTATGTCAAGTTCTGTGTTCTATCCAATGTTTGATGAGTGTCCCAGTTTGTGGTTGTTAGATGTTTAAAAGAATATGAAAGCAGAATGTTAGAGAAAATGGGGGATGGAGTAGATCAAGTGTTGATTTCTTATGTAAATCCGTATAAGGCAGTTTCTAATGCGACAATTGCTAGATGGGTTAAATGTTTAATGAAGGAGGCTGGTGTGGATGTGTGTAAGTTCACTGCGCATTCAGTACGTGGAGCAATGGAAAGTAAGGTAAGCATGTTAGGTGGTAGACTAGAAGATATTATGAAGGCAGCTGACTGGTGTTCAGTTTCTATATTTAGAAGATTCTATTTTAAATCAATCGAACATGTTTCTAAATGTGTTTTGGAAAGCTTTAAACATGCATAATGCTAGCCTCCTGTCTTGACATGAAATTGCAATTCTAATAGGTTTACTGATTTTAGAATCGGGATTTTATTAAAGGCAAGGAGGCTAGAATTATCCCTCCCACCCTTCCCTGGGTGTAAATGATTTATGTTTTGAAAATAGAATTGTCAGGTGGCCTGATGTTATTTATGATTTTGAAAGTTCTTTTTGGATTGTGATGTTATAAAATATTCCATGAGCTTTCAGAAGTGGGAAATAAAAGTATAATGCATAATGCTAGCCTCCTTGTCTTTAATAAAATCCTGATTCTAAAATCAGTAAACCTATTAGAATCGCAATGGCCAGCCTCTCCCTTTATGCGACTGTGACGCAAAACTGGAATACCAAGAATCTTCTTGCCAGAAGATTCCCATGCATCACTAAAGGAGCTCACAAACGATAAAGCGCACTGTGACGTTTCACCTAGGAATGCAACGCACCGACGAGCGGAACTGCTCCTTGCGTTTCCCCTTGGAACTCAAATGCGCTAATGTCACTGCGTGTCTTGCATAGAACACGCAGTAAATTCTCGTTGCTGGAATGCACGCTGCTGAAAATGCGTTTCACCAGCCACTGACCTTGCACTTGCGCTGCTCTGCTCACCAATAGCCTTTTTCGCCTCAGTAACGATTCCGGTAGCCGAGTTGGACGTCGGAAGACAGTATCTTGGGAGTGACGACAGAAACACAGACTCTCCCATTCGCCGTTCGTCGTTCGATCAGACTGTTCAAACATATCTTTTACTGGATGTGGGTCCGTGTGGGTGGCTCAGCGCTCGTCGCCCAAAAAGATGTTGTATTGAACCAGAAACATCAGGTAAGTTGGAAAGGCTTTTATTCATATACAGCCTAAGCCACCAAGCAGAGCAGCTAGCAGGAACACAGGAAAGACACCAACTGACAAAGTTGGAATTCCTGCCACAGAGCGCTCACGCAGTGAGATTCTGGATCGTGGACATTCATTAAACAAGCACTGAATACTACAGATTGTTAGCTAACTTCTTTCTGAAACAGTCTTGTAGAAAGTATGGGGTGGCACGAGTTTTCTCCAGGTTATCTTGAACGGGATCCACCTCTGCCCCATCACCTTCTGAGTTTGGCTAGTCTGCTCATTTAATATATGGGTGGCTTGCACGTTAGTTTCAGACTGAATTACTTCTTCTTAGGCAGTTGGGGGAAACAAGGTGCTGGAAGTTTCAGTGACGTGCCTAATATCACACAATTTGATGACTGGGGAACCAGGATTCAAACCTTAGCAATGTTGCAATACCATATCCAAGTAAGACGGACTTTCTTTACCAATGGAACGTGAGTGGCGCCAAACCAGGTTGCCTGTCTAATAAAACTGCACTTTTCTTTCTTTTCCCTTTTTTAGGTCTCGCCTGATCCAGCGCATGCGCTGGTCTGGCCTACACATTTAGTGTATGGGTTTTCCAAGTGCTGCCACAGGCTTTTGGTGGCCTAAAGCTTGCGTGCACGCGCGCAGCCGCCATCTGTCTCCTCTGTCATGGGTCATTGAGTTGCTTGCCTTCCATGCCTCTATCTGCCTTGCAGTTCCCTCCCCCTCCCTCACCACAGAGCACGTCTTGAAAAACAACACTCCTCCGTCACGGGTCATTAAGTTGCTTGCCTTGCATGCCTCATAGAGTTTTGCAGCTCGATGGCTAATTCACTTTAAGATTTATCAGCTTCAGTCTCATTTGTGAGACTGTGCTGCCATCTACTGCCCGTGAACTGCGAACACAAGATTGGCATAAAAAGACCCTTTGCATCATACACATACCTAGTTAATAAAGAAAACTATAGTAACCAACCAGCTAACTACGCCTTACCTTATTATTCCCATTATCAAATAATTTGCACCGATGCCCATCCAACAAGAGCAAATTTTGTCGGCATGCTGAACCGAGAACCATTCCACTTTTAATATGCTTACATAAAAATGTCGGTATTCGAAATAAGTCCGAATATTATGATTACCTGAACCTGCTGCCAGACGGAAAATATATTATGTAGTCCTGCATATCCTTAACATGCTTCGGGTTAATTGCACTGACCACGAAGAGCAAGAACGCCTGCCAGGAGAGTGAATTTTCTGTTGTGCATTTAATGCCTCGGTGCAGGTATTCGTTTCAGGAAAATAGGACCCGTCTTTGAGCAATTAATTATATGATGCTTTTTAATTTGTTAGAAGCAGCCATTTGCCATTCTATGCTTTGTATACAAATGTATGTCTTTTCCCTGTGTGTTACCTTTACTTCGCAGCATTGCTTGAAATGGAAAAATAGAAGTGCGGGTACTCTGTACCAGAGTACCTGCTTGTTTCTGAGAAGTGCCGGTGCTCTCCAATTAAAAGTATAGCATTTCTCTTGAGAAGCGCCGGTACTCTCCCTCTCAAAATAAAAACATTGGCATAGCCAATACGTCTTGCTTTTGGGACCTTATAAGTATTTAGTTTTGCAGCACAATATCCTTGGTTCAACAACTTCAGCTGTTGTATGGCTAAACCTTGTACCTTATAAGTGTTTAGCCATGCAACAGTTGATGTTGTTGCACCAAGGATATTGTGCTGCATAACTAAATACTTATAAGGTCCCAAAAGCAAGACCTATTGGCTATGCCAATGCTTGTTATATATTCGTTATCCTAGTGTATTTAAATGCTGTTTTCAGCTTACAGCAATTCAAAACCAAAAGTGTCCGTTCATGAGCAGTAAGAATCATATTTTCCTGTGATGTGCATTAAAACAAAAAAGATTATCTATATGTATTCAGTGCACAACTGCCTACTATGATGCGCTTGTAACCGTTATATATATTAAAAAAATTATCTGTGATAGTTCATTTTTTTAAAGTTACATTTTTGTTGTAAGTATTTAGTTGCAATGTTTAGGCGGCAAAATGATTTTCTCTTTTTTCTTCTTTTATATTTTTGTGGCATTTGCTTGCTGTAAAAATACAATATAAAAATTAACCATTGGGCCAAGTGGCCGAGCCCACACCGATTGGCTTTGCTAATGCATTTTAATCAAGAGGTGAATGCAGGAATGGTGACAATCTAGCATGCCTTTCTTTTCGTATGGATTTAATTTGTACCTGCACATCCCTGACTAATAACCCACCGAAGTTAATTCCTTTAAGAGGTGTGTTGATTTTTGTGCAGCCAGACACAGACCCTGAACCCCAGTTTACAATAAAATGTTGATGTGCTCTGTTGTCACCACCACTGCATGGCGTTCTTTTATTTTTGGAGTTAATTCTATCACTGAAGCTCCTACTAAATTAGGTTGCTGTACTTTAACATCATAGGCAGCAGGGGGAATGTGTGTGTGTGTCGGGTGGGGGGGGGGTTACTGTATCTTGCTAGGACGCCCCCGGTCACTGGTCCACGCTTTGACTCCAGCACACCTGCACTCCTTTCCTTTGTGCTAAAAGGATGGCTTGTTAAGGGAGCGAGACATATACCTTCTCTTCACAATCCACGAATGAATATGACTGATTGAACAGCGCACCTTCGCTGGAAACATCTTGACCCTAGAACAACCCCTAAAGATATGTGCGCCTTCTTTATTGTGAAAATCTGGGGTATCTTCTAAAACTTGACTTCAGTTTTAGTTTTTACTGTGTTCACACGGTTGGGCCTCTGGACAAACCCCATTCCAATGAGTAACAACATTGCTGAACATAACATATTTATTATGAACTTGTCATGCAAGACACCATACCTCAGAACACATGGTTGGGATTCTTACAAACTTTCAGTGCTGCTTCTCTGTCTGTGATGGAATTCCACATTCACATACACTTCAAAACAAAAGTAACAAAGAAGAAACCATTCTGTCCACTGTGAATTGCATTTACGTGTGTTTGAATTACATTTTAAGTGTGCACGGCAGAGGGCCAAGCTGCCATCGAGTGTGATATGAAAGGGCACTTAGGGCTTCACCTAGCAGTAGCACCACGTTAGCAAAACATGCGTGGGAATGAGTTTTTTTCTGTTTATAGGGAAGGCCTCAAACGGCAATATGTATTCTGTCTGAAGAGGAAGAGCTGACAATCCCTGCACCGTTCCTTATGTACTGTTTTGCTTCCTCCAACACACTAGTGCCCTTAAACTAGTCCACCACGGCACACATTTATAAAATCCTTGATTTTAGCAACCAGCTTCTGAAAAAGTGGCCAGTCATTTTTGTAAAGTGCCTGTTCCTGAAATGAGGAGAAAAGGGTCAACTGTCGCATAATTCCAGTCAATACGGTGTTTAGTAGTACAAAAAATGTAGCTTATTGAAAATGGCTGGTGGGGATTTTTTTCTGAACCGATCAGTAAAGTGTATGTTCAGAGCCCACATGGTGCAAACTCCAACTCTACGCCCCTCGGCCTTTAGCTCGGGCGCTGGAAACTGCTGACGTGCTCGGCCCCTACAGGGCAGGTGGAGAAGTGTTGTGGTGACTGAGCGCCGACAGCAGCTGCGTTGCTGTGTAGTGAGAGTGTGCCTTTGGCGTGCCCCTGTAGAGCGCACTTCACACAAAAGGAACACCCAGTGCTTAATTTGTAAAATATGAAGTGCAGGTGCTAATTTTTTTTAGGAGGCCACACCCACTTCTCTGGCTCCACCCACTTCCTCCACTGGCTCCACCCACCTCCTTTAATGGCTCCACCCACATCCACAATCCTCAAGACATCAGAGCCATCTCCTTATTTCTTGAGTTCTTCAAGAAGGTGAAGACCTGGCTCTTCATAAAAGCACCTCTGGGACCACACACCTACACACCTGTCCAAGCACCTGGATACCCTCTTGGGTGATTAGTGCACTAGATAAATCAATATAACAAAACATAATATAACATATGGACAACAACTCAAAAGTGAACTCAAGTTAGAGTGTGTACGTCTCAAAATGCAGCTTTTGGAAAGGTCATTTGAGGACCTGAGGCAAGTTTGCAAACTAAAGAAAATATGCTTGTACTGTGCTGTTTAAAAGAAAGGAAGTGTTGAAGGAAGGAAGGAATACATTAAAGAAGGCAGAAACAACAAAAGAAGGCAGGAATGGGAGTACTGGAGTGAGGAAATTGTTATGGATTAAAAAAGGAGAAACTAAGAAAAGAATGTTTAAGGAAGAAATGAAGGGATAGAGGGAGAAAGGAAGTGAATGATGTGTCATGGATGAATTGAAAGAAGAAAGGAGGAAGAAAATCAGAAGGAAGGGTTGAGGATATGAAATGAAGAAATTAAAGAAGTGATTAAGGAAGGAGCAGGATAAAAGAAAGTAAGGAACGAATGAAGGAACAAGGAAATAATGCACAAAGGGAGAAGGAAAGAAAGGAGGTCAAGGGAATTGGTACGGGTATGAAAGGTACTGGGTCAAAGAGGGACAGAGGGAATAATGACAGTTTAATATTGCAAAGACTTTGATAAACAAAATATTAAAATACATTTCTATGTCCTTACCACACTATGTATGTTGTGAAGCACATATTCACCAGAGAGGGTCTTGACACCACATTAAAAATGTTGTTATCTAACTCAATGGCACTAATCTGAGCGACCTCAGAAAGATGAAAGACTGGGTGGCCACACCGATATTTAGATTTATGACCCTGAGCTCAAAGTAGAGTTACAAAGGCCCATCATGAGCATACATGGTAAGCACTCTAACACCTGTCTTTTAAACGTACTGCTCTCCAACCCTCCTTTATCCTGCATTGCTCTTTGACTCCATATCCGACCTGTGCTGGTCTCGCAACCCTTGGAACCCTTCTGTGGTTTCACCCCTCCACTGTCTTAGGCCAGGCACTGTCCGCTATCTCCCTTTATACCCCGTGCTCCTCACACCCTGAACTGCTCCCGAGTCGACCCCACTCCAGACCCCAGTCCACACACTGAATGTGCCAGTGAATTAGCCTTTGTATAGTGATGAGATATTTACTAGGCTTCACTAACTTATAATTCGGCCATTCAATGGGCAGTATCAGCGGTGCTGCATTATATGAAGAACAAAAGCATCTATTACTAACTCCCATGTGCTGCTATCTGTTATAAGCTGGCAATATAAAAAAAGCATTTGCAATGCAATAGGTCTCGCATTTACGCGAGTTTGAGCTATTGGCATTGTAAACGACAATGCCTTTTATTTATGTTTTGGTTTTTAAAACATAAATAAAAGGCATTGTCATTTACAATGCCAAGAGCTTAAACTATCGGAAATGCGAGACCTATTGCATTGAAAATGCTTGTTCTCGTAGACATCACCATGAATTGCCTGTCACACTAGTTTTCAGAAATGTCTGTGAGGTAGGTTCCCATTTAGAAGACCTAAAGGAATGCAGATTTGGGTAAAATCTTGGCATGGATATGTTTCTGTGTGAGGAAGACAGAAGGTAATTACTGTGTTTTCTTTTGGGGTAAATGCTATAATGCTGGCAAAGTTCTTATTTAAAACATTGTTCCGAGAAGCAATTCGGGGCATTTTGAAACCCAGTGATAGCAACCTCAAGAAATATAGATGTTGAAAAGATATGGTAGGTTTCTTTCCTGCCCAGGGACCATACAATTTTGCAGACTTATATTTACTTCAACAGAGTGGCCAAAATGTGCTGAATCTGAGACAGTGATAAAGCAATGCGTCCCTGAGGTGAGGCACCTACCTACACATCAAAAATTGCCTCAATTAAGTAAAAGAGGCAACTGAATTCTAGATCAGCAGAACAATTTAAAGGATTTATTTGAAAAAGATACTGTACAGAATAATTGCCTTGAAACCTTTCAGCACATGAAACATTACAGAGGTGCAAAATCAAAAATATTCGAAACTAAAACCCAAGTGGGCAGCAAAATCAGGAGAGCAACGGACAGCAATCCTAGTAGCACAGGGGGAAAAAAGCTTACTCACTCCAAAGATTCACGGTTTTGAAACATTATTTTTGCATATGAAATTATCAAAAATGCAGTAAATCAAAGCACATTGCCTTAGCACCTAAGAACTATCCCAATGCATGAGTATTTATTCTGCTCACTCTATGCTAATGCTTTACAGAGATGCTGGAACAAGTTAGATATATGCTTAAAAACAAGTCATTATGAATAAATAGGGGACAGTCAGTTAACAGAAGGTCTTTGAAGTAAAGTTACAGTTTGTGACTGGGCCAGGGCAGATTAATTGAAAACAGCATAAATAATGACAATGCAAATACCCAATATAAATTCTGCTCGACTGTGTGGAAGAAATAACTGACAGTGAGATGTGCAGAAAGAATACATTCATTTTGAAAAAGATGGCTCCCAGGCCCAGATTGAGGCCTAGTTAATAAGGGGCGGGAAAACACACTTCTACACATCATAGGGTGTGTCGCCGGGTAATTCATGGAACACTGCAGACACACCTTGGGGGGGGGGCAAGGGGGGGGGGAACTCTCCTGGTCAAACAGGCAAACAAATTACAGCTTTAATGGAGGCTGCTTAAGGGGGAGAGACATCACTTGTAAACCTCAGATTGAAGGCCCCCCCAGACAAGAATGTTGTTGGACTCAACAACACCGACGGAGATCAGAGGTCACTACATGCAGAGAACATTCCAGAAAATAAAATGGGCCTAGAGGGGGAAGAGAGACAGAAAAAACAATACACGAACACTGCAGGAATTGCTTTGCCACTAAACTGCTCTGGTGTTGAGAAACAACAGCACGGCCAGCTGCAAATCAATATGCAACAGTGGGTCACTTCTTGTTGCAATGGCAGCTGGAAATGAGGGGATTGTTTCCAAATGTGTAAATAGCACATGCTATTTAATCCAATATCATAAATTATAAGTGGGTCTTTGCAGAGGGAAGCTGCATTTCTAATCATCAGAAATCTGTGCTCTTCACTACTGTGACAAGGCTTTAAATAAATCTCGAGCTGTTCCACGGAAGGCACCAAAAACCCACTAACCTCCAATCTCCCAAAAATCTAGTTTACGTAATGCAACCCCCGGTTTTAACAAGCATCCCCACCAAGCCGGCAGGAGTCACCAGGGAAGACAAGCTGGGCAAGGGGAGAACAACGGGTTGTGCTCTGCGTTTTCAATCTTATTCGCCTACATGCCTAAAACATAAATTCTACAGTTATTAATGGACGGGTATTATCACATATGGAAATTAAATATGTGAGCATTGGTCTGTGCGCTCAGCAGAGAGGCCAAGAAATGAAAGACCATGTATTCTGAACATCTTACTGACACGTTGACAGCCACTGTGAGAAACTGGCGCTGCCTTCAGCCTCGACTCCAGAGTTCTCAGTCATGGTCCTGGAGGAGACAGACTTCAAACTATGCGCTATACAAGAGTAAGCACTACACAAAATAGTTAACACTTTTGGGTAATGCAGGATAAAATAAAACACGTGTAATATAAACAAAAACTAAATCGCTGGAATGGATTACGTTAACATGTTTTGCACTTGCTGTTCAGAAAGTGCATAAAGGTTTTTGACAGTAAAGGTAAGAGCATGAATATAATGCCCAATCCGTTTCCATGTACCCGGTCTAAGACCCTGAGGGACCCGGCCCACTTAAAGCCCTGGTCACAGATCAAGAAGAGTCTTTAAACAGTAGCGTGGCTTTGCAAATTCAGCTCTTCAGACTGAACTGACGCTGATGAAACCTTGACAGAATATTCCCTCAGTGCCCACAGACCCACCCGCTCTCACACCTGCCACGCCACCGGAGACCATTGTCTCCAAATTGACGAAAGCATGAATCTAAAGCCATGTGCACAAGATCACATGATACGAATACAGCGCTGGGCCACAGGTATCTATGCCCAGTGCCCGCATGGTTGGACAACGGCACCACCTGTGCATTTCATGCCAGTCTCACTGTCCCACTGAACCCAAGCAGTGTCTGACGCATCCCGGGTGACGCACCTGTGTTACAAACTGTGGTGTCGTCAGGCAGATGCCTACTGTTGCTTTGATGCAGCGCTAGGTCAGCTGTGTGTAAACATGGACTACGGTTTACACATAAGCCTTCTTGTCTTGCGCCAATGACGTTCCGAGAAGGAAATGCTTTTGACCTGGCATCGTTTAGTGGATAATTTTAAAAGAGTAAAGAAGGTAAAAATGAAACTTTTAGGACTCATAAAGGTTCATGCCAGGCTGTGAGTAGCCACGAATCCATGAGATCAAAAGAACACTTAATCCTTCACTAGCCACTCTCTCCATGGGGTGTTTCCATTTGGCAGAATAACCCCAATGCGTTTAAATACCCAAACAATGCTTACTGCTGGAAGATTCTGAAACTTCCTTTAAAGTATGTGTTTCTTTCACACAAAGTACCAAAAAGTGCAATCAATGTTTTAAAAAAAACAAGCCACAAGCACGTCAGAAATAAGTTGCCGCCAATTTTACACAATCATAAACCAGGTAAAATAAAAATAAAAGTCTTTGCATTAACAGAGCACGACAATAGGACCCGCTATATCAAATCGATGCACTTTCAAAGATGCTTTGTGTTGTCATTTCCACCAGAACAGTCTCTACAGAATTCGTTGATTGTCATACAATGAGGAAACTATTCATTTTGCAAATGACGCACGTCACGCACTTAACCTAACGAGTGTTGAATGCAAAGAAAATCATAAGAACATTTTAATTTTTATATCATTAAGAGAGAAATTGACTAACTAGCTTTTCTCTGCTATGAACACAGAGATGTATCATTTAAAAAAAATATTTAGTAGACTATATTAAAATGCTCAGTAATAAAACCAAAAAAACAAGAAAATAGCCTCAAATCTTTGATCAGTTTGGACATTGCAGTGCAGAGAACAATACCTCTGAAACTTTTGCAGTCTTACAGTGCATGGTAGAAAGTAAACCTTGAGATCTTTCCACTGAGCCCCTTCTGTCGAAATTAAAGCCCAGACCCCAAAAGCTAATTGGGCATTGGTGAGTTAAAACGCACCTACTGCTACCTGCTATGAAGAGGAATGGGGCTACTACCCGTCACTGTACACAAATAGCAACCCTGAGACAGCATCAGGGTCAGACTAGGCAGCAAACAGGTCCAGACAACAAAACAAAAGTAGCCTCATTAGCGAGTCAGGTAGCGAAAAAATGTCCCTTATTTGGAAATCGGGGTAGTTTCGAACCTGTGAAGACGCCGAACGAGTGTTTTGTATGGTGTGGGAGGCTACGTGGATTTGTGCTTGCTGTTGCCAATGTTTTTACAATATCAGGGAAGTCAACAGTAAAAACATAAAACCCACAAAAAGCCAGTTGCGGCTCACGCGCGGTGGTGTGTGTGTGGGGGGGGGGCGTGGGGTGGGGGCCGTGGGGAGTATTAAAATAAATACAAAAATCCTTATCCTACCGTAACCGAAGGTCCTGAGCAGGTCCGCGCCGCCTCGGGTCCGTTGGCGCCTACAGCCCCTCTCTGTAAGGCCATATGCTTTACAAGCACAGCACAGCTCGAGTGGAGACTGGTGAGCTGTACGTGAAGCTAAGTTGTAGCTTCAGTTCATTCACACACTAGGGAGGCCAGGTCACATCCACTCCTGGAAAAAAAAGCTCGGGCCTCCTGCCTCACGAAATAGATACATTTCAGTTCCTGAAAAAACAGGATCCAGCCCGGCAGCAGCGGATGCAAAGTGTATCAAGTGTATCAATTTGCCATGCACAATACAGGCTGAGAGGGGCCTTATGTTGCAATGCTCTCCTCTCTCCCTTGTCACTGAGCTCGGCCCAAATATACACAGTGCCATGACCCTGGCAGCTCTCAATCTTGCAGCCATCAAGCATTGGCAGTCACAACGTCTCCTTAGATTCAATAGACCCGGCCCTGTGAAATAAGTGCCGGTGCTGAGCACCGGAAAGCACCGGCACAAATTAAGCCCTGGGAACACCCTTCAGCGAAGTTAACTGACTCTCCACCACACCAACCACTCTCTTTATACGCACTTCCGGGCCAGTCTCCCAATGCTCCTTTTTTGGACCCGTCTGGCCAGTATTTGTATAAATATAGGTTCACCTGTGCCTTTCATTGCCCAGCATTGGTTCCCCTTTCACTGTGACGTTGTCCCCGTCACAATATCCAGACGACACTTGCTGCCATGGGAAATGGAGATGTAAAAAGGTCGCACGGCGGCCCTTGTTTTGGTAACGAGTGACTAACAGTTTTTTAGGTCTCGCTGAGCCAGCGCATGCGCTGCTCTGCGAGAAATTTAGTGAGTGGCTTTTGAAAGTGCTACCAGAGGCTTTTGCTGGCCTCAAGCTTGGTTCACGCACGCGTGCACGCGCGCAGCCGCCATGTGGGTTTCTGTCAAGGCTCAATAAGCCTTGCGTGCCTCTCTCCACCATGTTTTATTTACTTTTTGCGCGTGTGCGTGCATACAACTCCCAGTCGCGGCCGAACTTCTTGCTCGCGATCACTTTCGCACGCACCATTTGCTTGTTCTCTTGTTCTCTCTTGTTATGTAGCTGACTTCAGCACAAAACTGCTTATTTCCACAAAACCTATGGTTTACATATTCCATTCTATCTAACTAACTATGCCCTGCAATTTTACCCTATGTAAGACATTTCTGGCCGGAATACCATGCCACGCATTTTTACATAGATAAATGATCATGCTTTAATGATCACTGTCTATGGCAAAAACCTAAAGGGGGAAGGGGGACTATTTCCAAGAGGAAGCTGAGGAGTTGCGAATTAGGGAGTCAGTAAAGTGTGTGCCTAGTGCAGCATGTTCTCCAGACTAACCACCTTTCTCCATTGTTACTGAACCCTTCCACCCCGACAGCAAGTTAACAATATTTCCAATTCCCTTGGGTTAGTCATCAGGCAGCGACACCAACTTGTGTGAGGCTCAGGAAAAAAAACAAAGAAAAAAATTGCATACAACCAGTGTTACCGCAAATGTACCAGCTGTTTCCTTTGCTGACACACATCCCTACCCCAGAGGAATAAGAGTTCATGGAGAAGCTTTAGAGACTGTCCCCTACGCCATGCAGTGGTGTCAGCGACCAGAGCGCTGACAACTTGTGCATCCTGAAATACCGCAAGACATTCCTCAAAGCCATAAATGTCTCCAAGCTTCAGCTTCTCGCTGCCTAACAGTAGATAGCTCACAGCTTACATCTGTTCATGCTGCTGTTTCACCCGACTTACAAATGACGTCCGAGATGGAGTTTTCATTTTTGTTTCCCAGTCCACCAATTGGGGACCTTGTGACATTTCCAGCCCTTTGATCCTTATTACCTGACATTCTAACAACTGCTCAGACACACTACGCTATTCTGAGACTCGGTGGTATCTGACACGCGCCCGTAAGGTTCCCTGCACCAGTGCCTGGCAGTGTCAATCATGGGGTTTGGGAACGTTGTGATGAGTCAGCATTACTCGGAAGCCCGTCCGCTGGATTCCTGTCTTACTACAAAGGGGGTCCATTTCTCAAAAGCTTGTCTCAGAAATGCAAGTAATATCTTGAGCGAACAAACGTGGGAGCATTCCTCCGCTCACCGCAGTCCACACCTAAGGCCTTTAGACGCCATTTCTAGTAAGAGATTTCTAGCGCTGAGATAATTATTTCTGCGTGTGGCAACCAACCTCATCTAGTCTCAAACTGAAATCCTTCAAACATGGGAGAAAAATACATTTTCTATGGGCAGTTTAACATTTTCATCCCAATTAACGAGTTATACCAAAGGGAAAAAACCATAATAGTTTGGCTCGACAACAACTTCGGAATTTGTGAATCTCTTTCGACTTGTTCTCATAGATCATTGGGAGAACTTCAATTTGTATAATTTGCTTTTGCCAGTTTTGTGAACTGCTTGTGTTTTGTACTAGGCCAATGGCTGTCCCCTTGTTTCGTCAGTGTAATCCAGTAGAGCTATATGCTGGATACTATCCAAAAAGTACCATCCTGCCAAAACTACAATACAAATGATCTGCATGGGAAGTGGGTTTGTATCTTTCCATCTATTTTGTGGCCACTTTATTTTTAACAGCTGAAAGCGTGCTATTGTTAAATTTCACAAGCGTCATGAAACTGGGAACGTTTTAAAAATAAGTAAAGAACACGAAAAACACCCCGCAAAAGTTCGAGGAGTGCCTAAAGGATAAAGCATTCGAGATTTGGATCCTCCTGCTCTATTAAAGTTTTTGAAAGATTTTCTAGCTGCTTTTCATTTCAAATTCTCCAAATTTGTTAATTTGGCGAAGCTGAACATACTCCTAATTAATCATGAAATGTATGGTCCTCAGTAAATGTCCGGCCTGCATCTCATATGAACCTTCATTCGAACTTGCTTCGAATAATGTTTTGGGCCATTCTGCAACACACAGAAAGAGGAAATGCCTCAGAGGATTGTTTTTGTGCCAAAAGGTGTCCTTTCCTACACAAAAACAATCCTGCCTACAAAGCAGGCCCCATTGCACCATGACGCAAGGCAGCATATTGTGCGCCAGGACAAGGAAAGGACAGGACTGCTCTGTATAATGTTAAATATAGCGCATTCCGGCCATTTCCCTTTCACACACCGTAGCGCAGCAAGGTGGCTTGCTCCGTGAAAGTTTGATACATTTGGCCCTTTATTTGTAACAATAGAAAACAATATTTCCTTTGTCGTGATCTATACAGAATTTTGGGGATTTCTTTTTAAGATAGCCACCCCGTACTACGTCGTCCTCACCCTTCACCCCCTCAAAGTGTGTGCCCACTTACTAGGTGCTATTTCTCCCTATGTGGTTACTGTCTGTTGAGATATAGAACAACAGGAGGAGTTATTTAGACATTTCAGATCTTGCCTAAAAGGCCTCTTGAAGACCATACCAGAAACTTACATTTGGCTCAGAGCCAGTCTTTAGCTTAGCATTGGTTGCCTGTCAATCTAATTTGCCTGCTTTTAATTCAAATGCTTTCCTGCTCACATCCAGGAAACGACTTTTTGCTTTAAGCACTCAATAAGAATGCATGTGTTTTCATGCTCTTCCTCTCACACGTCGCTTCTCCAACTGAAATAACTTCACTTGCGTGCTCCGTGTTGTTCCTATCTCCCCACACTCTTAGTTAGGTCTTCTGTTATTTCCCCCAGCTGGTCTTATTATTTTCCACCCTCACCACCGCCCAACATTAAGCACCTCCATTGCTCCCCAGCCCACTTTCCTCTGCTCCCAGCCCCAATGTCTTCTGATGACGCAATATTTTTTTCAACATTTTTTTCAATTAATGTTTTTGTGGGTGTGGCAGCAAGCAGGTTGCTCAGTTTTCTAAAAAAGCAAATAGTGCTTTTGCTCAAGTAAAAATTCATTTTTTTAAATGTACCATTGCAAATGGTGTCCAGAGTCTTGGAACAAATAAAAAATACATAAAATGGCACCCAAATCAATGTGTAAGTTTCCACATGCGTGGTAACGTATGCATACGGAATGACATGACCACCATTCATCATCATGAGGCGTACACACACATTGGCATCATTGCATCCCTTTTTTTGTAGCTGATGCTGCGCAGCATCAGCAAAAAGCATTGACAAAACCTGTTGGTTTTGTTCGTGCTTATCATTTTGTGCTAAATGTGAGATCCTGGCATCAGAGTACTTGGCTAACGTTTTGCTACACGTCTGTTGCCCAGAAGCGGTTTGCAGGAGTACATTTCACACCTCTTGCTCTTTCTACCACTGATTATGTTTGATGATGTAGCATGTCATTACATAAACTATGACTATTTTGAGATATAACTATAAGTAATGTACTACATTGAAATGACCACTAGTGAAGACACCGTTACATTGAATACGATTAGTGCAATGTCAAGTGTAATCACTTTACTCCAGAACTCTAAAACCGAAATTTACTCTAATCCTAAGTCTAACTCTGTCCAACACAAATCCTAAACCTTACTCTAAGCTTAGCTGTAATGCTAAACCTAACCCTAAATCTTACTCTAAGCTTAGCTGTAATGCTAAACCAAACCCTAAATATTAGCGAAACCCTTTACCTTACTATGAGCTCAGGTGTAACGCTAAACCTAACCCTAAATCTTACTCTGAGTTTAGCTGTAATGCTAAACCAAACCCTAAATATTGGCGAAACCCTAAATCTTACTCTAAGATAAGCTGTAACGCTAAACCAAACCCTAAATATTAGTATAACCCTAAATCTTACTATATGCTCAGTTGTAATGCTAAACCAAACCCTAAATCTTAGTGAAACCCTTAACACGCCTTTCCCTAAACCTAAGGATAAGCCTAAACCTAATCCAGAACCTAACCCTACCTATAGCTCTAATCCATGCACTTTACCTTATCCAAACTATAAAGGTAAGGCTAAAGCTACTCCAAACCTAATCGAAACCCTAACCCTTCTACTTCTTTCTTCACGCACCACCTTTTTGAATCCAGTCGGTTGATGCCTCATTCCTGTAGCCACTGCTGCATACCCTGTCGTGTTATTGTCAGTCTCTTGGACATATTCATGTATTCATTCTCACTGCACTCCTTGGCATAAAGCACACAGGTACAAACTCTCAGGACTTGGGTCACTCCAGTATAAGACATGCTCGTTGCTTTAGGGAAAGGATCTGATTGGCAAAGCAGCAGTTCACGAATATGAATGTGGGGTTGTAGATAGAGGGATGTAGGGCCTCCATTGCTTACTTTTTCAATAGGTGTACCAAAGAGAAATCCACCTAATAATATGAATGGGGCAGAGATTCTGCAATGGATCATTACCTCCTCGTTAGTCTTCCTCGCCACATGACTAACAAAGTGAGCTTCAGCTCCACACCAGAACCCTCCAAAGCAAAAAAAGTCAGCCTCCCATGCCTCCCATCCCTTCCCACTATGGCCGACCCAGTACACCCATGACCTCTATAAGAGGCGGGCCGGCCCAACCCATCAGCCTGTTTTTTTTGTTCTGCGCTGCAGATTCTCCAGAGCGTCTGATCAGGTAAGTTGGGCTGAGGTCCTGCTCCAGCGGGTCCCTGTGCCCTGGGGGGGAGGCCCTGCTCCAGAGGGCTCGCTCTCTGGTTCCCCTGCCTTCTAGCCCTCGCACTGTCCCTTTGGGGTTCGACGCTCTGCTCTAGCGGGCTTCTGGCGCTGGTGGGCTCTTGGGAGTGTTTTTGCCCTGCACCCTCTCCATTCCTTGCTTTGTGCCCTGCTTTAGCGGGCTTTTGTTTTGGGTGGTGTGCTGTGGGCTGTCACGTAGTCCTCGACCTGTGACTCTTACTCTCCTGGTTCTCTGTGCGGCTGCCGGGGTTCCTCGCTTGTGCTCCCTGCCTCTCATGCCTCGCGGGGCTTCCTGATACCCTGCGGCCGGCTTCGACGCATGTGTGTCGCCTTGGCCGGCCTGCCCGTCGGGTTTTTCTTTCCCCGGCATGCTCTGCCCCGACCCGTCTCAGTTGGATGCGGCGGGGGGGTGGGGTTGCTGCCTGCTGTCAGCCCTGCGTTTCGCTTCATGCGATCGAGAAGGGTGCCTTCGTCATTGGGGGGCGAGTTGGCCTGACGCTAGGGGGATCCCCCTCAATCCCATGGCAATGGTCCTCTCCATCTGTGGGCCTCCGTCCGTTCCTGCGGACGCGCCCCGTGTCCCTGTCTCCCCCATTGTGATTCCCTGTCCGTTGGGCGCGTGTTTGTTTGGCCGGGTCTGCTGTCCCGGGCTGGGCTTACCTTCGGGTGCCAGGGCTAGTGCGTTCCTCGGCGCTCCGGGGTCTGCTCGGGGGTTCTCACGGGGGTCTGCGACTCCGTTGGCTGAGTCCGGGCTGCTGCCTTCTCCTCCTGGTTTCCAGCGGGAGTTCTCTGGTCCGCCTCCTTGAGGGCGGGTCCTGCTCCCGGTCCTGCTTCAGTCTCTGTGCGCTCTGTGCGCTCTGCTTCGGGCTGTTTTTTTTTCTGGTTGGGGTCCGGTGCCGGGCTGCCTCCCTTGCAGCTGCTGTGGGTGGGGGCCCCACGGTTGCGTTGTTCTTCGGGTCATTTTGGCCCGGTGTTGGACGGCGGGAATACTTCCTCTGATGAGTGTTCTGTGTTGGTTCCTCCTTTCCCTCCGGGGTTTCCGGTTGCCTTTTTTTGATTGTGTAGTGGCGCTCGTCCTCTTGTGGTTCTGAGCGTTTCGCTTCTGCTTTCCGGTTCCCTGTTCTTTTCGTTGTGGCTGCATGGGACGTCCTTGTCGCTGTGTGTTAGGAGTCGCTCTGGACTCTTGGTTGGGGTCTTGGTCTCTTGCCCTGCTGCTTGAGGTTCACTTTCCTGGTCTTTCGGTGTGACTGGGTGCCTTCGTCTGAAGTGCGCTTCGGCGGCACATATCCTACCATTTGGTGCGATACTGTGAAGTTTAGCATGGCCCCTGCGCAGGGTTGACACGCGACTTCATGAGGCGTTCCGTATTACTGAGGTTTTCTGTGGCAGCGCCTGCTGGTTGGGGTCTTTGACTCTTACTCTCTGGCTGGGGTGTTCGATCCCTGGTCTTTCATTGTCTCTGTTTGCTGGAGACGCTGTGGCCTCCTGGGTGAGGTCAGAGACTCTTGCTCTCTAGGTTACGGTTTCACTTCCCATTGATTCTGTTCCATTGGATCGCATTTTGATTTAGTCTTACTCCTCAGAGTTCAGATATCCTCTCGTTTTCTCTGCTGTGTTGGGATGGGTTTTCTCTTCGGGGCGGTTGGGGCCTATTTCGACGTCGGTACCCGGTTTCCTGCTGGGTGTGCGTGCTCGTCGGGTCCCTGGGTTCTCTACTTGTCGCAGTGTTTGTCCCTTCCAGGGCGGTCTGTCTCGCCGACTTGGCCCTGCGGCCGTTCCTCCCTGTAGCCCCTGCTCTCGTCTTTTCTCGGGTGCGGGCTGGTTGGTTCCTGGTTGGCGGCCCGCCTGGGTGTGCCTGGTGCTGTGGACATGGTGTTGGGCTTTTCGCCCGGTGAGTTGTGTGTTCCCGTTCCCTGGTTTCGCCTTCCTTCCTATGTTCTCCTGTACCTGCCTGCTCCCCGATGTTGTCCTTGGCCGGTCCTGGTTGATGTGGCCTTCGGGGTTTTCGGGAACTGTGAGTTCCGGCTTGTCTGCTGGGGTGGGTCCTCTGTTTGCCCCTGTTCTGCTCCGGTTGTTGCAGTTTGGCTTGCCTTCCTCGGGCCGCTACGGTGGTGTCCCCTCCTCCTCCTGCTCCTTGGCCCGGTGGGCGTCCCTTGCACCTTCCTCCTCGTCGTTGCCTGTGTGTGCGGTGTTGGGTTCCCCCGCGCTCCCGTACTCCAGTTGGGGCTGGTGTCACGGTTCTCGGTTGGTACCTGTGGTGCGTGTTCACTTCTCCTGCGTCCTTCCGTGGGCTCTGGTGGTGGTGTTTTTCCGCTGGAGTGGCGTGGTGTGTTATGGTGTCCAGTGGATTTGGTCCCTGTTCCCTTGTGCTGGCCTCATCCGTGCGTTCCTTGCCGCTGGTTTCCTGCTTTTCTGGCTGTGTGGGTCTGGTCCCACGTGCTGTGGCTCTGTGGTTGATGTCCTACCTTGGGTGACTGTCCCCCTTCGTCTGGTTTGGTGTGGCCCCCCGGCTGTTCCGGTCTGGGTTGTCTACCCGGCTGCTGTTCTTCCGTGGGGTCGGTTTTGGGCTCCTTGTGCCTTGTCTGTCGGTGCTTTCCTGGTCTGTCCGTTGGGGGTCCTCCCCGTCTGGGTGGTCCTGGTGCTCTGTGGGGTTTCCCGCTTTCGCCTGTTCCCGTGGATGTCCCTTTCGGTAGGGCGTTTGGCTGCGGTTCCGGGTGTCCCTGGTTCTGTTCCGGGTGTCCCCTGCCTCTGGGGATGGCTCCCCTTCCGCCCTGTCTGCCCGTGTAGCCGGTGGTCGTTGTGTTCCGGTCTCCCCTTCCCGGGTGTTGGCGTCCTCTCCGCCTGTGGGGCGTGCTTCGGTTGTTCCGTTTTTGGCAGTGTATCGTCTGCCTTCTGTTGGCCGTTTCCTGGCTTGGTTTTGCCCCTGCCTTGCGGGGTCTTCTTGGGGCTCTTGCCTCGGTCTTTCTCTGCCTGGGTCCCGGGTGCTGGTTCGCGCCTGGGCTTGTTGGCTTGGCCGGGATGTTTCTCCTGTTGGTGGGGCTCGCCTGGGTGCTTCCCGATTCTGCTCCTGCGGCTTGTGGTTTCTTCTCCTACCACGTTTTTATTTGTTGCCCCTTGGGGACTGCTGGTTTTCCCGGTTATCTTCCCCGGTTGGGGCCCGACACTCCCTGTGCGGATTGGCTCCTGTTCTTCTTTGCCCCTGGTGGGGGTGCTGGGTCCTTCCGGCTCGGGTTTTATCCCTGGGGGTATGACCTTTCTCGGCCTCGTTCCATCCGGCTCTTCTGTCTTTCTCGCCTTTTGTGGCTTGCTGCCTGTGGCCTTGCCCCTGTGTTCTCTCCGGTACCTGTTGGGTCTCCGCTTTTCGACTGGGGCGGTCCTGGGGGTTGGTTTGCATTGCTGTGGCCTTGTGGGCTCTTCCTCCTAGGGTCTTGAGTTTGTGTCCCGGGGTTGGTTGGTTTTGCCTACCGGGTGCTCGCCTCGGCGGCTCCCTTGTTGCGTGTGGACTGTTGCTGGGGCTTTTTGCTTGTCCTCTGTGCTGGGCTGTGGTGCTCGTTCATTCTGCATTCCCCTTCCTTCCGGGTCCGTGGTGCTTTCTTGTGCTTGGGTCCCCTGGTGGGTGTTTGCCTTCTTGTTTGGGGCTTGGCCTTGGTCCTCTTCGATGGCCTTGCTGACGGGGGCACTTTGCTGTGGTTTCCTGTGGCCCCCGGGGTCTGTTTTGCCTTGCTCCTGCCTGGGCTCTCTCGTTGCTATCGCGTTCCCATCCGGGGATCCTTTGGGTGGCTGTGGTCCATGTCCCTCCTGCCTCTCCTTGCTGGTGGGGCTTGGGTGCCCTTCGTTTTGTTGTTCGGGTGGGGTGCTGGTTTCCTTTTCTGTGCCTCCTCCCGTTCTTGCGGCTCCTGCCGGTCTGGGTTCCCTCTGGTTCCTTTTGCTTCTACCCCTGATTGCCTCCGGTTCTGGTGGCTTTTGTTTTCTTCTCCCCTCCGGTCCTTGGTTTGGGGGTGGTTCGTCTCTCTCGCTGTTGGTGGTCCACCATGCGCGTGGCTGGGCTTTGGTCGGCCTGGGTCTCTTGCTGCTGTGGCCTTTTTTTGTTGGGTCTCTGTGGTGTGGCTGCCCTCTGTTTCTTCGTTCCCTGTGGGGCTCCGGTGGCTCATTGGCTGTTTGGGTCTCCCCTCGCTTTGGGCTGACCGTTGGGCGGTCTTGGCGTTTTGGACCGGCTTGCTGCTTTCTGTTTGTGGGCCTGTTTTCGGTTGCCTTTTGGATCCGTGTGGTCTGGTGCCTTGCCTTCTCTGTCCTCCTTTTGCCTTGGTTGGGCGGATTTTCTGGCGGCACTTCTTGTCTGGGGGGGTCCGGGGTTTTCGGCCCTTCCGGTGTTTTTCTGTCCCGGGCTGGTTCTTCCTGCCCGTGGTTGCCTCTCTCTTGGGTGGTTTTCTCCGCTCGTTTGGTCTGTTGGGTTTGCCCTCTCTCGTGGGTTTCCCTTCTGGTCCGTTGGTTTCTTGTGAGTTTCCATGAAGCCGCTTGGCTTTGGTATGTGCTCACTTTGTTAGTCATGTGGCGAGGAAGACTAACGAGGAGGTAATGCCCCGATTACTTACCGGTAATCTTCATTACTCCGAGTATAGTCTTCCTCGCCACATGAGTTCCCATCCCTCCCTCCCTGTCTGGCTCTCGGCTTCATGTTTTGGCTTGGTAGTTTCAGGCTGATGGGTTGGGCCGGCCCGCCTCTTATAGAGGTCATGGGTGTACTGGGTCGGCGATATTGGGAAGGGATGGGAGGCATGGGAGGCTGACTTTTTTTGCTTTGGAGGGTTCTGGTGTGGAGCTGAAGCTCACTTTGTTAGTCATGTGGCGAGGAAGATTATACTCGGAGTAATGAAGATTACCGGTAAGTAATCGGGGCATTACATCAGTTGTAGTCCAAAAATATTCTCAGGCCATCAGCTAGTTACAGCTACTTCTTTGTGACCTGAGAATGGTGCATCAGGTCCCTGATCTTAATACCTGTCTGCTAACCTAAGAGAAGGTCAGGTTGCTAGGGCATGACAACATTTGTGAAAGTGTGTGTGGTATGTATTTGAGGGAAAGGCATTCTATACTGAACAGTGGGACAAGATGCCATATTTATTTACAATTGAGCACACTGGTCATCTGAAAGGCCTAGAACACATCAAAATTTCCACCTCGCCTGCCTCGCTAGGCCGGTTTTAAATAAGCTTTTCTTCTGTGACATTAATCAATGTTATGAGGAGTGATGCCTGGCTTACAATCATGTAGCGATACTTGCTGGAAAAAACAAGCATTGGCAAATCCAACAGGTCTTACCGTTGTCAGTTGGTCTTTTGGCTTTGCCAATACCTGTTGCTTATTCTGAACAGCAATGTGAACAACTAAAATAAACGGCAAAGCCAGTAGGTTTGGGATAATGTAATAATGTAAGGAAACAGAATCATACATACTTGTGACTGTATGCACTACAAAATTAAAGCTAAATGTATTAGTTATGGCGCATGCACACACATACAGAAACAAGCACCACAAAGCCGGACCTATAAGTTAAGACCTACAGATATATTTATGCACCCAAAGACAACACAAAAATGGACACACCCAACAGAGGCACATATATTCACTACAAATATTGTGCAACCGCACTGGGGGCAAACAGTAATTCAGAGAAGAGAGAGGAAATGAGAAGTAAGGAGAGAAAGGGTAGAGAGGGGGGTGTATCTAAGAGAACTATAGACAGTGAAAGCACAAGAAATATGGAAAACAAACAAAAGGAAGAAAGGCTAAAGGATGGAAAAATAAAGGGGGGTGTGGAAGAGAAAAGGAAAACACTGAAAAAATATGCATTTGCCTCCAGAGTATGAAGACAGCATTAGCTAAGCAAGAATTGATAAAGCATAGACGAGACACAAAATATAGTGCATTGCATTTATGTCGCGCTTCACACCACTAGTGAGGTGCTGAAACAGACCGGACGTTAGACTGGATAAGGACTGGGAAAAGTGCTTTGCAAAGAAGGGCAATTCCTAAAAAGAGATGGCAAGAAAGGGAACAGTGTTGTGCGGGTTGAACAATTTAGGGAACAGTGGGTTGTTAAACTTTCCTTGCCACTTAAAATATACTTACTAGCAAAAGCGTAAATTGCCTTATATTAAATTTAAAGTTGTGTTTAAGTAGGTGTTGTTGTTCTGTTCCGGAATTAAGTAACAGGGTGCAATATGTATTGCTTTTTGAGAGCTTAGTGCCATGCTGAAGAGTAAAAGTCAGCACGGATTTAGGCAGGCACGTGGATGCTTTGAAGTGCAGGTATATCCACGTGCAGGCAAATGGTCTAGGTGGAGCACATGGGCTCTGACTGTGTCCTACAGCTGTTGAAACCAGTTCTTTAAATGGGCTGGTACTCTCAGGTCCGGCGTACCTGCACTTCTTTCATTTGAGAGAGAGTACCTGCACTTCTATGCAGAGGTGCAAAACTTTAAATTGGAGAGTACTCTGGTTTAGGGTCATGCACTTTTATATTTCCATTAAAAGCCCTTGTTGCAACATCTTAGAACATTAGAACATTTTCTAACTTCGTTCCAGAAATGTGAAAAAAAGGGTCGAGCAGAATGTAACTAATGGAGACTGGTAGGAACATTGGGAAAAAAAATCTCCTGACTGTAAAGACAAATAAATATGGACAACACTGCCTTGAGTGTATGTACTACCAGTGCACGCACCACCCGGATGTGAGCCAAGATCCAGCCGGACGTTATGCTGAAGAGAGTCGCGTAATGACTGGGAAGCAAACAGGACCTAGTGCAACATTCTCCCTGCAATGTAAATAATTATGAAAACAATACGAACAGTGTTTCATATTGCATCTAAAATGTCACATGAATGTCAGGTTTCCAAACTTACTATTGGGAATCAGGATCCTTAATTTTGCTTGCCCCAAAAGGTTATTTCAAACTTAAAATAAATTAAAGTTAAAATTTCTGAGCGGAAACTTAAAGAAGGAAAGAGGACTCCATACCATTTACACAAAACATTGTCAGGGAATCTAAAGTATATCATTTGGCATGGAAGGGGGAGGGCAGTGGGTTATTATGAGGCAGAAGTTATCAGTCTTGTTTTCACACTGCAGTAGCTTTCCAATTAAGTCTTATCTCACTCATCCTGGCATGTGCAAGGTGCGAGTCTGGCGTGGGTTTTAAGCATAACGTAATAATTCCTCTCATTGGCTGGAGATCATCAGCTCTGAGAACCTATGGGAGTATAAGAAGAGCGTGAGCAAAAATCCCTACCCAAAACTGGCCACAATAAACACAGGGCGAGTGGGGACATCTGTAATAAGGTTGCATAAATTCTTCTTCTGTCACCAACTGTTTTGGCTGCTCTAGTTGTAATCACGCCTATTTGACAGTATTCCTGTCTTGAGAAGGTTACATATATCGCTTCTCATGTCACCATCTAGTCCTGATCTCCCATGATTACCCTTTATCAGAGCAAACATGCACTGCACTAGGCTGCACCTCTGGTTTGATTTGATATAAAATTCTTGCCACCAGGAAATCACACACAACACAACCAACAGTACATCTTTGACAGGACATTTCACCTATATCCAACTTGGAGCTGATGTGACCTTCAGTAGGCTATCACAGTGCTCCCAATAACACTTGCTACCAGAATAAACCAAGCACGAGCATTCACTCAGCCAGGAACTTTAGTCTTAGACTATGTTCAATCACGTGGCAAAGGGCATGTTACCTGCTTAAGAGTGACATAAGCATTTGGTATATGTCCACTGACATAAATCTCAGACCATGAAATCAGACAGACACGGCTCACTGAACTGGCTACTGCCCTCTAACCAGAGACGGACCAGTACAGCTTTGCAGAAAGTGTGTTATACAAATGCCATCAACATAATATGAGTCTCTATAACTTTTTCTGGGGAAGACATGCCTCCTCAAAAAATCTTTGGGAACAAAGCCCTACATTAGGAGGAACGGGTATTTAAAGTACCATGTGTGGACATATAAAAAGGTGGAAGGCACATAAATTTAGATTGTTGTTATAAAAAGCAAGGCACATCATTTAGAGAAGCAAACATGCTGTTCGTGAATGTTAGAATCGGGGGTCTCTGGTTGGCACAGGTAATTACTTGTGACAAGCAGGGACCCTCTACTCCAGTCAGGGCAAAGGACTTACTCCTTAAAATAACCCCTGCTCACCCTCTAGGTTGCATGGCGCGAGCAGACAAGGCTAAACTCAGAGCGTTATGGGTTATGCATTTGTAAATACACACAGCAATTCAGTGACAACATCACACATGGACACCACACCAGGGTTGTATAAAAATAAGTATTCTTTATATAAAAAGACTTAGTACAAGACCCAAATAACGTTTCTTAACAGGAGGCCACAATACTATCTTAGGAAGGAGCGTTTCTGGTTAATGATATGCGTATCTTTGTGTATCGTGCGCTTCACGCTGACTGTGCGGTTCGTTTCGGGGAATATCGTATCCCAAAAGAGTTAGTTAACGTTGCGGACACACGGGTCCGATGCGCACATAGTCAAGGTGACTCTCGCCGTACCTTTGCAGTTCGTAGGGGTCGACGCGGATGATGTTGCAGGTGAAGGGCTCCAGGAGCGTGCGTTGCCTCTCCTCCGGTGCGGCCCGGCTTGGTTAGATACCCCGGTTCGGGGCGTCTGGGCGGGGCTGCAGGGCGGAGCGGACGGTCCGGGTTGTAGCGGCTTCACGATGCGGCGCGGGATGCGCATCTTGCCTTGGAGCGGGGATGCAAATTCGAACCCAGCGGCGCAGTACGGAGCAGTCGGTACGCTTTGGCGTACGGGACAGACTCTCCCGGCGGGGCGCTCCGGTCCTTAGCTGCCAGCGGCAGGAGCGGCGAGGCGAGCAGTGCAGCTCACGGGGGGAGGGTGCAGCGGGGTGTGGGCAGCCCGGCAGTGGACAGTGCGAGTACGGCTCATGCAGAGCGGAGCCACACCGTGTGGGGCGGCCACGGACACGGCTGCAGAACGAACAGGGTTTCGGGTCGCACTTCGATCGCGGCTCCAGCGGCAGGGCAAGTTCCAAGGCAATGTCCAGCGGCTCTTGAGGCAGGATATGTCCAATATTCCTGGGACTCCGTTCAGGAGGCAAGCTCACCCACAAGCCCTTGGAGATTTAGGTTGAAGCACAAGTTCTACAAAGTCTCTTTCAGTCTTTTCCTCTCCTTTCTCAGCAAGGCAGCCACTGCAGGCCAATCCCCCAGGTCAGGGACAGTACTCCTCCTTCAGCTTTCCAAGGTCCTTCTAGTCGGGCAGAGGTTCTTCGTGGTTCAAGCAGGATCTGATTTCTTAGGAGTAGGGCTCCTATATTTATACTATATTTCTTTTGTTCTTTGCGGCCAGGGGGTTTTGCCTAGTTCAGTCCGGTTTCTGAGCACTTTGTTGTGGTGACTCTGGATTGTTTTTTCAGTGTGCAGGGCAGAGACATCAGACGCTCCGCAGGAGGGGGAGCCAGCATTGTGGTGGCAGAGCACAGCCCTATTCAGAGTCCAGGTGTACTCCTCCCACCCATCCTGGTGTAATCTTTCTATTCGCCACGTGGCTGCCCAGACTGTCTCCTGGAATTCCCCAGCACTGTCACTCACACAAACCAGACAGCAGATACACATCAGAGCAGAGGCGGGCTGAAATGGTTAAGCAAGCAAATACCAACTTTCTAAAAGTGGTATTTGCAAACACAGAACATTAAAATAAACTTTGCTACAAGATGTATTTTATTATTCTGAGTTCAGGCATATCAAACTCGAGTTTCTACCATGTTCCCTGAGTCTGCTAGGATTATAGAGTGTAATAATTCCAGCAGCCCATTCTGGCCTATGAGAACAGGTAGCCTTACAATAGTGAAAACGAAAATGGCTGTAATTCACTATTAGGACATGCTACACACATCAGGGCTTGTCCTACCTTACACTTACAATGCACCCTGCCCTTGGGCCTACCATAGGGGTGACTAATATGAAGTTAAGGGAAGGTTTAGGGACTGGCAAGGGGGTGCCCTTGCCCAGTCAGCATGACAGTACCAGACTGCACACAGGTTCTTCAATGGCAGACCTTAGACACATTTTACAAGGCTGCGTCTGTGGGTGGCACAACCGGTGCTGATGGCCCACTAGCAGTATTTGGATTTACAAGCCCTGGGCACTCCTGGTGCACTTTACTGGGACCTGACAGTAAACCAAATGAGCCAATCATGGAATTCAATCAATGGATACATTTTATCAAGGGAGCACTTGCACTGTGGCACTGGCACAGTGCCCTGAGCGGCTAACACCAGCAAAACACATGAGGCAACAGCAACAAAAAGTGGAAGGGAGACCCACGCCAAGGTGCCAGGTCTAACACGTGTCCCCTCCAGCTGAAATGTGGGGAGAACTACCCTACCCCAGGGAGTTCTCATCACTAAGGCGGAAAAATCTGGACAGACCGTCAGCATTGGCGTGATCTGTGCCAGGGCGATGTTCCACCGTGAAGTCCATACCCTGTAGGGAAATGGACCCCCTTAACAGCTTTGGATTCTCACCCCTCATTTGCATCAACCATCTGAGGGGCCTGTGGTCTGTCTGAACCCGGAAGTGAGTCCCAAACAGATAGGGCCTTAGCTTCTTCAGTGCCCAGACCACAGCAAATGCTTCCCCCTCAATTGCACTCCACCTTTGTTCCCGGGGAAGTAACCTCCTACTGATGAAGGCTACAGGTTGGTCAAAGCCCTCCTCAGTCACTTGTGAAAGAACCGCCCCTACACCATGCTCTGAAGCGTCTGTCTGTACAAGGAACTCTTTGGAGAAGTCGGGTGCCATGAGCACGGGCGCCGTACACATGGCAGTCTTTAGGGTGTCAAATGCTTTCTGACAGGTGTCAGTCCAGATCACTTTCTTTGGCTGCTTCTTGGAAGTCAGCTCTGTCAAGGGCGCAACGATGTTGCCATAACCCTTGACAAACCTCCTGTAGTACACTGTGAGTCCTAAAAAGGCTCTCACCTCTGTCTGGGTTTTGGGGGGTTCCCAAGCCAGGATGGTCTCAATCTTGGGCTGCAGGGGCGCCACCTGGCCGCTCCCAACTTGGTGTCCCAAGTACACCACTGAACCCTGCCCGATCTGACACTTGCTTGCCTTGATCGTGAGGCCTGCCTTGCGTAGTGTCATCAACACTTCCCAGAGGTGGCGCAGGTGTTCTTCCCATGTGATGCTGAACACTGCGATGTCATCCAGGTGTGCGGCGCTGAACTCATCCAGCCCAACCAACACTTGGTTGACCAACCTCTGAAAGGTGGCAGGGGCATTCTTCATCCCAAATGGCATAACCCGGAACTGGTAATGCCCATCTGGTGTGGAGAATGCTGACCTCTCTTTGGCCCCATCAGTCAAGGCGATCTGCCAGTACCCAGACGTCAAGTCAAACGTGCTGAGGTATCGGGCAGCCCCTAACCGATCAATGAGCTCATCAGCTCTGGGGATGGGGTGCGCGTCAGTCTTGGTGACTGAATTGAGTCCTCTGTAGTCCACACAGAACCGGAGTTCGGGTGTGGCTCCCGGCGCTGCAGCCTTCGGGACCAAGACCACTGGGCTGGCCCAAGGACTGCTGGAGGACTCAACCACCCCAAGAGCAAGCATCTTTGAGACCTCCTCTTTGATGCAGGCCCTGACCCTGTCAGTTACTCTGTAAGCCTTGTGCCTCACAGGTAAGCTGTCTCCTGTATCTGAATCATGGACGCACCAATTTGTAACACTAGGAATCAGGGAGAACAAGTCAGGAAACTATCCCAGCAGCTGGCGACAGTCATTCTGTTGCTCAGGGGTCAGGGTGGGAGAGAGGTTGACTCCATCCACTGATCCATCTTGCTCTGTGGCTACCAGGAGGTCAGGAAGAGGCTCAGTCTCCTCCTCGCTTCCATCATCTGTTGCCAAGAGCATGCCCACTTCAGACCTCTCTAAGTGGGGCTGATAGAGATCAGGGTGTGTACAATATTCCCACTACCACGGATAAAGTAATCTCACAGTTACACGCACATGCATACATCATACGCTAGGGCCCATTTCACTAACATACGCTCAAATACTCTACCAGCAATAAACCTGTGGAAGGAAAACACTCCTGAACACCCTGCATCTATATCGAGGTCGATAAGACCTGGTTTTTGTGACTGTCCTTAAGCATAATCTATACAATATATACAACAATAATCAATAATGCAAACCCAATAATTGACAAGAAAGAATATCCAACACCATGTTTAAAATTATATTGCTTTATCTAAAATTAGTCAAAGGAAATCAATCAGAGTAAATCATTTCTCATAGTTACCTATTCTAGCTAAATGTCAGAACGGGTCAGGACAAGTCTCTCGGTAAATGTCTCTCAAGACGAAGTCCCATCAGCATCAATCCTCAGCAACGCAGATTCGGCACGCGGCAAAGGCAAAATGGCAAGTGGCAAATGGCCTCTCTAGGCTAACATCTCTTATAGTTTCTAAACAATAGAAAGATACATTGGGAACATAGAAAAAACTATAATGTCCGCCGGACTTGCTGAGCAGAGCGAGAAGGAAAGGATGTAACATTGCTACATTTGAGAATCTCCGCTCAGGAAAAATACACATAACGAAAACTACGGAACAGGAACCAAGAAAATAAAACATGTATCACAATTATCCTGCTTCTCCTCGGCCATCGAGCCACAGTTCAGAGCTTCTCTCTAAGGCTCCTTTGTTTCCCAAGGCTGCCAAGGACACTTTCACTTCTCTTGGAGACTTCCCAAAAACTGCTGCTGTCCTCATGGAAAGTTTTTCAACAAGGACCATGGTCAGTTAGCTTCAGGACCATTTCCAGCAGGGGTCTCCCTCGTCACAGTTTTCATATTATAAACACAGCCAGGCTCATAATTCGGCCATCTTTTCTTAGGCCAACATAGGCCTTAATAGACCATCTTAATTAAAAGAGACAAAAACAACGTTACTACAGCATAGTGATTAAACAGTGTTAACCCCACTAATACCCTTATGTGTATGCATTTATCTAGCACTTGCAACATAGAAAAGCATTAATTCAGAAAGCGTTTTGTGCTCAAAAATAAACAGCACATAGCAACGTTTAAACATGAAAACACGCACGTTATTTTTTAAAACAGCACATTTATGCACACTCACGTGTAACTCTCTCCTCTCTTGTTAGGACAAACGGATTGATTAATATAAACGCACTTGCACAAGACAAATAATTAATTATTAATTATTAATAAATTAATACAACAAATAGACATGCCAGAGCTTCAAAAGCCCCAGAATTTTCAAACTGAAAACTCTGCTCCAGCAATCCCCCCTTTGGTGATTTTATCACCAAATAAACCCAAAAAAAAAAAAATTAGTGAAAATTTAGCCCCATTTTAGGAGAAATTGGAAATGTCTTTTCCCCTTTACACAACATTAAACACCAGTCACTCTTTCATCATCCCTTTTTGTCTCTAAATAAACACTCTCCCTCAATTCTTCTAGTTCAATTTCATGAGGTTCTCTTTTCAACCTCTTGTTTTTCTTTTCTTTATTCAATTTCTTCCTCCCTCCCCTGTTTTTACAACACACACACACCAATCTTATTATTAATAAAGCCACAATTATACAAGACAAGGGAAACAATATTCTACCTATAATAGTACTACCTATTTTTGCAATAAAATCCTTAACAGCTATCATTTTATTAGCTATTTTAGTCCATAAACTCTCAGCTTCAAGTGGTACTAATTCTTCATGCAAATCAGTAATATTTTTGATATAGACCTTTAGGTCTCTGCTTTCGTCTGGAATGTAAGTGCAACAATGTTGAACTTTCAGCATTCCACAGACTCCACCCTCCTTGGCCAATAGAATATCAAGGGCAAGTCGATTTTGCATAGACATGGCACGTACGGCACTTAATTCCGTATTCACCAAAAGAAACCCTCCAGCGGTATTTGTCGATAAGCGATCAACCACTGTGGACAGTTTCCGAATTCCATAAGCATTCAAAGAAATTCCCACTGCTGGAATCAAAACCCCAAAAATATCACCCACTATTTCAGACCAAGTTTCTCTCTTAAAACGCATTAGTAAATTAATATGTTCTACATCTGTTACTTTATCTATATGAAAAATCTTTGGAAAAACTAGGCCCACATAACATGTGCCATACCAATGGTCAGGCAACTTGTAATAAGCCTTATTCCCACAAACATAATATACTCCTGGAAAAATTGTATCTTCTCCACCTCTGAAACTCCAACCTGTTGCAATGAAGTATGTATCATGGCACTCACTAGTCCCGACAAAATATGTATCATATTGGGATTTCCTTCTTGTAATACAAAGTTTACCCTTCTGTGGTGCATCTAGAGCTAAAGTTGGACTAGCCCCATTCTTCAACTCTTTTCCCATCTCAATGTCCCAAATTGTCTCACTCACTTTATATTTTCCTGCTTTCTCATGCATGTTCAATCTCCTTTCTTCTACCATATCCAGGAAAGCTTTCTCCTCTCCTTTCAAACTGCAAGTTAAATTATTCTTAAAAATGTAATCTAATGTTAATCCTTTTTCTTCAATAAAAATCTCACCAAAAGTGTTAGCTTCTTTAGCTGGATTCAGCTCTTTGTTCATTGGCAAGTGCCCAAAAATACTATCTCTGTTAGACATCTTATAATCTACTTTCCCTAACAAATAAAAAACACTACTTAAAATACTACAGGAAATACCATATGTAGCTGGTAAATGATGATAAGTAACACCCTCTGAAACGGATGCAGGTAATTGCATACAGACGTAGCAATCCCTTACTTCCATTGTCTTCACATATTCATATAACAGTTTCGAAAAAACATTACTAGAAAAGTTATTAATTGACCTATCTTTGTGTATGTAAGTATTACTAATTCTAATTGGAACTATTTTTTGTGAATTCTTCTCTACATTTGTCACATTCTCTGTATGCATCTCAAACTCTACTTTAAAAGTAACTAATAAAACTAAAACACCCCATAGAAGCATTAATAATCCAGTACAGCAGCAGCACATCCTACACCACCTCTTAAGGAAAGCACATCTATTTCTATTATCCTCTATGTTAGCCATTTTAGTTTAGCCTCTACTACTCCACTACTGTTTGAACTTTTCAATTTCAATTCTTCAGCAATTCTTCAGCTTTCAGTTTATCCAAATGATCTCTTTGTTCACTCAATCCAAGTGAATCCTTCTTTTACTCAGTTTGGATACTTGTCATTCTTCACTTCAATTTCTTCAACATCAAATTGTATTAGATCTCCAACATCAAAATCTTCAGTACTCGACTCTTCTCCAATGTCAGTCAAGAGTACTTTCAGAATTTAACCAGTATCTTCCTCAACCACTTCTCTCAAGACCTCTTCCGGATTATCTCGAGTCACTGCTTCTTCTTTTCCTCCTTCAGACAGTGCCACATAAGACCATTCCGGTGATCTGTACTTTTGGTTGGGTTTTCTTACTCTTTTTATTTCCACTGGTTCGTTTGACTCCTTTGATTCTTCTCCTTCAGCTTTTGAACTTTGACTCGAAACTTCATTCACTTGTTCAGCTTTCGATGTATTTGCTCTTATTATTTTGTATCTCAGCCTCTTAACTCTGTTGTTAGGCCAACGGTCTCCTCTTAACACCTTTTTCGGCTTTATTTCTTTATTACTTCTTTCTCCAATCCAAGTTCTCTTTCTCAGAACTCGACCCTCTGTTTGTTCATCTTCATCATATGTTTCAAGTGCCTCTTGTTTCCGTTTTCCAGCAGCTCTCTTCTTTTCCACAGATTTTTCACCACTGTTTGAGACTTCCCTACTCCTGTCCCTCCTCGGGTCTCCGACACGCAATCTTCTTGCTGTCTACTTGTCCCTTCACCTGGCTCATCAAGAATGTTCCCTACACCTCCTCGGGGATCTTCCGCAATCTGTCCCTCTCTATCTTCTTCTGACCCTACTTCTTCAAGTATAATCTCAAGTGGTTCTTCAATCTCCTCCTCTTCTGATTCAGGAGTAGTCTCTGTGTGATTTCTCTTTTCTTTTCTTTTTCCTTCACTGCTGTTTGAAACTCCAGGCTCTTTTACAGAATTTGAGCTCTTCTCTGATACTCGCAGTGGTTCATTCGAAGCTCTTCCTACTTCTTTCCCCACTGATTCTGTATCTTCATCATCGCTGGAATCTGACTCTTCAAAATACTCTTTACCAGTCCCTTCTTTCGGGTTTGGAACTCTCAGAGTATGACTTGCATGTACCCAGTGCTTCACTCCAGCACACTTTACTGCAGTCGTCGTAGTCAGAATAACTTGTCTTGGCCTTCCCCACCTTGGAATCAAGCAATTTCTTCTTCTGTGAACTTTTATCCTCACCCAGTCCCCTGGACTCAGATCATGGGCTTGCTTCTTCTCAAGTGTGGTAGCTTCTTCTCCAACCTGGTGAAACACAGAATGAACTGCGTCAGCCAGGCCTTTACAGTAATCCAAAATCATGTCATCAGTTATTGTCACCAATTTATTGACAGGCACGAATGCATGGCGCATAGCACGTCCCATGATTATCTCGTGCGGACTCAAACCAGTAGTTCTATCTGGAGTAGATCTCATAGTCATCAGAACTAGAGGCAAAACATCTGGCCATTTCTATTCTTGATTGTGCCATTAATCTGCTCAACCACACCAGAAGCCTCTGGTCGATATGCACAATGTAGCTTCTGCTGTATTTTCAATGCTTCACAAATCAAAGCCATGAGCTCATTTTGAAAATGTCCACCTCTATCAGACTCAACTGTTACTGGAAACCCGTACCTAGGAATCAACTCCCTTAACAGTAATTTTGCCACTGTTAATCCATCATTTCTTCTAGTCGGGTAAGCTTCCACCCACCTTGAAAACAAACAGACTACCACTAGAACATACCTCAGTCTGTTTACTTGGGGCATTTCAATGAAATCAATCTGCATTCTTGTAAAAGGACCTCCTTCTCTGCCTACTGTTCCCAGACTCACCACTGTCTTTTTCCCAGTGTTAAATTGCTGACAAACTAAAGACCTCTGACAGATACTTTCTGCAATTGTCCTGAACTTTGCATTGTACCAGGTCTGCTTGAATGACCTAACCATCGCGTCCCTCCCCAAATGTCCCTGGCCATGATACATCCTTGCCATTGACGACAAGATGGAGTTAGGCATCACTGGTCTGCCATCTCTGTAGACCCAAACATGGTCTGTTTCTCTTGGAGCACATCCTGCCTTAATCCAATCTTTTTTCTCTTCCTCTCCTGCCTCATCTTGCAACTGTTTCACTTCATCCCAGGTCTCTAAGACATTAGTAAACATCACAGAGAGTAAAGACATTTCCCCTTCTCTGTCCCTGTTGATGGACTGATTTGTTTTTGCACAATACTGTGCAACATCGTTAGCATAACGGTTTCCGACCGTTATAAAATCCTCCCCTAGTCCATGGGCAGCACATTTTACAACTGCTAACTCCTTAGGCAGCTGTATCGCCTCAAGCAATTTACCAATCATTTCAGCATTCTTTATTGGAGTTCCACTCGATGTCAAGAAACCTCTTTGTAGCCAAAGTTGGCCAAAGTCATGCACAACTCCAAATCCATACTGACTATCAGTCAACACAGTCGTCCTCAAATCTTTCCCAATTTCGCAAGCTTTTGTCAATGCTATCAATTCAGCAACTTGCGCAGACTTCACTCCTTTCAATGGTGATGCTTCCATGACCTCTGAAACTTTACACACCGCATATGCTGCACATAGCACACCATCATCATTTCTCAGGCATGATCCATCCACAAACAACACATGATCACTCTCATCCAAGGGTAGATCTCTTATGTCTGGTCTTGGTTTTGTACAGTACTCAAGCACATCCAAACAATCATGATCATTTTCCATCTTCACACCCACATTTTCAATGTCTGGCAAAAGCGTCGCTGGATTCACATTCACACATCTCTCGAGAGTCACATTTGATGCTCCCAGTATCACTTTTTCATATTTAGTCAATCGACTATGTGACATGTACTGAGTTCTGCTTCTTGTCAAAAGAATTGCCACATTATGAGGTACGAATACCCTTACAGGATATCCCATTATGATTCCTTCACTCTGTTCCAGACTCCTGCATGTTGCAGCCACAGATTTCAGACAACCTGGTAAACCCACAGCTACAGGGTCAAGTGTCGATGAGAAGTATGCAATAGGCCTTCTCAGTAATCCATGTTTCTGAATTAACACTGAAAGTGCACATCCATTTCTTTCACTACAGTACAGCTCAAATTCTTTCTCATAGTCAGGCATACCCAAAGCTGGAGCCTCACACATCTTACTTTTGAGCTCTTCAAATGCTGCTATTTGTTCTGCATCTAGATCCAATGGATCTGTCATTTCACTTTTTGTCAGTTTAATCAGTGGCTTTGCTATCAAGGAAAAATTAATTATCCACTGACGACAATAACCCACCATACCCAGGAACATTCTCACTTCTCTCTGGGTTTTTGGAGCTTTCATTTCTCTGATTATTCTGATCCTGTCAGTAGTCACTTTTCTCAGACCCTTTTCAATATTGTGTCCAAGATAATGCACCTCTTTCTTGCAAAACTGTAATTTGGCTGGAGATACCTTTAACCCTCCATCTGCCAGATGATTCAGTAAAGCTATAGTATCTACTTCACAAGCTTCACGTGTTTTTGATGCCACCAGTAGGTCATCAATGTACTGCACTAACACTGAGCTCTCGGGCATGATCAAACTTTCCAACGATTTCTTCAATAACTGATTGAATATCGAAGGACTCTCCGTATACCCCTGTGGGATTCGACACCATGCTAAGATACGCTGGCCAAACCTAAATGCAAAAATCGGCTGGCTATCATGATGCAATGGAATTGAAAAGAACGCATGACACAAATCAATCACTGTATACCACTCAGCATCGTGTGGAATTTGATACAGGATCACTGATGGATTTGGCACAATAGGACAACATGCCACCACAATTTGATTAACTTTTCTCAAATCCTGTACGATCCTAAATTTCCCATTGGGCTTTTTTAGTCCCATTATCGGTGAATTACACGGACTACTCAGTAGTTCTCTCAGGACTCCTTGCTGAATCATTTTCTCAATTATAGGAGTTATCCCTTCAATTATTTCTGGTGTCATTTTGTACTGAGGAATGTTAGGATATGTGATTCCCTCTTTTACTGCAATTTTCACTGGATCTACATTATTCATCAATCCCACATCCTCTCCAGTAAAATCCCAAACTGTCCTTTTCACTCTGTCTCTCAGCTCTTGAGGCAAATCCTCCGGATTAAACACAGCAAATGCACCAATTAACTCACTTTCTCTGTTTTCTAGAGTCACTCGGTACAAAGCATCTTCATCTGGTGTCTCAAAGGCTATTCCATCCGGTGTACAAAAAATTGTGCAGTTCATCTTGCACAACAAGTCCCTACCCAATAGGTTCACTGGACTCGTGTCACAGACAATGAATCTATGCATGTCTGAAAATTTCCCTATCTGTACTCTTACAGGTTCAGTTTTGATTTGTGTATTGGCCACACCAACTACTTGGATTGCTTCATCCGAGAGAGGAAGATTTCTAACATCTGTTGACCTGACAGTTGATCTTGTCGCACCTGTGTCTACCAAAAAAGTAACACTCTCCTCATTTATTTTCCCATCCACAAATGGTCCTGCCTGGTCTATTTCTAGAGTTGCACCAAGTATGCACTCTTCTTCCTCTCCTCGGCACCGTCAATAATCACCCTCAGACTCACTCCCTTCACTCTTTAACAAGTACTGCTGTACTTTGTTAGAACGTCTTGGTTTGTTTACCTGCTCATCATTGTAGAATCCTGAATCCTGATTATACTTTTGTAACCCTCTATTCTGCGGCAAGGGCGGTTTTGGCTCTTGACTCTGCTGTCTCACAACTTTCTGTTGTTGCTGCTGTTGATTATTTCCTTCGTTCTGCACCTGTTGATTTAAAGTTTTATTTTCATTACTCACTAATGGTGGATTAGGACACTCCGATCTCCAATGCCCCAATTGGCCACAGTTGTGACAAGGGAACTTTTTCTTCGCTTCCTCAAGACTTCCTTTTCCTTTCCCTGCATATCTGGGTCTATTCCCTGCATTGTTTCCTGGATTATTCGCCTGTTCCACTAACTGTGCTTCCTGTCTCTCCGCAACTTTCACTTGTGCCCACATTGCTTTGTCTTTCAGCTTTCTTTGTTTTGCTTCAATTTCATCACTGAAGTATTTTGCATGTCTCAGGATCTCATCTACTTTCTTACTCTGCCAATCCACTGTGTGCTCACGAATTCTTTCACCAATTTCAGGTCTAAGGCCATATACAAATCTGTATACAAAATGACTCAAATCTTTGTCACCCAGGTGTTCATCTCCACTGAATTGTTTAAATGCCAGTATCAGCCTCTCGTAAAAAGCATGAACTGATTCTTTCGCTTCCTGTTGTGTTCGATCTATCTTTACCCAGTCTGTCTCTTTTGCAGGTACTTTACTCTTCAGGTATACCATCACCTGATCATACTTCCTCATTACCTCTGGATCTGGTGCCCCTGTTCTTGGGTCTCTTGGATATTCCTCAGTAGGCCAACTCACAACTATTTTACACTCAGTCCACAAGTCTGCTGGAACAATTATATCAAACAGACTATTCAGGTCAACCCACAGCACTTTTGACAATTTCACAAACCTATCTACCTGCCTATACCACTCGACGGGCTTTTCTCTCAATCGAGGGAAATCATTCGTAAATGATAAAATATCCTGTCTAGTCCATGGAACATGTACATATCCTCCTCCAGGTATTTCTCTCATGGGATAATTATCCACTGGTTTCTCCTTTTCTCTCACTGGAAATGCTGAATAAGTTGTTCTATCTTCAGTCTCATCTCTTTTCTTGTACCACCTATCCTTCCACTTTTCTACATCACCCCATCTTCGCAATAATGCTACCATTTCCTTAATCTGTCCTGTTCTACCAGTAGCATTCAAATTTTCAATATCCTTCTCTGTAAAATCCATCCTATAAGTTCTTTGTAAAGCTTTCACTTTATCAATGTCAACTCCCTGTTCATTTGCTATTGCTCTTAGCCTGTCATGTGTATTCCTTGCTCTCCAGGTAACACTTTTACACATAAACATTAGTTCACCATCATGATGACTCTTCAGAATCTCTGTTGGAACTGTTCCTGTGACAAGCTCTTCTAGTTCTACACGTAACTTAGCTACATCAATTACTTGTGAATCTTTATCTTTTTTCTGTAGAACCTTCATCCAATCATTCAAATCATCAACTGTTATTTCAGCAGTTTTTCTCACTGGAACCACTCTCTTTTGCGGTTCTAAAATCGGCATTCCTGAACAACTAGCTTCACTAGCATCCAATATTTCACTACATGTGTTATGTCTTGATTGTCTCAGGTCATTTCTTTCTGCTCTTTTGCCTGAATCTCCTGAAGGACCAACTGAATTTGTCAGATTATTCCCAACATATGGAATCACCAGTCCATTCTCACCTGTCCTCTGTTTGTCAAACACAGGCATAACTGGACCTATTGTTACAGGCACCGTAACAGCTTCTAGATTCTTCGTTAACTCCCTAATCTTCTCTGTCAACTCTGTTGTAGTTCTGGCTAATTGTCTGGCATTCTCATCAAGGTAATGATCACTTCTCACTTCAGGTGTTTCATTTTCCGTCTCACTAACACAAACTGTATCTCTTATCGGAGAAACAACTGGTGTACTTTTGTCCGGTTCTGGTCTATATGGAGGTGGTCTTTTGTAAATCATGTCATTTAAGACCTCATCCTCATACTCATTAACTCCATATTTTCTTATTTCTGACTCAGGAACCCTTTCTGCTCCTCCTTCAACTGTTCTCATCGGATATAATCCCTCTGACATACTAACATCTCGCCACCTTTTCATTCGATCATGATGAGTCTCACGATCATGTCTCCTCCCAAACATATACCTATAATTCCCTCCAGATCTTTGTTTCTCTCTCTCATGTACTTCCTCTTCCCATTCCACTAAAGCCTCGAACTGTGTAGGTCTCGGTTTCGGGTCAAGACATAGCATCTTTTCCCGTAAATTTCTCAACACGGCCAGATTAAATGAACCATGTTCTGGAAAAGCTAGAACACCATCTTCTTTAGTATACCTAACCCAATTCTCCAACCATATACAGGTATGAAACCCATGTCTTGCAGCCATGAAGGATGCAGGTGTTTTCGGTGGAGGTAACAATTCGCCCTCTCTTGTCTTAACATCTTTATCCTTGCTAAACCACTTTTTAACTTTACCAAAAAATGTTTTCTTCTTTTTCTCTTCTTGGTAATACATTTTAGCGTTTACAAAGAACTCTCTACTCTTTCCGTATTATAAATATACAATACGAATTTTCAACCAATTGCAGCGCGACTCACACTAACGCACCAATCCTGGAACGTCTACGTCACTAATTAGCTCTTCCAATCCTTGCGCGGCTCACACTAACGCACCAATCCTAGCGCGAGCACTATTCTGATCTACCATCCAATCAGAGCGCGGTCTTTCTGACGTCAACAGTCGCTGCAGTTTGTCTCCTGTCTTCTGTCACTCGTCTACCCCTCCTTTACAAAATCTTTTCAGTAGACTTTGTGTCAAAATTTCTACAAAATCTATTAGTTACAACATAAAAACATCTCCATTGTCTGCTTCGCTAACCACAGAATAGTAAAAGAGAGTCTATTTCATAAGAAACCTTTCATTGACACAGTAGCACTTCCTCTACTCTGCCCTACTAACATACATTCATTAACTGTTTCCTCTAGGACTTGTCCAAAGAGTCTTACAATCAACTAAATGTACAAACATTCACGCACATTCATACAAAGGAAATATAGTACATACACACAGAATCCTGCTTCCCGAGAACAGACAATCTGCTCCACTACAGAATTATAACATACATTAACTAAGCAAGCTTTCTTTGCCCAGTTCTTCAAATAAGCTCAGAGAATACCTATTACTCCTCCCGCGATAAGCTTTAACGGAAATCCTTTCAGATCCCTGGGACTTAAGACCAGAGTTTCACAGATAACCTTCACTATCATACACACTCCTTATATACCAGAAATATCTAATAGTAACATACGACGATGTCACTAATTCCGAACCCAGACAATGTGACGCGCAACTTCAATTGTCACACGTTATTCCTCACAATTCCGTCTTTCCCGAGAGCAGCATTTACTTCCCTCTGCCCTACTACGGAACTGCCACAGCTTCCAAGTTCCAGAAGCACTACATATAACTCAACATTACGACTCCAACATATAGTATTAGTACATATACCAACATGAACCAATAATCAATAATAAATAAAAACAATCTTATCTAATCAAGACAATCATCAAAAACCATCAATCTCTGCTACCAGGAAATTGATAGAGATCAGGGTGTGTACAATATTCCCACTACCACGGATAAAGTAATCTCACAATTACACGCACATGCATACATCATACGCTAGGGCCCATTTCACTAACATACGCTCAAATACTCTACCAGCAATAAACCTGTGGAAGGAAAACACTCCTAAACACCCTGCATCTATATCGAGGTCGATAAGACCTGGTTTTTGTGACTGTCCTTAAGCATAATCTATACAATATATACAACAATAATCAATAATGCAAACCCAATAATTGACAAGAAAGAATATCCAACACCATGTTTAAAATTATATTGCTTTATCTAAAATTAGTCAAAGGAAATCAATCAGAGTAAATCATTTCTCATAGTTACCTATTCTAGCTAAATGTCAGAACGGGTCAGGACAAGTCTCTCGGTAAATGTCTCTCAAGACGAAGTCCCATCAGCATCAATCCTCAGCAACGCAGATTCGGCACGCGGCAAAGGCAAAATGGCAAGTGGCAAATGGCCTCTCTAGGCTAACATCTCTTATAGTTTCTAAACAATAGAAAGATACATTGGGAACATAGAAAAAACTATAATGTCCGCCGGACTTGCTGAGCAGAGCGAGAAGGAAAGGATGTAACATTGCTACATTTGAGAATCTCCGCTCAGGAAAAATACACATAACGAAAACTACGGAACAGGAACCAAGAAAATAAAACATGTATCACAATTATCCTGCTTCTCCTCGGCCATCGAGCCACAGTTCAGAGCTTCTCTCTAAGGCTCCTTTGTTTCCCAAGGCTGCCAAGGACACTTTCACTTCTCTTGGAGACTTCCCAAAAACTGCTGCTGTCCTCATGGAAAGTTTTTCAACAAGGACCATGGTCAGTTAGCTTCAGGACCATTTCCAGCAGGGGTCTCCCTCGTCACAGTTTTCATATTATAAACACAGCCAGGCTCATAATTCGGCCGTCTTTTCTTAGGCCAACATAGGCCTTAATAGACCATCTTAATTAAAAGAGACAAAAACAACGTTACCACAGCATAGTGATTAAACAGTGTTAACCCCACTAATACCCTTATGAGTATGCATTTATCTAGCACTTGCAACATAGAAAAGCATTAATTCAGAAAGCGTTTTGTGCTCAAAAATAAACAGCACATAGCAACGTTTAAACATGAAAACACGCACGTTTTTTTTAAAAACAGCACATTTATGCACACTCACGTGTAACTCTCTCCTCTCTTGTTAGGACAAACGGATTGATTAATATAAACGCACTTGCACAAGACAAATAATTAATTATTAATTATTAATAAATTAATACAACAAATAGACATGCCAGAGCTTCAAAAGCCCCAGAATTTTCAAACTGAAAACTCTGCTCCAGCAGGGCTTCAGGCGGTTGACGTGCGGGACCCTCAAGGGGTTCCTGGGCGACTGCAAGTTCACCACGTAGGTGACAGGACTCTTGCGCTTCACCAGGTTTCGGGTCGCACTTCGATTGCGGCTCTAGCAGCGGGGCAAGTTCCAAGGCAATGTCCAGCGGCTCTTGAGGCAGGAGGAGTCCAATATTCCTGGGACTCCGTTCAGCGGGCAAGCTCACCCACAAGCCCTTGGAGATTTAGGTTGAAGCACAAGTTCTACAAAGTCTCTTTCAGTCTTTTCCTCTCCTTTCTCAGCAAGGCACCCACTGCAGGCCAATCCCCCAGGTCAGGGACAGTACTCCTCTTTCAGCTTTCCCAGGTCCTTCTAGTCAGGCAGAGGTTCTTCGTGGTTCAAGCAGGATCTGATTTCTTAGGAGCTGGGCTCCTATAGTTATACTACATTTCTTTTGTTCTTTGTGGCCAGGGGGCCTTTGCCTAGTTCAGTCCGGTTTCTGAGCACTTTGTTGTGGTGACTCTGGGTTGTCTTTTCAGTGTGCAGGGCAGAGACATCAGACGATCCACAGGAGGGGGAGCCAGCATTGTGGTGGCAGAGCACAGCCCTATTCAGAGTCCAGGTGTACTCCTCCCACCCATCCTGGTGTAATCTTTCTATTCACCACCTGGCTGCCCAGACTGTCTCCTGGAATCCCCCAGCCCTGTCACTCACACAAACCAGACAGCAGATACACATCAGAGCAGAGGCGGGCTGAAATGGTTAAGCAAGCAAATACCAACTTTCTAAAAGTGGTATTTGCAAACACAGAACATTAAAATAAACTTTGCTACAAGATGTAATTTATTATTCTGAGTTCAGGCATATCAAACTCGAGTTTCTACCATGTTCCCTGAGTCTGCTAGGATTATAGAGTGTAATAATTCCAGCAGCCCATTCTGGCCTATGAGAACAGGTAGCCTTACAATAGTGAAAACGAAAATGGCTGTAATTCACTATTAGGACATGCTACACACATCAGGGCTTGTCCTACCTTACACTTACAATGCACCCTGCCCTTGGGCCTACCATAGGGGTGACTAATATGAAGTTAAGGGAAGGTTTAGGGACTGGCAAGGGGGTGCCCTTGCCCAGTCAGCATGACAGTACCAGACTGCACGCAGGTTCTTCAATGGCAGACCTTAGACACATTTTACAAGGCTGCGTCTGTGGGTGGCACAACCGGTGCTGCAGGCCCACTAGCAGTATTTGGATTTACAAGCCCTGGGCACTCCTGGTGCACTTTACTGGGACCTGACAGTAAACCAAATGAGCCAATCATGGAATTCAATCAATGGATACATTTTATCAAGGGAGCACTTGCACTGTGGCACTGAGTGGCAGTGGCACAGTGCCCTGAGCGGCTAACACCAGCAAAACACATGAGGCAACAGCAACAAAAAGTGGAAGAGAGACCCACGCCAAGGTGCCAGGTCTAACAGTGAACTGGTCTAAAATGCTTTAAAATGCACATTCAAAAGTGTTTGCTGCCTCAATGTATCCCACAGTGCTGTTTGTTTAATCAACGCAAATATCTATTGAGGGGAAGTAAACATGTTCAGCTGAGGCCTTCCCAACGCCTTAAATGATACAGTGTTGTGTTGACGCATTAGTGACTGTGCCTCACACTGCTTGAAGTTCATGTATTATGGGCATGTTTATGGCTGTTTTAGGTGCTGTTAGGTGCTGTGTGTGTATGGGATTGTGCAATTATTAGGCTCCTTCTCCTGGCTGCGTTTGAGGTAGTTAACAGCCTTGTTCTGGGTGTACTGAGCATCACAGTCTGAGCCTAGGCTACACCAGTTACTATATGTGTCCATGAAATGTACAGTCTCCATGGTCTGTGCCTGGAGACCACAGTGTGCATGCGAGAAATCTTGTGCTGTTTTGCCTAGCCTGTTATTTTATATATTCACCATTTATTACCCTGGACGCGGCATCTCTATCCGGTTCACCTGCTGCCGAAGGTCCTGGTTATAGGTATCAGTGATGCATTCTTTTTGCTGGCACATGCGCCCTGCTGGCTTTGAGCTGCTCTTTGTGATATCGATGGAAGCCAGCCGCACGGGAGATAAGTGTGTATGGATCCAGTCCATCCCCGAGTTGCTCCACTGACATGCTAGATCAGATCACACAATGCGGTATAGTGGAGGCGTCAGGATTCCTCGATGGCGTAAATCAAAATGATCGTCCCCCCCTCCAGAATATGGTCGGCTGAGCCTGCGAGATCTGGAAGGGTGCCACCGCTAGGCAGATTTGATTTAAAAAAAATTCTTTCATTTTTAGATACTAAACTTTCCAGTTTGCTGCCGTGTCTATACTGAATGTATGTATATAGTGCCTACTCACATGACAAAGCGCATTACACGGAACCGGCATTTGTCACATGGGCACACAGTAAAGATGGTGTTGGAGGTCCCAGCAATCCCAAGAACTAAAACTAAGGCACCTCTATACTGACTGGCCTTGTTTTCAATAGTCGCCATCAATTTCTGAGACCGGTTTGTTTGTCCAGGTCATTAGCCAGGCAGAAAATGATGCTGCAAATAGCATAATTTCAATTAAATCGCGAGGACCTCTGAGGAAGTGATGGCACATATGACCCATGACGACAATACAGGAAGAGATATCACACGCCATTTGAGCCTGATAACTGAAGAGCTATCATGGAGTTTTGTTGTTGTTTTTATTACTTTATTGGGAAAGTTAATAAACAAGAAAAACCAAAAGATATAGTTCTTAGAAATCACTTAATTGCTTTTAGTAAAAACAAACCAAGGGTGTGTGCGACAAGTTTGTCAGGAGGTTGTTGGCCATGTATGACATGGCCGTTCACAAGGACACGCAGCCATTTTTTGTCACCCACCGCTCAAGCACGTGGTCCGAAGCACTGCCCTGAGGCTGCCCATGCGTCACGTGGTGTGCATTCATTCTTAAACTTATTGAAAGCAAACTTTGCACCGCTGGTTCTACACACCATTCACTCAGAAATCATTTCTCTTCAGAGGAGGCGAAATTGATCCCCAGGCCAAAACTGTCTCAACAAACTAAAAATTGTCCCTTCCTAGGGTGATAACAAGATTGCTGAGTGTGTTAAGCGCTCACTGCTGACTTCTGCTGTGATGTAGAGTTTTCGATAGATTCCTTGGCGGTAAGCTCAGCTTTTCATTTCACCAAAGAAAGTGATTACTGTGTTGCTGTCTAATTGGCTATAAGAAACACCTGTTCTATTTAGATTTTAGTACTGTCAAGTCTGTGGTGTTGGTGCTATATAAAAACCGAATATTATCATTAGTAGATTGTTATATCCTGGCTTTGTTGTTATGCATGCAATCTCTTGCTCTGCCAGTGGAATGTTCATCCAATGATGTGTTACAGAATGTTGGGAGCCAGAGAGTCAGTTGAGAAGGGCTGAGGACCATACTGGCTGCTCCTGGTGGGGTCTTTGTATTGGTCTTAATCTGATCTACTTAATATCTCCCTGTCTTAACTGGATGACTTGTAACTATCTACAAATAAACATCTAAAGATCCTCTACACGTCTGGACTAAGTCACCACAATTTTTTACGACGATCTTCTAAAGAACCTGCATCTTCCACCTCTCCAATCAACTTCTACTACAGACTTAACAGTAACTGAAGCTGTTTCTACCTTCAACTGGTCGCCCTCAACGCAAAGTGCCAGTTCCACCCTACGCAGCACAGACTGTTCAACTTAAAGAACTGTTCATCTTCTAAAGGCTGTCTACTCTCCTGAGTGCATCTCTAAGTTTCAGACAAAGCCAACATCTAGTGGTGCTGAGCCTTCTGTGAGGGTAAGCCTACGACTACACACTGTCTGGTGAAGAAGTGTGTGTGCTCAGGTATGTGCCAGTTCCTACTGCTTCTGCTGTGAGAGTGGAGAAGATGTGTACCATTGTACCTGTGCACCAACCACTGATCTGAATGACTGTTTCACTGCGCCCTCATTTGGATGCCTGCACACCGTTCTGTGCTTCTGCCAAATTTCACCTGGAGAGCTCTGCCACTAAATTTATACTGCCTTACTTACAAGCTCTTCACTCTGAGATTGTCATCCTTGTGTGAGGCTTTGCTCCAGAGGAGCCGCAGAGCTGCTGAGGTTTGGACATTGAATTTACTTTACCAGCTGTTCTGTGCAGGTTTTCTTTAACAGCAGCGTGTGATTTTGGTGAGGCACATTTTATTTAATTCAACTGTTCATTGAGGTACTGCCTGTTTAACCACCATGGGTTGGTAAAAAAAAAAAATAATCGAGGTGAGCCTCTTTTATGTCTATTATTTTTTACATATCTTGAGCCATGTTTGAGCCAGCGCCAGTTTAACTGCTTCTTCTACATTTCAAAAATGCAGTGCGTGTCTCACTCAGTGCGCGCACTTACCTGTCTTTGCTGCCTTCCATGGATCTCCTGTGACGTGCTGTCTTACTCGGGGGATCCTCAGATGCTGTTTGGTGTTGGGGAGCGCCTGCGCGCCGGGAGCCACCTGGCGCAACATGATCAACGTCCCGCCATCTTGTGGATGGTGATTCTTCAGTGCAGTGGCAGGTTCTCTTTCTCCATTTTGCCAACCGCGTCTTCGACAGTTATGACGTTTTAAGTAAAGTTGATTGAAGCTCTAGCCTGTCACGAGCCCCGTCGTGGGAGCAACAGTTTCATGCTCTCTTTGTTTTTTTTTTTTGCTGTTCGTGAATGTTCACAGGGATTAAGCTTTGTCTGGTGAGAGGAACTATTTGTCTTTTTCTTTTTTGACCTCAGCAATTCAGGAAAATGTAGAAAGAACATATGGGTTTATCTGAGCTCATGTGATTCTGAAATAACAATGACTCATTGTGTTTGAAGGTCGCATGCTTTTCTCGAGTTGTGAGATCTTGTTACATGCATATCTTCACTCACTCCTTTATGCTGCCATCTAGTGGATAAATTGGTTTCAAGACTTTTACTTTCATCTACAAGACGTCTCTGATCACCCATGGCATCAGTTGTTTTTTACGTTTTGAAAGGCTGCATTTTGTTTTCAAAGTGGTTTTGACCACGTTTGTCTTGAGAAAGCCATGTTTTTCAACAATTATATTTTTCATGCATTATCACTACGGTTTCCTGATTCATACCACTGCTTTTACTACTTGTCAACTAGGCATTCCGCATATACCATCTGTGATTCTTTGTATATGTTAGGTTTACACATTAACTTTTGTTTTCTTTACAGGTGCCTAGTTTCCTGATCATTGCACAATATTTTTGCCTATTTGCGAGGTGTGTCATGGGTTTCTCCCATCTTTATGGTGCACAACATTTTTGTCTCTACATGAGTTGTCTCACATGGGTTACAGTCCCATCTTCTAAGGTGCACAACATTTGTTTTGTCTCTACAGGAGTTGTCACATGGGTCTCATTCCCATCTCTACAGTGCACAGCATTTTTTTTATGACCTCCACTCGAGGTGTGGTATGGGTTACAGTCCCATCACTGAAGTGCACATTATTTGACCTCCATATGTGGTGTGTCGTTCTCAATAGTGCACAACAAATGACCTCCACCCGAGGTGTGTAGTATGGGTAACAGTCCCATCACTGTAGTGCACAATATTTGACCTCCATATGAGGTGTGTTGTTTGGGGTATTCCCATGTCAACAGTGCACAACATTTCTTTAATGTTTTACCCTCTTAGGGTGTGTTGTATGAGCTTTCATCTCTTCACAACAGTGCACAACATTTTAACGTGGTGTATTAATGGGGTTGGACTCATCAGTTTTGTGCACAGTGTGCACCTGTTCACCACTTGTCTATTACAATTTTACCTTCACACAGGGTCTTTTGTTCTGAGTGCCAATTAATGATTTTCTCAAGTTTTATGTGTTTTTGCAGTTTTCTATTGGCATTCAACGTCATCATTCTTTATATTGAGATTTTAATTTAATGGGAAGTGTGAGTGATTTATTTCTACCTTCTCACTATTTCCTGTTACAGCCCAGTTTTCCTTTTGATATCTCCTATTGGTGTCATATGGAAATTCTGGATTCTTTTCTCCTTTCTTCTTCTCTGTTCTTCTCTTACTGTGGTGTTCTTTTGTTTGTTGGAGGTTTTCTTCCCCCACACGTTGTCAGTATCTTGTATGACTGGTCTCTTTTTATATGTGCATGGCCAGTAAGTATATCTTGGGGTAGTCGTTGGTGTTTTCTCTTTTCGTTTCTGTTGTTATGGTAGAAGGCAGGATGGCATTCTCTCTTTTTGTCTTTCTTCTCTGTTGTCTTCACTTTTATTTTCGCATTTTCTTTTGGTTGCTCTTTTCTCTCATGGTTTGAATTGTTTCTGATTTACTCATACCTCTATCTTGGTTTTCTCTCTCTTCTCTTTCTTTATTGTTTTTATATGGAAGGAAAGGGGATATGTTATATCCTGGCTTTGTTGTTATGCATGCAATCTCTTGCTCTGCCAGTGGAATGTTCATCCAATGATGTATTACAGAATGTTGGGAGCCAGAGAGTCAGTTGAGAAGGGCAGAGCACCATACTGGCTGCTCCTGGTGGGATCTTAATCTGATCTACTTAATATCTCCCTGTCTTGTATTGGATTTAACTGGATGACTTGTAACTATCTACAAATAAACATCTAAAGATCCTCTACACGTCTGGACTAAGTCACTACATAGATGTTTACAACCTCACAGTGAACAGACGTATGCTGTCAGAAAACACAAGCGCGAGTTACCTTATGCTGTCATTAGAGTTAGCAAGTCAAGCATTCCAGTGCCCGCTTATACCCTTCCGACAGCCTCTCAGTGGCAGGAACTGACCCTCATGGTACCTGCTGTTCTCCTGGCTCTCCCAGATAAAATATATTTTTGTATTTTAAAGAACACGCCCTGTGGTCTTAGATTTTTACTGCTGCGTGTTTTAGATAGTGCTTAAAATCAGCGCTCACCTAGGATACAGGTGAATCCCACATTTCTAGATAACTGTTGTGGCATAGCAAAAGCGTGCTTCGCCCAGGATCACTCAAACTAGTGATGCTGGGATTAAAACTCGGATGTTTCTTCTCTATACTAAACAGAAAATGCTTAAATGCATATACCTGTTAACCAGTCATAAAATGCTTTAAAGATTACGAAACACAGTCTGAAATATCATCTAAGAAATAAACGAGCACTGACACCAACCACGTTGATGGGTTTGAAAGTGGATGTATTGTAAATGTGTCAAAATAGATATAGATACCAAACGCCCCATATTGTTGCCAACTTCAACTAATGCTAGTTTATTGCACCCTGGGACTTGTAGTTTCACTTTAACCTTTGCTACGTAAAATCTCAATGTTTACAAATGTTCAATGTAATAAGTTGTGTACTTTTTAATGCACACCAGCAATGCACATGTGACACCTTCAGGTAGTCCTTGCAGTTGGTTGCATGATGTTCTTTTTCTTTTTCTTTAGCGCATTTTAACACCAGATCGGCATTCACCAACTTATTATCGGCTGTAGTATACGGATCTTTACTCCTAAAACATATTCACTAATGACTGACTGCTTGTTTATATTATTGTGCTAAGCCTTTTCCTCTTTGATTAAGTTGGCTCTCATTCAGTTTGGGTCACGTGTCGGTTATTTTAAGGTTTTGAGCAGCTCATCTACACTCAGAATTACTATGGCCATGACCAATAAGGATTTTCTTCTTAATAACCGTAGACAAAAGCAGCAAAGCTCACGGACATCTGGCAGCTCTCCCAGCAAAAGCAGGAGGCCATGCTCACAACTCGCCTTCTCTTTCCAGCACCAAAGCATCACTCAGAGCCACCTCAGGATTACTCAGCACCACCTGAGCACCACCTCTATCTAGAGTTCATTCACCACTTCCTGCGCAAACTACCTATCCTTCTCTATCTTCCTTTTTTATCTATTCTGTGCAGCTCTTACCCCTATCTATTCACCACATCATATAATTCCAGTACACAAATACACTACACACCACATAATTCCACAACTGACAATTTTAATTCAACCCACATAATTTACCTCCAAACCCCATACATCCACTCCACACCAAAACACATAGGTAAAAACATTGTCATTTACAATGCCAATAGCTCTTACTCTCAAAAAAGCGAGACCTGGGGCGTGGCTAGGACGCCGAAGAAGATGGCCGCCTAGCACGGGAGCTCCGCTATGCCGGGACGATATTCTACGACGTCCTGTGCTCTCGAAACCGTAACAAGAGCGTTTACGGTGAATTTCAACTTCGGAACCTGCCGCCTGTCTCCTGAGGTCTGCATTATGGATTTTTGTGCCTATATGCGTTATTAATGCCGCTTTTTTAGTCCCCCTCAGCGTGGCCGCCATTTTGAGTATCTCGGAGCGCTCCTATGCACTCAATGCATTCACACAGACTGGTATAAATGCTGCCTGCTTGAATTCCTAATGTATGTTCTCTACGCATTTTTGAAGCCTTTTGAGGAGAATCAGGAGAGGTTTCTGCGCAGGAGTGCCATAGAGAGTTGATCTTTACTTGTATTTTACCTGTTCCTCCACTTGGTTTTACCAGCTGCGGACTTCTACTGAGGTGATATATTATGCCCTTTTTTGCGCTATGTGTGGGAATGACCATTCTATGGCGCCAACTTGCTTTTGGGCACTACATTTTATTCTTTGACTTGCTCTCACTGCTTTTTTGAGGAGATACTTCAGGATTACGTTTTTGAACCACGTGAAGTGGCACTGGACTTCCCTTTGTTTTAAATGCCTTCATCTGGCGCTGTGGTTCTATGAGGTTTGGTGATATCTGTGGTGGTCGCACGTACACATTTTTTGACAGCTCTCATGGTTTTTGAATAAAGTCCATTCTCACCTCGGCGTTTATTGAGGCGTCGCACCTTTTTCTGTCTCAGCTTTATCAGCAGGGATTTGAGTGTTTTTTGCGATACTTCGCTGAGTTCAGTCTTGACCTTACATCTGTGCCGCCTATCTGCACTGTACGGTGCCTGCCTGTCAGGGTCAGGAAGTTCTTTTTCTTCTCTTCCTCCTTGCCTTGGTACATTGGGTTACCTGGCCCCTCAATACCTATGGGCAAGTTGCGTAACCCGAAGTTTGTTTTTGTGCCCTCAAAAAGCGCCTCTACGACGTCACCTTCCTCCTCCTCAGCTGCTGATTTTTCTTCTAATCCAGACCAAATGGCTGCTTCAGCTCCTAATCGTGCTTCCTCCTCGCAGCCCTCTTCAAGTAAGGTCTCTCCTCCTTCTACGGTATAAAGATAGAATATCGACGGGAAAATATCGACTAGCATTAATATCGTGGTAAGAATATCGACTGTGAAAAATATCGTAATAGAAAATATCTTTGTAAAAAATATCGTTTCTTGAGAATGACAAAAATATCGTCAAGAAAAAATATCGATGAACAGAATATCGTTGATCAAAATGTCGTTTCATATAATATCGACAGAAAAATATAAGTTGTTATCAAATTTATAAAAAAATATGTATTATGTTTTTAAAAAACTTACAAAACTCCTACTAGTAATAATATGTGTTAAAAAATATTTTCTACAAAAGAATTGTTAAAATTTTAGTAGCGGGTTATTGGTATTATAGGGGATAAGGGTGGGTAGTAATTTAAAATTTGGTTTTTACAAAATTTCTAAAATATAAAAATATTAGAAAATAATTAAGAAATCGAAATTGTAATTAGAAATTTCGATTTGTTCACGAAATTAAATTTGTAATTAAATTTTAAAATTCCCCCAAAAAATTTTAGGAGCGGGTTATTGGTATTATAGGGGATAAGGGTGGGTAGTAATTTAAAATTTGGTTTTTACAAAATTTCTAAAATATAAAAATATTAGAAAATAATTAAGAAATCGAAATTTTAATTAGAAATTTCGATTTGTTCACGAAATTAAATTTGTAATTAAATTTTAAAATTCCCCAAAAATTTTTTAGGAGCGGGTTATTGGTATTATAGGGGATAAGGGTGGGTAGTAATTTAAAATTTGGTTTTTACAAAATTTCTAAAATATAAAAATATTAGAAAATAATTAAGAAATCGAAATTTTAATTAGAAATTTCGAATTGTTCACCAAATTAAATTTGTAATTAAATTTTAAACTTCCCCAAAAAAATTTTAGGAGCGGGTTTTTGGTATTATAGGGGATTAGGGTGGGTAGTAATTTAAAAATGTCGTGTTTTAAAAGTGTAGAAAATATTAATAAAATAGAAATTTATCATGAAATCAAAATTTAACTTCGAAATTTTAAATTTTACATGAAATTTATTTTTTAATATTAATAAAAAATATTAAATTAATATTGAATAAGCGTTATTTTGGTATTATAGGGTAATAGGGTATGAAAAATAATTTAGATAGAAAAATTTATATTGTTTACTAACCTGCACATTTCCTGACTTATGTTGGATTGGAGTTAGAATAGTAATTTGTTATGGTTTACTATCCAGCACTTTCCCTGACTTATGTTGGATTGGAATTATCATTTTTTAATATACAATAAACAATTAATATATAATTCTATTGAACATATTAATGTATATTTTACAATATTCATTTTTTTTAAGAATAAAAAGTAAATTATTACTAAACATGGTACATTTATATTTAAAGGATGGATTTAGCTATTAGGTCTAAGTATGCTAGACCTTCTATACTTGGGTACAGTCTAGTTTTTTGCTGGAGATATTCGTACATATTTAATGTTTGTTTACTTAGTTTAGGGCCAATTTTAGAAAGGGATTGCTCTATTCTGAGTTCTTGTAGCTTTGTTCTTTTTTAATGCTTTGGATTAGTTTGTGAAGTGTTGGTTGACTTCTTCCTAAAGTGGCTTGGAAGGCATTATGCCATCCTTCAACTGCGTTGTTAGTTTTAGCTTTCTGTGTTATTGTACTAGCATACACATTCCACCATGGAATTTGAAATTTAGGTTGTCTACGGTGGCCTGAACGATGTAATCTTCCAACCCAGGTATCTTCAAAATAGTCCAAGAAGGGAGTTAGTATTTTCTCATTGGTGCGGTAGAAAGGGCTGTCAATTAATAAATTGTAGTAGTTAGCTACTTCTGTTGTTGGTACATATGCCAATGCAATCAACTTTTTTATTTGATAAGCAAAGTGACTGTTTGTACAATATTCAATGCTTAAGGTAGATTTTTGTAAGTGCCTCCATATACTTTGGTTGTAGTGATAATAACAACCTTGTATTGAGGTATGGGGATATATCTTAAGGATAGCTTGAATCATGGCTATTTCAAAGTCAATTATAATTTTTTGAGGATAGTAATTATCTGTTAATTCTTTGATCTTTGTTAAAAGTTCAACGTAGGTAGTATTTGTTTTGTTTGGCAGCAGAGTATAAATTAGAGGGATATTTGTATCTTGGTATTCCCCATGGATGGTGTAAAGTTGATAGAAAGGTTTGGGACAAACTTTAAAAGTCCCGTCCATCATCCATGTTTCACATGATTTAAGTGTTTGCAAATTACTATTAGTAGCAAAAAGTAAAACTCGTTTGTCATGACTCTGGTTGTCATACATTAGGAATTTATCCTCATTATGTGTAATGGTATATTCAGGATATATTTTTATATCCTTAAAACTTTCTGGCGTTGGTGGAGTTGGATCTGAAGCACGTTTAGTTTATGAAATTAATCTTTTTAAGTTGGGAATAGAAGGTAGCTGTCCTGTCACATGTTCTGGCACTTTGCTTAAAACATTTTTCAAAATACTAGTGCTTGTTTCTTGTGATCCTTTACTAGCATCTTTCAATGTTTCCAGTGCTTCTCTAACTTCCACTTCTGTTACATTTGGTGGGTGGTTATGCTCACGTACATTTACCACATTGTTATCAACAGTTGTTGCTCTACCATAGCATGCACTTGAGTAATATTTGCTACATTTCCAATGGGTTTTATTCGCTTTTACTCTTTCTTGGGTGTAGGTGTAACCCATGTAGTTCAGCATTAGTTTCCCTTTTTGCGAAGTAATGAAAGTAGCTCCAGTTGCCATGTCTAAGGTAGATCTGTGGAAAATATATATATGTATTTTTAAGAACATTGAAGACGATTTACAGAGATGTGTATAAGAGCAGGAAAAAGCGTGAACATATACTTACTATGTGGCTTCACTGGTAATTCTTTTATTCTTATTTCTCTTTCTGAATTTTCTTATTTTTAAGTTCTGTAGTAGTGTTAAAGAATAATTGAAAGACATGATTTAGTGTTATAGGTGTTTGATTTTACTTTCAGAATTGTTATACATACAGTGACTATACTTACTTGATGTAGTAGAAGATGTTGGTAGTGTAGTTGTAGATAGGTAAATAATTTTGTAGAGTCTGTGGAAAAAATAATCATTGTGTTACTTATAGTATTTGGATGATAGTAGTTGTTAACATATGAAGTAAATAGTACATTTACTTAGCAAGTTTAAATAATTTTTATCAGCTATCTAAGTAGACATGGATAAGGTAGTTTATAAATGTTTTTACATCTAATTTTTTGGTCGTAGTTGATAAGTTCAACATGTTTTGTTTTCACTCTAAAGAAGAACAGTTTTTAAATTAGGGAGTTTATCTACTTTTTGCTAAGTTCGAATAAAAAAAGCAATGGGATTTTACTTACTTGAAGTGTAGTATGACGTTTTGTAGTTGTAGTCGTAGGTTTGTATTCTCTTCTCTCAGCAAGGTAACCGTTTTTCTCCAAGTTTGTGCCAAAAATGGTAAATTACGTTAAGTGTATAATTGTTTTTATATTAGTGAGTTAATTAATGGTAGCTTTTGATTGGTTCAATTAGTGAAATTTCAAAATCATTGGTCGAGAACGTAATTTCGAATTAGAAAACCGTTATTTTCGTAAGAGTTTGTTGCATCACTATTTGTTTGTTAAAGTACATTGTAAAAAGTTTTATATGTGCTTTTTTGTTTTATATGTAAATAGTTTATATGTAGAAAATAATGAAATGTGTTTCACATTTAGGCCATCGGAGTGTATGATAGTATCAGTAAATGTAATTTTTTTTAACATATATTATATATTTTTATATCAATAAGTATTAGGAAAACTAAATAATTATATGTGTGAATAGTTTTGTAAAGTAAAATAGTAAAAACAAGTGAGTAAAATAAAAGAATCGTGCATATCGAGTTGGTAATAAAAAGACGATATTTTTTGTATATTTCTATAAGCAGATAGGTCGTCGATGTTAGTGTAGTCGATATAAATGTCTAAGGTAATGATATTTAAAATAAAGTCGATAATGTAGTAGTCGATATTTATGTTGTAGATATTAGTGTGAACGATATTAGGGTTGTCGATAAAAAAAAATCGATATTTGTGTGAATTCTTGTTTAAGTATAGGATGACGATATTAATGTAAGCGATATTTTAGTGACGATATTTATTTCTGACGATATTTATGTTAACGATATTCCATCATGGAACCCCTTCTACATCCTCTAAACGCTTGAAGCGGGATTCTCCTCCTCCGGACAAACCTTCTTCTCCTATCTCTCTGGAGTTACTCCTGGAGGAGATCCGTGCTTTACGCCCATTTGTTGAGGAGACTAATAACAAAATGCAGAACTTTGAACTAAAATGGTCAACTATGGACAACAGAGTTCCTTCGGTGGAGCAGCAGGTTTCAGAGATCCAAGTCAATTCTCAACGTATAGCCTCACTAGAGAAGTCCGTCCTTGCCCTCCAGCGCCACACTGAGGAGTTAGAAAATAGGAATAGGAGGAATAATCTGCGCATTTATGGCCTTCCAGAATCCTTGGAGGGTGATGATCCTGTTTAGTTTTTTTCCTCCTTCCTCCTGAAACTTTTGGATTTGCCTGTCACTACTTCTCTTAGCATTCAAAGGGCTCATAGACTTGGCCCTCGCTCCTCCACCTCATCCAAGCCTCGTGGAGTTATCATTCTCTTCTTAAAGTTTACAGATCTACTTCTGGTCCTTTCTGCGGCTAGAGCCAAGAATCAAATTTCATGGTTGGGCCAGAGGGTTTTTCTTTCCCAGGATGTTTCAAACGCAACTGCTGCAATACGGAAGGAATTTTTGAGCCTTCGTGCCCCTCTACGCTCTCTTGGAGCCAGATACTGCTTATTCCATCCTTGCATCTTTAAAGTTACTCATCAGAACCAAACCTGGACTTTTCAAGATCCTGCGGAACTTAAAAACTTTATTCACATTCAGTCTAATGCTTCAGTCTAATGCTGGCATGGATACTTCTACTGCTTGTGGTTTGAATGCTTAACTCTCTTTTTTTCTTGCAGGTTTTTATCTAAAAGGTTTTTTGGATTGCTTTGTGTCTTATTGTGGGTTTCTCTTAGATCAAGTTTTTTTTTTCATCTAACAGATTGTTGTTTCTTTCTTTTCCACGCATGTTGTTTTATTGTTTTTTCCTCCATCATATTTGTTCACATCCTCTTTTTCTTCATCTAGGCAGACTGATGTGTTCTCCTTCACTCCATACGGTTTGTCTTTTTCGTCTTCCGTCCTGCCTCGGTGTGTTTCTCCTGGTTTTGGGTGGTCAATCTTCTCGAATCCTTCCACAACCCCGTCATCTTTTCTATGTCCCCCTTCAGGTATGTTATCTTCAGTCCATCCTTTCTGGATATGTTACTGTCCTCTCTTGTCCCTTTATCTTTTTTTCTTCCTCGTCTTTTTCAACCTATTATCCTCTTTTGTCCTCTTCTCTATTAGTATCATATTTTTTGTGTTTTCTATTTATATTCTTCCATCTGTTTCTATTTCCCTGTATTTTGTTGCGATTTTTCTTTTTTGTTAGTATTTATTGTCTTTGATATGATATCTCCTTGCTTTTTTCATTGTTGCTGTAGGTTACTGTTTTCTATTCATGTTTTTATTGCGTTTTAAATTCAGAGTAATCTCCTGGAATGTAAAGGGGCTTTTATTAGTCCCCATCAAGCGCCAGAGGGATTCTTTCCCCACCTTGCTTCTTATAACCCTGACATTGTTCTGTTACAAGAGACCTCACCTCTCGGAGGCTGAGTCTCTTAAGCTAAAGCGAGGTTGGGTGGGTACGGTGTTATTTTTCTCCCTCTACCAATAAGAAGAATGGTGTTTGCTGTCTTGTGTCATAAAAGGTTAGCATGTAAAGTATTATTACAAGAGGACAGATTTCTGATGGTAGGTGGATGATACTAGCTAAGTTACTGATTAACGATGTTCCTCTGACGGTCTTCAATGTCTATGGCCCTACACAACCCGATTTATTTTTTCTGGCCCTCGATTACGAGCAAAATGTATACAGCATAGAGATTACCTCTTCATTCTAGGTGGTGACTGCAACCAGATTGTGGGACCCCTTTTTCTGGGACCGTAAGTCATCGGTTCGGTTTATTCCTCATAAGCCTCATAAACAATTCCTAGATACTATTTCCCAATCACATCTCACCGATTCCTGGAGACTTTCACATCCTGACTCTCTTGACTATTCCTTTTTCTCTCCTCCTCACTCTTCTTTCTCTCGTCTTGACTATATTTTTCTTTCTCCTTCCCTATTACAAAATCTACTCTCTTCCTCTATTGAACCTATACTTATCTCG